>NC_079362.1:799678-1459702 GCF_029582105.1 Oenanthe melanoleuca | reverse complement strand
TCACATCAAAATCGCACCATTGTCATTCTTTCATACTGTTTCTCTTTCAAGGATAACTTTTGGCTTTTTCAAATCAAACTGACATAATTTTTGCCAAGCTACTTTTTTGCCTTAAAAATGTATTTGGGATGATCCTTCAGAACCTCTGTTTATCTCATCTATCTGTTTCTTTTCTTTCCTAACAAAACAGGTCATGTTTTAATCATCTGAAAGCTTATGATATTTTTTTAAAAAAACCCTCAGGGAAAAAACTTCATTCCTGTAGTATCTCTTTACATCCATAAGCATTTGGGATAATTTTCTTTTTTTGTAAACTCAGGAAAAGTATAAGATTTGGAAACCAGAAAGTTAATCTGAGCATGGTATATGAGTTTTATTTTCCCAAAATTAATGGAATTTCCCTCTGATTTCTTCATTAAATATAACCTTTTGACATCCAATATAGTTCTACTTCAGCAATTAATTGGTGATTTAAGGTATAACTTCCTACTTTTTGGGATGTCATAAGGTGCAGTGTGTTAATCTTTTTGTGCAATTACTTCAGAGACACTTCAGAGATACAGAACAGCAAAATTTTAGCATTTTTTCATGTAAGACAGAATAGCCATTCTCTGAATACTTCACATAGAGAGCTCAGTGTCTGTCCCCTCCATCAAGTCTTTACCACAATAGGAAGAAACATTAGATATTCTCTGCTAATTCAGCAGCAGCTCCTTCTCTTGGCATAAGCCAAGATATAATGGGCAAGATAGAAGTCACAACTAGTATATAATGGAAATTTGTAACTATCTGGCTTTATATATAAATATTATATATTGTATATCTTTATTGGAATATCCTTAACTGGACAAATCAGAATAGCTAAATTAGGGAAAATATATTCATTTACTTGTGATCATCAAAAGTAGCCAAGAAAATAGGGGAGAAGAAAGCAAAATTAATCATAAAGTCACCAAGTCAATTCTTTAAATCACTACTTACAGAATATGTAAAACAATGCATTGTCTCTGCATGGTTTTATAACATAAAAAATGTTGCTGCTAAATGAAAACAACATTGTCTTTTGCTCCTAGCAGCTAAGCCAAATAATGTTTCCTCAGATAATTTTCTGGGGCTAAGTCTCCATATTGTTCTAAACCATCTGATAATAATTAGACATTTATTTGTAAATTTCATAAGAGTGATGAAAGCAGAGGAGACAGACATAGCCCACTAGAAGAAAGATATAAGTATCTCTGTCTCTAAATAAATTAAGGCCTGGTTGAACATTGAATATTTAACACAGATTGGTCCATTAAGTTACAAGGGGAGCACATTTTTGGCATCACGTACCACAACTTGTGGAGTGAGCATCTAACACTGTGTGCTGTGCACTGGCAGCATCATCTCTGGTGAGCCATCTGCCCTCTTTGGCAGCACTGTCCAAAGGAAAAAAGACAAAGGGAGGGGGAGAAGGGCAAAATGGAGCAAAATTTACACACAAAGGGTTTTATGCCTATATAAGAATTAGCAAAAAAGCAAAAAACACACTGAAGCAGCGTCAAGTGTGCTTACCTCTGAGGTGAGTTGTTTGAGTCCCTGGCAGGCTCTTGACACCTTTTGATACCAAATAACATTCTCCCAGACAATTTCTTAATTTTGTTTTGTTTGTTAGTCCAGGCCAGGAACAATTCCCTGTTGTCAGTCTATATATAGTCATGATCTTTTTGAGGTTGAGAAAGCTTAATGGTATGGACCTGAACTGCTGTGTGGCCTCAGATGGCCTCAGTTCCTCCCTATTTCCTACTAATATAGACATTACACAAGTGCATCAGAAACTTTAATGTCCATCAGGCTGAAATGGAATCAATATGACCCTGGCTTACTACCAGGAATCATGAGGGAATCTGCAGGATGCTGCAGTTCTTGGTGAGGAATGCGTAGCAGTTTAATAAAGTTAGAAAAACAGAGAAAACTGTAGCTAGAGAAGTAGTGTTTTAAGACTGATGTTTATCCATCCAAACTACTTTCTCTAACTTTTGACTGTGGAGAAGAAGAAGGAAAACTATTATATTTCAGATATATTGTACTGCAAAACAGAGAGTAAACTGACTTTGCCCTGATAACATTGCCTATGAAATGCTCTGCAAACAGATGTAGGTAGATCCAGACAGTAGTAAAATGACAAAAAACTAGACTATTAGTACAGAAATTTAAAAAAATATTTTAAAATATATTTTTAAATTAAAAAAATGAAAGCTAAGTAACAGTTTCACATGACTAGGGAGACTGGTAGTCCAAAGAGCAACCAAGATTGGAATTCTTTTGTGGTCTACCAAAAAAAAAGAAAGAGAAAAATCTTGAACAGCTTGGTTTGCACATGGAAGGAAGAGCATAGTGGTTAAAGCAAACAGGCTTTTAGAATTCTGAGAAGACCTTCAGTTTTGCATTTGTACAGGTGTTTTAGTTTAGATTACAGAAATTTAGATTAGGAAAAGATGTTAAGAAAATAGAGGCAATAATAGTCTCTGCCCAGATTCAGAGGGCAGGCTTCACAGGTCTTGTGACAAGGTGAGAAAACCTTCTGCAAAGTTCTCTTCTGTGAACTGGCACTCAAGAAGGCAGGACCAAAGGCTCAAAGCCACAGTCCTGGATGTCACAAGAACCAGGAGCTCCACCTTGTCTTGTTCATGTCCATTTATTCATTCATCAGGCTGTAATTGGCAGTGAAACATGGAGAGCTCAAACACCAACTTTGTGCTCCACAGTCAGTCGTGCTTCTGACTAATAAGGGATTTAGGAACGTTTTGGGCTCTTCTGTGGCCAGTAAAAAGAACTCCAAAACATACCTTCAAGCAGATACAATATTTCAGATTATGTTATGCCACCCTGTTTCCAAGGAGCTTGGACCTGAGTCATAAAGGTGCAGATTACATGTAGATTCTCACATCTGTCATTTATATGTAGAACATGTGGATTCCCAAAACACCTCCTCTTCCTTTCCTACTTCTATTTAAATCAATCAGCTCTATGAGAAATACTGTCCTTGGAGTACACTTCAGCTTGTCAGCAAAGGGAAGCAAATCCCCATGTGCCCCAGGCTGCAGAGCAATGCCAGCAAGTCCATCTATTCAACTACTCTTGCTGTGGCCATCTCTTGCAAGAATGAGACCACAGAGGGTGTAGAGCTAAATTAACACTTCAAAATAATTCAAAGGCATTTGTGTAAAGTATCCTTAGCATCATACCTTGAAAATCTTGCTCTGTGTTTCAATGGTTAAGCAAAATAGTTTTTCTATATTTGGAATAAAATTTTCTCTGTCCCTTGAGAGGACCAAGAAAGGGAAAAAAAAAAAAAAAAGAAAAAAGACCTTAAGAGATAAATAATTTGATGGATAGTGCTGTAAACATAAGGCATAGCCCACAGCTCCAGCCAGAGAAGACACATGGGTGGCACAAGGTCAGAGTGCCTCTGTTGCCTGACAAGCAGCTGATATGTCCAGCTCTCCATTAATTCCTCCTAGGCCCTTGAAGACATACAAGTACTATCATCTGCCAACAATAAAAGTAAAACCTTTGATTTCCTCCCTCAGAATAGGTTAGCAGTCTACTCTAAGGAATTTTTTTTATGTGTTTAATCTCTTGAAGTTTATAAGATTTCTAAATTGCAAATTGGGGGTACTTGGTGTGTATTCACGTATTGAATACTAAAAATGCTGTCAGGAAATTCTGAAAAAAATGCTTTTCTGATCAAAAAGGCAAGAAATTAAAACTTTTAAAAACAAATAATTTAAATACAGATTTCTAACGTAGTCGTAACTTTTACAGAAATTCAAGCAACTGCTGCCCAAGAAACCCCAGCCAACAAACTCTCAACCAACCAAGGAAACTGAGATTCCTAAGACCATAATGAGATATGCATCTCCTCACAATCTCTGTTAGTGTAGTATATTATTTGGGGTTTGGGTGTTTTTATTTGGATTGGGATTTTTTAAGCATTCTTGCAAAAGGAAGTGGCTCAGGAGAAGATCTTGCCTTGAGGTATGAAAACAGGATATTGAAAAAGCATCACTAAATAACACCCCCACCCCCTCAAAAACAAACCACAAAGACTAGTGTGTATCTAAATTTCTTGTATTTGTTAGCTGTCCCTGAGGAGAACTTTACTTTTTTTAAGCCTTTCCAAGCTAAGATATATAAACTCAGAAAAAGAATGAATTGCTGAGTTGGTGTCTTTTATGTGACTTGGAATAATTCTGGTTGCTAAAGCAACACAAGCTGAAATTAAAGCCTTCCTTTTTGTATTCTGTCCCTTGCAATTTTTTTTCTGTGTCATGAAGTCACCACTGTCATGTAACCTTGATCTTGCAGCTCTAGATTAAGGTATGACAAGTAAACAATTATGACTTCACAGAATGAAAGAAATACAAAGTTACTGCATTAGGCAGAAGTTTGTTTTAAACAAGAAAAAAACAGAAAAAAAAAAGAAAAAAGTCTTTCCAGTTCTTACAAAATAAATGTGCAAGCTGCATTAAAGGAAGATAGAAGAAAAAGGAAGATAGATTTGAAAAATCATATTTGAAAATCTTGGTAATTCTTGTGAAACTCTTCTCTCATGTCTTAGGGGAAAGCACAGATATTTTAACCACCAAGTACAAAATATTTGAACTAAATATAGAGTAACTGTACTTGAAGGTTGTTTCACTTTTGTACTATTCTCATATTTGTCTTCCTTTTTTGCTTGTGCAGGCTGTTCCACCACCAAACTTTGAGATGCCAGTTTCTATCCCAGTGTCCAACCACAACAGTTTGGTATACAGCAACCCAGTCAGCTCGCTGGGAAACCCCAACCTTTTACCACTGGCTCATCCTTCTTTGCAAAGGAATAGCATGTCTCCTGGTGTGACACATCGGCCCCCGAGTGCAGGTAACACAGGTAGGCTCTGCTCAGCCCCACCCCTTCAGATGCTCTCCTGTCAGCTGCTTGCATGCCTTGTGCCACCTAAATTGACCTCCAAGGAACAAGAACTCTCTTTTTAATAGCCATAATAGCCATAAAGTTTTTTTTTTTCCAAAATTGCTGTGTTGAAAAAATCAAAAGACACCAAAAAAAAAAAAAAAAAAAAAAAAGATAAACGAAAAACAGAAAAATATACTGTTTTCCTTATTGACTAATATTGAAAGAGATCAGTGGAGTCAATGAAGGGCAGAAGGGCTGACACTGCTCTCTCATAAAGAGGCAGCTTATCTACCTTATTCATACAAGCACTCACTATGACATAAAGCAGAGGAGAAAATGTAGCCAATGCAATCAATTTGACACAAGTATGTTAGAACACTCATTACTTGAATAATCAGTCTACAGGCTAAAGGCAGAATTCATTTTTATTGATTCATTCACAAGTTCCTTGAGGGGTTAATGTTAGTTGAGCTCTGTACTTTAGTGCTTTACTTAGCAAGGGATTGTGGTTTGTTCTGGTGATGGTGAGAGCTCATCTCTGAATAGGATAAGTGGGCATTAGGTTGTTTCAATCTGTCTGGCTCCAGCAATATCAAGATCCTTAAGTACACCAGGTTCAAAGAATCATTTGAGGTCTCCAAGTGCAAAGAGAAGTTTTAAAAATCATAGTGAACATCTGTGAAAGGCTGAGGAAATTATAAACTATGTATATATATATATATATATGTATATTCTGAGTTACATTCTTCTCCAGGAATCTTCAGCCTCTTCCTCCCAATCCTTTGCTTTTCTGACTAGCATTCAACTAAAGATAGTTCTCAAATGAAGGACTACTATACATAACTTTCAAACATAATTTTTCATATGCTGTGGAAGTATGAAACTAAAATAAGGAAATTATGGGTACTCCATATTTTGTTTGTCCTTGAAAGGCAAGTGTCTCCTACAGGTAACATTAAACATCATGATTTTATAATTATGGGTCTCATTCAACTGCCTATTGAAGTCAGAGGAAAGAAATAGTGGGTACCACAGCAGGCTGATTGAAAGTAGAGAAAATATTTTCTATGTTTGAGTGTTGTAATTTATTGTGCCTGTTTACAATATTTCATTTCAATCCCCTAGGTGGCCTGATGGGTGGGGACCTCACAACTGGTGCAGGCACCAGTGCAGGTAAAGAGAATAGAATTTATATTTATTTTTCCAAGTGAATAAAGGGCTTACTTCAAAAGCTGAGTTCTAAAATAGCTCCATTTTGGAGGGGGGATTGTAAAAATTGATTAGAATTTTTTTAATTCCCTCATCTGGGTTGTGGAGGGATATTGTGGAGGATGTATCACTGATATCTGTGCTTCTCTTGTTAGTGGAAAGAGGCTTGTTTCCCAGCAGCATCAAAAATCTTGCACCTCATCAATTTCCACAGAACCAAATGTGAGGCTTCCTTCACATTAACCTTCCCATAAAAACTTTTGGGTGCATTGCCTTGCCTTGTTCAAGAAAAATTCCTAGTAAAGTCAGTGTCAGAAGTTCTGATACTTTTTGCATCCTGGGAAGGTTTGCCACTTACTTGAGTAAAATTGGGGTTTCATTTTATGAATTTAGGCTTGAATAAAGATTTCAATAGAGAGTTGCTCATTGTACTTCATGTATTGAGTTCAAATTGTATTTCAAACCTCTGCTCTAAGACCATTGCTGGTCAGCAAAATCTGTTAGCATTTACTTAAATAATCAGTAGTTAACTCAAAATTTGTTATATGTATGCTTAACTGCTTTAATACACAACAGGTAAAGGATTTTCAAAATACCTAGGCAGGGAAAAAGATAAGCCATTTAGTCCTGCTTCCTTAGAACTAATGGGAACTCTACTTGCTGAGGTCTGTGTTATCTAAGCAGTGTTGTCAGAGTAGTCCCATTGGCTCAGTAAACTCAGTGATTTGTTAACAATATCAGCCATGTTGCATTATACAAACATGGATTACAAAAGGCAATGGCAAAATTACTTTTGCAGTTTGAGAAGTAAACACACATGTCACAGAAAACAACTGAGTGGTAAAGCATTAAATTTTGCTGGGATAACTGCTCTCAGGGAGAACTGTATATAAAAATAGTTGGAAGATCCATTTTGTAGCTATAAATCAAGCCTGATATAAATGGCAATCCCAAGATTGTCTCTTAAAATTACCTATAAAAAATTTTTGGATATAATAGTTTGTCTATTCTCAGCCTGAATTAGGGACCCCCACTCCCCATTTATTTTTGCACGTAGGTAAGTCACAGATGTTTGTGTGGTGCATTCATAGTACAATTAGGGCTGTGCAGCACTGTACCAGAAAGGGATTTTAAACACATACTAAAGCTTTCATGAGTCGTTTTGTATTATTTTGGATCAGGGAAGGCAGATCATGGAAACTCACTATCAGTCTCCTTTGTTCTGAAAAAAAAAAAAAAAAAAAAGAAAGCATCAGAGAAAATTATAGTTTTGTTCATTGTCTCCTGCTAACCTGTGAAGCAGAGCTAAAGAAAGATTCATTCTGCAGTGTTTGCATTTCATCTTACTTTTAAGCTCGAGCAGAACTTCAGGAACAGCAGCAGAGGGGCTGGCATAGGAATTGCTCGCCCTATTAAGGGGCTCCCTCTCCTGGCTCCTTTAGAAATATCATCACGTCGTTACCGATCTCCTGCTCCTTTAAATAGATGCTGAAAAGCAATCACTAAAGAAGGCAGTGTTTTCTTTTAAAACATACTCAAATTAAAATTAATCTGCGTGTGCGTCTCTCATAATAGTCCTTGCAGTTAATAAAATCTATATATCACCACACCAGCTGAAAATTAATATTCTTTCTAAATATGAGGGGTTTTGGGGAAATATATTAAAACATACATAAGCATAGGAAGACAATGGTTTGATTATCCTTAATCGAAAACTAAGGATTTGCTTTAAGCTCTCAAGCAATGTAACTTTGGAGTTAGCAATTGATTTGAGGGGCAGATATATGAGGGACATTGCTAAGAATGCATCATAAATATTTAATAACAGAAATAGTCTTCTTGTTCTTTATTGGACAATTAAAGCTATAAACATCATTAAAGAAGTTTTCTAAATCTCTTCAAAGCAGAACAGTAGGAAGAATTAGATAAAGGGTTGAAGGAAGATGGAAAGGTCACTATAAGGTTGAATCCTCTGTCTTAGTTGCATCATTCCACAATGGCACTATTTTGGGCAGTCATCTTTCTTTAGGGTGCAGAAGAATAAACATCAAAAGTTCTCTTTGTTCATCATTTTTACAGAAACAGAAACAAAAAGCTCTGTGTTTTCTTCTATTTGGCATCTGAGAAGCTGGTAGCATGATCATGTTTGGGTTCATATTCCTGGCCAAATTAGAACCTTCTGAATTTGCCTTTTTCCACAATGTCAAAAAATAGCATATATTCAAAACAATGTGCTCCCAGAAGAAGAGTCTAAACAGTTTTATTTCTGCCACTATAAAATGAAAGTACTTTTTGTTACTAGCACCAGACCTCAGTTTCTACACTACTCCAATAAATTACATCAAAATAAATGGCATTATTACTGCAATATCAGAAGTGGAAAAAGAGTATTTAAGATGGTGTTTTAAGAAGTATGTTATTTCATTGGTTTGGATTATTTCAAGTAATAACCATGGAATCGTCCACAATTTCCCTCAGGAGTCAATCCAAGACATAAATAGAACTTAGAAAGTGACTACTTCTTTATTATCTTACACAGCTAATTACCATGCATGGCATTTTTAAGGTAAACCAAGGTTGTCTCAGGTTTGTAAGAGTAAATTTGTTCTCAGACAAACACTGATTGAGTAGTCTCTATCGTGTGATAGAACTGCCAACAAAATGAACTTCACATTTGTATCATTGCTAAATTACAAATACAGCAATGTCTTTGGCACTATTCTCTCAAAACAGAGAGGTTTTATCGAAAGACAGAATAAGAACTTTTTGGACCCTAATATGCACGTTCTAAATCCATTTTAGTTTACTCCATAACTAATATGAAGTCTAAGTGATACGTTCACTTGTTTACATAACAGACTATGTGAAGTTATTTTCATTTTAACAGATTGTAGTCTTTAACAAAACCTCTTAAAGGTAACTTGAACAGAAATAAATGATGTCTGTGAAGCTTTAGTACTGTCAATTATCTGAACTCGATTTTTATTCAGTGGCTTATTGGTGGTTTTGATAGAAAACTAAAATTTATAAAATATTTTTTAAAGTTTTAAAATAGAAGAGTATTGGGGATGTATTTCCTTGTATCTATACTTTGAACTTTTGATTTTCAAAGTGAGTTCTACTTTTAGACTGAGTTCTATTTTTCCTTTTGAATGGCTTTCAGAGAAAGACATTTTGTATTTTGAAAAAGTTTTCCTTGAATGGAATGAGCCCATTTCAATCAACAGGATTTCTATAGACTTAAAACAACTATAAATACAAAATCAAAGGAAAATTTCCATCTCAAGTTTTAAATCTATGATGAGTATAAAATATAGACTCACTTCAACTATTTATCTGTAATTTATTTGTTTCTCTATTCGATTTCTGCACTGCCTCCATCTTGACATTAATATTAAACTAAAGGAGAAAATTATTCAAAAGTTCGTGGGGCTCTAAAAAAGCTGTCAGAGGAACTAAGCACTTGCTGTCTTTCAATCTAACATCTTCAAACTACCTTTAAACCTGTCATTAAAAAGCACTAGAAACTGAATAGAACAGCATTGCATTTTGAAAAATTTATCCCATTTTTTTAATAACCTAATCCTGTATTTACCTGTAAGTCAGCAGCAAGTTATTTCCTTCTGGAAATCAGCCACAGGCTAACAATTACCTTCATCTTCTGAAGGCTGAGGTCCTGAAGTGCCAGCCAGTATCATAATTTTCTAGTGCTTTCATTTCTTTTTCCTTTTCTGGGTGGTGTAATGACTGTGGGTGAATGTATTATGTATTCTACCAGTATTTCAAGCCACATGGTAATATGTGTAACAGTATCAATTTTTAAGTTATGTTCCCTCAGGATAGAGCAATCTGGATGGTATATCCTCAAAAGTAGTAGAAAGATGTGCAATCTGCCCAGTTAAGCTGACAGAAGTACCAAAAATAAGCAAGGATTTCAAAGACATCTAAGAAATTTAAATGTTGACATAAATATTCTTCACTCTACCCTGAAATCATGCTAGGTGTAGTCAAGAGAAGGTATTTCTTGGACTACAAGTGTGGAATATGTTTAATAAACAAATTAGCTTGGAGAAAGATTTCTCAATCACAGTTTATGGGCAACCTGTTAGTAAGACACTAACTGGGTTTGCCAGGCAGAGCACGACAAGTTGTTGTCTGTCCCTTATTACTTGATAAGTGCAATAACTCACAGACTTCTGATCCAAAAACTGGGCAAAATGTGGTACAGAAGTAAACAAGGGTTCCTATCCAAGGAATGTCACAGTACAAAAGAAGGGACACACAGTCATTGATAACAGAGTTTGTGATGCCACAGTGCCAAATCCAAATAATAAGAATTCATAAATTGGCAGGTTGACTCAAAACCATGGAGGGGGATAAGAAATGAAAAATGTAACCACTCTGGTTTTCCTTTTCCATTTGTATTATGCCTTAAAGTGTTCCTCTTCCAAGGTTTTCACCATATAAGAAGAATATATATCTATATACCTAGAGATAAATAAATGGATGGATGGATGGATGGATGGATGGATGGATGGATGGATGGATGGATGGATGGATGGATTGAACTTTTTTTGTTCATTGTTTAAGGAAAGTACCTACAGGTAGGGGATTTTGTCAAAGCAGGCAGAACACTAAAACATGTTTGACAGTCTAATACACAGTATGAAGGAAACAGTCTACCTACTGAATTTCACACCTCTGTAGGCAGTCAACACAGGCCTTTCCAACTCTAATTCCATGTAACAACTAAGACATGCAACTCACATCAATGAAACTTTGAGAATAAGGCTGAAAGGCTAGATGCTGCTGTTCATATTTAAAAAAAAAATAATCTTGCAATGAGTGTCATATGCAAAAATTGGATGTGTCTGTCTTCAGCAAACTCAAGTGACCTCTTACCAAAAATGAGATCCATGCAAGCCCATTCTCAGTAGAAATCAAAGAAAATCTGTAAAAATTTGGCCTTTATTAGGTTTCCACCAGTTGGGTAAGTGTTGAATTTGTGATTTATTTAGTTATTCTCTGTCTCTCATCTCTCTGATAACAATGTCTCAATATTTGTATTTATAAAAAGACAGCTTGAAAGGTTTGAAAAGGAAAGAGCCCTAAGTTCACGTGTAATGAACAATTGAGTCATACAAACTGTTTGTAAATGAGATCCTAAAGACGGCATGATTGACTTCTTTTATTATGAGAAGTTTCAAATGCTCCCTGAGACTAATTTGTGTCTTTACATAAAATCCCTTTCCTAGTGAAGTCTGGGGGAATTTTATGCTTTCTTTAAATGAGATAGCAATTTCACTGATTTTTCTATCTGCAGTCTTGCACACTAAGACACAACACTGTCTTGCACACTGCAATATACATATTTTTCTTCAAATTCACAAAATAGAGGAAGGCATTGCAAATTAGAAAATGTCTGGATTTCGTGCCTGTCCTGAGTCCTGAAAGGGATAGTTGATGCCTCTTGGATCTGGACTGCAGAAATGACTTTGCTATGAGAAAGAAAAAAATAAATTATTTTAACATCCTAAAGGTGTGACTACAGCCCCACATGGTAGTTTCTGACAGTATTATGTTAACATCACCCTGCCCTTTAACTTTTAACCCTGCCCTTTAACTTTTAACATGATTCACCAATTAAGATATTGAATCCAACAGTTCCATTTGTCTTCCAAATCTCTTACAAGGTGATTTTTCCTGCGCTAACAGTTGGAGCCTTCTCCCAGTAACAGAAGGCAAAGGAGACAGGGATGGGTTAGTTACCTTTTCAAATAAGGAATCCTGTTTATAAATTGGAATTACACTTGTCCTGAAATTTTTCCCCTTGAAAAGCAGTTTCCTCGAAATTACAATTGATTTCAAACAGCCCAAAAAGGAAATCATTTGCCATCAACAAAAGATTTGTTAAAAGCAGACGGTTGACAAATGGGTCGGGGCTTCAAACTGAAACAGGGCAGATTTAGATTAGTAATTCAGAAGGAATTATTGAATGAGGATAATATGGTCTGGCACAGGCTGCTGTGGGTGCCCCATCCCTGGACATGCTCAGTGCCCCCTTGGATGGAGTTCTGAGTACTTCTAGAGAAAGGCAGGGGGTTTGGATCTGGGAGTCTTTAAGGTTTTTTCCAACCCAAACCATTCTGTGATGCAAGAATATATTCCTATTGCTCATAGTGCAGTGCCCACATGTTTAAACTACAGACATGTAATATTTATAAAACACAAAACTGAAGACCACTGTATAATTAAGTGATTTTTATCAATAGTTTCAACTTAGTCACTGTTTTGATCAGCTGAAGCTTCTGTCAGAACAAGAAAACATTAAATATGCATTCTAGGTTCTGAAAAGAACATAACTACTGATAAAGATATTAGAACAAAATAGTGTAAGTGGAAATTAATTAATCAATACAATCAGAAGTAAAGATATCAGAAAGGTAGTGTTTCTGCATGAAATCTGTGTGATCTGAGATTCCTGAAATGAGATGCCATTAAATAATTATGAGAGCAGATAATAAGATGCTAAAATTGGACATTGCATTAAGCATACTGGCAATAGCCATTGCAGTGCAACACTAAAAAAAACACAAACAGGGCTTTGACTTGGATCATCTATTGCTCTGCTTCTTTGCTGAGTTAAAAAAAATTAAGAAAAATTAAAAAACAAGATAATTAATAAGGATGATCATCCTTGAAGAAGAAAACACATTTCCCCTTCTCTCAGTGTATAACTTGCCAAAGACACTCGTTGTCTGTGGTGTACACCCCTGTTTCCAAGGGTGGCAAGCAGGGAGTCCATGGCCTGAAATATCTGCCTGCCACTTGGAAAGACTAATTGCAATGAGAATTGTTTTGAAGGGTTTTTCACAGTTGTGTGGATAATCACAGGCTAATTCAAACAGTCAGGTGACACCTTTACATTTATTTTATTAAGGTGTGAACTCCTAAAGTGGGAGTACTTACGGGAAGTACTAATTTAGAAACATTTATTTATATTATTTCTAAGTGGTTAGTTTTGAAACAAAGTGCTGTTGAGACAGTTTTCTTCTCATTCTCCTCTCATTCTTTCAAAAGTCTCTGTGTTCTCTGAACTGTCATCCTGTTTCAGCCCCCACCATCCCAAAAAAAGTAGCTGATACTTTCACAGGATATTCAAGAATTCTTCTGCACAAAGTCATAAGGATTTTTATACCCCATTGTATGAGTTTGCTCCCCATCATTCAGTAAAGAAGGTCCATTAGTTGAGTGTAGTGGGAACAGGCAGATATTTTAAAGTGAATATTTCCTTTTTTTCTGGATGATGGTAGCAGCAGGTTGGTTCTTTCTCCCATTTGCAGTTAGTAACAGTTGTGTGCTGTGAAATGTGACAAACGTGACACGAGTAAGAATTTTCAGTTACCACTTTTTAAAATTATTTTTAGTTGAACAACAGTACAGCTTCCTTGCATTCATTCTTTGTTGTTGGTATCTTCTTATTTCTTATAAACCATAGCTTGTTTCAGTGTGTATGCCAAAAAAAAAAAAAAAAGAAAGAAAGAAAGAAAGACAAGATGTAAGAGAGAAAATGAAATTTTCATTACCTTTTAATTACTATTAAGAACAATTACCATTCCTTCAGAAAATAGGAAAATAAGCTAAGCAAAAAGTGAAAAACTGGGTGCAAATTTAGCAAAATTTCTACTGATTCTTTCATGCATACATTGAATATATATTTTGAAGTGGAGATGATTTGTGGAATATACACAAATCTCGTGGAATCTCATGATTATACATATTAATTCTGTATTTACAATTCTTTTTGAGAGGCTTAGTGGTCAGTCAAAATGTCATATACATGAGATATGCACTTAATATAACCAAATAAGAAGCAGAAATCTTCATGAAATCCAATATACATATGCCCCTTGGAAGAAATATGAAAGTTTTCACAAGTAAAAGCATACACTTACTGAAAACTTGAAATGAGCATTAATACGTATTAAAACTTCATCAAAAATTCCAAGTTCATTTTGTCTTAAAATTAATCCCAGGTTCCTAAGGATCTTGCAAATTGTCGACCCATATGGTCAGTGAAAAGCACTAGAATAAACAAATGAGAGATCAAATAAAGGACATACAAATTGCGTATCTTTTTTTTTTTTTCCACTTTAGGTCTTCAGACAACCAGAGGATTTTTCGTTCAGTATATCTCTATATCTTTGAAATCACAAAAAAAAAAAAAAAAAAAAAAAAAAAAAGGAACAACAAACAAACAAAAACACCCAACAAAACAAAACCAAAAAAAACTAGGAACATGACAGTTTCAAAAGTTCAAGACATCAAAATCCTAAAATTTTCCAATTTTTCAAGACTTAAAGACTTTTGAATTATTAGAATTATATTCAAGAATGTTGATAGATAAGGAAAAAAAAGTCACCCTTTTCTTATTTGTGTTACCTTAACATGTGGAAGGCTTCCTGGCTGAAATGCTCAATATAGATTTATTGTCCTGACTCAGAATACTAAGAGTAGCAGCCACTTTGCAACCCCTGTAACAGCAATGACCAAAACTCCTCTAAAGGTATGTGTGTTACTAATAGGGGATGTAAAGAGACAAGTAAACTTCGCTCTCTGTTCTGTCCTGATTAAGCTTGTGCCCTTCTCATATCCTTAAAATCTTAAAATTTCAGATTAAGATGTTTAAGATGGTATTACATGAATTTGCAGCACAGTTAAAATTGTAGTATTTTATTATTAAACGGGTTTTTAAAAATAATTCCTCTTAATTGAATAACTATTAGTGCAAAATTTTTTTTTGAAAAGTGATATTACAGGAATTAGTCATGCAATCTGTACTTGGATGGAATTTGTTCTACAGTCAATAGCACTTGTGCCTAAATTAAAAATGTGAGAGTATGCCCAAGAGGAGTGCTCTGTGCTCAAAAATCATTTTTCTTTACATTCTACCATTAGACCAAATACAAAGTCTGGCATTGCATTTCATGACACATGCTGCTCCACTGGCTTGTCTAGAAGCCAGCTCTTTCCTGCATAAAATATTTTTACTCTTACAAGTGAGTATAACAAACAGTACAAGGAAAAATACTTTTTCCTTAAAAACTTGTTGAATTAAAAATGCTGTAAATTTTCAAATTCTGACATATGCCCCTTAAAGTTTGTGCATCCACTGTTTTTATTTTCATTATTTTCATTATGCCTTACAGAATACATTTGCAATATTTAGAAATGTTGTATTCCATAAAAAATATGGCTTCTAACTGAAAAAAAATGCAAAGCCAACTTGTTCTAAAATCCATCTGGTTTTCATTTTCTTATGATCTATAATCAGGAAACCATTCATCCACAACATATAATTTTTGTGCTTTCAGGTGGAGAGGGGATGAGATGTTCTGCATACAGTCACATCTAAACTGATAATTGTCCAGAGTGTAATTTTTAAAGTTAGCATGAAGGAAGACTTCATTTGTACCTAGAAGTCTTATACATTTGTTTTTCCTCTGGGTGTAAGTGAGGCCAATCTCTTTGGTCCATTTATCTGAAGGCAGGACAGCTGCCTCAGAGCAGGCCACAGCCCTCTTGAGTTAAAATTTATACAGTTTAAAGAGCTGGTTTATGTGCAGACTCTTCTTAACTTTAAACCACATGCATGCATTCATCACTGATTTCCAAATGATGGGTTTCTGTGCTATTGGTTTAAGGTCCACAGTCTTACATTCCTGAATCCTCATTATACCAAAAGAGTAACAGTTTGGTCACTGGAAAGAGGAACTGTTATTATATGGCTCCAAAATGCTAGCAGCAGGCATAATATGCCATGAACAGCAGAAATCTGCTAGCAAGAAAAAGACTGCAGTAGTTCTTAAAAAGAATTTGATAATTTTGAAATATAACTGTAGTCACAGCTCAAACAATTTTATATCAGTGTGGGTCAGATGAATGTTTCTGAATAATAGTTTTACACAGAAGCACTCTTTCCCCTAATGTTTAATAGCATATAATATTAAGTAAATCTTATGTAGGAAATGGAAATTCTTTCTTGTAAGGTGATTTATTCTCCAAAAATCACAAGTAGAAACAAACATATAGAGTACCAAGCATCCCTTTTTTGCTAGGTATATTAGGTCCTATGTTGTTGTAGAACTGAAAAAAATCACTGCTGCTTCAAACAGTTCCATTGCCACTCTCTGAGCAAATCCTTGTTTTACATCCTGCTGATAAAATATCTCCTGTATGAAACTGGCACCATATTTTTGCTTCAATTTCTTCTGCTGATCAGTACTCAGTTTGTAAAAGGTGAACTTTTTAAAAATGCACTATGGTTTCTGGTAGAAAATACTATTGTGTATTCAGAACTCTGCTTCTAATTTCTCTTCCTGTAGTTACATATAGCATTATTAGAGCAGAATAGGTAGCTCATCTATGTTGAGAACAATTGTTTGTTTTGAGAAAAAAAGCCTACTGGTACAAAAATGGAAAATTTTTGACAGCACTCTGCTGAGTTTGCTTGATAAGTCTAAAACACATTTGAGTAACTCATTTTGTTTTCCTAACTGCATGATGTTATTAAGGAAATAAACAATAAGATTAACTGTGAAAAATATTTTAGTGCAAGATCTGCAAAGGCATTTTAATTCAGAATATAGAATAGAAGTGATCTGAGTGTTCTTAAATTTTCATCATATTGCAAAGACTTGGAGATCATGATAGTAAAAATCATGTGAAAAAACAAGCCAGGACAGATCAGTTACTAAGGTACCTGACAAATATAAATTCAAACAGCTCTTGATAATTTTCATAATGTGCCATAATCCCAATGTTCACAGTTCAGGGTCTTCCAAAGCAAGAAGTGATGTTTTTATATGTAATAGCCTTTGACAGATTTCATTTCCATGGATTTCCTGATTTGATAAGTACAAGTAGCTTGAGGATTAAAAACTTGAAAATCTTAGTCATGCTTGGACACACTTCATTATCCTAACCAGAGAAGCAAATTGCTGTCATGTAGTGTCGTTTTTATGCCCACCTCATAGACATTATCAAATTCAGTTCCATAATCCATTTATGTTCTTTAGGGCTATAAACTCAATTTGATGTTGGGGGGCTGGGGAGGAAGGGCTGAGGTGCTGTGGTCTCCACTGACCTTGGAACGACAAAGGAAATTTGAAGATCCAGGGCTTCTGACCCAGAGGACTCTGCCACACTGACTAGTTTATCTTCTCACACAAATTTTAGGCTGTGTGTTGCAACCCATGAACAAAAGCTGAGCCCAGAAAATAAAGTCTTCCCTAGTGTTTGTTTCTTTGCTACTTATCCATGAAGGTTTTCTCTTTCCATACTAATATTCATGCTATTCCCCCTCTATGACTGGGCAGTTTCTGTACCTCTCTTGAGATTATGTAGACAGAATTTCAGCACCACATTAAAAAGTAAGCTTTTCCCTAGATTTTATGTGGCTAAGAAGTGAGATTAGGTAAATGAAATAATGGAACAGTAGGTCAGTAACCATATAGACACATAGTTGTCAATGTAATATGGTGAGAGAAGAACACTCCTTTCTAAAAAAGACAAAGGAAGAATTTGCTTGTTAGAATTGTTCCTGGGGCCTGCAGAAGAGAGATGGAGATGAAAGATGTTTTCCAAATAAGGTTATAATCTCACCCCATTGACTTTAGTGTTTACAGAAGCAGGTCCAAGAAGTGTAGTGAAAAAGAGCCAAAAGAATTTATGAATCTTTCTGGTCTTCGCCTTTTGTGGAAATTATAGCCTTCCTATACTCACCCTTTGTTTAAAAGCAAAACAAAATCATGACCTGCAAAGAGCTGAGTCAGGAAGGGCACAATCTTCTATAATTGTCAAGAAAATACGAAATAGCTCTGACAGTTTTTATGCCCTTAAATTTTCTGACTTTCCTGGTTCTTGTAAGGCAAATGTCACATGTTGGCTGCTACAAGGGCACAGCATATTATGCTATATACCACAGTGCTGTGAACAAAATTGTAGTGAATTAATTCCAGCACATCACCAAGATGTCAGCAGCCATGAGAGAAAGCATTTGAAGACCAGTTGTTCCAAATATGGCACATGTTGTACCTTCCTATAAAGACACATGACACAGATATCTGCCATGAGTTTTTGATTTCACAGTTTTAGAAGGGCTTAAAAGATACAGTGGGCTTTATCAAACTTCTCTCTCTCTTTCTTTTTTTCCTCCTTTTTTACCCTAACAGGAAATGGATATGGCAACCCCGCAACTCACCAGGTCTGCTGGTCTCACCTGGCAACTTGAACAAGAATATGCAAGCAAAATCTCCGCCTCCAATGAATTTGGGAATGAACAACCGTAAACCAGACCTCCGTGTGCTTATTCCACCTGGCAGCAAGAGTACCATGCCATCAGTGGTAATGCATTTTCAAAGCACTTCTTTTTATCTCCTTCAGACAGTAGTTATTTGGGAATTTCAAGGCTGGCTCGGGAAACTAAATCCTTGATTGTTTGTTTTTTCTGGCTAGGGCTTGACATCAAGCTGAGGATGTAGGCTGAGCCTCTTTGATTGCTTTTTTGAAGTCTAATTTACTTCCTACCTTTTGTCTGTTGAGTTGCAAAATAGGAGCTGTGTCCTGACTGTGCACAGTCTAACCTTCTGCAATCTCTTCCCAGTGGAGTCTTTCCTGAGGGGTTGTTATAAAGGCTGAATTTAACCCTGAATATTTCTAACCTATTATGTTTTTCTTAAATATTTAGACACACAGACTCTTACTAGATGGAACATTAACAGTAATAAATTAATTTGAGCCCTATCACTGTGAGCTCCAAGTTTGGTAATGATAAGACATAGTAAATAGACAGAGCAAGAGAAAAAGGAGTATGAAATTTCAGTATCTCCTGCCAGGACTAGTGAAATTTAGGCAATATACTATACCAGAAGGCTGAATTGGGAAGGTCTCATGTCCATGTTTTGTAGTTTCTTTTCAAAAGTGAGTTACTGTTTCCAGGTAAAGGTATTTTGAGTGATTTAACATTAAAAGTGAACATAACTTTAAAATATTGTAATTTAAGTGATGCAGTTTTCCATTTTGTAACAAACTTTATTAAAGCAACTTCCAAATTGGCTTCTTCAGCTTGATACAAAATAAATTAATAATCAAACTAAAACCGCCCATAAATGTGATGCTACGTCCTAAATGAAAAAGTGACAAATAGTCCTATAGGGCAATGCTCAAAGTTGATCAAGGCAGTGACAAGCTGTCTGCATAAAATTATTTATTCCAAGCCCTTAAAAATGTTACTTTCCAAGAGACTCTGTAAGTGGTCAGGTAGAACAAGACAGTCTGCAAACAATGGAAACAACAAACAAAGGAAAAATGAATTCCTGGAGAAAGTCTTGTGCTGAAAACTGGGTAGGTTGTTCCTACAGTTGAGTCAAACATGCCATTAGGAGGACAAATAAGAGATCTATGAGGCGTATTTTTTCCAATATATGCTCAGAAGGTGTTTAATTTGCGGCCCCTATGATACAAAAATATTCCCTAAGCTAAAGCCTGCATCCTGGTAAATAATTATATTCACTAATTTTTAATACTCCTTTCCTATGCAATCAGTCTGAGGATGTTGATCTGCTTCTGGTAAGTGGCGATGATGTTCATCTTAATAACAAAGAAAAGAAAAACCGGTTATTTTTATTATGTAGGCACAATGTTTGTTGAAATAAAATGGTATATACTATGTTGTGAACAAAAAGGTCATTGCAATTTTTAAATGTAGCCAGATGCAGTTGTTGCACATATTCAAATCATGCATTCTACAATTAAACTTCCTTTTGGTGGTGCATGGAGAGCAGGTATACTTAAGTTGTTGAAGATGGTGCAGCCTAATGACATCTTTTTTGGTGGCTCTCTAGCCAGTTATTCCTGCCACTCATATAATTAGAGTTCTCTAGTGTAATTTTTACAGTGCAGCACCTAGTGCCCTGGAGTTAAAGCTAAGTGTGTAACTGCTGTGCAATCTAACAGCCTTGAAGGGGTTTTTATTGCACAAAAATGAAGTAGTCAGAGCTCCGTCTCCTGGTAAGAGTTCAGTGTTCAGCAGTCTGGGGTTGCACCTCACTTTCAAAACCCAGCAGAGATGGGTTTGAGGGTTTTTTTTCTTTTCCTTTTTATTTTGCTTTGTTTTGCTTTGTGGTTTGGTTGGGGTTTTTGTTTGTTTTTTGTTTTTTTTTTAATAGGGTTTGTGAGTTTGTTGTTTTGTTTTTGTTTTTTTGTGGTAGTTTTTTCTATATGAGTGAAAAGAAAAACAACAGGAATAGAGCTCATATATTTCATTAGTTTTTCACATGGTCTGTTCTTCTACCCACAATAAAAGCAGCCTTACTAGTTCAGTTACCTAGGAGATACTGATGTAATGGGTTACTATGGTGACAACTGGTCTCTTGAAAGCTTGTAAATGATAGGGTTGGCAGAGTTCATCAAAGCCACATGTTAAATGATTAATTTCTAGAAATTTGTAACAGCCTGTATTTCTCATGTGCAAAATATCCCCAGAAAGCAAATACACTCGGCTGACTTAAAACTGGTCAATAATGTGTTTATTTTACTTACTTTAAAAGAATCAAAGGATAAATAACTCCCAGTCCGCCCAGTCGTTGGCTACTCCAGTGGTTTCCGTAGCAACTCCGACTCTACCCGGGCAAGGGATGGGAGGATACCCATCAGCCATCTCACACAACATATGGTACTGGTGAGTATGGATGCAAGATGCAAAGGATGGGGAAGGGAGCAAGGTGCTGACAAGGTCTATCTCAGTATTAATGGATTAGCTAATGTTCTTCAGGAGAAACTGAAAATTTCATAGCTGTTATGCCTTTGCAGTCCATTTGCTTATTTTGTACCTGTCACAAACTTCAGATGCATCTGTTTTACTCAGTTTTCCTTGGATATAATTTCATGCAGTTGAGTGCACCATGCTGTCCTGGTTTGCAGGACAGGTGTGCCAAGAAAGGCAGAAGCTTATCTTTGAAATGGAGAATGTAAACCCCCTCCTCCAAATTATCATTATAATTTTGAAATTAAGGGGCTCTCAGGCAAAGACAGGGGATTTAGGAATTAGGATTCTTTACTAGGAAAATTAAAATAGAAATACAGTATTACAAACAACAATCCCAAAACCCTGCCAGAGTCAGAATCCAAGCTGACACCGTCAGTCAGTCAGGGTGTTGGCACGGTCCCATTCAATGGTGGCTGCATCCTCCTGCAGTGGCAGATGTGGTTCAGCTGGAGCAGTGCTCCTGGAGAAGGTGCAGTTTTCCTCTGAAGGTCCAGGGATGATGTGGAAAGGTCTGGTTTTCCTCTGGAATCCAGTGGAAAGAAGGTGCCTTGCTGTCCAAAATCTCAGTTTTTATCTAGGTAGGAAAGGCTTGGCTGGAGCATCCCAGTGGGATGATGCAATTTTATCAGTCATGCAGTGGGACATGGGCCAGCAGCAGATGATATCTTCCTGGAGGGAGGATGGGCTGTGGGAAGATGAAGATGATTGCCCCACCTAGTCTTAAAGATGCCCATTAGCAGATGGTATGTGCCACGGAGATAAGGGTCACTGCCCCATCAGGCTTCAACAGATTGTGATAAATACACATTTCTGGCCACACCAACCCAGCACACATTCCAACGCCAGCAATGAGCAGCTTCACCATCTCCACAGCAGAGTTCAGTAACTCTGTTGGCTATCACACCTCCCTACCTAGCAGGGTGCAGAAATGGAGCCTCCAGGCATCCCTGCAGCTCCTGCTGAGCGTTGCTGCCCTGCAGAGCGCACAGTCACACACAGATCCCGCAGATCTGAGAACTCACACACTGTTCAGAAGCAGGCTGCCTGCTGGGCTCTGACAGGAAGGCTGTAACCAAAATGTTACATTTTTCAAGCCTTTCTGACAGTCCATTTGTAGTTATGGTGAGTTCATGGGCTAAGAATGCTTTAGATCTGCCAGATCCAGTAAAGCCCTGCTAGATTACAGAATAATTATCAGTGCATTATTTGCTCCCAAGTTAATGAGTTGAGGGAAGTGGAAGATTTACTTTTTCTGCTGCAAATTAACGTGATTGGTGTAATTAAAATTAAAAGGCTTATAAAGTGATGTGAAAATGCTAGTTGTTGTTTAATTGCTTCCTCTTTAATTCCCTCTCAATTATTGTCTTTCTGTTTTCGAATCTAGAATATTCTCTGAGCAGTGCAGATATATCATCTCTCTCTGGTTTTAATACAGCCAGTGCTCTTCATCTTGGTTCTGTGACTGGCTGGCAACAGCAACACCTACATAACATGCCACCATCTGCCCTCAGTCAATTGGGGTAAGCAATGTTTTTTTCTGTTTTACTGTCCTACAGTGCCTTCAGTCTCCCCAGTAATTCCAAATGTGAAATATGTCAAGATAACAAACCAGAACATATTTACTGTGTGGAAAAACTAGATTTTGCAAAACTGGAACAATATAATTCATGGAAAGTTTGCTAGGGAGCTACAATGAAATATTCTGTGTTCATGACATTTTCTCAGCAGTGCATTGTTTATGTTTTAGTTTATATTTCTTTAAATAGCATTTTATTTCACTACTAAAACCAAGCACCTATATTGTACTGATGCCATATTTACTATTTATGCTTTTAATTTCCAGTTACTGTTGCACAAACATTTACAGTAAACTAGGAAATTTTTTTTATATTTTAATAAAGTAAGACTTACATAATTAATTTACCTGAGATTAGGCCTTAAACTTATATAATAATCACATACTCCCTTCTGTTCAACTCTGAAATTCAAATTTCATTTATTTGGAGATAATTTCTATGAGAAAATAGCATGATCAGGCCAAAGAACACAAAAATTGTGATGTGCCTGTGCTGAGGAGTGCAGGTATTCCTGCCCTCTAGTGGCTAATTTTACAATATTTATTCAAGTATCAGAGAAACACAGTGCTCAATCACCTCAGGATCTTTAGAAGTGTGAAAATCCACACAGGGAAATCACCTGAACAAGCAACCTCTCGGCTCATTTAAGTGAATAGAGCACGATTTTCAAATATTCTGGTATCTGCAGTTTCTACTGAGCAACACTGCAGGCATGCCCTTGTACAATGTATGGTTAATGGATGGTTAATGGGTGGTTAGACATGTTGGAATTTTAAAAGGTTTAGTTATAAAAATAGAAGCTGAAAACAGCAGGAGTGTATTTATGAGGCAAAAATTCAATTCATATGCAATTGAAAGGAAAACCTATTTTTCAGAAAGAAGTCTTCCACATATGCACTTTTTTTTCCAATATTGTTGACACAGTGTGGAATGATTTAATACTCTAAATGTGGCTTAAACTTCAAAATTATTCTTCTTCTTTATCTAAATGCTTTTTGTAACTTATTTTCATGTCTTTACTGTGTTGATAACTTGGGTTTTTAAGGAAAACTATGCAAATGTTTCAAAGGAAACAAATTTTTTAAACCTCATCTCTGCAGAACTAAGTTATATAGGGACAAATGTCATTACAACATACAACTGAAATACTTGTGCTAGAAAAAAATAATCTCAATATCTTTCTCTTACACTTTTTTTTTTTTTTTTTTGAGTTTGCAATATTTCTGGGGCTGCATTCAGACTTAATGTACAACAAAAGTCATAAATTCTCAAATAAACTGAAAGCTCACATGTCAGGTATCACTGTATAAACAACTGGTACCATACCAAGGAATGTAATAAAGCTATTTGGTTAGCCTTAAAAAAAGTATAAATTAACTCCTACACTAAATATACATAAGATATGTCAGACATTGTGATCTGTTTCTGATTCATATCACAGAGTGTCAAAGTGTAATGGCTGTGGCTGTGGAATACACTCTAAGTTGCTACTCCTATAATTATTATTATTTCAGTGACTTGTAAGTGAATTCAGCTATGAAAGCTGCTTCACAGACAGTTCTGGAGAAATATTCTATCACTTCAGAAAATCTTAAACCTCCATTTTACTCACTGAGTTCTACATGCAGGAGCATCTGTTATAACTTTTTTGATTACTTCAAAAACTAGAAATTCTGTAGAACACATCCAGTCCATGTCAACCTGACTTAGAATTTGCAAAAAGATTTTAAAAATGAAACAAAATTAAGTCATCTTCACATACTTGAGAAAACACATCCAGAAAGGCTTTGACAACACAAATCTCAGTGCTTAGTGAGGTCGTATACTGAAAAGATTTGGCAGCTGTGAGATGCTTGTTGTTAACAGTAGGCTATAAAAAACTGTGAGAGAACAGTTAATGGAAGAGACTTTCCAGCTCTCCTTCAGGTTTTGTTTCTCACCAAAGTCCAAAGGTGAAAATCAGCTCTGCTTCCTCAATGCATGACAAGAATGTGATTAGTAGCAGAGTAAGATAGGGTTAGATGTATTTTCTTGCTCCAGATAAGTCCTGAGGAATTTCAGTAGCACTGTCAGAACCATCTTGCAGGTAACTGGAGATCCCTGCAGCCTAGCTTAGTTCCTCAAGCTGACTGTGCAGTTTGGAGCCACTTTAGTGCTGGTGGACCAGAGGGCAAATACACAGGACATGCAAGTAGCTCAGCTTCCCTGTCTGCCAAGCCTGGTGAACAGCACAACAATGTAGAACCTGTTTGGACATGACTGGGACATTCCAACAAGCCAGGCATTTCAATTTTTTTGATTAAAAAACAGAATAGTATTGTCCTGGTCTTTTCATTGCCTCTACATGTGAAAAAAAAAAATACATACACAAATTCTACTGAATATCAGTCCCTTCCAAAACTTTGGAATTTGGCTGAATGGTACCAATGAATGTCTCTTACTGCTTATTTAACCAAAAAGGCTACCAGAAGTTAACTGGTGATAACCAGAAGGGAAGTCCTTTCCAAACTTCATAATAAATTATAAAAACTTTTTATGCACAAATCCTATGGAATATGTTCTCTTACATTCACATTTCCCAGCCTAAGAGACAGTCTTTTCATCTAAAAGTAACATCCACAAGTGGAGTTTTTGCTTTCCTAAAATATTAATGCAGGGAGATAAACAATACTAAATCTGAAGGTGCTTCAGTATAGATAATTATTTATGTAAGATACGTTTCTCCAAACTTATATCCACATGAATAAAAAAATAATAAATAAAATTCATTAAGAATAAAAATTATCTTGTTTATATAGCAAGATTATTGCTTAGCTACAAAAACTTTTGATTAGATAATAACTACAGCAAGAAATAGGAAAATATTCTCCATTAAACTATTTTTACTGAAAAATTTGAAAACAGTTACATCATGTTTAATTAACTTGTATCAGTTCTGCCAATTTTCTTGCTTTGAATAAAAATCATATATATTTTAGATTAAGCCTTTTTTTCATATGCCACTACTATAAATAAGATGTTCTAGTAACTCAGTTTCATGCTATTTTCTTTAAATTCATGTTTTGAAAGTGTAAACCTTTGCATGTGAGAGCTAAACAAAATGTCTTGACACAGAAAATCATATGCTGCTTTTACATTGATCAGAAAATAATTTAAAAAATAAACAAAACCATCTAAAAACCACTTAGCTTTTACCTTAAAAAAAAAAAAAAAAAAGAGAGAGAGAAGGGAAAAAGTTGGATTGCCAGTAAGTCAAAAATATCTTTCCCTAGATACAAATTAGCACATAACCAAAGTTACATAAATAAATTTAGCCACGAATTTTCAATGGCCCTTTACATGTATTTATGGAGGGAAATTATATCAAGAGGGAAGTAAACTGATTTAGGGAAACGAGAGTGGGTACAGAAGAAAAGGTGTATGAGGGTTCCTTCCTTCACTAAAGCACCTTCTCACTCTAGAAAACCAGCATGCTGAGATCTAATACCCTGTGGAGATTCAGGCAGAGCTGTCATCATCCCAAGCTCTTGGCTGCCTGTCTTGCTGCCCACTCCTCACACAGCAGAGCTGTGGAAACCAGACAGGAAACATCATTTCTCCATGTGGCCAGTCATAATCCGAATAAACATCAGATTTTAACTACACTGGCCTCAACAGGGACTGGTGTGCCAAGTTAAAACATTCAATTTCTCCATTTCCCCATAAAATGAAGTGTTTTCATACAATATGTGGGAAAAGGTGATGATGTCTGCATAAGTGGACTGCCCAGCCCTATCCAGTGCACATACTTGTACACAAGCCTTTGAATCTTTTTTTTCTAGTTTCTCAGTAGTTTTTCCTCATCCAAAACCTGCTTGTTTACCAGGGAATTTACCAAAGATTTCATATGATTACAATAGGGCATGCTTGGGCCCAATTCATTATATGAATTATAATTATATGAAGCAACAGTGTAAAATACACTTTGATACATTAAAGTGCAAACAGTTGTTTCTACACCCACACATACCTACACAGGAAATTACATCATTTTGCAGCAGAAAGAATTCCCATTTCTTATTGTGCCCCTTTCATTCTAAATAGGGATAAATCCTCTATTTAGAATATAGATTTAAAGACTGTTATTTCACCATTCACACATTTGTGTAACTGTACGTTTCTGGTGTAGATGACCATTTTATCTAAGAAGAGCTTCTCATAAAAATGTTTCAGAAAAAGTTAATGAAATATTGCAAATTATAATCAAATAAAATATATCAAATTTCAGAAATACTTTCAGCAGCAAAAGGCTATGTTTGGAAAGGAAAAAAATGTGAATCACAATAAGTGCTACGATTTATTTATATTATTTTAATACTGTTTTAAACCTCAAAAATTCAGTCTTAACCTGCTAACCTGCCAAAACAATTTCTTATCCTTTTTCAAATGTACAAAAACCAAAAAAAAGACAAAAAAAAAACAAAAAAAAAAAAAAAAACAAAAAAAAACCAAAAAAAAAGGTGTTCAAAGTTCAAATCAGCCTGAAGCATTTATAAAACTGCTGCTAATTTTTATGCTAGGTGATTATGTAATACTGCTGCTGATTCACAAGGAATCTGAAGAAAAGTCATACTCCCGAGGCACTGTTTAAAAGGCAATATTCCAGTACAGCAATACTAGCTCTGTATCATTGAAATTCAGTTTATCCCTCTAGATTTATTCCTTTGGGTGCTGTCATACAGTAAAATGCCAGTATGTTCTATGTGAACAAATTTGACTGAATATAGTTATTTTTTTGTCTATTTTTATCTTTTTTAATTATCCCCAGCTCTGCAAAATGGCATGTCATTTGCCCAAATCAAACACTTCTAAATCAAGTCCCCAGGCTCCACCATCCTTTATTATGGAACTTTCCAATTTAGCTATAAGCTTGGCATGTAAAATCACATGTAATCTTATCATACTAAGCTGACAAACTGTTTACTCAAAGTCCTAGGATCTCCCAAGCAACACAAAAATAAAGTCACTGGAAATGAAAAGAAATGTATATTTGATTCTCTTTGGACTTTTTTTAACAACTTTTCAGGAAGAGTGGAATATTTCACTGAGTTGGAATGAAAAAGTCTTATATTTAGTTTCCTATATGTGTTAATTTAATATTTACAGAAGCAATGTAAAGAAAATATCCTCTTTGAAAAAAGAAAAGTATTACATTTTTTACTGGGAAGGCTATTATTCATGAACTCTGTAACTTAGGGAAGGGCTCATTGCATATTTGACAAATTTGTCTGTATAGAAATGAAAGGTTGATGAAAAAACTGGAGGTACAGCACCCTGTTTTTGTTTTCTAACAAGATCCATTCATTATTACACACTGCAGCAATTCCTGATAAAAGCAGATGATATTATTCAATATTGAACCCATATAATTTTATTTTAAATCTATCAGAAGAAAAAATATTCATCAAAGTAGAAGTAAATGTTAAGTAATACTCAGTTCTTAGTTGATGAGACACTAGGGAAAGCAGAGTATTTCAGAAAATGAAAAGTCTCCACCTAATGTAACTGTACCTGTGTCCTCTACATTCTTAGAAATTCCTTCCAAATCCCAATATTACATCTTCCTGCATTAGAAATGCCTGCATATCCCTTTAGATTTAAAATCTTGTGAAGTCAGGCGGTCTGTTGCTCCTACTGCCTTCCTATCCCTGTATAAATAAGTGCTCATGAATAGAAAATTTTAAATTCTCTTTCTAGCATAAGACACTTGCATTAGCTTAGCAAATGGTCCCTGAAGTGGAACATGATGGGAACTGCATGTTGAGAATTCTGTTTTAATAACTAAAAGTCAGGATTTGCCAGGAGGTGGTGCTTTTGTACAAAATGTTGTGCAGATGAAAGTAATCTCATTTCTGACATAGAAATAAAGTATGTTCCCAGTATTCACTCTCCTCCCAGCCTGCTTCGTCTTTCCTCTGCCACTACATACCAAAAAAAAAATAAATAAAATAAAATAGAACGCTTAGAATACTTATACATTTTACCTTTGAGTAAGTTTCAGCATAGCAGTCTGTCCACATCCCTCGAGTTTGGCTTTCCTATGGGCAAACAGTGTAGTCCTCTGTCACCTTGACTATTCCTCAGGCTCCCTTTTGTAGTTTATCCAAATGCTTTCTGGATTGAACTATGGATTCAAATAGAATTTAAAGATTTAAACCCTAAAATCATATCTAGATCCTTGCCTGCCTGTGCTATTTTCTTGATGTCAATATTAGGACCAGTAATTTTCAACTCTATTCTGAAAAGTACAAAAATTACCAGACCAGATTTTTTTTTGTTTTGTTTCTGTTTTGCATCTGAAGTCACATGTCACAACAAAACACAATAAAAATAGTGGGGTGCACTCAAATTAATTGGATTAAACCCAGCAGAAAGTCCACGCTTCCCCTGTCTCAGCCCATACATACACACACACAATTATAAGCCGTACAGAAACCTGCAGGTGGCTGCGACAACGCAAAGGCTCACCTTCCCGAATTTGCGATGGCACTTAATTTTTTTAAAAAGGAGAGAGGGACTGAAAGTGAGACCTGTGTCCAAGCTGACCACGCCTGTCGTGGTGCCCATGTCCCGAAACCCCCGAGCTCTGCTCCGGCAGCAGTCCCCGGGTCTGCATGCGCTGGTGCTGTGCGAGCCTTTGCGCCGGTGTTTGGTGTGAGTGTTTGTGCATATCTGGGGGCTCCATGCCTCCTCCGTCTGTAACTGGGTTTCCTTTCCTCCTACAGAGCTTGCACTAGCACTCATTTATCTCAGAGTACAAATCTCTCCCTGCCTTCTACTCAAAGCCTCAGCATCAAGTCAGAACCTGTTTCTCCTCCTAGAGACCGCACCGCCACCCCATCGCGGTACCCGCAGCACTCGCGCCACGAGGCGGGCAGATCTCCTGTCGACAGCCTGAGCAGCTGCAGCAGCTCCTACGATGGAAGCGACCGGGAAGACCACCGGAACGAATTCCACTCCCCCATTGGACTCACCAGACCTTCGCCGGACGAAAGGGAAAGCCCCTCTGTCAAGCGCATGCGGCTCTCTGAAGGATGGGCAACATGATAACATTATTACCTATTAGTTGGGATTTTTTTTTTTTTTTTTTTCTTGCAGTGTGTGTGTGCTATACCTTAACGGGAGGGGGGAGGGGGGGAAGGGTCGATATGCATTATATGTGCCGTGTGTGGAAAAAAAAAAAAAAAAGTCAGGTACTCTGTTTTGTAAAAGTACTTTTAACTTGCCTCAGTGATGCAGTATAAGGATAAACAGAAATGCTGAGATAAGCTTAGCACTTGAGTTGTACAACAGAACACTTGTACAAAATAGATTTTATGGCTAACTTCTTTTCACTGTTGTGCTCCCTTGCAAAATGTATGTTACAATAGATAGTGTCATGTTGCAGGTTCAACGTTATTTACATGTAAATAGACAAAATGAAAACATTTGCCAGAAATGGCAGATCTTTACTGAGAGAGAAAGCAGCTGTTATGCAACATATAAAAAATGTACAGATGTTTTGACAGACCCAGCAGTTGGGTGGCCATGAATTGATGCTAAAAAGAGTCTGGGTCACCTAACATACTGAAAATGCTCACAAACATGCAGGCATTTTGTTAGAGTATGGCACTCAGTTAAAAAGGATCAAACCATTTCAAGAGGACCATACTTACAGAAATGTTGAGTTCGAGGGCTGACATACTTAATTTTTAAAATTCTGGGTCTGCATCACTTATTAAATAAAAAAAGTATAAAAATATGTACATTACATTTTGCTTATTTTCATATTAAAAAGTAAGACAGAGTTTGCAAAGCATTTGTGGCTTTTGTAGTTTCCTTAAGCCAAAATGTGTTCTTTTTTTCCTTGATAGCTTTGCTAATCTTTTAAGCAGTCCTGAAGAAACAAACAAAAAGGACTTTTTTGTATAGAAAGCACTACCCTAAGCCTTGAGGAACTCCATGCTTTGCTAACCAAGATAACTGTTTTCTCTTTGCAGAAGTTTTGTTTTTGAAATGTGTATTTCTAATTATATAAAATATTAAGAATCTTTTAAAAAAAAATCTGTGAAATTAACATGCTTGTGTATAGCTTTCTAATATATAATAATAATTATGGTAATAGCAAAAGTTTTTGTTCTCTTGATAGTGGGGAATTATATTTGTGCAGTTGCACATTTAACTATTTTCTTTCGGTTTTCTTTTACTGGGTATACATTTTGCAGATCAAAGTCAACTGTTCAAAGACTGATCTGTAAACAATTAAACTTTACCCATGGTGTAACAACTTAAATCCTTTTAATACAGCATTTTACAATCAGTTGGGTGAACTGCCATCCATTGTATATACTGATTAGTTCTTTCATGCTGTTTTGTGCATTGTAACAAGTTAAGGGCCCTTCTATTACTTAATGTCCTGCGTATCCTGTAGTTTCCATGGGTTAAAAGACAAAGTGGTGTAACTTGGCCCTTTCTCATTAATGAAGCTGATATTCTGCCTGTCAGAATTGAATGTGCAGCTCTAACAGCTGTCAGTGAGTGCAGGTAAACATGTGCCGAAGCAGCAGGGGCAGGCAAAGGGAGGGATTGGCACAAAAGTGCCTGTTGTATAGATTCCTCCCCTCTCACAGACATAAAATTCTTAAAGAGATCATCAGTTAAAGGGTGGTTCAGAATCAGTTGATTTTACACAGCCAACATTGGCCATCTGGTCCTTGGTTCCCATGGACCTCTTGCAGTCACATCATCTCACAGTGGGCATGTTGTTGAGCAACGCTCCCTGTGTGTTTACACCACAGCAGGACCTGCTTCAGCACACAGCATCCACATTTTCTCCAGCCTCATATTGTTCCTTTGACTAAGATAGCTTGACCAGAGGGAATGTGTCATTTTCTACAAGGCCCTCTTTGTCCCTCTTGTATCTTAGAAAAAAAAAACGGTATATTCAAGTATTTCAGTTTAATCTTTCTGTTGGAGGGAAAAAGTGTTTAAGCAAAATGTTAGTGCCATAGTAAAAGTGTAATATTTCTCCTTTTTTAAGAGTCCTTCTAGGTCTCAACTACATACATTGACATTATGATGAAGAACATAGCTGCGACAGTGAAACGTCAGCACAAAGTACTTTGAAGTGAAAATCCACACTCTTTTTTCCACCTTTACATGCAGTTGCTGTGCACTGCTCAATGATGGAGTGTACCTCTCTGTAGTAGAGAATGATGATCAGACTACAGTGTGCATTAGGACATAGGCTCTTCACTTTACCATGACTTTACAGAAGCCTGCCTTACAGGCACTTTCAGCTGTGCAGGGGCTAGTACACAATCTGGAAACTCGTTAAGCAGAACACTGTGCTACTAATGCATCCACCTTATCTCGTGTAGCAAACTGCAGGGTAAACAAAGATACGCACGTTCAAAAATAAATAAATAAAGTAAATTTAAAAACTCAAAACAAAGCAAAAGGTAACATGGGGCCCACAATCAATTTTAAAACACAAAAACCCTGTGTTTTAAGCCACTTTCTTCACCCTCAGATTATCCTGTGCTCATATTCTCTTCTGAGAATTTTAAATTTTATTGTGTCAAAAATATGCAAACGTATCACAAATATACCTTGTCATTTCAAGAAAAAACACAATTTTATTAGTATTGTAGTAGAAACTTCTCAGTGGGGAAGGGGATTAGGTCTATTGATATATTAAGAATAGCCATATTAATAGTTTACCTTGCGATTTGCCTCAGCAACACATGAAAAAAAAATGAAAGCTATCATATAATGAAAATGCAGTGTAATACATTACTGCAAGTAACTAAGCAGAAAGTAGCGTGAAAAAGTATTGCCTGGGCAATTTATATTAACTCTGACAGTGATTTTTTGTATAAACACGAGTAGAACAGAATCACATGGAAATAAATGCCAGTCAGCCCTCTTGTTCCTGCTGCAGAGGGCAGCTAACTCATACTGGCAAAATTGTGGGGGATAATGCATATTTGCAAACTGATCTAATGATAAGAAGCACAACTTTGATTGTGAAGTCACTTTCTGTAAACTATAACTGTCTACTTTTCCTGTTCCTTTATCTGTATCTTACCATTTATTGTATTTGCAAAAGTTAATTTGGGTTTATTGTGTGATTCCTTTGTATTTAAGGAGTTTGGGGCAGAGCCCTGAAAGAGTATTAACATTTACTTTACCTTAACCCACGCTATATGATGTTTTAGGCAACATTCTTAATTGTAAGTTTAAACACCTGAAGTGGCATTCTAGACACCTGCAAGTATTGTTATAGCTAGCTAATCTCTATTAAAAGGTGTTGTCAGTTAGTGTTTAATTGCTGGTGACAATTATATGATATACCCTATCTGCACAACATATTTATTGTATGCATCGAGCCATTCATAGTAAAGCTTTGGTCATTTCAGTGTCTCTCAAAAGTTGTGTTTTATAACAAAATGGCTTATATTTTTCCCAGAAGAGGAATTTTGCAATTTTTAATGACAAGTGTAAAAATTAGCTGTTGCCCTCAGATCTTTTTCAGGTAAAGCTAGCATAAGAATAGAACTCACAGGCTGTTTTCAAGGACGTCAACCCTTTTGTATTATATTTGCAATCCTATATACCCACTTTTATCTGTAATTTAATAGCTGTTTTGTTTTCCTTCTTCTTTCACCTTAAAGGTAAATGCTTTGTAATTTTTTAAAAGCCACTTGAAACCTCAATAAAGGCTGTTGCCTAAACATGGCATACTTCATCTGTTCCTGTTTGTGCCATCTGCTGTGATGTCGTCAGTTATATGGCATTAATTTCCTGCCACTACAGGTCTCTTGAAGGACTGATGGAACATTGGTGTCTGTTAGAATGCTTCAGACTGTAGATGTAATAAAAGGCTTTTGTTAATATATTTTAACCAAAGATGTGGAGCAATCCAAGCTTTGAGCCACAGACTTTCTGCATCAAAAGTATCCATTTGATTATTTTCATAATCACGTGTTGCATTTCTACCTTCCCTTCTCATACCTCAGACTGATCCGTACCTCAGTTTGATTCAAAAAAAGGTCAGTTAAGAAAGTAATTTTAAAAAATAATTTAAAATTTAAAATGCAGTACTAAAGTCTTCTGTGTATTTAATATCAGACCTGGGTTACTGCAGGCATTACACTTGGATTGCTTCAGATGGTTTGTTGTATCCTTTTTTTTTCTTTTTTTCTTCTCTTTCATGGGGATTTGCTTCCATAAAACAATGGTGATAACAAAATAGCTTGTAAATGGGAGCATACAAGCATTTGCAACAAATATTAAAGTAGAGGCTCACAGCGGCATAAGCTGGACTTTGTCGCCACTAGATGACAAGATGTTATAACTAAGTTAAACCACATCTGTGTATCTCAAGGGACTTAATTCAGCTGTCTGTAGTGAACAAAAATGGGAAAATTTCAAAAGATTCTCCCACTGGAAATAAGGTATAATTTGTATTTTGCAGACAAATCAGTAAAGTTACTGGCTTTCTTAGTGATATGGTGTCTGTTGTGCGTTTTTTTTATTAATTTAAATAGTGTTCAGTTTTCACTGTTCCACGATGTAATACGTGAAAGAGTCAGGGCTATAACTATCAGCAGCTGCCTCAAGGTCCCTTACTGATTATTTGTGCTTCCTTTGAAAGCTAAGGAATATTTTCTGACCCCACCAAGTCAGGGAAATTCCATCACTGCTCAGGAGTGAGTGTCATTTGAATGAAGACATTGAATCTGTCCCTAGCAGAGGAGCTAAGTGAAATAATGCCTGGCTTTCAGGTGCTTAGTTAGTGACAGGGAATCTAAACTCCCATAGACACATGTCCTGTGAATTCTGCCCATGGGGACAACCATGAAAAACCATACAAGAAATTAATGTTCTGTGTCAAAATCATGTATTTTTAGATCTATGCTCCGTCTATATTCTCTAACAATACTGCATAGGGACTGTGTCAGAATGAATCTATTCACCTTTCTATACTTTTTGCACAGAAGTTTGTTTGTTTGTTTGTTTGTTTGTTTGTTTGTTTGTATGTTTGTTTGTTTGTTTGTTGAGAGTTAAAGGCAGTTTTCCAACTAATATTTATAGTTTCAGAGTTTGAGAATAAAAGAATCACTTTATTTCAAAAAGATGTGTTTTTACACCAGAAGCAGGCAAGCTATTAAGAAGTTAAGGTCTTGGTGAACGTAACAATTTCAAAAACAACTTTATAAAGCCTAGTTTCTAAATAGATTTAAGAAAGAAAAAAGCTATGCTGTGCTGTTCCTTTTCAAGACAATTTATTTTAAGAGAAATATTGGTAGTATTGCAGTGTTGGACACAGCCCAGCATGAGATGCTAAAACTAAGATTTAACATCATTGGTTTTACTACAGAATATATTTTGTACCAATAAATAGCTTTTTGTCATCATTGGCCAGGATGAACAAAATATTTCTGAAAATGCAGTTGTCTTAGAATATTTATCTTGGAGTCCTCCATCTTGCAGTCATCTGTGTGATTAATACTGATAATGCTATATCTGCTTTGGAAAAGAAATTACTTAGAAAATAGAGTCTTATATATATGCTTTGTTCTGTTATTTGTTCTTCTGAAAGAAAATAAGCATAAACATATTGATAACTTTGCTGTAAATTCTATGAACTATTTTAAACAATTTTGTAAATTATGTTGCAATCGGAGTGGGAGGTTTAACAATTCTTTAAATAAGCTTTTTCACTTTAAGTTCACATATATCACCTTAAAAAGCAACTGTGAAGTTTACAATCTGAGATAGTAACTAAGTCACATACCTTTTTCATCCAGAGTGTTTTTTCCCTGAAAATTGTTTTTTTATTTTATTTTATTTTCTTTAGCAAAAATCAATATAAAATCTTTGTAGGACTGGGAAACTATGCTAACACAGTTGATGCATATGTCACATTAAGGAGAGCAAGCCAGCAGTGTGGCTCATTCATACCTAACCCTTTCTCAAACACAATGCCTTTATTTCCTGAGGTAAAAAATACTGGGAGTGAGAGAACCCAAGGAACAGCAAGAAGGAATGATTTTAAAACAATCAGATCATTAAATCTATAAGAAGCAAAAAGATACTGTTCATCTCTATTGGCAGACATAGCCTATTCCTCCTTAATTCAGTGGAAATTTACCAATGCAGCAAGGTTTTACCTGCTTCATCTAAACTGATACATGGAATTCCAATTTCCTGGAGTCCTTGATTTTGGGGCATTCAGACTGCTCAGTCATAGGGCTACATTTTTTTTTGTATTCGTGTTTATATTCGTAATATTTCACACTAAGTGTTCAAAGCACCTGCCATTGACTAATCTATGCTGCATTCTCTGCAGTCCATGCAGACACATCCAAGATAATATTGAGCAGATATTTTGGTTAACAGCATTCTTTCTACTGCTGGCATTTCTCCTCCTCTTCCAGCAGGTACTGTAGAATGCTTTGGTTCCATTCTGCCTCCCTTTGATTGCTAAAGACACTTGAAGGCTGACATGAGAATTCTTGTGTGAATGCTGAATTTGAACTGAGTTTGTTGCTTCTGAAACGTGCAAAGCATGCTGTTCTAGTTGTCCTTTCTAACCTCTTCTTTGTGCTTCTGTGTTTCATTCACAGTCTGCCTGAAGTTTTCAGCTGCAAGTATCTGTCTGTATTTATCAGGACAATGACCTTTAAGTCCTTTTAGGTTACAAAATGTTGCCTCCTTCAGGGAGCAGGAGTTGATCACTATTAGCTGTGCAGGTTTTACTTCTCTGACCAAAGGCATAAAATAATGTAATAGAAGGCTTAACTGTGCAGGAAAGCTTAGAAGTGATAAAACTTAAAGGTAGTGTGTTTGGATTATAGACATAATTGGTGTAATGATTTTGTTTTTACAGCACATTGCATTACTAATTATTTTCTGTAGAGTTGCTCAGGATGGAGTTTCCAGTCTCACAGTGAAAATGCAGCAGCCTGTGAGGCTCCTGTGTGGTACCTTTACACTTCAGTAGCATTTTTTGGAAGTGAGAGCTAAAATATCATTATGAAATCCTCTATAGCTGCATTTTTACAGTGGGATACATATTACTCTTCCTGGTCTCGATACAGTACAAGATGGGCAGGAGACAAATTTGCTCGAAAGGAGAAATTACATAAAATACGAATTTTCAACTTGGAAAATACATTAATGAGAGAGTATATCCGCATGTGTGAATAATACAGAGGTAGCAGATCTGCAGGAAAATACTATGTGCTCTCTCTCTCAAAAACATTGGAAGCACAGGATATATACAGAGAAACCATCAGACAGCATCTTCACAAGAGCATATGATGAGCATGTGTGATTAAGTAGTAGGATTTTTGGCCATAAAGAATTGTGAAAGCAAACATCCTGGGTAAGTTCATAATGGTTTAGGTAAGTTAAAGGGGTATACCTGCATTTGTCTTATTAAGCATGATGATAAGCTTACAGTATCCAGCAGGAGAAAAGGAAGATTTTCCATGGCTTATTTTTGGAAAATGAGAAGCATTCTAGGGAACAATTCATGTATGCTTTTTATTTTTGTATGTGCTTCCCCCTGAAAATGCCCAGACTACTGTCAGGGAAAAGATAATGAGCTAAGTGGACTTTTATTCTGATCCCATATGGCAGTTCTTGTGTCTAGACATCACATAATATAACCATCTTAATTTTCTCTGCAAACCCTTCTCTTTCAGATTATGCATATTTTACAGTGCTGGAAATTAATACAGTACAAATGAAGCATTTGAAGTACACATAATCAGCCAAGAGCTAAATCTGTCACTTAGTGTGACTTTGCTTTTGGAGGAACTCTGGGGAAAAATGAGAATTTACGACCTTTGGAAGAAGGGGCAGGCAACTCAAGATGATGTCATTAGATCATGTACAGAGAAAAATAGAAAGGAAAAAGTTCAATTATAATTCAATCTGGTCAATCACTAGTGTGAAAGTTGTTTTCAAAATGTTTTTATAATACATCAACAAAAAAAGGAGAGACAAAGAAAAATCTCCATACTTTATTGAACACAACGAGGGACAATGTCAGCAAGGACAAGGTAAAGGCTGGGGTGCTTAATGTCTTCTTTGCCTCCAATTTTAGCAGTAAGATCAGTTATTCTTAGGGAAACCAGGCCCCTGACAGGGGCAGAATAGACAGGCAGCAGAATACACCCTCTGTAGTACAACAGAAACTGGCTAGTGACTTGCTAAGCAATTTAGACATTAATAAGTCTATGGGACCAGATTTGTCCAAGAGTATGGAGGGAGCTGGCAGAAAAGCCACTCCCCATCATTTATCATCTGTCCTGGTTAACGGGGGAGGTCCTGGATGACTGCAGGTTGGCCAGTGTGATGTACAGCTCCAAGAAGGGCTGGGAAAATCTGAGGAGCTACCAGCCTGTTAGGCTGCCCTCTGTGTCCAGCAGGGTTATGGAGCAGAGCTCACACCTCAGTGTGACCACCTGGAACATGCAGGACAACCAGCAGGGTTTTGGGAAAGGCAGGTCCTGCCAACCTGATGTCCTTTCATAACCAGATCACTTACCTGGAGGACAAAGGGAAAGCTATGGATGTTGTCTATGTGGACATAGCAAAGTCTTTGAACTGTCTGTGATTCCCTGGAAAAGCTGGCAGATCATGGCTTGGACAGGAGCACTCTTTGCTGGGTTAAGAACTGGCTGGGCCCAGGGAGTGGTGGTGGACAGTGCTGAACCCAGCTGGTCACCAGGGGTGGCCCCAGGTCTCAGCACTGGGGCCAGTCCTGCTCAATGCCCATGTCCACCCTCAGAAAGTACAACACTAAATTGGGAGGGAGTGTTGGTCTGCTGGAGGGTAGGAAAGCTCTGCAGAAGAGTCTGGACAGGCTGGACTGATGGACTGAGATTCAGCAAGGCCAGGTGACGAGTCCTGCTCGTTTGTCTGCCATAACCCCATGCAGTGCTGTATGCTGGGGAAAGAGTGACTGGGAAGTTGCACAATGGAAAAGGACCTGGGGGTGCTGGTTAACAGTGAGCAGGACAGAGTCTGTTGTACTCAAGAGGCCAAGAATGCCAAAGGCATCCTGGCTTGTACCAGTGTGAGCAGCAGGACAGTGACAGTGACAGTGACAGTGACAGTGACAGTGACAGGGACTGTCCCCCTGTACCCAGCACTGGTGAGGCCACACCTTGAGTGCTGCATCCAGTTCTGGACCCTTCACTTCAATAAAGCCATGTAGTGCTGGAGTGAATCCAGAGAAGAGCAATGAAGCTGGAGAAGGTCTAAAGTGTAAGTCATATGAGGACTAGCTGAGGTTGTTCAGCCTGGAGAAAGAGAGACTCAAGGGTGAACTTATCTCTCTCCACAGCTCCCAGAAAGGAGCTTGTAGCTTGGTGGGCCTTGGTCTCTTCTCCCAGGCAACCAGCAAGAGGAAATGGCCTCAAACTGTCAGGGGAGATTTGGGTTGGACATCAGGAGGACTTTATTCATGAAAAAGTTTATTAAACATTGGAACAGGCTGCCCACGGAAGTGGTAAAGTCACAATCCCTAAAGGTGTTCAAGAAAAGACTGAATTTACTGCTATAGTTTAGTTGACAAGGTCAACTAAAGGTCATCAGACAAAGGTTGGATTCAATGATTTTGGAGGTTTTTTTTCAAACCTAGATGAATCTGTGGTTCTGTGCTTTTCCAATATTGTGCAGTACACCCAGCTGACTTTAGTGTAAAGATGCAGTTGTTTATTTATTCCACAACAGCCAGGGAAAAATAAATAATTGCATAAGTGATAGAGACAAGGGTACACTTGAGGATGCATGATTAATAGAATTAACGTGCACATGCAGGAATGAGAAAATATCTGTGTATAAGTATAGACAAGGGAATTGAAAACAAAGTGATGACATGAATGCAAACATTGGTCTGTAATTTCTTATAACTACTGTTCAACCACATGCCAGAACTTTGCTCAAAAAATGGATCTACGTTGTCTGCAAAGTGCCAGCTAATGCAACAAGACTGTTCCCACCATGATAAAAACTGCTTGCATGTGTAAATATGCCTGTAGTAGCCACCAAACTTTAATTAATAAAACCCATATACACAGTCAACAAATAATGAAATCTTTGTTCACTATCAGAGTACCCAGTTACACAGAAAAATTCACAAAACTACATTATCAGGAAATATACTCTGTATGCTCATGTCAGATTTTAAAATTGCTTTTGAAAGTAGCCCATCAGACCAACATGCAAATGGATATTCTGGATTAACCATCCTGTGCAGACTTTCTTTATAGCATCTAGATTGACCAGCTTAAAAAGGATAAACTGTGGTTTAATCAGAATTAGAGTGCTAAATGCAGAAACTCCTGAGCAAAATTCCACAGATATATTACATGAATAAAAATCAAAGGCTGTTGGATGATGTTTTCTCCTGCTACTAATATCTCTGCGTATAGACTAGCGTATTTTAAGTTTCCTAAAATATTTTTGTATCTCTGAGACAGTGAACTAGTCAAGTTTAGTAATAATCTAACTATGAAATCACTTTGTGGGGGCAATATAGCAACTCATGAGAAATGATCATGACAGATGCAGCATAAATATAACAATCATTTTTTAAAATCTCTTCTGTATTAGTTTAGCATAAAGAGGCAGAGGCTGAGCCAAACACAGCCTCGTGCAATGACTTCTTTACTATTTACAGCCCTTGAATATTAATTGAACAATTCAGTCTATCAAATTATACTGTTATTGCAGAAAAACAGACTTTGTCCCAAGGTAGAAGACAGATAGAAGGAGATGGCTGGACAAATTAAAAGCATACAAGAAAAGCAAGTAGCTTGCAAAAATCACTCCAGTGACCATCTGTTTGAAATTTCTGCTGTCCTAAATTAGAATGGTCAAAAAGTGAAGTTACATTTAAATAAAGGTGAAATTAATCCTGATTGAATTTTTATCATCTTTGTGAGCACTTGTGGGTGTCTCTCACAAGTGCAAATAGCAATTGGTTGGGAGTTTTCAGGACTGCAGATCAACCTGCAGATAAAACAATTAATGTTACCAGAGCAATGATTTCTAACCCCTTTTAAAAGGATAAGACATTTCAAAGAGGAAGACCTTTAACAGAGGAAGAACAGTGGCTTAAGGTCTTCAAGTTTTGAGAACAAAAATGACTAATCAACAAACTTCTGAATGTAGCACAGAAATTACACACCCTACCTCCTGGAAACACAGGTAATTTCTCCAATCAAGTGTTTGGGGCTGATTCACTCTACATCTCCAGGAAGAAATGTGGATATACATCAGGTGTAATATGGTTTGGTATAATTTGCAGGTATCTTCCCCTTCCAAACATACAACAGATACCTGTCAATCACCTCCTGATATTTTCATAGAATTTTTTTCCTATCACAGGCCTTTTTGGGCCTTTATTAAATACCTATTAAATATCAGATGCATACTATAATTCACATCTATTTAATATCAGATGCATACTGTGATCAAATTCCTGAGTGGAAGTATTAAATATCTAGTACGTCCTCTCTTTAATTCTTTTCATTTCAGGAATTATTCGGGACACTGAAAAATACAGACGAAAACCCATCTTATGTCAGTATGACACAGCAAATACAAAATTCTTTCTGCTTCAAAATCTGTGAGACAAACAGCAGACTTTGAAGCAACTGAGTTGTTGTTTTAGGGAAAAGTAGCCACGGGAAAGCCACAGAAAAGCAGTGCTCAAGTTAAGTGGCATAGTCAGTGAAGGCAATGCATAACAAACTTCCTCTCTCCGTTTTCTTGATGGGAGAAAAGGAGAAAAATCTCTTCCTTCTCTCAGCCTCATTTTGCTGTACTGTAGATATGCCCCTGAAGAATCATAAAATCATTTAGGCTGGAAAATCCCTCTAAGGTCATAAAGCCCAACCCTTCCCCCAGTATTGCCAAGTCCATGTCCCTAGGTGCCACATCCAAACACATTTTCAATCCCTCCAGGGGTGGTGACCCCATCACTGCCCTGGGCAGCAGTCAGAGACTGAAATAGTTCATGCCTCAAACACTGACATGAAGTTTTGCTCATTATAACAAAAACCATATAAAGAAGTTTGATGCGGCGTGTTTTTCCTTTAGTGGCTTGCTCCTGCTTCCCCGCTATGTTGTGGGTCTAGCCTGAGTTGTACCCTCCCACCCAGTAATTAATCTCCCCTAAGACCCCCCCTTTGTTGTAGAATGTTCTCTGTCCTTCCTCCTGAATTGTCAATCCACCCCGGATCCTCCCCTTGTTCCAGTAAATTCCCTGTCAATCCTCCCTCGTGCCAACTCCCTGTTCGGACATCCCCTTTGGAAATCCCCCAAACCTGGATGCCCCATTGGCCCATGTGGCCCATTCTCCTCCCCTTGCTTCCCTCACTGGTTCTTGTTTAGGTAAACCCCGCCTTGTGCTTCTCCCCAGCCTTCCCTCCATTGGAGGAGAGTTTGTATCCTCCCTTAGAACCTCCCCCGTATAAAACTCCCTGCACAGTCAGCGTCTGGTTCTTTCACGCCTGGGCTGTGCTGGGTGTTGTCTGGCTTGAATTCCACGTGAAAGATCCATCTCTCATCTTTGCTTCTGTTCTTGTCGTTTCACTGTGTTCGTGTGCTGCAGAGAACAAGAACAAGCCCTGCTCTGCTCTACCCAGACCAGGCTTGGTCAGGGAGCAGCCAGTCTCAGCCCAGTGCAGGAGATAGCTGGGCAGCTCCAGCACTGCACAGAAGCTACAACCAAAGAGGATTCCTGTCTTGGGCCCCGGACTGAAAGTCAAACTGCTGAAATTAGATCAAGAGAAAACTCGTTCTTCAATCACCTGAAACAAATAAGTGAGAGGAATGCCGCGTTTGTCTTTACAAACGAGCTGTGGATCTGCTGGTTGGTAACACTAGCACTGAGAGATAAACAATGGGATGGATTCCGCTGATTGATGAATGGGAAAAAAGATTTGCCTTTACAAACAAGATTCGCTGCTAAATGAAATTGGATATTGGAAGATGAAAGAAGCAATGGGGAAATACTATGAATTCTGTAAGAATTAAAAATTGAAGGGTTGTACATTAGAGAGGAATCTTGGGTGTCAGGTGTTCTGGGAAGTCTGTACCTCTCAAGTACCTCAGCAATGGGGAAAGAGAGAGGGAAATGTGGCCGGGAAAATGGGATAAAAAGGAGGCTGTGTCCTCCAAAAATTCGAGAGATCCCAGGGGAATACTCCATGGTCTCTCTCTTTATTTGAATAAAGCAAAAAGGACTCCTCTGTCTCCGGTTTGGACATAAACCTTTGGTGTTTGTGGATTAATTTTCCTGACGAAAGTAAACGAGGAAAAGAATGTGAGCCAAACCCAGCAGCTGTGCTAAGAATCATCCTTGGGGTGAATTGCTTTGGGGTGGGGTAGCCACAGCCCCCAGACCCATTTGCTGGGAGCAGTTTGTACAGATTTCCCCCACCTGAGGAAGTTTGGGTGTGTTGTAACCTCTGCTCAGGGGCAGTGAGCCCATCCTGCCCTACCCCAGCTGGCTGTGGGCCCCCCAGCCCTGGGAATGCACATCCACATTCACTAGGATCAGGGGAGGAGGTGCCTTAATCCAGCCAAGGCCCCCAGAATCATTCCTGAGGCCTTGGTGCAACAAATGTGGGGTCTGTTGGAAGAGACAATGGAAAACTCCACCCCCAGGGAGGTACCTGGATTTTCCTGCCTGGCTGGAGCTTATATTAACTCATCAGGGGGACCTTCACCACCCAGGAGAGGATCAATGGAACATTGTTGGGATTCATGGAGTGATGATATTTTTCCTTATTCTGTCCCTGTCAGCCCTTTTCTGTTCACCTCACTTATTTTCTGTTTGTCTCTTTCTGATGTTTACCAGCAGAACCCATACTGTTGTCACTGGCATATGGTCTTACTTGCAGTTTAATTTGGACAGAGGCATTTATATGAATCTAAGTACCCAGATCTTGACAGCAGTCTCTTCTGGAGCTTGACAACCCTTTTGGTGAGAAAAATTTTTGCCTTGTCCTTTCACCGGTTTTCTGGGAGAAGAGACCAAAATCCACCTGGCTACCACCTCCTTTAAGGCATCTGTAGAGAGTGACAAGGTTCCATCTGAGGCTCCTTTTCTCCAGGCTGAGCCCCACCAGCTCCCTCAGCTGCTCTCATCAGACTTGTGCTCCAGTTCCCCAGTTCCATGGACCTTCTCTGGTCTCACTGCAGCACCTCAATGTCTTTTGAGTCATGAGATGCCCAAAAATGAAAGCAGCACTCAAAGTATGGCCTCACCAGTGCCCAGTGCAGGGGAACAATCTCTGCCCTGGTGCTGCTGGCCAGGCCAGGATGCTGTGGGCATTCTTGGCTGCCTGGACCCGCACTGGCTCAAGTTCAGCTGCTGTCAGTCAGCCCTTTTCCCACCAGGAAAAGAAAAATTGCACCAGTTTCACCAAAGTGAAAGCTTTCCAGTCACTCTTTCCCCAGCCTGTAGCACTGCAGGGGCTTGTTGTGACCCAAGGACAGAACCTGACACTGAGCCTTGGCTCTGAAACATGGTTTTTATACTGGACCTTGGGAGTTGCTCACTGCCTTCTAACACATTTTAAAATGGAGGATGGAAAAGAGACAAGATTTAAAGTAGTGGCGTTTTTGTATGGATTGTATCATGTCAAGTAATATCCCAAATACCTTGTCATTAATCATAATTTCTTTTTTCTTTTTTAATATTCCAGTTATACAAGATGCCAGTTTAATGCTTCATAATTGTTCCTGGTAGTACTTCTATATAACTTACCAGAACTTAGGGAAGCGTGCTATTATAAAGGGAATTAGTCAAATGTTTCTATACAGAGATATAATTTTAAACAGAAAATTTTGGCTGAGAATTCATGGTCAGTCTACACATTGCTGTTTGGATATGTTGTTATTTGCTCCCAGGTTGAGTAACATCTGAACAAAGGTACTGAAGGAAGAAATATGGAAACTTTTCATCAAGTGTTTACAATTCTAAGGCTTTTCAAGGTTGGTTTTTTTCATAAATTATGAAGTAATTTTCCCTAATAAAAATATTTCTTTGAGTTCTCCCTTGTGCTGCTGCATCACATACTGCAGAGGTTGTACACCTTGCCCAGCACTGAGATACCTGTTTGCAGTTTACTTTATGCTTTGTTTGAAGGACTGTGAGAAACCACAGTTTTCTTTACCATGGCTCTTACGATTTTAGACAGTCAAAGTCCTCTGTAAAAAACAGGGAAACAGCCTCTCTCAGGGAAAATAAAAGAGCAGAGTTTCTGGAGTGATGTGTAACTCCAGTCTTAGGAGTGGAGCTCTGATCATGTACCCACAAGAAATCACTCACCCAGAAAATACTGAAAAGAAAGAGGGAAGGAGTATTTCCTGGGAGGCTGAGGGAAATCGTGTGAAGATTGTAGAGTGCACTAGACCATCAATTGCTGGAATGGAGCACAAGACCAGTAATGAAGATTACAAGATTAGAAAGTCCAGAGGGAAGAGGGACTTCACCTATTCTCATTTAGTATCTCTTCCTGATATTCTGTGTTCTAAAGTTTTCTGTTGTTTAGGAAATAACTTCTTAAGGAAACCTTGCTTGAGTGAGAGTGCTAATAATGCTCACAGTAAGGCAAATTGAGACAGTGCTGCCTGAAAGTTCAGCTCAGCCAAAGCTCTCATCATACAGCCCTTTGGGAATATCAAGACTCAGCTTCTGGCTTACTGTGGCTGTAATTTACTAACTGAAAAACTAATTTCCCATAGTCAGAAGCTGGAAGAAAGAACATAATAAAATTTATTTTCCCTATGAAGAGGCAGTTTACATCACATTTGTTCTGTTTGCCAGACATGGAAAGATAAGGCTATGTAAGAGACAGTTAAATCTGTTAAGACTTAACCCTAATCTAGGGGTAATTAGTTAAAATACCTTAATCTAGGGTAATTTTTCGGTACTATTAGGTCTTGTTAACACTTCAGATCATTTTTTTACAGATATGGAGTCACAGACTATTAGGCTTCAGGAAGAACCCTTCCTTTCCAACTCCCAGGCATTTGGATTTCCTCTGGCTCTTTGACAGTCAGTGACCTTAGACTGTTACTCTATTACCTTTTTAAAATTTTTTTTTTTTTTTTTTTTTTTTTGTTTTTTTGTTTTTTTGTTTTTTTTTTGTTTTCACTAAAGAATTTAAAAGTCACTTCTACTGACTGGACTACATACTTTAAAGAAATGTCATACTTCCCCACTGCCTCCCTGGAGCTCCTGATTTTTGGACAAAAGGTCCAGTCATGCTCTTAATCAGTAAGTGGTCCCACTCCTTTAGGTTTAGGCAATAAATTCAAATAGTCAGCCAGAGATGGACACACAGCCCTTGTGCAGCAGCCCCTTGGCTCAACCTCACTCCTGGACAACTTAATTTCACTGAAGTTAATGCTGCTTCATACCAGAGTACAGTTTAAGCAGGACTGAGTTTAATTTACAGTATGAAACTCTTCCATGTGGCTACAATGTGTGGAAAAATCTCAGACTGTCCTCACATTGTCCAAAGAAGAGAAAGCAGCTTGCTTTGCTCTGTCAGGTACTCAGGTGATGGAGGCACAGGTAGCATTCTGATAATTCCAAAACAACTCTTAATAATACTAGGAGACTAAAATTACAATTTTAATTGCAGAATTAGTTGAATAGATGAACAACAATACAGAAGCAGTTTCTAAAGTCTTTGTTAAAAGACTGTGAGTCTTCAAAGTCATGTCAGGCAGCAGGTCATAGGTGTGAACAGTGAAGTTAAAATGTGCTTGATCTCTTTCCTGTAATAACTGATTTGGGTCTGTCCCTCCTCTGGGCATGTTGCAAAATATCTCTTTGTTAATGCTTCTTTGAAGAGCAATGGGAAAATTCTCCCTGAAGTGATGTAGGACAGCAATAAATCTTTTGTTACTGAGAGTAAGACATGATTTCAGATCAGAGGACTTGATAGTATTATTAACTGTATGTTAGATACCCAGAAACTTTTCTAGGCAATCTTTCCACTTTAATTATCATTTAAATTTAAAAGAATACGAATTCTGCAAATCTTGACAGGCAAGCTGTTCTTTCTTTTTTAATTCTCCTCCTCCTGATGGGAACTTAAACTTGCATTCCTCCTTAGTGCTCCCATTCCCAGCTGCTGGGTGAGCAGCAGGGGAGGTATTTTTCTTCTACAGGAGCAGGTACTTGTGAAAGTTGGGAAGACAAGGACAGGTCTAAAGACACAAATCCATTGTTTGTGTGATCAATCAGGCACTCTTCTTTCTGTGTGTGTTGTGTTAACAGCTGTGATTTGATAGATGTGTGGCAGCAGATAGAGCAGCTGTAGAATCTGCTGGTGTTGCTTTGCTGGTCTCAGCTTATTTTCTGTAAAAAAATGTATCTCCCTCCTAGATGGAAAACAAAGACCAAAAAAAAAAAAAAAAAAAAAGAAAGCAGAAAAAAAGACATCCTGGAAACAAAGACATCTGACTGTGTCATAAAAGCAGTTCTTCGAATCCCAAATCTGTGAATGTTCAGATTTGGAAACCTGTTTTGTTTCAATGTTTTTTATGAGCTGACATGATCTTATTTCTTCAAAGAAGCCTGTGGTGTATTTGAAGAAACTCTGATGATCACTTTTAATTATATGTGGCTTTGCAGTTAAGCACTGCATGTCAATATTTTCCATAATTTACTAAGATTAAATAAGAAAAATGTAGTGTGCAGTTTTCCTTAAGTAATAATTGAGTTACAGCTAAATGTTGTCATTTATGATACACAATAATGGAACTTAAATATAAACCTTTAGAAGACTTCATGAGCCTAATAAAAAACCCAGCTTTTGTGCAAAGTCACAAAGCAGATGAAAGTTTATCATCACTGTAAAAGAACCTCCTTTGTTTGTGAAGGCATGTTTTTAAAATAAGTCACCCGACAATCCATATCAGAAAAAAGCTGGCTACAGGGGAAAAACTTGTTCAGAGACGTTTGGGGATGTTTACTTTGTATTATCTTGAAACAGAAAAATCAGCTAACAACCCCAATTACCATCTCTGTAAGCCAAACCTGAGAGCAGATTGCTGCCTGTATTTCCTCAAGGCAAAGCTAGGACACAGCACAGAACTATTTTGAATTACAGGCACTGTGGTGGGTTTTTTTCTCTGTCTTCTGGTATGCAGGGAGAGGTGTCATGATCTGACAAGTTTCTATTAAAAAAAAAAAATGTAAACAGAGGTGACACTAAAAAATAAGTCCAAGTTGGGAAGCCCATGTCACGAGAAAGATGTCAGTAAAGAAAAAGAAAAGAGAGTGAAATTGCTCTAAATGATGACAAGACTCTCTTTTTCAAATATGTCCAATTTCAGAAAGTGGTAGCATGTATTGACAAGAGATCTTGAGGGAGGAGGTCTAGTGGAAATCCAAAGAGTTAGAATCCATCTTCTAACATCTTCAGGTAGAGTGGGATGGGAGTTGGTGTTGCCAGCTCACTTGTTTGCCTTGTAGCTTATCAAGTATAGCCATGGACAATATTTCCAGCAGGTCCTGTTCTGGCACTCAGAGGTCATCAGGCCACCCAGTCCCAAACTGTGAACTGCCTTTAACATGGAAACACAGGAATTTCCTCAGTGAGCGTATCCACATGTTGATTTTCTCTGCTGTATACAGGTGCACATGGTTTGGCAGCTGGAGTTTCTGCTTCTTCAGGAACAGAGTTTTACTTCTTGGTTTCTCATGAAGAGAAGTTGGATTCTTACTGTGCTACCAGCTTTTGCCCCACTTTGTCTCCCACTTCTCCCAAACAGCAGATACACCTGAAACTGAACCTTCAGAGTCTAGCTCTGATGCTCCTGATGTTGTGGAGCTGGAATCAAACAGCCAGGCATGCCATTCGTAATGACATTTGTCCCATGGAAAAGCTGAGTCTTGCTTTGTTTCCGTGCAGGCACCACACCTGAAATACCTCCTGGTCCATCCTCTTCCTGGAGATTGCTTCCTGGGACACTTGGGACAGCAGCTTTGGGATGCTGTGTCCCACTCCCTGCCTGCCTAAGCACCATCAGCACTGTGTCCCTCCTGCCTTACTGTCAGTATCAGGAAACAGTTCTCTTTCTGGGCATGCTGCACAGCTGTAACAGAAAATGCTCCTTCTGAAAGCAGTACTTAAATGCTGTCAGAGAGGACCTTGTCTCCCTTCAGTGATTATTGAGTACCTACAGGGATTAGCCTCCTAAATTCTTTTAAGTAAGGTGGTTTAAGTGATCCCCTTCAGGTTAGAAAAATAATTGGAATCTGAGATCATCTCAGCTGAGTTTTTGTGTCTCGTGGGAAGTAAATTTTCACATCACCCTGCACTGACCTCACTCATGTGCCAAAATACACCTTTGAGACAGGATAACTTGTGACTTCTGCCCATACAAGATTTGTGCCTACTCTTGACAAATAGAGATACTTCCCTCAAGGAAGACCCTTCAGTGTTCCACAGCTGGTAAAGCTACATTTGTTACATAGGCATGACTTCTTGGTGGTAGCGGTGGTGATGGTGTTTTTTAATATACACTTGTGTACCTGTCTCAGGTACATTCAAATTCCTTTTAGATGTGGTCTCCAATTTTTCAGCTCCTGTTTTTAAGAATGGATGTGAAAATGTGTGAACATGAGAGAACATCTTCATGAGGGAATGTCCTCATGTGATACACGGTTCCTAAGTTGTACAAAAATGCAAAATAATCTTTCTGCACATCACTTTTTGAGATCAGACGGGTTTGGGGTTATTTTTTTATATCCTCAAGACCAGAATTACTGTAGATGCTCAATCAGGTTATTACTTTCCAAAGAAGCTCCACTCTGCTGGTGGCTGCAGTCATTGGCCCATGGTGCAAGGCTTCACATTTGACTCTCATGTGCTAGAAAATGCTTTGACTGACACAAGTCAAAGCTAGAACACATTCTGTGACTTCCATATAACTTAACAGTATTTCTCTCTTGTCCAAATAATCTGCAGTTGCCAGTTGTAGGGTATTTTGTTTAGCTTCAAATAGTTAATAGCATATTGGAAAGGATGGAGCCATCAAGTGAGCAATATGTCAGGAGAACACTTCATTTGGGAGCTTTTCCACTGACAACAATTTTTGAGGTCTGCTGGTTGACCAGTTCCTAAGTCATTACAACATGTGTTGTATTGATAACCTGATAATCTTAATTCAGACTGTCAGGCATTGCTAAATCAAACTGCCCTGTGCAGAGCTATGCAGTTATTCTTACCAGTCAATCCGAGCTTCTTATAAAAAAACATATTTTTTTGATTAAACTAATTTTCCATAAAACTGTTACTTGGCACCCCTTGTGCTGCCAATCCTGAAGTTTATTCTTAATTAATCATACACCAGTTCTTCACTAAACTGTGTCAGATTAATCATTAATTGTTTAATTTTTCGTGTGTAATTTGATGTCATTAAAAAATGTAGGACTATACATAGAGACAGAAACTTTATCATGAGTGATATCATGAGTAATTTTTTTGAGTAGAAAAAGGGTTGTTACTGACAGTAATATGCACCTTTTAAAAATGTAAAGTAATTGTCATCCACAAACACTCAAGACCTTGCTGACAAATGGTCCTGTCTAGTGTCAATATAATATTTTTTAAATTATCACAGGAAAAGCACTAAGTTTTGTAATATCCACTACTCTTCTATTTGCAACCAGTGTCATCTTTCTTCTGAGACTGAAAAGATCCAGAAGTTCATGTGTAAATTCCAACAGTTTTCCCAAAAAGACATCAAATTTTGGTCACTTAGAATATGACACTGTCCTAGAAAATCACTCATTTCAAAATGTGTCATGAGTGAGATTTTTTGGTGTGTCTTGGTGGACACAGTAGACAATAAATATAGTCCCAAAAGCAGAGCAGACAAGATGGATGTAGATTTAATTAGTTGGGATAGGTAAAAGTGAGAAGGGAGACAGTGAGAAATTCACCAAAGAAACCCAGTACTTGATGTAAGAGTATAGAGAGGTGACCAAAGGACAGGTGCTTGTCATCTGTTTGAGATATAAAAGCTGCATAACTGCTGCCTTCCAGACAGGCTGTGGGCAGCAGAAAGGAAATCTCATGCTGAATGCTAAAAGTGATAAATTTACCTACCAGTTTGGACAATTCAGCAGGGAGGCTTGCTGCTGTTGCTGTTTTATAGCTACAACGTGGTGGGAAATATTGAGAAGCTGCTTTTGTCACCAGCACAACAAACTGAGGGGAGAAAAGTTTAATAGGGAAATTTCTCTTGATCCAAAAACCCAACCCATAGTACCATCTGGAAAAAAACTGGAAAATGCAAACACACTTGGAGGGAAACAAGGGTTGTCATATACTCCATCCCATCTTTGGCAGCACAGTGGAAGGGGCTTGCAAACAAACCAAGGTCTCACATGAGGTTGCTGGTCACAAACAGAGCAGTAATGGTGAAGTATTAGGGAAGATGTGTGATACATACTTGGCAGAATCATTTCTTTCTGTTACTGAAGGGAATCAATGTCCAAAGCACAGTCTGTGGAGTCTCTGAATCACCCTTTCTGGTAATAATCACCATCACTGCCAGAATGCCCAAAAATGTCAGGGCTCTGCCATTCTGCTCCTCCAAATCACACACACAAGTGCATCATGTTAAATTTCATGAGCAAAGGGGGATCACAGTCCTGTTGCCAAGAATGAAACTATTCAAAGTAGAAATTGAGGTCTCTTGAAGAATTCCTGAATGACTCAGTCCTTCAGGCTAGTCTCATTTTAAAGCAGGGTGGTCAAGCAGGAAATATGTATGATGTGAAAAGATGCCTGTCTGTACAAAGGGTAAGTTTTCTTCCTTTTTCTGTTTACTAAATAGGTAACAAAACCACTTGTTTAACTCAGCACTGTCTTCCAGTAGTTCTGTCTATACTGCAATGCTTTAATTACTTCTTCAGGGGAAATTGCTGATAATATCATAACTATTGGACTATCTGATCTTTCCCATTTGAGAGCACAGAATGCAGGTAGATTTGTGTTTTTCTCCCTGTTGTTTTCTTAATCACATTCGTTTTCTTTCCATTTAAAAATGTGATTTGTTTTTAGGGGCAAATAAGGGAGACAAATAGCCACTTTTAGGAAATTAGAAGGACTTTTTGTTGTCAAAAATAGATTTTAAAAGAAAAAAATTTACATTTCCTAAGTGATGGGTGCTTGTATTTATTAATTCCTTCTGGAAATTGATGCATATTATTTTATCCAATGCAGCTAAAAGAGAAAACATTTATTGAAATTCTCAGTTATACTACAAAGAGGGAATACTTGCTGCTTTCTGGTCTACCCAATATTTGTCCATATGAACTCTGTTGAGGATCAGGGAGTAGAAAACATAGCATAATTTCACTTGTGTTTAAAATAGTTACTTCTTCCACCTAAGGTGATACCATCAACAAAAGTATTCATCTCTTCACTTCTGAAATAAGGTGTTAAAAGTCCGTCTGACAGATTCTCACTCTCTCTCGAGATCAACACAGAGATAAACTGCTGCTCTCATCCACTTCACAAAATCACAAAATACATTACCTGAATCTTTAAGTGTGTGCTTAATAATTTAAATCTCATAAGCATGTGCAAAAATGCCTGTATTAACTTTGAAATCATTACAGTTACAGTCTGTGCTTCTCAATTCTAGTCCAGTGTTGTGGATTGTATTACTAGGTACTCTTTCACTTTTGGGAAGTGTGGTGGAATTCCTGTAACTGCCTGTCCTCCATGTCAAGAGCCTTCACTGCTTTAAGGGAAGTGATCTTATGAGATCATCTCTAAGCCAGAAAGTGAAGCTCTCAGGGTGACAATATGCCATGGGAGTTGTAGCACTACGTGGGTTCAGGACAGAAAACCTAAATACATTTGGGTTCTACTTGTTGTTCCTTTTAAATCTCAGTGTTGCTCAACATTTTAAAAGATACATAGCCTGTGTAATGGAAATAAAAGGGAGTCTAAATTTAATTTTTAGTATTTGTACCCCTGTAGCATATCAATTTATTTTATAACTTTTACAAATACACTGGTGGTGTTATGTGATGCAGTGATTCTGACTGAGTCTAGAATTTGTTTTATAAGGAAATGATAAATATATGGATAACCTAAAAACTAGATCTAAGAACAGAAGGAGGAAAAGGCAGCTCCAGCCCTCATAATGCCCTTTGATATCTAACACCTAACATTTACCTCTATTGCTCTGGACACAGCAGGGGGGAAAAAAAGTGCATGTTATTTCTATCCATTTTGATCCTGTTTTTGATCCATTCTGATCTTTCAAAAGTGTCCAGTAGAGAACAGATTTTGAATTCCATTTTATTAATTGTCTCTTTTCTGTTTGTCAAAATTACATTATTAACATTTAGGTAGATTTGAGGAGCAGGAACTGAGGGTTTAACCATTGCATCTAATGACTGTCAAAAAAAGTCACAGAGGATGACTGTTGTATGCATGTCTGTGAGTAAGTAAAAGCTTGGTCCAGAAAATAATCTTGATTACAACAATCCTTAGGAAAGTGAAAGATTATTTTATTTGGAAGTATTTAGAACTCCACTGTCATTGCACTTGCCTGTTTAATGTTGGTTGCTGAACACTGCATGAAATGTTTTTTTATGGTTATAGGTTCATCTCAAAATTCATTCAAAACAAAGTCTCATAATATTTAAGGAAGAAAACCTGTTTATTTCACATGTTTTGGGTGAGTAATCACAAGCAAAGCAAAACGTCTGTATGAGGAGCAAGGTCTGTCAGCAAAAATAAGACCCTGATTCTTCATCACAGCCCCACTGAAAACAAAACTGAAGTTTTGAAACGGGTCAGCTGGTACTTTAAAAAGCAGTTTTCTGCCAGTCTCCCAAAGGTTTTGTTTTACTGTCGCTGGGAGGGGTCTGTTAGGCACACGGAAGCTCATGTTCATCAATAAACATCCATTTCCCTTCGAGGGTTAATTCTCCTTTCTGGTGCAAGTGAGAGGTGGTGACCAGTGATAAAGGGATGGCTGGTGGGAACTTTCCCCTCGAGTTGTGCTTCCCGAGGGAAGCATTCCCTCACACAGAGATTCAAACTACAGTCCTCTCCTCTTTCTCTGGACAGCGCCAGAACCTCCGTGGGGAAGTGCAGGTCAGAACAGGGAGAGTCCGAAAGCACCTGCCCCTAACAGGCCAGAAAAGCTATTGAAGTAAAAGTTTAATACATAAATAGATAAATAAAAGGAAGAAAAACAAACCAACAAACACAATGAAAACCACACTGAACACATATATTACAAAAAAAAAAAAAAAAAAAAAAAAAAAACTAAAACCGGCAACTCCTCTTGTCTGCCTCTATTCCATGCTGCAGGTGTTTCCAGGTCTCATCTTTTTGTGTCACATCTATTTCAGCTGCCCTCCTGTCTCCACACCCATTCTCAGTGAGATTCCCCCCACCCGGTCTCATTCCACCACGTTTCCTTCGAATTTTCTTCCCCTTCCTTTGCATTCTCCCTTAACCATTTCCAAGTTTAACCAGAGGGACCCTCCACAGACACACCGCCGCATTTCCCAGAGATTTTCCGAAGTTTCGAGTATCTCTCAAAAGGAAGAATCTCCTTTATTTTCAGATGTACTCCGATTTTTATTCCATTCTCTCCTTGCAAAGGATGTGGATGATGGCGAGGACGAACTTGTTCTCTCTCCCGCGGCCCTGCCGCGATTTTTCCTGCTCTGTTCGGATGTTGCCGCATTCCTTGCCCCGCTCCCCGAGGCAGCGGGGACGGAGATGCGGGATCCTCGAGGATGCGGGGATGCGGGATCCCCAGGAATGCGGCGGGGACGGAGGTGCGGGTTCCCCGGGGACGGAGGTGCGGGATCCCCGGGGACGGAGGTGCGGGATCCCCGGGGATGGAGATGCGGGATCCCCGGGGACGGAGGTGCGGGATTCCCGGGGATGCGGGGACGGAGGTGCGGGATCCCCGGGGACGGAGGTGCGGGATTCCCGGGGATGCGGGGACGGAGGTGCGGGATTCCCGGGGACAGAGATGCGGGATCCCCGGGGACGGAGGTGCGGGATCCCCGGGGATGGAGGTGCGGCATCCCCGGGGACGGAGATGCGGGATCCCCGGGGACGGAGATGCGGGATTCCCGGGGACGGAGGTGCGGGATCCCCGGGGACGGAGGTGCGGGATCCCCGGGGACGGAGATGCGGGATTCCCGGGGACGGAGGTGCGGGATTCCCGGGGACGGAGGTGCGGCATCCCCGGGGACGGAGGTGCGGGATTCCCGGGGATGGAGGTGCGGGATTCCCGGGGATGGAGGTGCGGGATCCCCGGGGACGGAGGTGCGGGATTCCCGGGGACGGAGGTGCGGGATTCCCGGGGACGGAGATGCGGGATCCCCGGGGACGGAGGTGCGGGATCCCCGGGGACGGAGGTGCGGGATTCCCGGGGACGGAGATGCGGGATTCCCGGGGACGGAGGTGCGGGATTCCCGGGGACGGAGGTGCGGGATCCCCGGGGACGGAGATGCGGGATCCCCGGGGATGGAGATGCGGGATCCCCGGGGATGGAGATGCGGAATTCCCGGGGGCTCAGAAGCGACAGAGGTGCGGGATCCTGCGGGTGCGCAGGTTAGTTTCTTCTGCGTTCCTTTTAGTAGCAATGCAAATGATGGTTGTTAATAATCGCATTTGTAGTGGTAATAACGCCAGGTATAGTGTAATGCACCTTTTGGAGGTTGGTTGATCGTGGGGAGGTTACTGTATCTCCTCCCGCACCACACGGGTAAGGTGCAAACATCGATCCGCTCCGGACAGCTTGAAAACCGGGCAGAAACAATTACGTCGTGATGAAAAAAGCGATATTCGCTCAGCCGGAGGGGATAAGGGCGGAGAAATACAGTTGTTGTGGTGGTTTCCCCTAACGCTGGAGCTTTTCCGCGGTGAGGTTCGCTGAGTGCGGCGGGTCCCGGTGAGGAGGGAGGTGGGGTGGCAGCATCCTGCACCAAATCTCTGGGGATGGCGCTGCATCCTGGCGAGCCACAGCAACGGGAGTTTTCCGTGTCTGGGAGGTGTGTCCCCGCGTTCTGCTCTCCTTCCCGTCCCAGCTTTGGACAATCTGCCTGTGAGGTAAGGGTTGTTTTTCTTCTGGAAGTAGGAGAAAAGAACCAGCTTGAGGCTTGAGCCTGGGAGGGGGGAGCTGTCCTCGCAGGACGAGAGTGTTTTCCCACATTCAGCGACCGTGCCTGGAAACTGTCCTAGTTTGGACAAACTTAGGGGAAAAAACCCCCAGAAGAGCTCCCCAGGGAATAAACCCCCAATTCTTTATCCCACTGGACTTAAGAAAAAATATTTCACTCAGGGGGGAAAAGTGGAAAAAACCTATTTATTGACACATACAAGAGAAACACTTCCCAGCACAGATCCAGATGACAAAAAAAATTTTCACCGAGAGAGAAAAAGAGACGTGGACGATTCGATCTTCACTAGAAGGACGAGATGCTTCTCTGGCCAGTGTCCAGAGGCAGGCTGCAGGGTTCCTCCGGAGCGAGCTGGTGCTGATCCTCGGGAGGTGAGGGGGGGGGAAGGGAGAGGGAGAGAGAGAAAGGAAAGAAAAAAACAGCCAGCAAGCCTTAAACAACAGCGAGCTAAAACAAATAATTCAAGCAATATAAAGCCAAAAAATCAAGAAAAAAAAAAACAGCTAACTAACAAACCAGGCAACGAACTACTACCACAGCAGCAAGAGCCACAAACAGCAGCAGCCAGAGCCAAGCGAGCCACCGCAAGAAGAAAAAAAAACCAAGGCCAGTCCACAGAGCCGAGCCCAGGCGGCCCCTCCCCCGGGAGCAGACAGCTTCATGGCCAAGGGGGGCAGGGTGAGGAGTCAGTCAAAACACCAACCCAGGACAAAACTCTTCCTCAAAGTCGCTTTGCGTCTGGTGGCCAAAGTCCTCCATCTCACCAGCATCTGCCCTTAGCACGCAGAGGTTTGTGCGCTGCGGGCACAGGGGGACGCCTAATCCATGCCATGGGTTAGTGTGGCACCTTCGTGAGGGTTTCAGGTTTGCTCCTACGTGTGTAGGCGGATTCCCACCTCCTAGTGGGTCCGGGGTCACAGGTCCGCGATCACTGTGAGCTGAACTTGAACTGCTCCTTAAGATAATTTCCAACCCCTTGGTCTTTAGGGAGTGCAGTAGTTCACACAGGGGTTAAAAAAATAATGAGTGGGGTGGGGGGAGAGAAAATTACTTCTGTTGTTTTTAGAGTTTTTTGGGAAAATTGGTCCCTTTAATCATGTCTGGAAAACATACATACACACCTAAAAAAAAAAAAAAAAATCTAGAAATAAGGTAACTGAGGCAATTCATACCACTTACCGTTTTCTTCTAGTAGGAGCGATGAACCCAGCTGGAATGAGTCAGCGGAGCTCAGGGAAAACCTGCCTTATGTTCCTCACGTAGTTGTTTGGGATGAGCCTATCGGCGCCTTCCCAGCAGGGAAACTCACACCTCGTTTTTGAGCTCGGCCAAACTCACTTCTCCTTCCCCACCCGCACAGAAACCGGGAGCTGTCACCGTGTCCTTCCCGAGGGAGCGTCCCGGGTGACTCGGTGCACACGTCGGACTTCCCGATGGTAGAATCACAGAATCTTAGGATCATGGAATCGCAGGATCATGGCATGGTTTGGGTTGGACTGCAGTGGGAGTGGGGTCTTACCCTGTTTTAAACAATTCCAGTAAATCGTGCTAAGCCAAAGGATGTTCAGAACTTCTCGTTTTATTACTTAGGCACGTTTTTATAACATTCTGCTCAGAGTTTGAAAAGGAAAAACAAAACGGACGCCGTTTCCAAAGAACACAGAGAACTTTCTATCCTCGTTTTTGAGAAATGCTCAGTTCTCCACCAGAAGAGGTGTCCCCTCCCCTTACTGGAAGTTTTGGCTGAGTAGCAGCTGCTACTGGGGTCTTCCTTGAGCTGTTCAAATAACTGAATCAAAAATATTACATTTAATACTCATGATGCATTTGAAGCGATTTGTTCTGGGGCAGAGGAGCACGAGTGTGTCCTGTTTAAGGTCGAATTCTCCTCAGGAAGTGCCACAGACCGAGCATCTCGATTCAGGCTCTCATTGACAGTTTTCAGAACGTCCTACTCCTTTGATTAGAAATGCAGGTGTGCTGTTCGCCATGAGAATTTTGAGGCGAGAAAAACATTAGAGGAAAAATGGAAAAAGAAGTAAGCATTTCCCTTGACCAGAATAAATAAGTGCTTCAGCTCCTCTTGTATGGCTTCAGGCTCTTAGCAAGATTTTTCTTATCTGATAATTATGTTCTGTACAGCTGCATGGCTGAAACACTGAAAAATTTGGAAATAAACTAGTGTAACTTCAGCGGATTTTCTGCCCCTTTAAATTATTTTGAAAAAGCTGAATACCTTGCCTTTACCTGCCGTATATTTATACGTCAGAGGTAAATTTGAGAACTGCATTTTAAAGCAAACAGCCACACACCCTTGTAATTTAAACAACTGGGCCAGATTCTCACTCTTTAAAAATCCGGTGCACCGATTTCAATGGCTTTAGAACCAATTTAATGATTTCCTGTCTAACAATCCACTTTTTAGCCCTCCTGAGTCCTGAATCTTTAGAGCTCATTAGCAGCTGTTGCCTGGAACTGACCTGCCCAGAGACTGATTTCTGAAGTCGAAAGCAATTTTCATTAATGCTTACCAAATAAAACAAAACAAAAACAAGAAAACAAGCAAGCAAACAAAAACCAAAATAATTGCTGAAGAAGAAAACCTGGGCATGACTGGGTCCGGAAACATGCAGAGAGATTAAAAACGATGGTCCATATGAGAAAGTGAGTACGTGTAGTCAACTTGTAGTGCAGTAACTATAAACTGGGGAAGGAGAAGGCGGGGAGGAGGGGGTGAAGCAAAAATTTAAAAAAAAAAACAACAAAAAAACCCACAAATTCGGGCGCTTCCTTCTTCCTTCCTTCATCCTTCCTTCTTCCTTTTTATCTGCTTCAGGTAGTGACACATTAAAGCAAGGATAGTGTCAACTCTTATTGTGAGATGAAGTCAGCTCTAATGCGTTTAAATTTTTGTTTTGAAAATAAGTAACTTAGAAGGAAAATGTTTCTGCATTCATTGGAATGAATAGCATAATTAAAATGAATTTTTTGTTAATTTAAATAGTAGGATTTCCAACGTGGTCTGGCTTAGCTGTTTCTGTTATATTAATAACTTTATATAAAATCATAATCGGCAGAAACTAAAGACAATTTGTGAACATTGTATAGGATACTCATGATACTTTTTTTTTCTGTTTATGCCATTTTTATTTTCATATTTGTAGAATCTGATTTAAAATATATTGTAATGCTTATTAGTTTAATTTGATATCATTAACACAGCTTCTCACTACATTACTTGGGTTTTGGTGTATAGTATATATAAGGTATAAACATCCAGAAATGTGTTGACAAATATCACTGCTGGTTTATTTTCTCTCTGTTCAACAAAACTTGCATAACCCCGGAGAAACCACATTCTGGTTGGCGCACTCTGGTCCAGATACGCACGGCACATGGTATTGTGTCGTCATTTGCATTACAGAGGGAAGAAGGCTTGGAATGATGCCATCCTGGCATGCGAACCGCGGGCGAGTCGCGACAGACGCCGCAGTCACAACCGTGGGCACGGCCCCGCCCGGCACCGACGATTTTCGGCAAAGCTTTGGGAGGATGCGGCCAGATAAAGGTCCGGCCGAGGAATCACGAAAGCTGTGGGTGTATCTGCAGCAGTGGGAATTTGGAAGGAGTCCGGGTGGAGATGCTCCGGCCCCAGATCCTCGGAGAGCGGCGCGGTGGAGGCCGAGGGTGCGAGGATAAGTGGGTTAGCAGCTAGGGTTCGGAATAGGATTTGTGAGAGGGGTCGGAAGGTTAGTGAGCGTTGTTTGGATAAGTGAAGTAGTGGAGTTAGGAACAGGACTAGGACGGAGGCAGCTAGGGCTAGTACTGCTCCCAGTTTTTTTTGGATAGAGCGTAGAATGGTGTGTGTGACTAGGAAGTATCATTCGCGTTTGATGTGAGGCGGTGTGGCCGGTGGCTTGGCTGGTGTGAAGTTTTCTGGGTCGCCTGGGGAGAATAGGGCTGGGGAGACGAGCGGGATGAGTATGAGTGAGAACCCTAGGATGTCTTTTGCGGGGTAGTATGGGTGGAATGGAATTTTGTCACAGTCTGAGGGAATGCCTAATGGGTTGTTTGAGCCTGTTTCGTGTAGGAAGGTGAGGTGGACTAACGTAAGCCCTACGACGACGAATGGGAGCAGGAAGTGAAGGGCAAAGAATTGGATTAGTGTAGGGTTATGGACTGAAAATCCTTCTCAGGCTCATTGTACTGGCGTTTGGCCAATGGGGTTGAGGGGAAGCGGGGTGGATGAGTGGGTGGCAAAGGGGAGGAGTGATCCGCAGCCTGGGGTGGGACAGCCTCCGTGGCCGCCCTCCCCTCTCCGACAGCAACCTGCCCCTCCTCACCCCCGTGGCTGGGACTGGGATGGAGAAACTTCTCCTGACGTCCCTGCGGGTGATGGTGAGTGCCGGAACGGGGAGCCCCCGGTGAGGGACTTGGGGAGCTCGGAGGAGTCTGCCCGTGCCACCACTGGGTGGGAAAAGTGTGTCCGGGGTTGAGGGCGAGGCGGGGAAACCCTCCTGTTCCCCGACCCCTCTCAGATCTTCACGTCTCTGCCTTCCGAAAAGAACGCGCGACGGAAAAAGTTGGGGCTCGGGCCGAAGGGAAAGAGGGGGGCGATCCGGGAAGGCATCGCTTCCGGGCTCAGGGATTCCCTTCGCCGCACCCCTTTTCGTCCTTAACATCCTCCTGTCCCCTAATTTCTTGGCTAATTTCAGTGACAAGGGGACAAGGTACAGGTCTGTGTGCAGGTCTGTCCTCCCCCTCTCAGCGTCCTCTTGGGGTTGTGAAAAAGGGGATCTGATGTCCCCTAAGGGTCGAGGGAGGTGCGGTGACCGCCCTGCATCCCGGCTCAGAGCCGTGTTCCCCCTCCAGAGCTCCCCAGGTCCCACAGCGTGGCATCCGAGCTGCCGTCGGGCATCACCCTAGCTCTGGTTCTAGATCCCCTTGTTGCTGCTGGAAGGATGGAGAAGAAAAGAGGAGAGGAAGTGGGCTGCCAGGGCAGGGGGCTCTGCTGTCTGCCCGGGCCGGTGTCCCGGGGCGGGACGGGCTGCCCGATAAACCCTCCTCCCCATGCTCAGTGTGGGGGCGCGCAGGGAGAGCTCCGAGACGTTTTGTCAACAGGCGTGTAGACATCCAAACTGTGTGATTTTAATAATAAGGACGCTGGTGTCCCGGCCAGGGGGTTGGTGCTCCGGCAGCGTTGGAACCGGCGACAGCAACACCGTCCGTCCGTCCGTCCGTCCGTCCGTCTGCACAGTGGGGAGGCGCGGTGCCGCCGGTGGGGGCGTGGGACGAGGACGGCGGCGTATTGTACAGGGCAAAAATGAGTGAGAACCCTGGTTTTGGTATCAAAATAATCATCGCAGTCTCAGGTGTCACCAGAACAGGACAGCACCCTTTCCAGAAGGACAAACGGACCAAGGCCGCCACCATTTCTTCCTTAGAACCTCTTCAAGCCCATCGGTCCTGTCGCTGCTTCCGATCTTTATTTTTCCACCGCCTCGAGTGAAAGCGGCGCTCAGATAATCTGCTCGCTCCTTTGGCTGAGATGCCTATGCAAAGAATAACAACTCGAAATTGTTGACGGACGGAGAAATTTGTACTCGGGTTTTACTGTCTGGGAGGTGTAGCCGAGTTTTGTGTATTTCCCTCCGTGTGCATCGCTGGTACCCATCGGCACATGCAGCACGGCAGCTGAAACAGCCGAGGGGAGGGCATGTCCCGCCTGATTTTGCAGCTGCATTTAGCAGCGAAGCTTTTAAATTTAAATATTTTATGTACATGAGCCCAGAGTTCATGAGTCCACTGGGGGGCAAACAAACAAACAAACAAACAAACAAACAAACAAAAAAAAAAAAAAAAAAAAAAAAAAAAACAAGCTGCAACACACACCCTACACATCGTGTTCTTATACGAGAGACAGACGGGTTACTCTTCTGTCTGTCCACAGCCTGTTGAGATACGAGAAAACCAGAAATTCCTAACAGAAGATGTAGGAAGTCAACCATAGAAACACACTGTCTTGGAGAAAGTTCGGCTAATGAGCTGCCAAAATCGAAGAGACAGAAGAAGAGAAAACGAAAAAGAAAAAAAAAAAAAAAAAAAAAAGGAGGTTAAACCAATCAAACACAACTTCTGACTTCTCGGGGGCACATCTTTTTCCTCACAGTCTACTGGGTTTAGAGGTTTCGAGTTCTTCACCGCCATTCCCTCGTGTAAAAATTGCATTTCTGTAACGTCAAACCTTTCATTTCCATTACTTTTTTTTTTTTTAAAAGAGGAAGGGTGAATCGAGGGAAGATAAAAGCCTCCTACGATCAGCTAAAAAGAGTTTCCGAGAAAAACGCCTTTCCACGCAACTCCGGTACCAATTCAATGAAGAACCGAGGGCCATTCTGCAGGGAGGAATATTAAAATATTGTCGTTTCCTGGCGACACCGTATTTCGATGCTGCAAACAGCAAGCGGAGAGCCGTGTGGGGAGGGGAAGGAGATGACAATTACCACACCCCACCCTCTGTGGGGAGGAGGAGAGCCGGGAGTGCTGCCTGTCGCCCGAGGGATGCTCTGCCCGCAGAGGAGCGTCCTTCTTCCCGCCACGCGTCTCTCTGCGCTCCGGATTTTTTTTTTTTCCTAATTATTATTTTTGGAATTTCGTTGGGCCAGGGGTGATGCTGGACCGGGAGGTGGCGCTGCTCGTCCGCCGCCGGGGCTCGGGGCAGCCGGACCGAACCGAACCGGGACCGACCCCGCCCTCTCTCCCCTCTCGGAAGTGGAGCCCGACCTTCCCAGGCATTGCAAATGGGAGGGGAGAGGGAAGGAAATACGAACTTCGCACCTGCAGGCTGGGTTTAAAATTAAATCTAAGTATAGCAAGGCCGTGAAACAGGAAAAGAAAGAAAAACAAACAAACAAACAAATAAAAACCCACAACCCCCCCCCCCCCCCCCAAAAAGCAACAATAAAAACCCAAACAACCAAAAAACAACAACAAAAAAACCAACAAAAACCAGAACAAAACAAAACAAACAACAAAACCACCTCCGCAACAAACAAACAAACAAACAAACAAAAAACCACCAAAATTTTTAAAAATAATTAAAAAAAAAAAAAAAAAAAAAAAAAAAGAAATTAATTCCCCTGCTAGGGGCCGTATTCACGGGAAACAGAGAGATAATCCATTTCAAACTTTGTCTTTCCTGCAAGTTATTTTACACCTAGGTATAAACTGTATACAAAAATAATGGAGAAGATTTCGCTAATTCCTCTTCAGTGCTGCAAGCCAAAACCACGCCTTGCACGGAGTCATCCCGGGCTGGAGCTGAAGTTCGCCAAAACACACCCAGCGAAGTGTTTGCTGTACTTCAGCGTCTGGAAACCTCAACATTTCGTGATTCTATGAATTCCGGATGAAAGAAATGCAACTTCATCTCCTCTTCTGCTGCTCCTCTTGACTTCTGCCTTTATACCTCTAATAAGGAGAGATGTTTTTACCGCTAAAAAAGAGCATTGGCTTTTTATTATTATTTCCGGAGGAGGTAGACAGTGAGGGTATATATGCACTGAAAGCTTGTGTGTAAAACATAAGATTTTTTTCCCCGTATGCAGAGATAAAACTCTAAATTTAACAGGGAAAAAAATTTGTCGCCAAACTTCAACTATTTCACCAAATATTATCTCTTTTGCATTCCACTTTTAAAAAAAAAATTAAATATTTCTGTCTTGCAGGGGGAACAAAAAAGTAAGAACAAAACGAAAAGGAAAGAGAAAAGGAAACAGAAAGAAAAAGAAAAAAGAAAATTAGAAAAAAACCCTTCTACTATACCCACAATACTTGAGCCCCCACTTTTCTAAAAAATAATGCTTGTGTGTAGAACAATATGCAGTTCTGATTATTTACATATAGTATAAGGAGACAGGGATGAAGAGAAATGGGAGAAATTTTAAGTGTAAAATGCTGAATGCTGGGTTTAGAGAAAAGGTATTAAAAGCATTGGTGGGGGGCGGGGGGGGAAGGATGGTGGGGGAAAATTAATTAGAATATGGAGAAAAGGATTTATTTCAGGCATTTATTGTTGTAAATTTATTATTTACAACTCAGCACGCTGTCCCATCTCCGTAGCCGCAGCAGCCACCCACATCTGAGCATTGTTAGCGCTGCTATGTGTTCGTTTGTTTGGACAAGAATCCCCGAAATCGCCAGGATGATCCGCGCCGATTTTAGGGGTGGTTCCCACATCAGGCCGGTGCTAGGAAATGGGTGGGGCGGGGCGGGAGCTGCAATTACCGTTCCTCGTGTTTAATTATCGCCCGTCGCGTTCCGTGTCTGGGGTCTGGGATTGGGGGGACGCGCAGCTCTGTCCCCCCGCGCTGCCCGTGGGGAGTCCCCAAAAGCGTGCGGAAAATGTGGTGCTTTCCTAATGGATTGCTGCTACATGTGGCAAAGTAAGAGTTAATCTGATGGATGGCCATGCTGATTTCCGTTTTGGGAGAGTATTGTTTTGTTTTGTTTTTTTTTACGCGTTTTTTACGTGCAGGCACATGACTGTTATTTACAGGGTGACATATCAGCGTAGGGCTTGTGAAATTGGAGGGAGAAGTAGCGCTGGAATTAACGTAAGAAACGGCAAAGGATTAAAATATACTCGTGGTGAAATGGGCGCACTCCACTCTTTATTAAAAAAATATATATATACATGCATATCAGTCTTAGGAGAGGGCTAACTTTCGCCCTATACGTCCATTCAGGTAAGTAATTCATAGTGTGATTATCTATGCATGCACTTCCGCTTTCGAAAAAGAAAAAAAAAACTGTGTACGAGGTTTTTTGGGTTGGTTTTTTTTTTTTTCCCTGGTTTTTTTGTTTGTTTGTTTGTTTGTTTTGTTTTGGGTTTTGGTTTTTTGTTTGTTTGTTTGTTTGTTTGTTTTTTAGTGGAATAACGTTGTTCGTTTAAAAACAACATTCCTGGGCTATAAAAGCAATCTTCTGGTTTTACAATTTAAGCTACTCTTTTTTTCTTATCATTACCCGTTAAGGTAAACTGAAATGTGCTCAAATGTGTTTGTCGTATAATTCAAGGCCTATAGATTTTTGGATAAAGCAGGTGTAAGGATACAAGCAGTATTTTTAAAAATTCTAAGCTTTTTTCTATGAAGAATTAGGTACTGGATTCAAATATGCTCGTGTTAAAAACCGTATGTCACACATTTAATAATTCAGCACCTAGGAAATTACAAAATGTCTTCCTCGGGGAAAGCTGTCCCTACCTGGCTCTGCACATTTTAAGAAAAGATTTTTAAATAAACGATTCCTGAAATAAAGGCAGATACAAGTGCACTTAGAGGCCGTAAAACAACAATGAAATCTCTTAAATCCATTAAAACTGTCCCCATTCCACCCGTTATTTATATTGCCTTATGCCTTAAAATGGGGCGGAAGGGGAGGGGTGTGATGGTGATTTCTAAAATTTGCTTTTCTTAATATGAAGTTAATTAGACAATCAAACTCCCAGTCTCCAACTGGAAGTTATCAGTGTGATAACTGAGCAGGGTAATAAGACCCTCCTGCATTTTTAATGCCCGATAAACATCTTGTGCACCTTGATTTGTAAAACTTAACACCCGTACACAATCTGTAATCTTATACAGAACAGAAGCATGGAGGAAACAGGATATAAAGACCCTGCAGAGTCTCACCAAAACATGAGGGAATGGGAGGGAGTGGGGTGGGAAGGGTAAAATATGTTTAAAGAGGTAGAAAGGAGGGAGCAGAGGGAGAGCGATAGGCTGCAACATTCAGTAGATTAAAAACAATGCAAATATACCTTACATATGCATCAGTATTAAAAGTAACACGCGCTGGAGCCAACAGGAGCTGGAGGAGGAGGAGGAGGAGGAGAGAATGGCGCAGCGGTGGATCCCGGCTCGCACACCGCGCCGACACGGACTCTCCGAGCGCCGCAGGCCGGCCCCGATCGCTCATTTCGGGGATGCTTGTTCTGTTCATAACGACGATATTCGGAAGGAAAGGGGAAGCCACACTAATTCCTACTAGTTAGGATCTTCTGCGAGTGTGCCGATCGCTCCCAGAATCCGCGGTCTCTTCTCTGAATAGGGGGATTTGCATATTCTTTCCTTCTTTTTTTTTTTTTTTTTTTTTTTTTTTAATGTCCTACTTTCCTTAATGTGCCTAAGTGTAGACGGACATGCAGAATGCCTTCAGCTGACGTCAGGAGGCGCGACCACTCGGCGAAGCCTTGAACGTGGAGCGGGGATGCGGGAAGTCGGGGCGAGGGCGCAGCCGCGGGGATGCTCCGCGCTCTTCCGCGGGCGCGCAGGCTCCCGCCAGCTCTCTACCCCATGAAATAAGCTCTAGCAGCAGGAGCAGCGCTGCCCAGCCCAGCGCCTGCCCCCAAATATACATATATATATATATATATAGTAGTAGTAGTAGTATTGGTATTTGGACGTTGTTGGCTGCTTCTTCTCATCAGGAGACGAGCAGAAAAATAGAAACTTCCAGCCTGTTTTACAAGATAATAAGAAAATTGCCCCCTCCCCACACAAAAGGTTGCACGGCAGAGGAGCGCAGCATCATCCGGGCGCTGCTCTGCGGAGCATCGCCGGCTCGGAGAGAGGAGAGAGGAGGTGAGGGCGAGGTAGGGGGGCGGCGGAGTGGGGTGGCTCTCATTTCGGGTCGCAGCCGTCGCCAATGCGATGTGCGAGTCCGAGCCGCTCTCAGGGTTTTGCAGAGATGCCCTCTCCCGCACCCGGAGGAGACGCGGTGTAAGCGGGGATTCGGTGAGCTACAGATACCGTGCTGGCGGGGAGTAGGTGGGAGCGTTTTGTCCTCCTCTTTGCCTTCATCCACTCCTTTGGGAGGCTCTGCAGTGTGTCGTGATGTTTGGGAGAACTTTCACTTATTGGGGAGCTTCAGACGGCAAGGGGCGGGGTGAGATGCAGCCGGCGGCTTAGAAACGAGGGGTGCTCTCTGTTAGGACCAGAGTTTCTCTCCTTTTCTGATGACACTATTAACGCTTTTCTCAGCCTTCTCTGAACTGTTCCAGAGCATTTCTGTGAATCTTGACACAGCCGTTCCTAGGGCTGCACACCTTATACTCAGGCACTGCTTCTCCCTTCAAGAATCTAAACTAAACTTAAATACCCTCTCCGGGAAGTGGAAACGTGTGTTTCTGACCGGGCGAGCGGTGTTGACTCTAATATTTTTTTTTCTTTTTGTTTTTTTGGGTTTTTTTGGGTTTTTTTTGTTTTGTTTTTTGTTTTTTGTTTTTTTTTCCGTGCAGCCGGGCACTACTGGCGAATTCCCTCCGCCCGCTCGGGATCCTCACAGAGCTCTCTTTGTCCGCCGGGTCTCCGAGAGCTGTGTCGGCAGGGAATGCCCGGCTGCTCAGAGCTCTCCCCGCAGAAACATTCCGCACAAGGCTGCGGCTGGGATCGGCAGAGCGCCTTCCCTCTCCCTGGAGCCAAGCTCCGGGGGGACACGCTATCACGTCTATAAATATATATACGGGTGGACGCATGCATATGCACACACATACGTGTAGGGCCATCTGTAGGCTGTATGTATGCCTATGTGTATATTTAGTAATTTTTCAGCGCCGCCCCTCCCCGGCCCGCCCCCTCCCCTCCCTGACAAGTGCGGGGAGCCGTGTATGGCCGGCCCAGAGTGCGGGGTCAGCGCGGCTTTGGCCGCCCGCAGTCACACCCCGGACACCCCCAGGCAGGTGCCAGAGCAGGGACGGGCCGTCCTGCCGCCCCCTCCCCTGCACACCTCCCTCTACCCCTCCTCCATCTCTCCCTCACCGCACACCTCCCGTTCCGGGCTAACCCAAACTTCTCCCCGCGCCCTAAAACCAGCCGGGGCTTTTACTGATGTTTTCGTGCTGTTTTCATCGGAGAGATGGATGAGAAGGGACAGAAGGAACGGACAGCGCTTTAGGACATCCTTCTCCCAGTGATGAGAGGTCATGCTACAAGTTCGCCCGACAGCATGAATGGGGAGAGTGTTTTTTGTTAACACCATGATTTTTCCGGATTGGTGGTTTGTTTGTTTTTTTTTTTTAACCTGCTGTTGACCGGCTGCTTGGTTTGGACAAAAGTTGCACAAAATGTCAGTGCCTCTCAGAAACAAGATCCAAATGAAACTTATTCGGGAGTTAACTGCAGGAAAACACGTAAGGAAACTCGACCTTTTTCTTCACTTTTTTTTTTTTTTTTTTTTTTTAAAGGTTCCGGAGAAACGCGAGCTTCCCTTCTTCTCCAGAAAAAAGTAGTCATTGCTCTTCTCTACAGCTGACACTTCTAATTTGTTCTGTCGGTCAAAACGGGACCGTTTTGGTGCAAATTCATTATACCTGGCAACGCATAACATGTAGTAGGAGCTGAAAAAGACTGTGGCAGTGGATGAACAATAGGACTTCAGTTCATCGGCAACACAAGCGCTGGGGAAATTGGTTGAATTTCAGAGCACGTCCTCCTCAGCAGAGAGGGCTGGACTAGACCTTGGCCAACCCCCCAAAAAACTTGCAGAACCTCACATAGAACAGTTCACTTTCTACTCCGGGACATAGAAAGCAGCGTGGGAAAAGAAAAAAAATAATAATAATGGCAAGCCCAAGTCAACGTTCTCCATTTCTCTCCCGCTTTCATGGGTGGAAGATTTTAAACTATTTTAGAGTCGTTGGAGCAAGAACAACACCGTGGACCTAAGGGGCACTTTTAAATAGGGATGGCGAGGGGAAACACGGGAATTTCTGGAGACCTGAAAAAGCTTTTTATGCTCCGTGGGAATCTTTGTTTGCCACCAGAGGTTCAACCCTACATGTGGGGTAAAGTCTTTCTCACATAAAGGCGAAGATATGTAAGTAATGCAGCGTTTGTGTACGTGTGTGTGTGTCCTGAATTCCTTGCAAAATCTGGGACGGTGAACTCCGGACAGATGGAGGTTTTCCAAGTCCCTGCGAGCCCGAGATGAGGCCGGCTCTCCCCGGGCATAGATCTGGCTGCTTTCCCTCGCTCTCGGCGAGGCACATTTGATTAACAAGGCAGGGTTTATGACCGGACTCAGCGGCTCACCCCGGTGAGCCGATTCTGTGTGTCTGACGCTAAACCTGTTAGTGGTGGGGCTGTATTTAGTTGCAGGAGACGTTGATTTTCTAGCAGACTGCCAGCGGTGCTGAGCTGTGGCTTCTCAGGGAGCTTTTTTGCAGTGCCTGGTTGCCCTCGGAAGGTGGGCAGGCACAAGGACAAACACAGCGTTGCAGTTAACAAACCACACAAACAAACAAACAAAAAAACCTACAAGGTGGGGCTGGAGTGGAGCGGGGGAGAAGGGGAAATGCAGGTGGAAAAAAGAGGAGAGGGAGACGAAAGAAGATAAGAAGATATCTTGGTGCGAAGGATTAGTGTGGTTAGTCCATCGCCTGCCTTCCACGTAGTGGGTCTGAGTAAACAACCATTCACTTCTCGGGCTCTCCAAAATGCATCCTTCCCAAAATGGCTTTGCTCAGCACAGGAAAGCACCTGGCTAGGGAGTGTCGGGGGTGTCTGCTGAACGGTGAAGCTGCCTCATCACAACATCTACGAGCAGTGTTTCTGCCTGCAAAATAATAACAATAACAATAACCATAACAATAACAATAACAATAACAATAACAATAATAATAATAATAATAATAATAATAATAATAATAATAATAATAATAATAATGATAATAATGATAATGATAATAATAATAATAATAAAATAATTCTTTAGCGGAGGCAGTTGTGATCGATATAATGCAGTGAAAGCCAGCAACTTACATTGTATTTATTTACCCCTTGATAAGCTTGCAGAGCTGTAAATAGAGACTGTGTCTTCCTGGTAATTCCAGTTTCAGGGCATCATCAGTCAGGAGCATGTGGGAAATCTGGAAGGGAAAGGCTGGCATAATATGTTTTGCATGATTTGAACTGAAGGCTAGGTGGAGCCTCCAACCTTTATTAAGTAACTGGCAGCTTACAGTATACAAATACCAGATCTGCCTCTACAGTTCTGGTCCCAGATCTGCCTCTATGGTTTTCATTCCTTCTGTTCAGCAGCCCCAAATAATATTTTCAGCCTTTTATTTTTACGTGTAATCCTCCAGAAATAATGGTGCAGTTAAAAAATATGTTATTCATAAAATTTCCTGTAAATACTGATTACCATCTTTAACCCTGCAGGTACAAGAGTATATCACTCATATATGTTTTGTGTCATCCTAAGTCATCTGCAGGAAATGTGGTTTGTTTTTTTCCACCTTTAATCTAGGGTCAAGCATTTTAGTGATGTATCTAATAATCCCAGCACCTTCTAATCCTACAGATCTATCCATTTGCATATATTTCTGCAACAATATGTTTAAATTATGATACTTTGCTTTTGGGGGGGGGCTATTTTTCAGGTTTAAACAATGTAGACAGACCACAGGTAGTGACAATTACAGCAAGAAATGGTAATTTTTGTTTGTTTGATAAAAGTCAGATGATATTATTTACATTACCGACAGAATACATGTCCTTTAATGTCACACGGTTTTCACATGTAATCACTGACTGTGGGTTCGATTTTTTTTTTTTTTTTCTGTGACTTTGAATTCTTGCTACTCTGTCTTTTTTTATTTCTGAATTTGGACTTGTAGTAGAGATCCCTTTGCATACTCTGTGCTTACTGTAGGAGAATTATAACCTTGAGTTGCCTGTAAAATGAAATTGTGCTCACAAAAGAAATGATGAGGCACCTTCATTGGAGGGCAAGACAGACGAGTGAATTACCTGGATGGGAGAAAAGGGATGCTGCTCTACAGGGAAAAATGTACAGTACTGGCATGCTGAAACATTTACCTCTACACGAATTTTGTCATGACTTAGTGCAAAAATGGAGTTTATGTAACACCACTCCCCTGTTATGTACGTCACAGCAGCTTAAGTGGGGGTCCTGTGTGTCCTCCCAAAGAAGGTGGAGATAGGAGGGGGTCTGATTGCAATAATTAGAGAATCATAATCATTCCTCTTTAAAGACAATAGAGACAGTTTGCTCTCAAGAAATCCGTACAGGATATTTCTTCTTTACATCACAGCCATCTGGAGACCTATAAAAAGATTAGAAAACAAGCATGGCAATCTACAGGCCATTAGGAGGAATTTACTACCAAGCTAGGAGGAAGAAGTCAGTGTTTGTGTTCCATGACTTCCCACAGGCAGGTATTTCTACAGTGATTTTGGAATAAGTAAGTTTTATACAATTATGTAAACTGGAAGAAAATGGTCAGTGTTAACAACTGCTTTTGACAATCATGGTGATGTTTTGAGCAGAATTTTCACAACTGTGCATTGCTTAAACTTTCGACATGCCAGACAATACTGCAGTTTTAGAAAAGTGCTTTGCAACCGCTGCTTGTATTTTTGTATTCAGAATAAGCAAAAAACAAAACATGATGATGTTGGAGCCCTTGATGTCTGAGAGCTAGAAAATGTAACTGGGAATAAGGCAAATGAGCAACTAGGTCATAACTACCACATTGCCTCTTTTGATGTGCTTGTGTCCAATGATTAATGAACAAAATGCATCAGGTGTATTCCAATGAGGTGGCTGTGAGAAGAGAGCTTGGTGTTTTGGAGGTGTGCTTTGTGTCTTTGAAAAAATGCCAGTTTGCAGCAATGTAGCTTGCATTCAAATCTGGTGGTGTGACATCTGGTGACATGTGCCCATTTAACATGTACATATGCACCTGTGTTAAAATGGGTTATATATTCACATATGCACTTGAATATCAGTACAGACACACACACACACATACACGAGGATCACTTGTCATTTCATGGCTCTGACTGAAAGATTTAATGCTCACAAGCCTGTTCTGTGCAACACATGCTTGATCACCAATATTGCACCTAGCTATTGCCATAAAAAAATATCTTTAACCTATCTGCCAACTCAGAAAAACTCATATATTTTCTCATAGAGAAAAACTCATTAGAACTTTATATGATAATAATCAAAGTGATTGTGTGCCTCTGGTTGCATCAGCTACCTGATTCATTTGGCCCTGTTGTGCCTGAACAGCCCAAGAGGTAATGAAGAAACTCGGTAAGTCATAGTGCAGTATTATAAAAATTCTATTTTGTGCCAGGTTCTAAATTTTCCACAGAGAACACTGGCACAATTAGATACCATGTATCCCAGGTAAAAAGCCACTGGTGGTAAAAAAGCAGTCCATACCAGGATATATAATACTTGTTTAAAGCAGAAGTTAAAGCTTAGCTTCAAAATCTTAGAATCTGAAAACACAAGTAAGTTGGTGATATCCCTGCTGGGTTCAGATTTAGCAGTTAGCAGATCAGGAATGTCTGTGTGCTACTTCTTGGTGGCAGTATTAATTTTGGGCCTTGTCTGACAAATGGGATTGTTTCCTCATTTCTATGCTTCCGTAATTGCAATAAAAACGGGCTTGCTGATACAGTTGTTGTTTTACAGTGTAACCACCTACACACGAACATATATTTTATATATTAGCACCTGCACCTAGACTGACACACTATGCATGGCTCTCCTGTGTACACACCAGGGGACATAACATTTATCATACAAGCAAGCTCTGTAGCTAACACAGAGCAACAACAACTTCAGTTTTACCCCCTGAATTTAAAAACAATACACTTTAAAATAGCAATGTATGTAAGTACAGGTTAATTTACAAACAAATGTACTTAAATCCAGTGTGGCCTGTGGACTGTGATTGTACCTGGACATGTGTTTTATTTTACAACTTAGAAGAGTAGCAGCATTAATTTTAACCTGGTATTCCTTGAGGAGTTCTGAGCAGTCCACCGACTGTCTGTGATGTATTTTTTGGTGTGTATCTTATACTGAACACAGCACACAAGAGCTGTTGAAGTGCATTTATTAATTTCAACAGTAAACATGGTAGATCACAGTGAGAAGGTTCGTTTTATTACATATACTTGATAAACCTTTAATGTTTGTACTTAAGAAAATTCTATACAAATTATATTGCTAAATAATTCGAAGTATAATGTTCTTTCAGCCGGGGGGGGGGGGGGGGGGGGGGGGGAGGGGGAGGAGCTGGGAGATTTAAATCCTAAAACTCTACGTAAAGCATCAAGACTTTCCTCTGTCGGTTCCATCAGTAACACCAGCATGCAGTTCTCCTCTCTTAGTACAAGGTTAATAAAAATAAAAGACGAATCAGTGTTTTTACAAAGGCGTTTCGTCAGATGTAAATATTGCTGCAATGTTCACCTGTGTTGCATTCTAACACAGACACAGAGACACACACAGGCTGGGAGGGAGTGGGGATGGGTGGAAGGAGGGTGGAGAGAGGTTAGAGAGGCTGCAGAAGGTTCTGAGCCTGCTGCTCGCAGCTTCCCCCACAGACAGGGAGAGGAAAACGCCTGGCACGACCTTCCCTCTGCAAATACCTGCGAATCACGAAAGGCGCAAAGAGCGGCAGTGATGCGGAGTAAAAATAGCAAAAAATCTTCTCGCCCCCACAAAGCAACTATCCAACAACAACAAAAACCTCACAGACACACAACGACAGGGCAAATTGTCAATGCAATCACACGTGTGTCATCGCGTAGCACGGCCCCCCCATCCCCGGCCTCCCAGCGCTCCCCGCCGCGGCATCCCTGCATCCCTCCTCACCCGCGGGGGCTGCCCCAAGAGAGCCGCAGCAGCGCTCCCCGGGCTCGGGCAGGCTGATCCCGAGCCCTCCCGGCCTCTGGATGCTGGAGAGGTCTGCAGAGAGGAGGAGGAGGAGGAGGAGGAGGAGGAAGGAAGCGGCGGCGGGCGGATCCCCCGCGCCAGCGCGGCAGAGGCGGCGGCGCCGGAGGCGAGAGCCGGTCCCGCTGCCGGTCCCGCACATCCACGGCCGTGTATCCTCGTGTTTTCCCATTACGTCATCACTTCCTTGGTCTCCCGCCGTCCAGGACCTCTTGACCTTGCGGGCCGGCCCGCATTTTGGCACTGAAAGCCCTCCAGGGATGGCCCTCTCCTCCTCCTTTCGGACCGGGGGCGGCAGCAGCCGGCAAGACAGCCGCCTTCTCCTCCCTAGCTCTAGGAGCTCCGGGAAAGAAAGAATCTCCCTCCTCTAACATACACACGCAGGCAAGATATTTCCAGTCAATCTGCCACCATTTGGCAAAGAGCTCTGTGCGGTGCATAATCTAAGCGGATCGCGAGCCGCATCCTCGAATTTTCTTGTTGCTTCCTACTGAAATGGATTTTCCCCACCTTCTTCCTCCTTAGACTGCGCTGGAAGTCGCCGAAGGCTTTTCGTCTTTATAGAGGCTAAGGAGTCTTCGTGAAAACGAAGCGATTTACAATGCAAATAGGGGCCAGTAAAAGGATGGATGCTCCTCTCTCCTAACGCAGCTTGACACAATTTGATAGCTGGTTTTCTTTTCTGGTGTTAACAGACGAATTGTTGGCTATCCCTGCCGAAAATTATTGGCTGAAACAAAAAGTTCAGAATAAACTTTAAAGGCAAGGGATCGCTTTTGGAAGTTATTAGCTGCACATACATACAGACATACTTACATAAAAGGATGACATTTTAAAGCAGCACTAGTGCTCTTGGAGGAAAAATATGGATTGTAGTATGGATGGGGGAAAATAAAAAAGCTTTAAGGGAAGCGAGTTGTTATCTTTGGTTATCTAGCTGTATGAGTGTTTTGGTCTTCATAAAGCTAGATAACCGAAAGTAAAAACTCCTTCAAGATCATCGTACAGCGTATGAAAATGAAAGACTGCTGTGAGAGACAGTAAAAATCGAGAAGGGTCAGGAATGCTTATGAATGCTTATTGAATCTAACATTTTTACAGCTGAAGGTGAGACTGGAGGAAATTAAATGGCGTGCTTATTCCAAAATATGGAGCTGTCGCGTGGCACAGAATGGATATTCACCAGCTGCAGAGAGAAGATGGTACAGTCAACGTTAAACCGGACTAAGAGGATATATATAATTATTTTTTTCTATTAGAAACCTAATGCTGAGTTTCATTTTGCAAGGCGATCTATTGCAACGGAATAGCCTTAAAAATAAAAGGTGGTAGTTGGTGATGATGAAGATGGTGGTGCTGATGATACGGAACTGACTACAGAACTGAGGAAAAAAACCCGCAAATACAACAACAAAAAGGCAACCAACCAAGACAAAACCTGTCTGTGTACATCCGAGACAAAGCATCGAGGTTAACTTCAAATCATACGAAAGCAAGCTTTCTGAAAAAGTTTCCACCGAAGTGCAGACATGCTTAATAATTTATATCTGCTTAGAACTCGGCGGAGCTGCACAAAGATGGAGAGGAAAAAAAAAAAAAAAAGTAATGGCCGATTTTTATTCCTCTATTCAAAACGCGCGCATAGATGCTTCTCTGTTTCGAGGGAGTTTCCTTGAGGAAGCTACTGAAGCAGAAAGACATGATGGAGACGAGATCGCCTCCCCACGTCAAAGTGTGAAAAAATGTTCAATGCCTTGCTCTGCACCTAGCATTGGAAATGAAAGTGACATTTGCTCCAAAACCCACGTGTGCGCCTCTTCCCTTTTCGTTTAAGGATGATCAGGTCTATCCTGGAAACAGCTCTGGCATCCCGTACCGAAATAATTAGGACGTATAAGGACCTGACAAAAACACGGGGAGGAAGGGGGGCGGGGAGGAAGGGGGTCGGGGGAGGGGAGGAGGTGGAGGAGCGTGGGGTCTGTCTCGCCTAATTGATTCCGCTAAACGGCGAGCGGGAGATGTGAACGGCCGGGCGCTCCCGTTCCCACGCTCGGGGCGAATGGCAGCGCCGTGCCCCGGCGGCCGGTGACGGACAGACAGACAGACAGCCCGGCGGGGGCCCAGCAGAGCATTCCCCCACCCGCTGCCACCCCGCCAGTGCGAGGGGACGGGGCTGCAGAACCTTCCGCTGGAGCGGGGTGGAGCTCTGGGCTTGAGCCCCTCTCCCGCAGGGGGTACGCGGGATTTGGGGTGGAGGAAGGGAAGGTCAGGGCAGGCGCATCGGGATGTTAACACCTCTGCCTTTTTAACAAATATTATCTTTGCGATTACGGCGGCTTGGGCGCCTCCGGCAGTGAAATTGAGGGGGGTTCATTGCTCAGGGTAGCGTATTTCCTTCGGGCTTGGCCTGAACGCCTGTCCTGAGGCAAGCTGGAATACAATAGTGGGTTTGTAACCGAGCGTTCTCCACGGCAGATTCAAACAAGATCAGCGCTAAGGGAATGGGGCTCAGCCTTCTCCATCCGTCTGGGACAAAATTCTTTGCGCGCTGCTTTTCATAATTACTCAATTTTGTTTTATATTTTCTCTTGTTGTTGAAGTGCTTATAAATAACATGGGTTTGGGGCTCATAGTGCGAATATTCCCCTTCACGCCACGCACCGAACTGTGAGAAGGATGAATTAAGGAACCAGCCAGTGTGTTCCGGAAGCAGCAGGCATACTGTGTTGCTAAACCAAAGAATTTTGCCTCAAAAGTTACCCCATCCCCTCTGTAGCTGTTAAAATAACCTCGGTTTCGGGCGCAGGGTGGTAGCCAGGCCCTCCTGAAGTTAAATCTCCTTTTTGGCTGCCCTGAATTGCTCGGAGTTTCCCCGCTGCAGCGCCCGGCGAGGGGAGCTGTGTTTGCTCCCATCGGAGCCGTGTTTGAGCCGCAGAGAGCCCGCCTCTCGTTTAACTGCTTGCCCAGGGGTCCTGTTTACCTAGAGGCATTGTCTACTACAATTAACATTTGCATGACAAAGTGCGCGGTCTTCTTTCTCAACGAGCTTCAATTAAGGCGATAAGCTGTTTTCTGGGGAAACCCCTTGTTTGCTTAGGCGTGAATGGGGTCAGTTTACTTAAGCTGGTGCCTGCGTCTCGGGTTTCGGTGTAAATTGGCGAAAGAAAACATCAGAGAAAAACAGCAGCATTACAATCGCCTTTGCTATTGTCATCTTAAATTGTCCTGTATCTTAATAATGTCAGGCGACTATAAATCAATAAAATATGACTAAAATATTGCTATTGTTACTAATGGCTAATATTGCTATTGTTACTACTGCTATTTATTCCTTCAATTCTTTAGGAGCGGAGACCCATTTCTCTGCACCTTTTCTCCTACACGGTAAACTTCTGATTTGAGTAAAGAGAGCATGTGGAAATGTGGTAGCAGAACCTCGGAACCCGCTTTAACAGGCTCATGCAGCAAGTAACTAGGAATGGTAATCCTTCCCTAGGATTATCTACCTGTTAAGTGTTGTTCCCTCAAAGCTTGTGTGGAAAAAAGTCACTCTATCAAACAAAGAAAAAGCTTTATGTATCAGGAAGTGAAACCAAACCCAAACCCAAAAAGTTGGACTATGAGTGGGCAGTTCTTTCCGAGCCAGTTCTAGCACTGGAGGAGGCTGGATCAAGTTTATTTATCACACCAGTGCATTGTAAAACAATTGGAAGGTAGTTGCAGGCTGTGTGAGTATGCATGTTAACTAGCAGGGACTGGGGCTTATTCTTTGTGGAAAGAGAACAGCAGATTGCTGTGCAAGGCCAGCGTTAAAAAGGCAGCTGAATTTAACACCATCTGGAAGAAAAGATCCCTTGGCGACTTTCTCACACCGTCAGACAAAACTAGTGTCTCTTGTTCTGAGCCCTTGTCTGTGCGACCATACAATACTGAGTCATTATACTTTTGCTGAGAGAAAATTTGAGAACACAATATGGGTAACTGGTGAATGACCAAGTTTCATTATGCCCGCTTAAGTCGATTGAAATCTACGTCTAGAGCTATGAATGGCAGCATTGTTTTCCTCAACGGGGCTGTACTAAATGTCAGCACAGTGTAAAGAAAATCTTGAAGTCTGCAAATAACTTACCAGATCTCAATTATAATATTTTCCCACACTAGAACTAATATCATTGCTAGTGCCTACAATGCATGAAATACAACAAAAAAAAAAAAAAAAAAAAAAAAAAAAAAAAAAAAGAAAAAAAAAAAGATAGAGGGAAAAAATGAGCTCATTTACAAGTTATTTCAGCCAGACAAACACTTTAATTTTCTTAAAATGAGTTCAGCACATAGAGCTGGATAATAATTTCCTGAAAATTTCAAGCAACCAAACTGCTTCTTGTGAAATTTTAAAAATCGTGCAAACTGACTTGTATTCATCAACAATTTTAACCCTCTAGCTTGGGACTGATAAAATATTAGTAGATGTACTTTACAGTATGCAGATCGCTTTTTCTGAGTCTAGCAGATGATTTCCTCTTTAATGTTTAGCAGAAATGACACAAGCAAAGCAAGGAGAAATTTATTTCTTCAGGTTCTGCAGGAAATCTGCCCGGGCACCTCAGTGTCAATACAGGAACAAGAAGGACAGTTTTCAGTTCTCTCAGTTGTTAACTATTGCTTTTCTACCCTCACTGTATAATGGTTTCTGTTATGAGTGCTGTTCAGGTCGGGAACTCATGCACAGTGCAGACTATGAAATAGTTCAAAGGGACGGTGAAGTTGTGTCTGCTTTGTTAGAATGTGTTTCAAACCTAAGAGACAACGATTCTACCTGTGCTCTATAAAGCACGGTACAGTTCCTGGCACAAAACCCTGAAATGATGAGGAACTACCCTTGTGCTGAGTAACACGTGCCTTGAGCAGCTCCATTTGCTGCGTTTCTCAGCGGGTGCATCGCTGCAGCCCTGGACACTTGGGAATGCTGCTGCATGGAGCAGGCAGAGGACTGGTGGGGTAACAGGGCAGGGCTGGTGCTAGATAAATGATTTTCTGGCTTTCTCATGCAACCAGGCGTGAATGAGGGGCAGCTGGGGGCATCTGGATCTGGAACAGAAGCAGGGCAACACAGGCAGGTGATGGGGAGGTTTCAGGAGAAGCCAGTCCTTCACCGTCCCCTGCCTGCTGTACAAAACCGGGCAGCTGCTGGAGCAGAGAGTTCCTCTCACCTACCAAGGAAGAGTTGTCTGTATAAATGGACATATTCATGTGTGCATTTCTCCTTTCCTGAAGTTGCCATTAATATGCAATAGCATAGGGTAGATCCATTATTTCTGTTTCAATTAAAATTGATGTTGTGAAATGCTCCATTTTGTAGAGAAGTCAAGGACACACTGCCTGTTAGGCAAAATCTCTCCCTTCCCATGTGAATTAAAAATTGTTTTCTGATTTCTTTTGGCTAGAAGGAGGGATATATGTGCATAGCTGTCCCACAGAGGCGTGACTTTAAAAGGTCATTTAAATTTTTAAAGCATACACCACTTCCAGAGATTGTCTACCTGTAGCGAGCACATTTATTACCCCTTACATCCTCCATTATTTTAATTTAGAAGAAAGGAAATGTCAAACTTTGACTGTCAGATTTCCTGTTTAAGCAGAAAATGCATGTACACATATGGGCATTTCTTATTGCCCCTCTGGGAGTGGGAAAGGAGGAGAAAGGAGCCCTTTGACAGTGCTGGTGCTTGTCAATAGCAACCTGTTTCATTCTTCCTGGAGCTCTCACTTGTGTACAAACATGTAATTATAGACATACATTTGTGTATGTATGCATATACATCCATAGTTTATGGTGTAAAGCTGGTGCAACCCTGTCAGGGTCAGAGTCTGACACGGATGAACGTGTGCCACGCACTTTGTGAGGTCAGGATTGGGTCTGACACAAGCTGTACAGCCTGATTTTAGCGATGGATATGCAGCAATGCCCTGGAAAGGGAACGTGGTGTTCAGTCTGTCTTTAAATCTGGTGCTCAAAAAGCTGCATTCCCTATAATTCTGTACGAATAATTTTAATTCATGCTTGAGGGGGTGGGGAAGGGAGACGAGAGGGAGTGGAAGTGCCCCTGGCAAGCGAGGCGGCTGCGCTCGTCCCGCGGGTTCCCTGGCAGGCTGCACGTCCCTCCACAGCTCCCCAGGCCGATCCTCCCGGCTCAAACACCCAGCTCCCAGCGGCGTGGCCGAGGAGCATCCCCAGCTCCCGCTGGGCGGCCACAGCTCTGATTGGAGTTTCCCGGGAGACCGGAGGCGGGATGGGGCGGGATGCGCCGGTGCATGGCTCCGTGCCTCTTCTCCTCCCTCTAGTACCCAGCCCATGCCCCCTGGCCCGGCCTCATCGCTCCTGCCCTCTCTCCAGCCACGGGGCTGCATTACCGCTATTAATTCTATTCTATTCTATTCTATTCTATTCTATTCTATTCTATTCTATTCTATTCTATTCTATTCTATTCTATTCTATTCTATTCTATTCTATTCTATTCTATTCTATTCTATTCTATTCTATTCTATTCTATTCTATTCTATTCTATTCTATTCTATTCTATTCTACTCTACTCTACTCTACTCTACTCTACTCTACTCTATTCTATTCCTGTTCTATCCTTTCCTATCCTGTTCTACTTCTCTTCTCTTCTCTTCTCTTCTCTTCTCTTCTCTTCTCTTCTCTTCTCTTCTCTTCTCTTCTCTTCTCTTCTCTTCTCTTCTCTTCTCTTCTCTTCTCTTCTCTTCTCTTCTCTTCTCTTCTCTTCTCTTCTCTTCTCTCCTCTCCTCTCCTCTCCTCTCCTCTCCTCTCCTCTCCTCTCCTCTCCTCTCCTCTCCTCTCCTCTCCTCTCCTCTCCTCTCCTCTCCTCTCCTCTCCTCTCCTCTCCTCTCCTCTCCTCTCCTCTCCTCTCCTCTCCTCTCCTCTCCTCTCCTCTCCTCTCCTCTCCTCTCCTCTCCTCTCCTCTCCTCTCCTCTCCTCTCCTCTCCTCTCCTCTCCTCTCCTCTCCTCTCCTCTCCTCTCCTCTCCTCTCCTCTCCTCTCCTCTCCTCTCCTCTCCTCTCCTCTCCTCTCCTCTCCTCTCCTCTCCTCTCCTCTCCTCTCCTCTCCTCTCCTCTCCTCTCCTCTCCTCTCCTCTCCTCTCCTCTCCTCTCCTCTCCTCTCCTCTCCTCTCCTCTCCTCTCCTCTCCTCTCCTCTCCTCTCCTCTCCTCTCCTCTCCTCTCCTCTCCTCTTCTCTTCTCTTCTCTTCTCTTCTCTTCTCTTCTCTTCTCTTCTCTTCTCTTCTCTTCTCTCCTCTCCTCTCCTCTCCTCTCCTCTCCTCTCCTCTCCTCTCCTCTCCTCTCCTCTCCTCTCCTCTCCTCTCCTCTCCTCTCCTCTCCTCTCCTCTCCTCTCCTCTCCTCTCCTCTCCTCTCCTCTCCTCTCCTCTCCTCTCCTCTCCTCTCCTCTCCTCTCCTCTCCTCTCCTCTCCTCTCCTCTCCTCTCCTCTCCTCTCCTCTCCTCTCCTCTCCTCTCCTCTCCTCTCCTCTCCTCTCCTCTCCTCTCCTCTCCTCTCCTCTCCTCTCCTCTCCTCTCCTCTCCTCTCCTCTCCTCTCCTCTCCTCTCCTCTCCTCTCCTCTCCTCTCCTCTCCTCTCCTCTTCTCTTCTCTTCTCTTCTCTCCTCTCCTCTTCTCTTCTCTTCTCTTCTCTTCTCTTCTCTTCTCTTCTCTTCTCTTCTCTCCTCTCCTCTCCTCTCCTCTCCTCTCCTCTCCTCTCCTCTCCTCTCCTCTCCTCTCCTCTCCTCTCCTCTCCTCTCCTCTCCTCTCCTCTCCTCTCCTCTCCTCTTCTCTTCCCTCTAATTGCTGCCCACCGAGGAGCTGCCTCTCACGGCTGCCAGCGCCCTCTCTCCCCACTGCCGAGTAACTGAGTTATCATCACGCCAATGTGCTCCTCCGAGGGGGGAGATTAAAAAAAAAAAAATAAATTCAGGTCTTAAGCAGCTCCTAAAGCCAGTCAGTGACATCGAGCATGGATATTTAAACTTGTTGTAAGTTCCAGGAAGGATTAAGGAGAAATCATGCTGTGTGGGGCTAATGGTTCCATCTCAGCTCTGCAGCACTGTCAGGCGAGGCTCAACCTGCCCTCAGCAGTGACTGTGCCCTCACTGCAGCATCACATCACAGGAACTGCTCTGCATTGACACTAAAAGGCTCTTTGGAGGGTCCTGCTGTCACCTCACACCCAAAGTTTTTTTGCTGTTCGTTTAAAAATCCGTAACCACCTGCCTCTGAAATTTCTGTGCCTGGCCTATACCATAAAAGCACATTTTAAAAGCACTTTTGTATAAGGGGAAAAAAAAATAAACACTTATTTAATGTAGGGAAAACCATGAGTTGCATAGAGTTCTGTGCAAAACTGATCTTTCTCCTCCAGGTGTACTTGTTTTTGTTCCTTCAGCTCTTACTGAAATCTGATGCACACAAACATGGAATATGCTAAGTTGGAAGCAATCCACAGGGATCACTGAAGTCCATCTCCTGGAACTACCCAGGACAGGCCCAAAAGTCACATCATGAGTAACAGTGAATGTGTATTCACTCCTCCTAAATACTGGTGATTTAAATATGTGTGCAGAAATGTAGTGTGTGATAAGAACCCAGATCTTCTTTGCTTAATGACTATCATGGTACTAACATTTGATGGTACTGTGAGGTGGGTGAGCAAAGTTGCAGAAGGGAGAAAATCAGCACTCCAAGGTAATAAAGAAAGTAATGAAGCTGTCAGTGCACAGGAAATTGTGATAAAAAATCACCTTCTGCTTAGCCTCCAGTTTGTACCTCAGTATGGGGAAAGTAGAAGCCAGGTCAAAATTAACTTTGTAAGTAAATGAATATTCAAGACAGTCAGCAGATTGTATTCTTTAGAGTATTAGAAAAGAGTTTATTAGGAAAAAATAACGTTCTGTGCTATGGTAGGTCTTGGTAGGTCTATCTTTGACTCAAACAGGAGCAGAATTTCACCTTTGGAAAAAGAACCTGTATAGTCTGAATGGGATCATTTTTTCTTCAGAATAAACCCCATGTCAGTGAAAAGGGGCATATAAACTTAACTATGATTTTTAAAAATATGTCCCTGTTAATAATGTCAGATGCCTGAAAGGGGTATTAACATAAAAAATACTCTAGTATCATTGTAATGTAGAATACTGTCTTTAAGAAACAAGATTTTAGGGTGCAATAAAATAATTATCATAAGAATAACAGTACTGGTTTAATGTAGTTGGAATCTAACCTTCAATAACCTTGTATGAGAAGGCTGGAGGCAGTAACAGAAGACCTGCACAGCAAGGATGGTATCACACATATGCAGTTTTCTCTCATCTAATTCAGCAGCAATTGTGGTAGATCAGAATAGATAAAATTAACTTTCTTTTATATATTTATTATATATATATATACACATGTATATAAGAATTACTGTCTTTAGCTATTTTCTGTCACAGAAAGCAAGTGCTGCTGCAGCATCTCAGAATTCACTCTGGGTGTGTAGGTAGGTACAGGCTGGTGGTGGTACAGGCTGAAACAGAGACAGAGATAATTCTTCACTTATTTTTCCACATTAGAAAATTGTTTCAATATAGACCATTTCCCTATGGCTGTAATTGGTGTAAGCATACATTGTAGAGATTCCTTTTCAGCTGAGTACTGGGAATTTGATGAGTTAAGAATATTTTACCAGTGGACATAAATATATTGTTGGGAAATTTATGAATATTAATTTTTTGTCTTCCTCTAAATTCCCATAATTCTCATATTGGTGGGCTCATATAGCAGCTATGTAGATCCTCTTTTATATACATGGACACAATTGGCATAAGCAAACCCATAACTTTGAATCTGATCTGTGTCAGCATTTGCATAAAGTGAGTTTACTATGTTCCATTGTATCCATACCTCATTTGTCTCCAAAATGTCTTTTCCATCTTAATTAGTTTTGTGTTGCTCTGATTCTGTGACTTCACGTGCTGAGGAAATATTTATAGCTGACACAACTCCATGATACAGATCCATAACAGAGTTACCAGGAATTAGTCACCTCTGCCCCCAGCCTGTGATTATTGACAGTACTGAAAACTTCCATTTCTTCCCTGCATTGTCCTTTACCACTGATGATTAATGGGAGAGAATTAACTACACAAAATCAAGTAACCATTTAATGATACTGTAATTAAATTGATATTTCCCACAGTAGCTGAAAGAGAGAGATTCTGGGATCATATTGTAAATGATATTGATATTTAAATAGTCTTCTGCTCTTGTAGGACTAATACTTTACTTCCTACAGAGTAATTTAATTCTTAGTCTGTGTTCAAATATTGTCTTGTGCTTAAAATAAAACTGAGAAGAGAAAGCAATTATTTGCTTTCATCTTTTAAAAATTATTCATCATATATAGCTATGTAATATATTATAACATCTTGCACAGCAGTATATTATTAAGTTAATCTTAATTAAGTTAATGCCCAGAGTCATTATGCACATTCCTGGATGTCCTTCTAAAATCTCTCCACTCCACTGGATTTTGAAGTGGGACTATGTAAATTTTTTCCAATAAATAAATTACTGTAATTGTAGTTGAAATACCACTGAAATTCGTAAAATGATTGCATCTAAATAATATATTGTGAATTGCTTAATTATTTATCAAGACTAATTCAAAATAGGTGTAGGGAAAAAGCATACATTTATTTTTAAGTAGCAATTTTTTGCACCAGGTCAAAAAAATCTTCCAGGTATCAAAAATAAAAAAAGAGAGAGAAAACTAAGTTTCCTTTATTAAATACACGGAGTTTGTTTTGGGTTAATAATATTGCAACAATGGTGCCATTTTTGCTATGAACTTGCTATCCATTGTAATATGTTGTAATATACAGAATTTCTGTTAGTAGGAAGACAAGAAGGGAAGAGTTAATATGAGTGAAAGGTGACTGTGTATAACAGTAAGAGAAAAATAACAGTTTTAACTTATACTGAGGAGCAGTGGGGAGATGGCAAGATTTCAGCAGCTGTAGATTTAACAGGGAGTGTTAGAGATACATCAGTAATTACAAAATTAAAACAACGGATTGTGGGTGTTTTCAGGTCAGTGTTCAGTGCTAAATGTGGAAAACCTCAGTGTGCAGCCTGGTGGTTATTAGAAGCACTAGGCTGTCCATTTAACTGTACTTACAAAGCAACTTTTCTTTCCAGTCTCATGCAAATTTCATTCTAGACAAGGTTCTAATAATGTAGATATCATGGCAAGTATCATCAGATCTCAGTGTACACACAATAGTTTCTATTTTCCCTTTTCAGAAAAGACCTTTATCTGGCTGCTAATGAAATACAGGGGATTGATTGCAGAAAACCTGCAAAGGCATATTTACTGTGCCAGATACAGTAAGCCCCATTTGGTGCATTAGCATTTAGCCATTTTATGTAAATTTAGTGAGAAAATGACTCCTGTATATGATTTAATTATCAGCCATAACTCACAATGTCATCACATGAAGAAAGAAATTAAAAATTCATTAGAATGACAGACTAGTGGCACTGTATGATTGAAACATTATTAAAGCATATTCCAGTGTTTTGCTTACAGTTGTGTTCACATCATGGTGCCACCATTTCATGGCAAAGAACACAGAGCAGAAAGCATTCAACCCAAAATGTCTTCTGGCACACCTCACTGGATTTGTATGTCACTAAACAATGAACGAGCATAGTCTTGAATACCAAATATTTAATTAGCACTTTTGCCAGCCATGCAAAGCAGCTCATTTACATGCACCATGCTTACTGATTATTCCCACAAAAATCTACTGTTTTTTTTAAAGTGTGTGTCTTATTCTAGCATGCCAGCAAAAGATAATCAAGATGTCCCTAATTATTTTAAAAAAACCTTGACGTTCAGAAATTGAATTAGAACATGTAAAGTCTTTGTTTTTCTTGCAGGTGTATTTAAATTATTTAATTTAACCTTAAGTGTGGCATAAAATACTGGATCCAACTAATCATTAACAACTTCAAAGAGGGTAACAGAAACCCTCCAACAGTCTGCAGTTTAATTAAAGGCTATTATTACAAACCTCCTGAACATACAGCTACATGTAATGACAAGTGGTGACTTGTAAATGCTGCATTTGAAAGGTGCCACTCCTGTTGAAATGCTGCTGATAGACAATGCTGAAAAACATGTAAATTCTCCTAGCAAAAGTCTCCATTTTGAGCATAAATTAGGTAAATTATTGAAATATTTCTGTCACTCTAAAATCATACATTTTTGACGAATTTTGCTTAGAAATATCCACTTATTTTACTCATGTCTCTCAGCATCTGCAAAATGAATAGAGTATCATTGAAGAGATATGCCAATTCATATAAATGAAAGCCAGCCATTTGATCATATTTTGCTAATAACATAAAATATACAGAAATATTCTCTGGCTGTACACAAAATAAACGTTAAGATACTATGTATAACATGAAAGTTCAATTTCTCAGTGAAATTTAAAATGTTACTCCACTTTCATCTATAAAAAAGTAAGCTTGTGTATATTTTTATGAATGTTTCACCAGCAGTATATATTCAAGTATCTGTAGGAATATAGGCTATCAGATAAAGGCCTATCAAATAAAAAATATGCTGTACTGACTCTCAGCCTTTGATCCCTGTAAGGTCTCTGCTTTTCAGGCAGTTTTCACTGTCTTGTGGTGTCTTTCAAATTCAGGGTCTCCTGAATTAGGAGCTGCTGAAACAGAGTCTTAGATTCAGGCTATCATACATAAATTGGTATTTCTCACAAATGGATACAATCTTCTCTATTTTCAGTTTTAAACTGGATTTTGTTCTGTTTTTAATATGGTTTCATCCCTGTGGCTTGGCTCCCCCAGGTGAAGGACCAACCAGTTTCATAGTGCCAAAGACCACAGGATATTTGGATTCCTAGGTGCAAAATGATGAATTCACCAAGAAATTAGCTAAAGAACATGCAGTTTTTATGTTCTAATTATAAAAAAAAATGATGATGTTCCCCTCTTAAAAAAAAAAAAAAAGCTTAAATAATTGTAGACACATTCGTATTTTAAGGAAGTTTATTATCTAGGTCTATGAATACTGAATTCAAATGTGAACTTATTTATTTATCAATAAGTTGGTGAGTGCAACAGAGACAACTGATGTTATTATATTTGGAGATGCTATTAAAACTTGTGGGAAAATTAAAATAATAAGCATAATCAAGACAGGTTAGCAATATTTTCTGGAAACCTCTATGTAAGATTTAACAGGTAAAAAAAACCAGCAATGACTATGTAGGTGGAAAAAATGTCTGAAAAAAATGAATATTAAATAGATACAGAATAGATACAGATACTGAGTAATTGAAAGAGACTAAAAGGTCAAGAGGACAAGTTACAAGGATAAAATGTGATTAAAAAACAAACAAAAAACAAAACAAAACAAAACAAATAAACAAACAAAAAAAAAACAAAAAAACAAAAACCAAAATAACCCCACCAAACACAAGGAAGAAATAGCAGCAATCCCACATGCAGTATATTTTAAAGCATCCTGTTGGGAACCCATAATTTTGGCAATAGGAATATTTGATTACCTAGAATACAAGTTGCCATTTAAAGACACATATAATAAGTCAAACCAAGAAGATGCAGAGAAAAAAATGGAAAAAAATATTAAATTATCAGAATGGAGGCATTACTTCAGAAGAAAAGCTTACAAAAAGTGACCAAGCTCACTGATGATCAAGGGAAATGTGTGTGTGTGTGGTGACATAAGGAATAATTCCAGCAAGCAGGGGCTTGCATTGTGCTGGTCATCTTTTGAGTGCACCCAGAGTTTTATTTTATGTTAACCTAAACCTTGCCAATAAAAGACAAACCACAATGTAACACTAGGGCTGTGCTGATGTGATAGACTGTGTACCGAGCAAAGGCAATTAGGAACTCGAGCACAGGAGATCATTGTCTGAGCATCTGAAAAGGGTCCCAGTGAGGAGGTAGATGGTGGGTGAGATTGGGAGGAAATGATTTTGACTCTGTAGCCTGATCCATTTAAACTTCAGAGAAGTTATTGCAGTTTACAGCCCTGGGCTCTTGAGAGCTCTTAGGTATTTTTTTCATCTCTAAATTTTTATTATTACATAGTTATTTGGTTCCAGGTGATGTTTTTGCCTAAGGCTAAATCTTCAGATAAAATGTTTTCTAAAGGTAAATGTGGATAGTTCACCTGCATGCTCATTTTGAGACAGACATATAATAGAAACTTATTGTGTTTGCTGCCCAGACACCACCACTGGGGTAATAGAAATACAAACATTATCTTGGAATAAAAATTTTAAAAATCAGAAATTAAAAGGTGCCAAAAATCCCCAAAGTCTAATTATGTATCAGCATTGGCACATTCCTCCCATTTATTTGTCATAGATAGGTATCTACTGCCTTTGTCTTTTTTTCACAGTTTCTGGTAACAGAGTGTATGAATTATTCTTTTCTGTGAGCGTGTGAAGTACAAATATAGCATATTGTATATCATTATATTATGGTCTATAGCAACATGTTTGCAAATACAATGGTCAAAAAAAGTATCTTTAAATTTTTGTGTCTTAGACAGTTTGCACAGTCCATTATGATGCTTGCACTTTTCTGCTGAAGTCAATGACTGATGATGGTATTATCCCAAAAACAAGATCTCATTATGAATGCCTGTGGAGTGTTAAAATTAAAACCTGAGTGTCAAATAATTTATAAATTATTGTCTTTGAGTGGACACTGACATAATACCAGGCTAGGTTACTGTCAGAGGACCTGTCTTGGTTTTATTCTTAACTTTCAGTTTGAACACAGCATCAATGTTCAGCCAGCTTGTTCAATAAGGATATAGTCCAGCCCACCAAATTCATGATATGAGAGCTGATTTTGTGTCTGAGTTGTTCTCTATTTCTTACTGGCACCATCATTGTGCATCATTTGTAGTTATACATATATACATGTATCTGTATCTGTGTATATTTGTACACACATATACATATGCACATATATATGTAAAATACACATACTATATGCAATATTGGTCTTATTTTATGTACAATATAAATTGAACTACCTAGAAAGAGTTTACTGCAGTGTAGAATTTTTTGTGTCATCATTTGCTAAATTAGAGAGAAAAAAAAATCTTTCAAAAATAATAGGAATTATATGTTTTTAAAAAGGAAATAAAAGGGAAAATAAAAAGCTGACAATACTAAATCAGAGAATCACAGTATCAGAGAATAGTCTGAACTGGAAAGGAATCCATTTTAACATTTTTTTCTTTATAATTTCTGGTAGTAACTAGGCATGACAGCCAGTGGGTTATCCTATGTTTTCTCATGCTATAATCTTTCTGCAGTCCTAGGAATCAAAAAACCATTGTCTGCCCTGCTGGCTTTAGTTGTGCCCTCTGATGGTTAACAGAATTAATTTGTGTTTGCCATGATTTAAAATGAGAAGAGAATAAAACAGTTTCTTTTCTCCTGTCAGGTTTGCCAGCCCTGGTTTGCTAGTAGTAACACTACTACTACTACTACTACTAATCCAGCATGTATTTTTGCAGTATTTAAATGAGGATTAAGCCTGTAAAGTTTAATTTCAAGGGCCCACCTAATAAATATGGCTGAGGATTGCAGAAATAAGTAGGCCTATATATATTATGTGCACCCAGTTTCTCTGGTTGGTTCACTCTACCAAACAGCAGGAAAAGATACACAGGGTACATAATTACAGAGGGAAAAATGTACAGTGATGAATAAAATTAGAGGCTCATCAGCCAGTCAGACTGTAAAGCATTGCAAAGCTAAGAATAAGCATTATGTAGCAATTGAGCCTATCTGCACAGTAATTTACAATAAGAAGTTTTATTATAATTTTGCCATGAATTCTACAATTTGTGTATTTGTGATTTTTTTTTTTTTTTTTTTTTTTCATAACCTAGGTTAAAGTTCCAGATAAATTTGTACTTAATATGTCATGGGTTTGGATAGAAATGGGTTATTGCAACAAAGTTTGTAGAGTTTTGGAACTGCTGTTCTGAAACTCAGCAATTAAAAAAAAAAGAGATTTTTTTCTTTGAGTAAATTTAACAAAATGATGTGATTTGTGGTTTTGCTACGTGATTTCTCTTCAAGATAGATATAAAATGTGTGTATCAATTAGTAATAAACCCCAGTAAGCTTGGGGCAGATTATAGATGGATAAATTATATTTTAATCAATATTTAACGAAACAAACAATTTAGTCCCTCTCAAAAGGCAAAAAACTTATTGAAGGAAGTAACATCAAATTTCCCTTAATCAGTTAAGAATATCAGAAGAATTCTAATATATTTTTAAACTTTGTATGCTAATTTCCATTTAAAATATTCCATAAAACATAAATTTAAAGTAGTACTGAAGTGAAATATAAAATTATGGAGTAATCCAAAATATCAAAATTTGATTTTCTGTGACCTGTTGATCTTAATTTATAAATTAAAAAAATAGGATTAAAGCAACACCCTTTTCCAATCTTTATTTGCAAAGACATTGAAAGTAATATAACATCATTAAAATATATATGTGTATGTGAGGAATTATATGTGGAGTGTCATAAATTTACATTAATATATAAGATGTATAGGTATAGAGATGGAGAGAAGGCAGTTCTCTCACTTGAATATATCAAATTCTTCAAAAATGTTTGTTAATAATAAAATAAGGTACACTTCATTGTGAAGCTCACTACTTGGAGGCTTTTATTATTTTTTTAAGCAGGGTAATCTCTCAACTCTGTATTTCAGAAGACCTTGAGAGATGACCTCCCTTCTTCCAAGTTATATGTCTTTTTAAAAGTCCTTTTCTATATATTAAGAAAGCTTGAGGGAATTATTGTTCTTTCAAAACGTTTCCCTTTTTAATTTTAAATTCTCTATGAAAACATAAATGCACATATTTTCACTGGGGAATTCATCATTTGCCATCAGCTTGAGCCAATAATGGGCACAGCTGAGTTCCTACTGCAGGTGTTTATTTATACATGTATAATTTAGGAAGATGCAGCATTGTTTACAAATAAGGTCCTGAGTATGCTTTAACTAGTGAACATCTCTATTATTTTGCTGTATTATTTTGCCAAGGTGAGTGTTCTGATTTTGCTCTGGTTTTGTGTTTTATCATCCTGAGTACTGGCAACTGCATTTTTTCCCATGTTAGCTGCACATTTAAGTGACAAGTCCCTCCAGTGAAGAGAGAGTTCTCCAGCAATTTGACAGCTGGCAGTAGGATGACATTGGACAAGTAAAGAAGTTGAAAGCAGGGCAACTTGGAAAGAAAAAATAAATTTGAAATAAAAAACAAACTTTTTAACTTACTTTGAGAAGTCAGTTGATTTGAACAACTAAGGGACATTTTAAGGAGCCTTTGACTTCTGGATTAAAAGCTGCTGGATGCAAAGTTTCAGCAGATTATTTAAGAGAACTATGGAAATCTAAATATTCATACTTATTGTCATAATATTTTGGTATAGGAGAAAGAGTTGTCCAATTTAATGTAAAATTAGGAAGCCATGCAGGCCACTGTTCTTCAGTTCAAGTATTCCCAGAAAGCAGAACTTCTGATTTGCTTTGGCAGTTTACTGCTAATTAAATAGATGATCTTCAGTAAGCTTCAAATATGCAAAACCTTGGAAGCCTAACCTGCATGTCAGTGTCTCACCCAACCAAAAACTTTATTAAAATTTGCCAAAGCTTCTTATCCTGAAATTCATTCCAGAGAAGTCTGGAGATATTCTGAATAAAATCAAGAAATATTAGATAAACATTCATTTAGAAAGCAAAGTATTCTCCTCTAGATATAAGTTTAGTTAAAGATAAATTAAATTAAAATATTTATTTGCAATAATTATTAGAAAGGTCATCTGCTTTTAGAAAGCCTAGATATCACTTATTTTAGAAAAGAAATGAAATAAATCTACACAGAATAATTATTTTTCAGAGAATTTCAGCAAATTTATTGAAGAAGACAAGGAAAACTCTCTAACTGAGGTTTTACTCTAAAGCATGACTGACCTCCAGGCAACTAGGAAAATGATTTTGTATTTCTGACCTGCAGTAGTGGTGTCCAGGACAATAAACTTTAGTGATCATCTTTTCAGTAAGGATGACAACTGAAACTGGATTTCAGGATGAGGGTGACAACTGGAGCAGTAAGTTAAATAACAAAGAAAGCAAGTGCTGAATCTCCCAGGCACTGGGGTCAAGCACTGAATTCAGCAGACCTTCATAAAATGCCTATGTCAGTAAAATCCTTACGATGAGTTTATCCAGGAAATTCACCTTCAAAAACAAGAATCAGAAAGAAATTTTCATAAGGGAAGAATCAGTCTGGGGTGCATTAGACTACCTTCCTCCTAAGTCTGATCATTTAATATCAGTCCCATTTTGATGTGCTGTAGCTCAATCTTGATGGACTCAACTGAGAATTCTACATCTTTGTAAGCAAATTCTGAAATTAAGTAAAAAAAAAAAAGCTTTATACTTTGTAGAATGGATTCTCCTTTTCTGTCTCTGTTTTTGTATTTCTCTCAATCTCTTTCTCTCTTTTTCTCTCTGTCTCTAAATTTTAAATAAAGTTCAGTAATGAAGGGAAAAGAGCCCAGCCAAATGTGGTGTGCATAGGTTAGGCAGATAAACTGAAGTTCTCAAAACTTTCATGTTTTGGTGAGGTCAATTCCTGCCCTGCCCTTCTCCCCTCAGGACTAAGAAAAGATACAATCCTGCAAAAAGCTAAGTGCCTTCTGTGATATGCTGATTTTACTTTTAATAGAAGTTGTTCAGCAGCTTGTGGTAGACACTCAGCTGCTGAAAAACCATAATTTCTCTTCTCAAATGCAGGGGGAAGAACAATCAAGTCTAATCTCAAGACAGAGTCAATGTGCCCTGAAGGAAATTTCTTTTCTGACCCAATTCTAGCAAGTGAAATGTCGTGTAGGACATCAGGAATTTTTGACAGAACAACCTGCTGATAAAACTTGACTGTTCCTTTTGGGGCTTTGATATCAATCTGTACAAAACCAGAGTAGATTGGGAAAATGGGTAAGTGGGAGCTTTTTAGTTGACTGTCACCAATGGAGCTGGGGTACACTTCCATTTTCCATCCAAGAATCTCAGTGGGGTGCCTAGAAGAAATTATTATTATAATTATATACATACATATATATATATAAAATATATAAAATATATATAAAAGATATAAAAGATATAAAAGATATAAAAGATATAAATATAAATATAAATATAAATATAAATATAAATATAAATATAAATATAAATATAAATATAAATATAAATATAAATATATAATTATAAGCAAATACTACACAGCAGGCAATTGGTCAGCTCTGTTACTGGAAGATCAAATCTCCCATCAGTCTGGGAGGGCTTAGATGGTGCATTCCTTAGGTGGGCAGAAGGTGGGGGTTGTTCTACAACTGAGTCAAGTTTAAAATTCATTGTCAATTCTTGGTGCTGAACCCTTTTTCTTAAACACTCCCAAGAGATAAAAACTATTTTTATATACTGGACTAAACCCTTTTCCTAGTAAGAAGGACATACTCTTTTGGTTTACGTGTTGCAATATGAAAATAATCAAAGAACTCTACTTTGCAGTTGCAATTATTATTATAGATAAATTAGGTACATAAAAAAAAATGGTCCTGGACAGATATGAAGTGTCAAGATTTGTATTAGATTTGACCTTTGTAAATATTTTTGTTGTTTGCTAGTGAGCAATGAAGTAGCTTTTCTTTCTTTTAACTATGAAATGTGCTGTGTGAAATCTGAACTCTTGCAATATTGATGATACAACAGCCAAGCACAGAACCCAAATGCTGAGCTGCAGGATGTCACAAGAGATTCCCTGGATATTTGCTGTGTGTATTCTGTCTCCTGCCTTTTTCTGAAGGATTCTTCCTTCACTGGGGACAATCACTGTGTTTTTGTGGAATGAGGCCAGAAGAGAAGAGCATAAGAACGGAACACATCTGCTTGAGAACACATCTGGAGAGAAAAAAAAAAAAAAAAACTATTGAAAATTTTTATGTTTGCTGAAATTTTTTTTATTTTCCTCAGGAAAAATAAAAGAAGGAAACCGAAATGTTTGGTCTTACTGTTGTTAAAACATACCACTCTTCATTCTAATATTGTTTTGTGGTATTGAAGGTGAGATTCCTACTCTCCTGTCTAATCAAATTCTAGATGTGTCATTTAGCTGAAAGTGCCTGTACACTTAAAAATCTTGTATATAAAGGAAAATAGCAGCACTGCAAGACTTTTAAGGAAATATGGTACAAGATTTGTATATGGGAATATCTGATATTACAATATATTTTAAAATACCAGAATAAGAAATAATGGAGAAATTATTTTATTATTAAAGTCCAGAACTTAAATAATTTTACAGTTGCATTTATGTTCTAGAAACACAAACCCTTATTTCTCACAAAGAAAAGAATCAGAAATGCATTTAAATAAAAGAAAGAAATCGAAAGGAGTTGAAAATCACAAAAATTAAAATTATAATTGAGTATGCTCGTTAACATAACTAGTTTAAACTAGTTTAAACTAGGTATAATATGATAAATACTAAATTTAAAAAAATTATATTTGTTGAGGTAGTTCATAGCAGGTAACTTCAAATTTAATTTCCTTATGTAGATATACTCTTGCCTAAGTTAATCAGAAAGCTAAGCAGCATTTCCCCTTTTTTTCCAGTTTCACAATTTATGTATCCACTTCAAACAACACTTTTATCAGTTTGGACAAGAGAATTAAGTCAACTCTAGTGACTAGTGTAGATAAAATATAGCTGAGTAATAAAAAGTATGATATTATTATGACAATGACCAATTTAAGCAAACCTATTGATTCCCCTGCTTAGAAACCAGGCAGATTCTCAGCCTGTACAAAAGAAAAGAAAGATTGCATCTCTCTTTATTTTAAAAAGTGATTTTAGTCACAGCAGTCACCATCAAGTTTGACAATATTTTCTGCTCGTTTATGTAAGTAAAAGTTGGACTCAAACCAGGATTTCTAGATTACCACCTATTCTGGACAGATAGCAGTGCAGATCCCAATTTTTGCATTAGTTTTAGTTTACATCCCTCTATTGATAACATTTGATTCTCCCTGCACAGCAATTTGGTACAAAGAGCAAACTCCCTATAATTTTTGATTGCAAGTATGAAATTGCTGTGGCTATTAAATGGGGCCATTTTAACTCATAAAAAAAACTTGTTCTGAACTTGAACCTAAATTATAAAAAAGAAAACAACCATCTCCAAGAAAAAAAAGCAAGCAAAATAACAAGCAAAAAACACCCCCTCACCAAACCCAAACACTAAACACCAAAACCACAAAATAAATCCTGCTTACTTACTTGATCAGATGACATAATAAAGTGAAAAATATTGTCATAAACATGTTCACCTAGGACAATAATGTCTAAAGTAAAAGGGGGAATTATTTGTCCAGTTGCAGCGCAACATTTTGTTAAGTTTTTTTCAATGTCTAACATAAAGTCAATTTGAAATTATAGATGGTCCAGTTCAGGAGTAAAATAAAAAGGTTGAAAAATTAATTTTTAAATAAATTAATTAAATAAATTAATTTAAATAAATTTAAATTTAAAAAATCAATTTTCTGGATGTATTTTGTGTAAAAGATTAATTTCCAAATTAACCTTTCAAAGCAGTGGTTTAGGTATTTTGATACTATCTCCACATTTAATTCAATATGTAGAAAATAAGAAGTTGATTGTTATATAGCATTGAGTTTTGTAACTTTCACAAGTATCAACGGATTTTACAATTTAAAATTAATCTCAAAAATGAAGCTGCAAGGTACCACAATCAGCATATGTATAATTTATTTACTAATTTAAATGAAAATCAAAACAGTATTTTAAGGAAGGTGGTATTTTTGAATAGTTAACAGAAAAATTCTGCAACATACAATATAAAAATAAATGCCAGGGAATATGATATTGTTAATGTGTTAGTGGTGCAAGTTGTTTGAAATTAAAAATATGTATGAATATTTTAAGAATGTAGATTATACCTCTAAAGTAACAACAATCCAAAAGGAATACTTGAAAATTGAATTTCTTTTTTTTTGCTAAGCATGAAATGTGTGGAACATTATGAGGCAAAAACCTCCACACAGATAATTGATGAGTTTGTTTTTTCTGTTTCTCAATCCACTTATAATCTGGTTGCTTTTCCTTATGTACCTGGAAAATAGTCAAAATCCAAAGACAATATGCTTCAGTGCTCATTTTTGGGAGCTCATGCAAAGCCTCCAGTTTTGAATTAGGATGTCATTTATTTATTGACTTTCACAAAGACTTTTTCACTCGTTTTGGGTCAGATTGTGACATGGATTTTTAATTAGAATTTCCCACTGACTCCAATAGAGATTTCTGCTAAAAAATCCATTGCCTGGTGAGAATCACTGTGATATTCTCACAGAATAATCGGATATCTCATAAAAATAGGATACTGATAGACTGGTAGTGGTTTGGCAATTGGAAAGTGAAAGAAGAATTTAATACCAAATAATAGGCAGAAATAGAAGTTAAGAGCAATATTTTGGCTGCTTCTCCAGGCCATAAGTGAGAGCTAATATTTTTCCTAATTCTTCACCTGCAGAAAGGCCTCAAAGACAGACCATTGCCCCTAATCTTGTTCTTTACTTTAGCATATGTTTTTAAAAGTAGTTTTTTCTTGAGTAAACTGACTCTGAGAGCTGTACACCCATGGTTGCTCTAAATTCAGTATCCTGCCCAGGGACCTTGCTGGTGAATAGTTAAGACTGACTGCTACTGACTTAACTAGGCCCAATTTTAGGCCTAAACATTCCTCCAAAAAATCACTGTCTAAACACTTCCCTAGTGACAGTGTTTCATGCAGAGAACCTGTGTCAGCCATCCTGACTTCCATGGTGTGATATTACATGTGCATGGAGTTTAATTGGGGTTAAAAGGCCAAATTTTAATCTCTGTACAAGGGGTGCATCTTGAGTAAAGCCCTGAAGGTCAGAGGAGTTTAGATTTACAGCAGTGTAAGTAAAAGCTTATAGGATATATTCACATAAGATTTTTTTTATGCTTGTAAAGGTTACATGCTTGGGCACCTAAGTTTTCTCTTAAAGATGAAAATTTTGGCTTTAATGTCTCATATTACATGCCTTTTTAATTTACATATTCCTATAAGTTAGTGGTTTATAACTCGTATGTTAATACAAGCACTTTAAAGTAATATGTCTTTGAAGCTGACAGATATTGTGTGGAGGGGAATAAAAATATTAGCTTTTTTCCTAGGTTAGGAATGGCAGTCCATTTCTTCTCATGGAGGTCTTATAGAGACTCCAATATACTGTAGTATATTTGCTAGAATCCTTCACTAAAAATGGCTCTGCCTTTGACAGACATGGCCCTGGGCATACAGAGGCTGTGACATTCATGGCATAATGTAAGAAACCCTGAAAAACACAGGATGCATCTTTCCAATTATCTCAAAATAAAATGAGGAAATCACACTGACTTTGTAAGGGTATATGTCTCCTCCAGAAGAAACCAAAGTTGTTTTTTTTTTTTATTTGAGTTATAATAAAACCAGAAAAAATATTTGGCACACTTACCACATGATTTATTCACAATATTGAACAAACTTTAACCAATGCATCAATAAGATTGGTGATTTGACATGATGCTTTTCCATTTAGTTTAGCTATGTCTTTAGGTAAAAACAAATAATGTATATATACAGTATATGCCATTGAGCAATATTGGGTCAGAGAACAAAACACAGCCATGAATGTTTCCATGACAAAAAATATAGAGTGTAGTATGGACAGCAAGGTAAGGAGCAACACAGTGGCTTGGGACTATTCCATTTCCTCCTAGACCAAATTTTTTTTATTTAGGTTGACTATTATTTAGGAAATCCTTCTGTCACTGTGCCAAAAGGAGCCAAATTTTTTAACTGATCATAATGTTTTACTGAAAAAAAAAAAGACTAAACAAAAAAAACCCCACCAACACTCCTGGGAAGTTTAGAAGCGACCACTTTGAAAGAAGGAAGGAAAATGTTTTGATAGATAGAGAAATCCAGAGAAAAATGAGAAGGAGATTTTAAATCCCCAAATATAACTATATTATAAAGTTTGATGTAACCAAAAAATCTTTCATAGAGGAGAGTGACACTGGCATGGGCATGAGACTTACAGTAAGCACCCAGAAAATTCTCTAGTAGCTAAAAGAGGAAACTAACCCAATTAGCAATGAGCCAGGGTTACAGAACTACAATGTACGTGTAGCTGAGCTTCAGAGCTGCTTTTCAAGCAGTTATTAGGGTTTCAGGTTTTGGAATTAACAATCTTGAACAAAAGAAATTGTGGAAAACACAGCATATTTATTGAATATCAGTATACTGGGGACTAAAATTACGGGTGTTTGCTGAAATGCATATGGCCACTTAAATAGGTTTCTTAAACAATAACTAAGCTATGTTTAAGTATTGTCTATGAGAAAAAATATTTTACATTGATTTTTTACTATTTACTTATTTAAAAACACATTTTTTTCACATAATCACTCTGAGTTAAAATTTGACATGCTTTTGTATTTTTTCTGACTAAAATTTCACACAGATACGAATTGCTTTGGAACGAGCTGTAGCCAGCTCATACTCCACATAATTCAGTATTTCAACACAGTATTTCTGGTTTCATAATTATATTCCTTTACATGTAAAACCTGCCAATCCATTAATGTCTTAAAGAAATTAGCACACAAACTCTAAAGCAGTGTTATATTAATTTCTCTAGTACTGGGGTTTTAACTGCTCCTTTAAATAACCTTGCTCAATTACCTGTGTATAGATGGAAAAGTGAAATAGTCATAGGAGTTATATAATAACTCCTGCCATAGAAAGCAAGGCAGACTGTTTAACAAAAAGAATCTTTTAAAGTTTCTTTTAAGTCTTTTAAAGTGGTGTTTCTTAAGGTAAGGTACATAATTGATGTGTAGAAGTCACTTCCAAAAGCAATAACCAGGATGACCCTCCAGCAGAGTGTCAGATATTTTATGACAATTCAAGAAGCCACACTTATGTCATCTGAGAAATCAACTGTATAGAGATCAACAATCAACAAGTCAAATAACAAAACTTTTCCTCTGGACTGGTAACTTAATCACAGTCCATTTATATTTGTAAATTACTTTTCTTCAATTTAGATAATGCTGGCCAGGCAGACAGTCAGATTAATCTGACCCAGGATATCAATTCCAATTCTTTTTTTCTTCTGGATACCTAATTCCCACAGAATTAATGGAATTTTGATGTGGCACAACAGTGATTACAAATTCTTTAGAATTGTGATTAAAGGTTTTGTATGAAAAAAAACCCACCCCCACAAAAAAAAAATCCTTAGGGAAATTTTATTCTTACATAGAGCACAAACCAAGGTGTTCCTTCAGATCTAGAAAGATTTCTGAAGATTTCTTACATTTGACAATTTTATAAGGCATCAATAATTTTATAAGATTAGTGCTACAGTGTGTTAAATCTCAGAAAATATTGTTGAAACAAGGCTTCCTTAAGGTACTTTCAAGGTATTCTTTCTTTGATATAGCTATTTTTTAGATCAAATACTGCATAGGAATTTAAAAATGAAGCTTTCTTTTTATCTGCAAGAGTGCTATAAGAGCATAAATACCTGTCTTCTGTAAAATCTGATGCAAGCTCTGCATTTGTAGTCCTTTTCTGCAAAATTTTATCCAGTCCCTTTTGAGACAGAGGAAGACTCCTACAAGTCCTTTGCAAGTATTTTCCTTTACTATTCTGGTTTCTTTCCTGTCTGATTTTTATACAGTTTTTTTCTTTATGTCTTCCAATGTGCATTTTTTTACCTCTTCCTAAGTTTTGGAGAAACTCTTCTGCCTCTTTCTTCCACACACCCTTTGACCATTTTATCCTTATCATTCAAGTATGGTGGATGCTCTTTCTCTTAAGTCAGTGGAGCAACTCTGAGTCTAGATTGCTTGTGCTGTGAGGTTATATGGTTACCTGTAACTATTCCAAATTAGTTTAGTACCTTAAAAAACAAATTTTCATAAATTAGACAAATCCTGCTGTTTTTTTCTTATGTGAGGAAAATACTGCTCTTTTTTAATATGAATGGGAAAACTTGTATATTGCTGGAATCATTATTTAAAGACTTTTACCCATTGTGACAAGGATCACAGGACCAAAATCAGAGTGCTTTTTTAATATGTTTTAACCATCACAGAAGCAGTAAAAGGCAAGGTGAATTTACAACCCTGCATGGTATAAAGCATCTCAAGATCATCTTGATGTGTGCACATGCATCTGAAGCTACAGAATACAGAGATTTTAAAGATGGATTAAATAATTCCACCTCTATTTAGTGCAGTTTCAGTAAAACTACATGAATACTTAAGTTTTTTAATCGAGTCTGCTTGTGTGCAAATATACACATTAATAAGACATTATTGCTATTTCAGCACTGGTTTTAGGATGTTATTTATTGCTCTTTCTTAACTAGACTTAAATTATGAAGTCATGCCTCACAATAAACTGGTGTAATTTTAAGACCCAGAAAGAATTATTCTTTTTATTATATGATTCTCATTCATTAAGAAGTATTCTTTTTTGAATTTTGGGGTTATCTGCATTATGTGCTAAATAAAAATAAATTCAAAATGGATTAAAGTGTCTGTTGAGGATCTCAGACCTCTGACACAACACTCAGTTGAATACAAAGTGTCCATAACAGAAATCACAGTCATTAGATGAACAAAATCCTTTTCTAGCAGTCCCAAGGTCCTGCTCAGGCTTGGTTCACACCAATGGTTTGCTGAGATAAAAAATAAAAAAAATATTAATTTTCTACTTTTTTTTTTTTTTCCTTTTCACAGAATAGAGGAAAAAAAAAAAAAAAAGTGAAATTAAAAGTGCTTGAAATGTAAAAGAAAAAAAAAATCTGCTAACCTTGTGTTACCTACATTCGTACTACCCTTTCTTGATCAAAATACTTATTTCCAATTTTTTTAGAATGTTGAGAAACAGTCTACAGAGGCCAAGTCAGCCTCAGTATTAGCTAAAAACCTTTTAGGTTGTTATATAATTTTTTTTCTAAGGCAAGTTATTCCTCTGAAGCATTTTCACTTACATGGTGAGAGACAGAGGGAGACAAAACATGTTGCACTAGAATATATAATTTACCATCTTTCAACCACTCTGGCTCAGTTTTTGGCCCTTAGGTTTGCTATATGCATAGGGATTAGGCATTTCTTCTCAAAAAATGCATTTTATGGACTTAGCTATAAATTTTGAAATAGAAATATCAGATTCCAGCAACAAAGGAATGCAGAAACAGCCTGACACATGTTTCTGTAATAATTCTGCAATACAGGAACTATTATTATAGAGCTGTACTGGGATCATGGGGAATATCTTCAATGAAGATAACAGCAATAAGAAAATCACTATGTTGGAAACAAATGTAGTCTGGACTTCTGTTTTAGATGACTGTATCTCCATCTCCTATGGCACTATGTAGCAGACAAACATACAATCAATGAGGGGAAAAAAAAATGTGTGTGAAATCAAATACAGCGAATCAGGAGGGCGTTGAAATCTTATCTGCAAGTTTCTAATTAAGGGAAGGAGTTGAAAATGGAATGCCACGACAATGGAAAAGACCTAAACTTGTCTCATTAAATACAGATTTCCACATACCACTTTCAGATACACAGAAAGGGCAGTGATACACTGGGAAGGCAGCTCCACCCACTTTCAAGCAAGATCCCTGAAAATTTCTCCATGGTATTTTACAAAAGGGCAGAGCAGGATGAACAACACATATGCTGTGAAATTGTGGGGGTTTCTGGCCATAATAGCAATCAGGCTCTTGCACTATTCCAAATTTTCAGCCCTCAGTATTGTTCAATCCTTCTCTACTTTTACCCTTGTCACCTGAAGAGCAGCCATGGGCCCAAACGAGTTTTACTTGACTTTTCTGACAATATTCTCAGTAGAGTGGCATCAAAATAAAAACCTAACACTGAAGAACAGGGAGAAAATAATTCTGTGTAAACACTTATTTTCTCCCACAATACTGTAGGGTTTTACTTTTGGAAGGTGGAAGGAAGAGTGCAACCTTCTTCTCATAGATAGAACAGTGACAACAAAATGCAGCACAGCAGTGTTATCTTTGCACTTCTAACTTTTCTTTTTGAGGATTCTGGTTGCAAACCTGCAGATCCAGGGATGACATTAATTTAGTTGCTGGATTTCACACCAAGAGTTCTTTGTTGTTGTGATACTGTGTTGTATCACAGGACTATTTAAATCAGGTTTTTTTTAGCACAGTAACAAAAGTTGGTGCAGTGGATAATTCTCAGGCATTTGACTGCACTTTCATGCAAATGCTTTATATTCTAATTCAATACTTGTGTTGTATAGCATGTGGTACTGCCTTGTTTCTTGTTATGTTACCTATATTATTTAATGAAATTTCATATTTCTTATTTCGTGAAAGTAGGAATTTTCAAAACAGATGTATAGTTTGTTCTGGGCTAGGATATCTGCATTAACAGGTTTTTGCAAAAGCACCAACATTAACCTTTTAGTACTTTCATTTCTGTCCAAGTAGCAAAGACATCCCTACCTGCATTTTCACAGGTCACACAAACATTGATGGAATAAAGGGTTTTTTCCTAAAATAGGTTTGTGATTTCTAAATGCTGCTCTATTGCTTTGGCTCTGTTCAGTTCCACAGAAATAAAGCATGGTGAAGACCAAATAGGCTGCCTAATACTTTTCTATGCCTCAGCAAACTGAGTTAAGGAATGCCCACTTTCAGGATCCCAGGGGAATTACAGATTTTGGCATCAAAATTAAAGCAAGGTGTGTGTGATATTGTTGAATGTTTGTTAATATATTTGTTTTGCAATTTATGAATATTGAAATAATCAACTGCAACTGTAAGATAAATTTGTTTTTGCTAAATAACTGAGGCTAGTTAATTTTTGCTGTGAGGTTTACATCACTGCTCTCATCTGATTCTGTTGTCAAAATTGTGATGAGATTGTAGTAAAACTAAGCTTCTTCAGGAAAAGAAAAGATGTTTGCTTTGGAAGTACAATGCCTAAGGAAGCTAAAAAGAAGTGCTAAAAAAGTTTAATAAGGTTAAAAATGCTTTAAAAGTTAAAATTTTTAATGTAAAAAACTTAATGCTTAAAAATGTAGATGTTTCAAGAAATTGTCAAGAAATGCTTAACAAACATAAAAAGTCAAAGAAAAATTATGCATTCTTAGTAGTAAAACAGTAGTAGGGTAGTAGTAGTAGTAGTTGAATCCTGGAATTCCAATAGAGAAAAAAAACCTGCAATTTTCAAAAGGCTCCATACTCCAACATCAAATGTAGTTTGGGCTTCATCAAGAAGCCCCAGTTAAGACATTGAAGAAATTAAGAAATAATTAAAATTATTAATTAAATTAAATAAATAATTAAATAACTAAATAAAGAAATAATTTAAAAGTTAAGGGGAGTACTCTGTTCCTTCTTGTTCCATGGTTGTTATTTGTAAAGCAGAGTTCTCCTGTGTCCTTAAAAAATGAAATAAATGTGAAAAAATATACAGCTCTGCAATTTATTTGAAGTGAAACCAAAGTATTCTTTAAAATATTTAATTATTTTATAAATATTGTGATTTGACATTTTTGCCAAATCTGCCCCCTCATAAATCAGCCTCCAACAAAATCATGATTACTTGAAAGTGACCTTACTAAAATCATGCAGCTTAATGTCTTTATTACTTATCTTTCTATTTTCTTGGAGCTACAGAAAATTTATACCAAATCTTTCTTCTATGAATTTATTTTTAGGTGCAGTGATGTCCTTGTGTATGCAACAGAGAAACTTTCTTGCTGTCATTCTTAGTCACTTTACTATATGTCTACAAACTCTTAATTGAGAAGGTGAAGTTTTATCCCTTCATTTACTGACACTAGAAATTTGAAAAGTGAGAATCATAACACAAAGAGAGAAAATCCTGTGTGTGCACTTGCTCTCACACATCTACCAATTGCCAGATAACAATCATATATTCTGATTTTCTTCATATGCATTCTTGATTGTGTTTCTTCCCCTAGTGATATCACTACTTGGCTGCATCCAGTTACTGCTTTCTTGTGGAAATGGGTCTATCCAGAATTGAGACCCTTCACACAGGATTTCACTGCTCAACACTGAAAATCTGCATTGCACCTCAGAAAGAGCCAGCCTTTCACTTTATCTGGTTAAACCTTGTCTGTCTGTTTTTTGTCTGAGTCCAGAGAACAGATCAGAATAGGGGCTGGTGTGTCATCTGAAAGATCCTGTGAAAAATTCCAAAATCCATGTTTACATTTGCAGTGGATAGGTGTGCTGGGAAAATTTGACTTAGAGTGTATTCCCACGAAATTAAAATTTGAATTTTAAGCTTAGAATTCATGAAGCATCAGATGAATAAGAAAACCTCTGAATATTACGGGCATTCTTACATGATGGTGACTTTCATACAATTCACTATTATGTTCAGAGTTTTTTTTAACCAGGTTCTAGGATTTTGTTCTGAGCAAAGACACTTGCTCTGAGCAGCAGCTGGCAAAGTTGTGCAACTGACTGCTCACCTGAATATTTAATTTAATGCCCACTTATGCAGATGCATGCCAGCTGCTGATGCCTATGAACAAGCTGTCTCTTATCTTGGCTCAGCTTTACCTATTTTGTGAGATACAAGCACTCTGCTTGGCTGCAGATAAGTATTTCCCTGTATCACTAAACAGTGTTTTTCCCAGCCTAGTGCCTACAACTTTTTATTCTGATTTCCTTGGTACAATCTGTGCTTTTGCAGTATCTGCTGAGTATATTATAAACTTTCCCCATAGAGTCTTTTATTTTACTGTTGCAATATTATCATGCAGTAGTAAATGCACAATTTATGAGAATTTTGTTATGTTTCATTGTACACAGAAGAGATACAGTACTTCTCAGTATTGGTATTTAATGATGTTCTGAGGGAAACCAAAGATAGCAGAGCTTGGGTTTGAAATTTTTTCACCCTGACAAATCTCATGGAAAATCTTGCTTCAGATTTCTTGTCCAATGTTATCCATTTTTCTGGAAATTATAAGTACTTATATTTGCTGCTGAAATAAATGGAAAAACACAGACCTTGTAGAAAATAGGTTTTCAAGTATTAATATATTAATACTTGAGGTTTTTTTCTTATAGCAATTATCTAAGATTAGTGTCATTTTGCTGTTTATATTACTGTAGAAATTATAGCCAAAAAAAAGAGTAAGACCAATCATCTTACTCAGAGTTTGTTTTCAGATGTTTTTACTTGTGTTTTCAGAGTAAACAGGCAAGTGGAGCTGCAGAAAATGGCACAGTGACTTGAGGGGACTGCTTGCAAGAGTATTTGCAGTTCATCTTGAAAATATGTTTTGGAAAGTTGGCAAGAAAAGAGAGATGTTTGGACACAGAATCTGTGAGGAAGAGCAAAAATATTTAAAAGGAGAATCAGCATCAATAACTCAATGAAATTGTCAGTAGGGATTGTTTTGATGGTAAAAGTCTAGTGTTTTTAGGCCAGGAAGCTGTTTCCTGACACAGCACACTGGGCTGCATCCCTGATACCTGTCAGCATCCCTGGAAATGGTGAGCCCAGGAGAGGACCTGAAATTACACAGGGGGAGAAAGAGGGGGTGTCATTGACAAGCTGGTGAAGGGGGTGGGTGGTGCTTCTGCACAAAAGGAGGGCAAACCAAGGATGCACCAAGCCATGGAGAGCTCTGAGCAGCAGAAGTTGTGAGAGGCAGGTGCCCTGGGCTGGTCTCTGCAAGGCTGCAGGGATGTGAGCAGGAGCAGGGGTGCCCAGCAAGAGCCTGAGGGTGCTGTCAGAGCTAGAAAAAGCTCTGAAGGAGGCTCAGGGTCTGCAGCAGCAGGGTGCTGACGTACTGGAGAATGCTTGAGGCACCTCTGCCCACGGGATGGAGATGTGAGTAGTGCAACTCTCTCCTGAATTTGCTGGTAACAATGCTTAGCCATTGTCAAGCAGCCTGGAGAGGGCATGTTTAATGCCTCCCCTGAAATGGGAAAGTTGTTTCCTTTGGACTGGAAAATATGGCATTTATTTATTTTTTTAATCAGTCTAAAAATTATAAGCCAGCCTTTCCAATAGTTGCAGCTCTAGCTTATTCCTGATTTCTGTCCTGCCAGGATATGTAATGTGGCACTTGCAGCTGAAAGTGTTAATGAAAGAGAGCCTTTTTGTGTGACCTTAATCAAGTTCTAACAATTGTTCTCATATTAAGTCAAGGGGTTTTCTAAACACTTAGTTTATAAAGCCTGACAATCTGTGCAGAAAAAATGATTTGACCAAACTGTGTTTTCATAAGTTTGAAGTTGTAACAATGATATAACTTTTCAAAAAACTAATTCTCATATTCCAGGGAAAAATCACTAGAAACTTAACTTTCTTCACTCAGTTCATAGCAGGAACATGACATATGCATGGTATAAAAGGTCAGGAAACCCTTAAATGCTATCAGTAACTGAAATAAGGTTTTTTGTGTGTCTCCTTCATGAGAGAAAAATTGTAGTGTTTTGGAACCTAGCATATACCAAATTAATGTGTATATATAAGAACATGTGCACATATAAACATTGCACTTATGTATATAAACATATAAAAGGACAGATTTGACATTTCTTAACCATATTTATCTACTGAATGATCTACTGAATGGACCCAACTTTCTTCTCTCTCTTTCTCTCCCTCTGCCCCTGCCACCTCCTCCACCCTACCTTTTTATTTTTGGCAGTGAGAACGAACTAAAATTGCCCCTGCTGCCAATTCACTGAGCTAAAAACTAGGAGTAGAATCACGTAAATTAGTGTAAAAAGGAAAAATGGAAGAAACCCACAACAGCAACAACATTGCAACAAGATTAAATTCTGTTCCTTGCTCTGCATCAAAAACATCTATTCAAGAATCCCCTATAGGGTATTTAGATGGCTTAGGCCCATAATATTAAATGCAGATATTGCAGTATTGAGGTCTTGTTTATTAAATTTCTCTTGAAAGGTCTTTCCTTCTCACAGAAAATTGCTTCAGCACAGACAGCTCTTACTCAAGTGTAACGCTACTGCACCTCAGGCTGGAGAAGCAATTACTCCAGTGAGATTGTAACTTGTTTTCCACAGCAGGATACTGGAGCATGTGAGGACTCCGAGTTTGTGAGGACTGCAGTCAGAAAGTGCTCTCTGTAGAACGACACACTGGTAGAAATTATCTGAGGATAAACACAAGGAAGTAAGAAGATACTGTATTAGTGTTTTATACTGTGTTTCCTTTTATTAAAAAGTGAGTTAGAGATAATTCTGTTGAGTGGTCCTTTTTTTTTTTTTCCCAACACAAGGTCTTTTGATGCTATTTGAAATAAGACTACTAGGAAACGAAGAAAAATGGAGTAAACAGGTTTTATGTGTGTTTGTTTAACGGGTTGCTGTGAAAGCAGAGTTGAACTGCTTTGTGTTTCGGTTCCTCTCAAGGGTCCCTGTCCTGTCAATACCCTGTCTCCAGCAGTGGTGGGTTTCTAAATCCCATTCCCATTCCCATCTGAATCCAGAGGGTTCACTTCCCTGCCACTGTGCTAACACCTGCTGGCTCAGGGCTGGATGCACTCCTGACACCAGTGAGCCCAGATGGGGAGCTGACCTTATGTACAGAACATTATTCTTAAGGCTGTCCTGCAAACACATCTCCCACTGCAGCCTGACACTATCTAAAAGGCAGCTAGATGACAAGAACCTTTCGTTTAACATAAAGTCAAATTAACAGGGTGAAGGATTAGCAGCTCCTAACTACATAGTGCAGCCTTTGGATGTGATTCACTTTTTAAAGAAAAGAAGGAAAAGGCAGCAACTCGTATGTTTCTAACATGATTAGCAGAGCACTTCTGAGAAGTGCTTTCTGCAAAAATGTACTGTTGTATTTCATGTTATAACATACTTTTAAAATACAAAATGAATATACTTCAGAGAATGACAGTATCTGGAGGATATAAACAGTGAATGTCCTTGCCTATATTACATTCACTTATCTTTGAAATTTTAAAAATATATTTACACAGCTTCATTGAATATCTTCAGGTTTTAAATGGCACTGCCTTTAAGTTATAAATTATGTCTTTCCATCTCTTTTTTGATTGTCTGAACTTTGTTATAGCTTCAGAATGACAATTTGTGCTCACCACAGACATAAAGTAATTCAGCACTCCTTCCATCAAGTGTGCATTTTTACCCAGAACACACAAAGCACACAATTGTTGTAATATTAATGTTCTGATAATTTCACCTAATGAACACTGGAAGAGATGTGCTCTCTCACGTCACTTAGGTCAATGTGCATTCTAAAAATAATATTTCTTAACCCTAAATTTCCCTGTCTTCTTGCATCTCTGTGGTGTGGTTTCCAATGCTCAACAGTGGCCCAGCATGCAGCCAACATATCAGCAGTCTGCTTTCTTCTTTTATTTCTTCTGGAGTATGTCTTCATGAGATTCTGCTTTGTTTCATGGGATGGACACAGCTGAATTTGGAAAGTTTTGGTGCCAGCAGATGGACTTGCTGCTGGAAGCTGTGTTCCCAAACTCCTCAACCAGAGTCTCCATCTGTTTTTCCCAGTTCTGCAGGGGCTGCCTGCAAGATTGCTGATATGTTTGGCCTAGAGCTAAAGACAGACAAGCCTTGTGTAGATCTCTGGCTCCACCCTCACTAAGTATCTAAATATTCTGTGGCACGACCTGCTCTGTCCTGGCTGCCAGAAAGTGAGAATCTGTCACCAACCTGAACCTGATGCTTTCCATAAGGAAAAGCAATGAGACAGATGTTGGTCTGACACAGTCTGCAGCTGTCACCTGTTCCTGGGCCATGGAAATGACAAAGGAAAGTTGCCAAATCCAAGCTCAAGTTGGATTTTGAGGCAGCAATGGAACAGCTTTGGTGCAGTGCAGATTGCTTGTATCTCTGCCCTTGAAAAAGAGCTTAGTCTGGCTTTTTTTGTTAGGTTCAAATAGTTTGGAAGTTCAGCTGGTAAAATGGTAGCAAGCCAACTACAAAAAAAAAACCAACAAAAAAACCAAAAAACACTAAATTAAAAATATGCTGGTCACTCCTGCAAAAATATCTCATGCTTTTCTCATGCTCCAAGATGATATTTTTGTCCAGTAAATATTTTTCTAAAAGAGATTTGTTGCATGAACTTCCACTAGTAGTTATGCCTATCATGTAATGCCCTAAAACAGTATACCTGCTTTGGTAAAAATCCTCACAGTCAGCTTGGCAAGCAGTAAATTATGTTTTTATTCCCTTTTCACATCAATAGAGGTATACAGAGAGGTAGAGTTTCTTTATAGGTCAAGTACAAGATATTATCAGAACAAGGGTTGAAACTAGGGGTTTTCAATTGCTGTTCATTCTCTTAGGGACTGCATATTTCTATTTAATTTGCCCTTTTACTCTAATACAAATTAATTTATTAAGACAATAATCTCAAAGAGCAAAATGTCAAAAGCATTTTGTGTAAGTATTTGTGTGTTATGCTACTTGTAAAATTAGTGATGCAACTCTTGGTAGAGGAGAACACATCTGCATCAGTGTATTGCACATAGAATCAAAGAAGGGAAGTTTTGTCATTAAAAGTTTGATTTAAATTTTAAAAAATGAGTAATTTTCATAGCAAATATTTTTCTAATGATCTTAATAATTATGTGTTTCAGAGCATGGCTAGTGACCTGAGGAGAATGGCTGAGATGTCTCTGAAATCATTCCTGGAATTAGACCAGCATGAGATTTCCTCTACCAAGCTGAGAAAATGCTACTGAAAGGCAAGAAATCTGAAGTGATGAATGTCCAACTGTCTGTGCACTGACAATGTCAGCTGCAGAAAAGTTCCCCATGCCTGAGAACAAAGGAGAGAGTCAATCTGAGGACATCAGTCTCTTCTGAGGGATATTTGCTTGGTGAAGCCAAAAGCTTTCCTAGGTAATTTCTAGGATCATGTTTTGCTAGCAGCAGTAGCCCAGACTTCTGCCATAATGAAGCACTTTTTTGAAGGTTAACTAACTAGTTATTTACCTAACAATGCTCAGCATAATGGCAAATACAGGAGTGGTGTCACTTTTGGTTGTTCTATAGAGCCTTTAAAACCTCAGAGGTTCCTCTATGAGAGAATCAGACAATTAAAAATTATCATGTGGGTGGCAAAATTATTACTAAGCCTTCTGCTAGCAAATTCTGCTTTCTTTGACTCCTCACCAGAACAGGTTTTGAATACAACTCTTTTCTATCAGGGTGGACCTGACATGAAATGAGATCAAAATCAGCTGCACTAGGATGTACACACATGAATAACACAATTGCAATTTGCCAAGTGATGTGCATAAAAATGAATTTCCTTACTATGTAATGATCTTTTGAAATGTTTTCCTTAAATGGTATTAGCTAGAAAGCAGCAGAAGATATTCCCCATCTGAGGTATATCTGTCTCATTTCATCAAGGTTACATAAATTATGTATGGCCTCTTCATTATGGGTAGTAGTCTGGCCTTAAAAAGATATTAATTATTATAAAATATTTTCCACTAATTGTTTCTCCCTTGAGAGTATTTAAAAATGGTCTGTGTTGAAAAGAGTAAATGATAAACAGTGTTTGTTAACATGTCTGTAGTGTTAAATAAAATACTGCTTCTCCTAATAATTTAAGCAAAAAAAGTTGGTGCCATTTTAATGATGTTATAGGTACATTGTGCCTCTGCCACCTTTGCTGGGAGGAGGAATAACTTGTCAACATTATGGTTGTTAATGCAACCTGAAAAAACTGCTCAAATTGCTATCAGAAAACAAATTAAAATGCTAAACCCATTGCAAACAACATGCTACATGTTCAGAAATTCCATTTACTCCAAAGGTGTGATCTGATTTCAGTGGGCAGTCTGTAAACAGGGGTTTGAAGATCTAGGTTCTTAAAACAAAATCCTCACCCCAAAAATATGAAGGACAAAGGACCAGACTGATATTATGAAAAATGTGAACAAAAATGTTTTTCACAAGTTTGTCAATGTCAGTAATTTCTTTTGGTTGTCAAAATTCATATTTACAGAAGCTGATTCAAAGATAATAAATGTCTTAGGTACTAGGGAGATTTATAGGGATCTAAATATCTCTTAAAGACAAAAGTTGCTGCACTTCTTAATAACTGTCTTGATTGCACGCCTGTTGCCAAGTTAAAACATGTTACAATACAAATATTTATACAGTGCTCTTTAAGAGGAACTATGCACAGAATTCTATATGTATTCATGACCCTATCTATGTATATGCCCCTCTAATTTCTAGTGGTCTCTAATTCTAGAAGTAAATTAAATGCTTATGCTGTGGAAGGTCTTTAATAAAATGTATGTTATTCTATAATACAAGTACCACTTAATTTAAGAAATATTTTATTAGTTTGAAGTTCAACAAAGTGCTTAATCTCTTTGGAATTTTTAGCGGCCTCTCCAATCTATGACAACACTAATAAGATCTCAGACTGATTTTGTTGTTGTTGCTCACCTTGGTCTTTTTTTAGATACATGTTGCTCAGGTGCTGTTCCTCCTTAGTACAAGCTAAAGACAATGGAAAAGGTAGCTTATCTAGAAGAAGGTGGAAAGCAATATTCCATAAAAATTAAGCCACTTGGAAAGCACTAAATGCTTTAATCCCAGATATTCTTGATTAATTAAGAACCTGTTTTAAGGTGAACAGAGGAAAGCAAATTACCTTGCAGTTCTCTGCAACTGTTTCTTCAGGAAAGCTTTGATGAAATTTCATCTAAATTCCAGTGTAGTTTCATCCTGGTTGTTAAGGATACAGCAAGGCTCACCAAGCCAGGCAATAGCATCAAAGTGCCTTCCCCCTGGAAAAGGGTTTGGATAGGACAAATTTTGTTCAGCTCAGCTGACTTGGATCAGTAAGGTGTTGGTGATGCAGTGTCTGTTCATATTCTGAAAAAATAGAGATTTTTTTTTTTTAATATAATAGAAGAAGGGGTTTTTTTACTTCTTAGGAATCATAAAACTGGTAGCGTGGCAGCATTAGCTGCTCTACTTTTTTGCCTCTATGTCCTGATGAATCTTGAATATTTCTTTGCAAGTTGAGCAAGACTGAGCATCCTCATCTAAGAACTGCCCATTCCTAGTGAAGGAAGATAGTTCTGACTTTCTCTGTAGAGATAAAAACTAGAGGCAGCCAATAATAAGGACAAGGCAGAAGGGTTTAGGTAGAATTTAGGCTTGCTGGATCCAGGCCAGCTTAATCTGTGTAACTCCTTCATTTTGCATCTCCTCTAGCTCTACCAGATAGAACAGAGTCTGGTGGTGAATTTGACATTTCTGCAGAGCTGAACATGCTCCCAATAAGGCTATTTTCTTTTTTTCTGAAAAGTAAGGGTCCTGAGCAAAGCTCTGACAACTTCTTCCACTCTCCTGATACAATCACCACTATGACTCATCACTTGATGATTTTATACTTTGAGGCTTTTGGGATTGTTGAGGTTTTTTTGTTGTTCTTTTGGTTTGGTTTGGGTTTGTTTTTTTTTTTTTTTGGAGGGGAGGGCTTTTTGTTTGTGGGGTTTTTTTATTAAACTGTGTGATAAAATGGGCTCTTCTGCTCAGAAAGGACAAGATTTCACTAACTGAAATGAAAGCTAATGGCAAAATACATGTCAGCAGCAAACCCAAACACCTCTTTACCAACTTTACCATCTCATAAATATTGATCAGTTTTAATTAACTGATCAGCACAAAAAGTGATAAATAGCCTTACTGTTTTTTCCTTCCAGGGTCTATATGTTACTTTTTTTGTCACCATTTTACAGAAAAATCTTGTCAGGCAATGGAGTATACACAGCCAAAATAAAAAGGCAAGCCCTGCCTGCATCAGAATCTTGGAAAACTGTCAGTTTGGGAGCTCTGTCTTCAAGTTCCACTGGAAGACAATTGTGCAGTTGAGCTTTTGAAAGTTTAGCAGTGTGAGAATTAAACCTTCCTTTGAAGCCATTATGACACTGTCACACAGGATTCTTCTCAGTTATTCAGTCAGCAGAGGTTGATGGTAGGAGCTGCAAAGCTGCAGCAGAGGCTGCATTCATTGAGGGAACAGAGCAACCCAAAACCCAGATCAGACACTTTCCTGCATCTGGGCAGTGCTTGTATCACGTATCTCTTGCCTCCAATCTGTGCATCAGTGGAGTTTAGGGTGGCTGGACTGCTGGACTCTGCATCTGGAGCATGGCAGCCCTGCAGTTCCACAGGAATCATAGTCCTAGGGGAATTCATTTGCAAAGTGGATGTTTGCTGGTTATCTGTGAAGGGAAAATCATACTGAGAAATAAGGCTATAAACTGAGCAGAATTCTTCTGTGCACAATGGGAAAGTGTCTCAGTTTAGAGACAAGTTTTGGAGAAAACACCCTGGAATGAATGTTTCCTCTGAAAGGATTCTAACAACTCCTTTCTGACAATAGGAAACAAATACAAGGGAATGAAAGTTTAAAAAAAATAAAAAAATCATCTGTTTATTGACAAACAGAGTGCCACACAGCACGTGAAAAAAAAATTTAAAATGCTATAAAATATATGAAATACCACACATTAACATCACCACCTCTGTCCTCTCCCCTCCACCCAGGACCAAAACCTGAAAATACCAGAGAAAGAAAAAAACAGCAGCAGCTTGCCACATGGTGGGTAGAAAATGGCATGGGCATTCAGGGAAAAAAAAACAAACATAAAGCAAATATGAGAATCAAGCAGCAGTTCGGGCAGACAGACGTGAGGCTGGTGGCTCTGGGGCTGGTCCCCTCCTCAGAGCAGGTGGAGCAGGTGAAGCAGGTGGGCTTTGTTTGCTTTCTCCCTGCAGCTGGGAGCTGTCTGAGGTGTGCAGCCAAAACAGAGCAGCCCCTGACCCTTCTTGCCAGCTCCCACTGACTCCTCTCTGGCCAGTAATCCCCTCTCATCTTAGAAGACCAAAACCAAAGCACCCAGTTCACTTACAGGAAGACACAAAAGGATTGCTGCTGCAGCCTCTCTAGGGATGGGGAAGGATGAAAAGGCTTCTTGCCTGGGCTAACAAAAAAGCCAAGATAGCCAAGCAAAAAACCAGATTGCAAAGCACCCTGGACACCTTTGGGGTGAGGCTTCTAAAAAAAGAAAACCAAAAAACCAAACACCAAAAAAGCCAAGGCTTCCCCAGACACACCTTAGAGATACAGCAAACCTTTCTTGGGCATAAAGCCAAGGATGGGGACCAGAGTAACATCAAAAAATCACCCCAAGACAGAAAGAAAGTAAAACAGTCCTTTTGTTTTCTAAACCACATCTGAGTGTGCTTTCTTTCCATGCATCTTCTTTTTAAACCTTGTGGTGTTTTGGGTGTGTTTCCCCTTAGATGCTGTCTATAAATCCCTTTGCAGCAGTGGGAGTGCTATAAACATATACATATATATTTGCACAGATGTAAGTATGTAAACAAAAATAGGAGACAGAACATGGTGCTTTTTAAAGGAATAGGGCAACAAGAATACCCTTGGGGAGCTCTGTCTGAAGATTGCAAGGTTGGTTCTTGTTTTCAGCAGTGCTCCTTTCAGTTTTAGCTCCCCTCTTTGCAGTAAAATCATTTTATTAAATAGTTAAACTTTTTCCATTGCTTATATATTCTGTTCAAGATATGGTGGCAAAGCTAAAGCTGTGAGAAAATAATTGGTGGATATTTAATTTGGATTAATTTCAAATCCACTGAATATTATGGCACCACAGCTTTTTGTTTACAGCTCAGCCACCACCAATCTGGATTTCTGAAAAATCAGCATAAGAAAGTGTTAAAAGTTCAGTTTGAATCCAGGCCAAAATTAGGCTGCAGTTTATGCATCAGCATAGGGGAAGAACAGGGAAACAGACACATTTTGTGACTTAAAATACCTACTCTGACTTCTAGAAAAATCTTACCATCTACTTGTATGAAAACAGTATACATATATATTTATGTTTGTATATATATTTATGTTTGTTATATATATATGTGTGTGTGTATGTGAGTGTGTGTGTGTGTGTATAAGTTTTTTTTTGTAAAAACTAGAGTAGGAATTTCTTCCAAATTTCCATAAGAGAGAAAATGAATGCATTTGATTACAACATCAGCATCTGAAGATGTGTGGATCTGGATGAATGTTTGTACATATACAAAGAAAAATCAGATTTTGACAGCTGAAACTGAAACAATGCTTCAACTCACTATCTCCAGCAACACAAGGTAGGATGAAAGCAGCTGCAATGATGAGCCACCCAAAACTAACAACTACCTCAGAACAGGTCACATGAACACAATCTGCTCCATGAATAAGCCAAAACCAACCCTAAATAGATGTATTTTCCTGTTTGAAATTTGTTTAAAGCTTCAGAGGTGACTTTGAATGCCTACAGCTGTTCCCTCCCTTCTGATTTAGATGCTGATGAATACCTTACATCAATGGCAAGAAATGTTTGAGTGATTCACTGTGGTTGTCTTTACTCTTCTGTGTATGAATAGTTTTAGATACTAGTTTACTGGAGAAAACAATCAAAACCAAAAGATTTTAAATAATTACTAAACACTCATAATGTGGAAATGGTCATTCACAGCCACGAGCTGTAAATTCCAAAATATTTTTAATTCAGCAAGAGAAAATTTTATGTTACTTATATAGCCAAACAGGCATGTTGCTTTAGAAATAATATTGTAGATAAAAAATATTATTTATTTATTAAATAACAAAATATATCAAATATGTCTTTGATGTAAATATATCAAAGACAACAGAAAATAATTTTCAAAGATATTTGGTGTGATCCTTTACCACAGCAAAACAGAATTGACTTGGGGAAATTAGTTTCATTTATTACCAGTACAGTCAGGACACAATAATGAGCAAAAAAACAACAACTCTTAGAACACCTTCCTTCCAACCTTCCCCTCTTGCTGCCAATGAAAGCCCAAATATTCCTGCACCTGGCAGTTTTCAAGGAAACTCTTCAGAACTTCATGCTTATTAAGGCAATTGTTTTCCCTGTCTTGTGGGTTTGTCCTGGAGATGGGTTTGGAAAGGCACGGTATGAACAGGTTACTTTTAGGTCTCTTTTCCTCATTTCAAGTTTATTTTCAAAATTGTCAGCTGAGATGTGATGACACATAACCATGTTTTCTTCAGGAATCCTTGTCCTTGTTTGAAGGACAGGTGTCTGCCAATAAAGGCAGAAGCTTCTCTTTGAAATGGAGAATGTAAACCCCCTTCCTCCAAATTATTATTACAATTTTGAAATTAAGGGGCTCTCTGGCAAAGATATGGCAATTAGGAATAACAGTTCTTTACTAGGAAAATTAAAATAGAAATACAGTATTACAAACAACAATCCCAAAGCACTGCCAGAGTCAGAATCCAAGCTGACACCCGTCAGTCAGTCAGGGTGTTGGCACAGTCCCATTCAATGGTGGCTGCATCCTCCTGCAGGGGCAGATGTGGTTCAGCTGGAGCAGTGCTCCTGGAGAAGGTGCAGTTTCCTCTGAAGCTCCAGGGATGATGTGGAAAGGTTTGGCTTTCCTCTGGAATCCAGTGGAAAGAAGGTGCCTTGGTGTCCAAAATCTCAGTTTTTATCTAGGTAGGAAAGGCTTGGCTGCTCCCCTGGCTGGAGCATCTCCCAGTGGGATGATGCAATTTTATCAGTCATGCAGTGGGACTGAATGGGCCAGCAGCAGATGATATCTTCCTGGAGGGAGGATGGGTTGTGGAAAAGATAAAGATGATTGCCCCACCTAGTCCTAAAGATGCCCATTAGCAGATGGTATGTGTCACGGAGATAAGGAAATCACTACCCCACCCGGTTTTAACAGATGGGGATAGAATCCACATTTCTGGCCTCATCAACTCAACACAATCCTCAACAGCTGATTTCTGTCAGTTTCAAAGGTATCTAATGGAGGAAAAGCACCCTGTTGACATTGCTCCCAGGAGTCCCATTGTCCCAGGACTTCCTATTCTTACAGATTTGCCATCCTGGACAGTGTATTTGTGTGAAACACCACCATTGCAAAAGAGTGTACAAGTATTTCACTACAGAGTGTGAGCTGACCTTTGAGTCTCTTTCAATGAAAACTCACTCCTGTGAGATCTGTCTGCAAGACTGGATTTTGGTCTTATTTCTCCTACATAGGAAAAGTGTCCAGAGTGAGACCTTGAAGGGATCCTTAGGCACCTCACCCTAAAGCTCTGTAAAACCAGTGGTTTACAGGATAATCTGCATCCTGTGTCTCCTCAGGGAGACACCAGGGTGACTGACACAGGTCAGGCTGATGGTCTCCTCTTGGAGAGGGCTCAGGGTGGACAACCAACTGGAAGGAATTCCTGTCTTCTGCAGAGGAGGATACTGCCTGTTCACTGTGGTGATTTCCGTGCCAAGAGAGAAGCTAGCACCATAGCATGCATGACAAGCCTTTTAGATTTCTTTAAAATGTTGTTTATAATTATTCTGAAATTATTGCATGATAAACAGGGTTTGGTTTGGGAAAAGACAGCACACAGAGCATTGGTATGGATGTGTGTGCAGAACTCACAGAGGGTTTGGTAGTTTGAGTGATGTTTTGACAACTCTGAGCCCACCTATGCATATTCCCAGATTGTATCTGGCAGTTTCTATAGAAAGCCCTCATGAAAAAAGTGCTATAAAAACCATAAACAACTGCTATTTCCATGTATGAAAGAGGACCTGACTACTCAGCCCAAGAAAAAACTGAAACAAAATAACTGTGACAATTAAAAGCACTACATCTCTCACTGTTTTGCTTTAAAATATGTACAAAGCTGCCTGAACTGAATGATTTTTGGCAGCTACCAGAAAGGCATGGGACAAGTTCTTACAGGTAATATCTCCTCTTTTGTATTATGGAGCTATTTTACTTATGCTGTTTCCTGTTGATGAGATGTAACCAAGTTTTCTGCTGGAAATGCTCTTAAGGATATTCTTTAAGAATCTTCTCTCCTTTGAGAACAAAAAAAACTTTTTTGCCTTCTGGTTTCTATGGGAGGTGATGAGGATGGTATTGTAACAACTGAGCACTACTAAAATCCTGTTTGGAAAGAAATTTAGTGATATTAATATCATTTGAATTTTTGTATTTGAATGATTCCACCATTTCCACCAGATTTTAAAAATTAACGAAATTATTAATCTTCCATGTAAGAGTCTTTCAGTAGAGAAGGTTCTAAATATTACGAAATCACAAGATGAAGTTCAGGCTTCATCTAGGTTATTCCTTACTATTTACACCTTAGAATTCTACTGAAGGAAAAGATTTTTCCTTTTTTAAATGAACTCATGCCTCCCCAAAGGAAGGCCCAGCTGTGCTGTGTAGCAGTCAGTGGGAGATTTTTCCCTTTCAAGGGGGTGACTTTGAGGTGTCTACCACTTACTCTGGACAGAAACCAAGAAATTGTATTCTGAAACCTTCCCTCTCATTGGCAAATCCATGAAATCAGTGGAAATCTGGCTGAATCAGATTTATTTTTCCACAACGCAAAATATACTTGCTATATTTTAGAAAGTTACAGCATAATAAGGTGATGCAATCTCTTTATTTTCAGATGCAAGGCAACCAGAAATCTCTGGAATTGAAACCTGGCTGTCCATGTTGAGGTGTAACAGCAAAATTTAACAGTTTACAATATTAATTTATCAAGCTATGTATAGTCAGGCATATGGCATATCACACTTATCATAAATAAACAGATACATTTTAACAGATACTTCTTACCTCCCAATAGAGTGTTTGCCTAAACTGCTATTAGCAGAAAAATTAAAAGTTTATAAAAGTAAAAGACTTTCAGAGACCATTTGGACATTGACTTCTTATTTTCTCAAACAATAATTAATCTCTAAATATTTTATCAGCAATAATTTAGATCTGATTTAACGTTGAATTATATTGATAAATCAAATGTTAATACTGGATAGCTGGAAAAACTTGAAGGAAGAGAAATTGTTTATTCTGTATATAAGTTTTGCTTTGTCCACATGCACTCCATATCAGTAAAAAGGCTTTATGCATAATAATGTCATGAAATGAGTTGAAATCAGCAAGAAATGGTGGGGGAGGGGACAATCTAAAGCATGGCCATCAGTAAAACAACGAAGCAGTGGAGAATTTAAATGTTTAGTGCCAGCTCATTTCAGTTTATTTTTCTGTCATATTCTTGAATGTGTTGACTGAGGTTCTTGAAATTGCAGAATGAAAAGATCTCTGTTTTGGACCAGAAGAACTGATAGTGTTATTAAACATTCTGTCCAGTTGTACCTGCCTGACCCACAACCATTTACTTTTCTTTTTTGAAAATAGAATCAGCATGGTAATAGCTGGCAGCAGAAATGGGGGAGAGAGCCCCTGCTGTGTGTTTTGGTGGGAGTGTTTTTCACAGCCTAGGTGCCAGCTCCCAGCTTCAGCCACCATGGAAGCTCCAACAGAAGCAGAGTACAAATATGAATTACAAATTATTCTATGTCTTACTTCACTGCCTCCCTCCCCCTCCTCCAATGAATATAGTCTAAAATTACCCTCCACTCCAAACTGCTTTGCTGCTGAGGCAATGTCTTGTGAAAGCACTATGGTTGTTTGCAGAAAAAAATAAAACCTCAAGCCCCAGAATGGACAAAGTTTAAGCATCAGACAGAATAATGTTAAGATGAACTGTTCTGCATTTGACTGCAAATTAACTATCTTATTGAAAGATAGTTATTAGTTGAAAGTTGATGGTTATTAGTTGAAAGATAGTTATTGCTTATTGCTGTCACTTAATATTGTGGCATGCATGCCCACATTAAGAGCAATAGCATTTTACTCTTGGAGAATTTATGAGGAAAAACTTGTTGCTTCAAATAAAAAAGGACGGAAAAGTAGATGATACATGTATGTACATGTTGTTGTAGCTCAGTAAAAATAATTTATATTAGCCTCTGGAAAAGTAATATCAATTATTTGTTCACAAGTGGATATAAAAGGAAAAAAATGGAGGAGAAAAATACACAGAACTAACACATTGAATTAATATTAAAATTATTTTTAAATTTTAGAGACATATTCAGTAAATTTACTTAGAAACTGCTCAGATCAGTAATTCATTGGTATTAAGAGGTTCACTCAGGTAAGTGTTGCAACTTGCAAGAGCTTGGAGAATAAACCCAAGTCTGTAAATATTTAGAAAACAAATCATTCATTAAATTCTTCTTTTTACAAAAAGGAAATATTCATCTGGAAATTGTAAAATGTACTAATGAAAGATTTTCTTAAATAAGTAAAAATTAGCTAAGTAGGAGTTGCTTCTTTTGAAGTAGTCAAACCCCTTCTTTACTCTCTACCAAAAGAAAAATTAAAATTGCTAACTTTTTCTCTAACACTTTAACTCTTTTGCAACAAATCTTATCCCAGCAGCACAATTGACAAGGATTTATGAACGTTTTAGTTTCAAATGCATTTGCATACACACATATATATGTGTATATAAATTCATTTTATTCAAGCTATTTTACTCAAACAGAGTCTTACATAGCTGAAGTACTAAAAAAAGCCCATCAATATATTTTTCATACATCTGTAAGTCCATAAACCTCTTAAAATAGTGTCTTCAAAAACAATCCAAACAGCTAAATTATGGAAATACAGAATATTTGCTAGTTATACATTAACTTTTATTCAAAATTCTTGCAAGGATATAGGCCCACTAGTAATATAAACTGTAGTAACAGGAAAAAAGCAGGACACAGGTAAATAAATCTGTGAATGACAAAAAGCAGCAATTCTAAGATTATGGGTTTTACCTGTCCAGCCCTTTGCTCGTAAAGTGTAAGGCAGGAGAGTGTGAGATGCAGAACTGCCAGCTCTGCACAGGGGAGTGGATTGTGTGTGTGTGCAAGACAGGAGGAAGGGAAAGGAACTTATGTGGGGACATGAAGGCATAATAAAGCACAATAACATTCCTGAGCTGTGTCTGCTCCTTCTCTCTGTATCCTCCTGCTGTTGGTACTGCAGGCAGGGTTACAGGAGCAGGTGATTGTCCATCAGGTGTTTGCTCTCACTCAAGTATTCTCTGACTAAGGAGAGAAAAAATGCACCTTCAAGTACAGGGGAAAATGAAGTGTTTACCTTAATCTAATTTTTCAAGACACAGCAGTGCCTCACATGTTTCACAGGCTGCTTGCCAGCTGTAAAATACTGGCATATATCTTAGTTACTTAGCATGGCTTATTAGGAGCCTATTAATATCAATAATTACAATTTAGCTTTTTCAAGCATATTTCAAGACATTTCAGAGACATAAGATGCTAGCCCAGAGCTAGCAGTTCCTCAGTGTTATTTGGCTGTTTTGTGAAAGTAAAGGGCATTATTTTCTTAATTTGGTGGCTTTAACAAAGAGTGACTGGGTTGGCTTAACAAAGAGGAGGGCTGACTGTGTTGCTTGCAAGAGAATAACCACTTTCCAGGGCTCTTAAACCCACACTAAGTGTAATGCATGTCCTGAGTGGCTTTTGTTTTCCATGTCTTTTGTAAGCATTCAGCATTTGTTTTTTTTTTTTTTCGCCCCTGCATTAAATGTCAAGTTAATTTACAGGGCACTATTACTGATATGTTTTACTTGGTTTGTGGTTTTCTGTAAAAGGTAATCAGCTGAGACCAAGTCTCAGGATGAGGGGGAGGTACAGGACCTCCAGTGTGTGCCCATCCTGTAAATTGGCTCTCTGTATGACAGCAGAGCTAGGGAAACTCCCCATCCTCATTTGCATCCTGAAGATTATCCAGGATAAATCCCAACTGATTGCCTCATGTGATTTACATTTGACATTTATTATTTGGTTCACAGACCTCTCAAAGGAAAGCTTGTTTTCCATTCACAGATGGAAAAATCTTCTAAGATAAATAAAGCTGGTTAAGCAGCAGTAGTAAATAACTTTGTTATATTCCTTACAAATTTATCTTATGTGATTACCAGATTCTTGCCACCAAAGCATTGTTTTGCTCCTCAGCAATTCTAAAGAAATATCTGTCAACATCTACCCTGTTCTTGTTGAAAAACGTCTCTGTTTAATTCCAGAAGTTTACTTGACATAAATAAAATTATAAATCATGGTTATAAAGGGAAATTAAAACCATCTCAAAATTTTTGTAACAAAGATTTTACGTATTTCTGTATTTATGTAGGGAGATGCAATTTTCTACCTGCCCTATGCATCAATTAATGTTTTCCAGGCAGCATGAATGCTACAAGTAACTCTTATATGTGAGTGTACAGGTAGTGAATTTATAACAGAGAACTACCTGATTTTTGTCACCTAATAACTCAATAAAGTATTTTGGTGATGCTTAGCACTCCTGTCTTAATAGCTTGTAGTGATAAAAAACCATAATCTAATATTTTAAGAAAATTTTAAACAAACCAGGCCTTCATTTTTATTGAGAGACAGGACAATGCTTTGACATCTCACTAATTTAAAGAAATACACTGCAGTTTTAATCAGTGCTGCCCTCAAAAGGCTCTCCCAGTAACTCTGATGTCAACACCTTCCATGATCTGTTTAGTGGCTTTTCAGGATCAGAGCCTTGGCAGCCATATCCACTGAAATGTGGCTTCCAAATCTCCAGGTTTTGATGGGCAGCTCCCCAAACTTAGCTTAGTCTGAAGAGTGAGAGCAGAGGACAAACACCAGCTCAGTCTCCAGGCTGCTGCTACAAGACTTAGTTTATGCTAGCAGAAAAAAAAAAAAAAAAAAAAGCCCTGAGAGAGGCACAGCCTTAGTGTTTTCCTATTATGTTTTATTCAATGAGTATATATATGATGACATAGATTGTCCAGAAGTCATGCCCTGCTATTCTTTTTTGGCCCTGTGTCTGTAAGGCACTAAATGTTTTTGGAGGATCATTCCTGGTGACTGTTTGGAGGTCTCTGGGCATAGAACCTTTGTGAACAGGGAGCAGATGCTGGTAAACCTTGGTCACCCTTCCTGTGGCTGATAAAAGCTCAATATCTACTCAAGAAGAGAAAATTCCTTACATCAATATCCACATTTTCTGAAAAAAAATGTTTAAGACATTCATTTGATCTTCACAGATCTTCTAGTACATTATAAATTTTAGCCATTTTGAAAACATTTTGCACACACCCCCATGCACATGTGCACATCCACGAGCCTGAGTCCTTGGGTGTAAAATTTTCCCTCCTTTCATATGCAGCACCACAGCTGTAAGTTATATTTGCAGTATGTCACACTCAGGTTTACACTGTGTACATACACAATCACAAATAAATGTAAACTGCCTGATTTGGCATCCCTGTATAATGCAAAGTGAAAACTCCCCACATTTGTTTTACTACCTTCTGGCTAATTTCCCCAATTAAATCCAAGACCTTGCACAATAATGAAAGGCAAGACTTTCAGTGAACTCTTCTATCAATACATTTTTTCACAAGGAGGACAGGATTTTGTTTGTGTCCATTAAAAATATCACACAAAAATAGCTTAGAAAAATTAATGAATAAAGCAGGGCACATCTGTTTTTCAAAGTACAAATGCAGTGTACTGCATTACGTATTTAAGAGACATAATGAAATGTATTCTTGAAATTTATGAGGAGTAAATAAGTTCAACTAATTTAATATACAGCTAAAATTGTGTTCACCTTTTTACGTGGTCTGCAACATTTTTTCTGCTTAGGCATATGAGAATAGAATAATTTTGTTAAGATTGAAGGATTCATAGAATAATGATGTTGCATGTTATACTAGTGAATATTTTGAGGCATGTAGCAGCGTAAAAAACAAAGATTTTGTTTTGCAAATTAATTAATTCTACAACAATGCCCAGTAACACTCTATTTGCAATGTAACAGGCAATTTAGATAGTTTTCTATAAAAAACCTAGGGTTCTCAATTTTTCTGTTGCATGCTATTGTATGGTAAATATCCACTGCCATTTTGAGGTTTCAGAGTGCATTGCACTTAGATTTACAGGTAACTTTACTAATTTTGACTGAAACTATGAATTTGGAGATCTAGCTGGTGTCCACTCTAAACACCAAGAACAAAAATGCTCATAATTAGAAACGAAGCAGTAAGTTTTTAGACTACATCTCAGATAATTTCTCTAACAAAAATGTATCCAACAATGTATACAACAGATCTGGAACATAATGGCAGTTTACTATAGCAGCAAATCTAACTATGGTTAAAATAAAAACAAGAAGAAAATCTTGTTCAATTGTTCTGTCAGGTGGGTAATCATGACTGAAGACCACACTCATTTTCAGAAATCAGCCCTCAGAATACCTCAGAAATGAGATATTTTATTCTTGATTGTTATCTGTAGGAAACAGGAAAATGACATATGAAATACCTACAGAAACACTTTTTCTCATTGCACATAAATAATATGCATTAAGATAATGCAGTATCTTACATACATGCACATACACCTACCAGACATGCATTAAAAACCTCAAGCTTTAAAGAGTAGCATGCTAGTAAAGTATTTTAATTTTAAAAGATCTTGTTTAAATTCCTACCAGCTCACACTGTTTTAAGGAAAGTTCAAGGAAATATTAAAAGTACTATAGAAATAAAAAGGATAAGGTATTTGTCACTCTCATTTAAGTTGATGCATGCTCCTGTCCTATGGCATGTCACATTGGATAATCCTGGAAAACTACCATAAATCTCCAGAATTATGCATATTTATGATGGTATTTTGCATAGCACTATTAGCAGCTTGCATATGTGAAGGGAGGCAGATAGGTGAAGGCTGAATAATCTAGAGGACTAAATTTATTACCAACACCCTAGATACAGTCTCAGCAACAGTTTGTTTAGCCTGTCTTACAAAATCAAAACAATCTGCCTTGCCCCACTCCTGTGATGCTTCCAATTTGCTGGCAGTTTTGTGCTCCATACTTAGCCAGAAAAATTTAGCTTGGGTAGTTTTCTGAGGCATACTCATGTTAATTAGAAACATCTTTTCCTGTTAGTGACTGCTGTAAAGAAATCCAAGAATGAGAAATCAATTTTCACAAAATTGCCTTATTTGTTGGAGGCAGAATTTTCAGCAAATCTTTACCTGACCTGGATGAGTCCATCACAGATCCAAGCACATCCTGACTTCTGCACCAAAGATGAGGCCCAGAAAACATTCAGGAAAACTCTTAAAAGTCCAAGAGAGACAGAAAGCTTTTCCTGCCTCTGGCTTAATTTTATGCTGGCAATGGAGACCAGAATTAACCAGAGGCTCTAGAAAAATTACTGGCAGCATTTGGCCAGCACTGATGCTTGGACAAACAGTGCTTGCTCTGTCCAGCAGTTCCCTAACAGGAGCAGCTGGCACTGTCCTCCAGGTCACTGAGTGTCCCTGGAGAGGGAGGTGGCTGCTGGTGGGAAGCTGACAGTCAGACCCTGCTCCACAGGAGCCTCTCCTGACCCTGCTGCAGCAGACTCCAGCTGTGGGTGCCAGGGCTGCCAGCTGCACGGGGAGAAGCCAAACCTCTCCTGCCATCCTCTCACCAAGACTTCAGTGTGGGGGCACAAACACCATTGCAGCCTAAACACAAAAGTAAAGATTGGACCTCTTTAACACATGGGGGCTTTTTCCCCCTTAAGACCCCACCAGAGAGGAGCCACTGCATGTGATATTTCATTTGTAGGGGGTTGCTTTTGTTGTTTGGGATTTTATCAGGTTTTTTGCAGGCAAGAGCACAACATGAACAAGGTAGTTTTATGTGGCTTTTTTGGACATCACACCATGACCACGTAGCCCAGCAAATTGCAGGTCTCTACAACTGCATCCTCAACAACTCTGTCAATACCCACAGAGTTCAAACACTGATATTGTCAATACTGCATGGCTTCCATCCAAAGATCTCTTACATGCCCTGCTAATACGATTGATCCTTTTGGATGAACAACTGTGTGCATATTTTTGTTTTTCTAAACTCAATCTACTCTTCAGGATCAATATTAACACATTGGCCACAAGTTACTCCTTGACCAGGTTCCGAGATTTCCCTGAATGATGCACTCCTGATCTACCACTGCTTCTTTTGGGGCCAAATGCTGCTCACCACGTGTCCCAACACAAGAACCTTTTGAATATCCTATTTGTAGTGGAGACAATGGAATGTTTGCAGTTTGAGGAATTAAAACCCTGTTCTGCACTACTACACTGTCTGCAGGGAAAGGCTGGGATTAAACAATGGAAACACATGTAATATGGCTTATAGGAGCCTCCTCAGCAAAGACTGAGGTTCTGGCCCTGCATAAGGCAATTTTAAATGTAAAGATACACCTGTGTGAACTTTTGTGCTTTAATGTACATGACCAAAACAATGAACTGGGAGAAAATACACAGCCACTTGTTGAATTTGTATCACTAGAAAGTTTGGAATCTGGAGGTTATTTAAATGTTTATAGTGGTGAATTATGAAGATAAAGGTAGATACGGGTGCACAAAGAAATATTTCTATTTCTGTGTAAGCAATTTCATGTTTTGCCTCTTGTGCAAGCTTCTTGCACACACCTTATTGTGCTTCCTTCACCTGTAGATGCTGACATTTGATCAGCAGCACCTGGTTTTATTTTTACTTTGTTTTCTGCTGTAAAAATGCTGATGAGGGTCTGGTTAGGATCCTGCACATACCATTGGCAACATCTCTAGTAAGTGAGCACTCTGAATCACTAACAAGCAGAGTCTCTCCTCATGATGAAGTTATAATTTAAACACAGGGATCCCAGAGCCCAGGGAGTGATGGGAAGTGCTGGAGGTCTGTCCATCTGTCCATCTGTCCCCACATGTCCACTCTGCTGCTGAAGTCACTGGGATGGTGGGACTGGCTGATGTTCAACACTGATGCTGACATTCAGCTGCCACAGCCTCATTTCCTGAATGCCTCCCCTCCCCTGACACATTCAAGGGTTCTCCACAGCCCCTGCAAAGAGCCAGTCAACTGATACCATGGCACTCCTGCCAGCACTGGTTTGGCACTGCTGATACAGCCCCAGGTTTGTTCATTAGATGAGCCACTGGGACTGTGACTTGCCCAGCTCTGCTCCAAATGACACAGGCTGGGTGGCTGGTCCACCCATTTAGCCATGTCTTTTTAAAGCTTTGCTCTTTAATTGAGAATATTTTATCATCATGTTAATACCAGGTCATTTGTGTTCAATGAAGGATTACCTGAAGAACCCTGCCATTTACCACACTGGTTTAAATACAAGCATGTGCAGATTAAAAAAAAAAAACAAAAAAAAAACAAAAAAACAACCCAAAACATAAAATATGTAAGAAGCAAAAAAATGCAGATATTTACCTGTTTTGAAATACAATCACTAAGAATTAGAATCTGCAGTGTATAAAACTTGGGTCAGGGAAAGAGACAGTGATTATCTTTATTTTGGGCTCCTTGAGATCCATTGATCCTAAAGAAAAATCCATTAATGAGTCTATTCAAGCCTGCTAAACTTTGGAAAATTACTTAAGTTGTGGTGCTTATCTGAGTCATGGTATTAAAGTGTGTTTATACAGAAAACAGCAAATATGTGTCTTTATGAAGTGCTTTCCTACACTAGCCCGTCAGAAATTGCTAATGATTGCTTATTCAAAAAATATACTTAATGTGTAAGCACAGGAGCATAAATTGAACACTTTGGTTTTTGGGAAAGGAGTGCATAGCAGAGGAAGTATAAAATGCTGGTGTTATGTGCTACAGTAACTTTTAAAGCTTATTTTATTGTTCTTTTAACAATGAGGTCAGAAGAAAGTTTGCCTTTATTGAACTTATTTAGGTTATATTTATTTTGTTATTTGTCTTGATGCTTGATCAAGGGCTTGAAGTGTGTATAGCCAGACCTCAAGACCACCATAAACTTTTGCCATTGCATTAGTTGTATATCAAAAGCTATTGGCTCCTAAATGCTCTGCTCAAAAAAAAAAAAAACTTACCACCATCATGACTCATCCGATGGGGAGGGACCCATTTTGAGGCTAAAAACAGCTGAGGCAGTTGACATGGGTGCCAATTAGTGCCAAATATTGCTGTCATTCCCTGATATGGACACCTGCCCACTAGGAACCAGCCCAAGATCTCCAAAGTAGTTTGATAGAAGCCAATGAATAGGTAGCAGCTGGCAACAGTCTTTGGTTGCATCCCAGCTATCTGAGCCAGCCTGGTAAAAGGATTAATTAGGCCTGTAGGCAATGATGAAGTACTGTATCTAGACCATGAAAACATATATATTTTAATGTAAGCAACAACAGGTGTTTTGGTGATGATGTGAGGGAGCCCTGGAGGGCAATGTTTGTCTCCAGGTGAGACACCACTGACTTACTCTCTGCTGAGAGTTCCATCTGTCTTGGCTGGCTTTACACTCTACCAACCAGATCTTACCCAGGTCTCAATCATCTAATCTGGATCTCCACTGCAAAATACAGTTCCAGTCTCTCCATTGTCACAGGGTCATCAGACACCTGGCAAAGTCTAGCAGGAGGTCAGGAGAGACTTGAGGGATGGCCAGAAAGATCTGGCTCTGGCTGACAAGATTGTCTCTGTCACAGCCATCAAGATTTGGTAACCAGAACCCTAACTCATACAAATGTTATGATTCAGACAGGTATCCAGTTTTAACTTGTAAAAAAAATGTACAGCTGAAAGAAAAAACACCTATTCCTTAGAGATGTATCTAGCAGTATCTAGTAGTAGATGATTCCTTTGCAATGCTTATAAATAAAATTGACCTTCACCTAATTCCATTTAGTTTGTGGATTTGTTTGATTACACTTAGTTGTTGTGATCTTTCTCTTGTATTTCAAGGGCAGTGAAAGAGTAACTGAAATCAATCATGGCCATATATATAATGGCTCCCAAGTTTTTTTCCATGCATTTACAAGTGTATAAGTATATATTGTCACATCACAATACACCAATGCAGCTGAAAATATTTAAATGAACCTTTCCTCCACTTCTTTCAGTTCTTTTTAAGCTGATATATTCTGGTGTACAGATGAAGCCAATGATGTCCTGCAGGTTGCAAGAAACTCAATGTCTGAATTTAGGCATTGACTGAATTCTCATTACACCTGAACAAGTTAGTCAACCTCTTCAACTCAGCATTACCAGACACTTGGGTTTATTCTGAGCCATGTGTGTTTTCTGGGTAGTTTCTAATTTCATGGGTTTCAATGCAACCTGGGTCCTTAAAGGTCCCAGGTATAAATCAAGTGTGTTCTTGTGAGGATACTCGTACACTGCCAAAGCCATGTCTCAAGCTTCATCACTCTCAAACACACTCTGCAATAGACAACAGAAAATAAAATATCAATTTCATTACAAGGAATGAGTCCCAAGAAGATGGAAACACCAGCTGTGTTGTGCAACTGGCTTTACTTGCAGAAGATTTGGGCAACATCGTGATCTTACTCCAAGAAATACTTGGGTAGCAATGGGCTTGGACCTGGATAAATCTGCTCTCACTGCTCTTTGTGCTATGTTTCTTGGGAAATTAAGAAAAGAGAAAGCAATGCTAAACGACTATGAAATAACAGCACAACAACAGCAAAGGGCATTGGTTTAGTACAGTAAAGTTTTTTGCATTAAAAATTTTCCACTTTTGTGCATGCAAACACAAATATACTACAACATTTCAACATTACTTAACTACAGTAAGTATTGATATTACTCTAATATCAGTGTCTGTATTTCTAGATGATTTATAAGGCCATGCTAGTAAATACCAAAACCCTCAAGACTTCTGAGTCTGATTTTGTCTGGTTTAGATGTGTTGTGAAGCCAGAAATCCCTACTGGCATCAATAAGTTTTGCAAGAGTCAATTTTTATAAAAACGGGATAATTAGGAGTAAAACCTTTTCTGAAGCCCCTAAGCAGCTTTATGGGAGATATAAAATATTTTGTTAATTCAACTCAGAGGATTAGAGAAAAGGAAAGCTTTCAAATTTGTGAACATCTAACATGCCAGCCTCATAAGGGACACAAACATTCCTACAAACTTTGTCTCTTGCATTGAGACCATGATGACCACAACAAAATTATTATAAAACTGACAAAGAGAATTCAAATATTTTATTTTTATAGATGTACAATCCGGGTCTTTGTTTTTTGACACAACATTTTCGCTTAAGACATTCATGATTTATAGTGGTAATTTATTCAAACTAAAGTGGCTTCAAGGCTATGCTAGTTTGAAAGTAAACCAGTGGAGGACCCCAGTTCAGAACTAGTTTGATAGGAGAATTGAAATAAAATGCAGTAGTACAAAAGCACTAACAGAGTCAGAATACAACCTGACTCTTGGGGATCGGTTTTTCTTTTACTTATTGCCTGTGGAATTTTTTCCATTGACTAGCTAAGCACTGATGGCCAAGCACCTGAGATAGGGGAGGGAAAACCCTTTTGGAGTTTGGGAGTTTCTCTTGGAGGGAGGGACAAAGGCACTGCGAGACTAGAAACAGGTAAAAGGAAAGCAGGGGAGGGCAGCTGCTTTCTCACTCACTCTTGGCTTTGGAGGACAGGGGTCACAGCTACCACTCTGTCACCTTCACCTTGTCACCATCACCCTGTCACCATCACCCTGACAACCCCAGCGGGAGTCGTGATGGTTCGTTCGACCCCAAGGTGCAAAAGACAAAAGAAAGAGACTCAGGTTTTGTTCAGCAGAAAGCAGTGATGCAGTTTATTGCATGCCAACAATTCAGTTTTGTGATAGGAGAGAGAGAGAGAGAGAGAGAGAGAGAGAGAGAGGGAAAGGATGGGATGGAGCTGCCAACAGACGGGACGTGTCCTCGTGGCCGTCCGACGAGATGAGACGCGTCTTCAATCCTTTGGGGAGAAAGAGATCTCAGAGTCTCTTTAGGAAACTCACTTTTTATTGTCCTTTTCCAAATCAAGTGACCTCTGGCCAAAAGGTGGGGAGATGTATGGACTATTGTATTGGGAGATCATCGCTCCATGAAGCAGGAGCTGGAACAGGGCGCTACAACCAGTGCCCTGCTGAGAGCAGCTGCCATGGCAGCACCAGGCACAGCTACCAACAGTCCTGGGCAAGCATCCACCTCAGCCAGGCCAGAACTCACTCCAGAGGGAGCAGTGGGGTCCTGGGGTCTCAGTCTCTGATGATGGTCATGAGACAGATCAGAGAAACTTCAGACCAACCCTTACACCACCATAGCCCAGCCAGGAGCTGCCTCTGCTTCTGCTGCTGGACCACACACCCCTGCCCTGCTAGGACACCCTGCTGTGTCAGCTTGCTGTTTCCAAGCATCCTGCTGGAGCACTGGGGCCGATCCTGCCCCAGGGTTCATGAAGCAAAGCCTCTCTTTTCCATCTCTTCCCATCTAGGAAGCAGTTGCCATCACCCCAGTGCCCCTGCAGCCGTGCTGGGATCATCACACCTGAAGCCTGCCAGTTCCCTCTGCCAGCTGTGACAGCAACTGTGCCAGAGGGAAAGTGACCATGGCCAAGAGGACTGAACTGGGCTGAACTGGTTATTAATTCCATAGTTGTTGTTTTAAACCAAGACACTGACACCCTGTCAGTCAGGGTGTTGGTAGCAGTCCAATTAAATGGTGGCTGCATCCTCCTGCAGTGACAGATGTGGCTCAGCTGAAGCACTGGTCTTGTAGAAGTTGCAGTTCTCCTCCCAGGGTCCAGTGATGGGGTAGATGTGTCTGGTCTTCCCCTGGGAATCCAGTGGAAAAAGGCTACTCTGGTGTTCCTAATCTCAGATTATATTTAGATAGGAATGCTTGGCTGCTCCCCTGGCTGGAGCATCTCCCAATGGGATGATGTAATTTTATCAGTCATGCAGTGGGACTCAATGGCCCATTAACAGGAGATATCTTCCTGGACTGAGGATGGGTCCTGGAAGAATAAAGAACACTGCCCCACCTGATTTTAACACCTGGCCCATTAACAAAAGATATCCCCCAGAGTTATGAGGGATGGGTCATGGAAGAGATGATGGATATTGCCCTACCTGTTTTAACTGATGGTAATAGAATACACACTTTTGGTTACATCTTTCAGTGGAACCTAAGACAAAGGGTGTTCTTCTGGAGCAAAGGTGTTGCTTTTCTGGTCTTTCCTATTTTCTTTTCCTTTTGTATTCCATTTTGACCTGATCAGAGCTTTATTTCAGTGCATTTTATTTTCAGAGCTTTATTTCTTTTGGATTTTGTAGACCTAAATCATCTACTGATAAAATCAATGAGACCTGTATCACTGGTCTTGAAGAATTGCAACAAAGCTGTGTTTCTTGACTAAAACACATCAAACAATGGTTCTTCTCATGATTTTAAAGGCTGGTTGATGTTGGTTTTCCCCAACAGATAACTTGCCTCCTCACTTGCTCTACTCATTACACTCCTCTGCTTAAATAAGGAATAAACACTATAATGTGTCACAACTTCTTTATACAAGATAACTCATGGATAAAGGAAATGTCTAGCTGTGGCAATATTGCAAAAATAATGTCTGACCTTTTTGTGAATGAGTGGCAAAAAAAAATTCTGTATCCAATAGTTAGGAATAGCTCTGGTTATCTCACATATTTGAATAAATTATATCCAGAAGTCAAATATTCTGATTCCCTCATCATCTTTTGACCAAGAAATCTCTATCTGGCCTTAAATGTATTTTAATTTTTAATTTTTATTATTATTTTAATTATTTTAAATTTTTAATATTATTATTTATGATTATTTTAATTTTTATTGTAGCCTGATAATTGCACCAAGTGCTCATGTATTGTTGAAGGAAGGTTAATAAACAGTAGGGAAAAAATAGACTTCTGACACTCAAACTGCAACCAGTCCAGATTTTGTAATGTTTTTTGTATCTGAAATAAATGTACTTTATGTTGTTCAAAAGTCGATATTTTAATTATCTGGCTCTTGAAAAAATATAAATAATTTGAAGACCTAAAGGACTTGATGGCATAATTTAATTGTACCTTTCAAAAACACAATGCTACACCAGTTTACGAGCAGTTTACAAGAGAGGAATTTTGATTTTTTTTTTTTTCCTGTGGATTAAAAAAGAAAGAAAATAGGAGTGGACTAGAAAGGGAAGTAATAGACAAGGAGGATGGAAGTATCTTATTATTCTAAGTACTCTTTGCTATAAGGTTTAATCTAGAATGAGAATTATTTTACGGGTTTATCCAGGAAATACCAAAATACAATCAAGACAACAGAATCTTTTTTACTAGGGAATCTAAAAAACAGGTACAGTCTCTTAGCAATGTAAAGTAGTGTGCAACTGGCCTGTTTTGTAATAGCAGTGCCAGCAGACCCTGCTAAGGAAAAACAGGAAATCTATCATTATGTTACTGGCTAAGTTAATGCCAAAATAAAAAAATATTTTTCCTGTAGGAGCAGTAGCTGTGTTGTGATATTGAATGCCTACAAGGTTCTTAGCAAAGAGCAATCCAGCTGTGCCTGGCAAGAACAGGCAGCTTGCAGCATCTCAACACAGGCTCAAAATGAACTTATTTTTAATAGTTAAGTAATTTTGCATTTGTAAATGGTTTTCAAGGGGTTTTTTAGTATTCTTGTAACAGACATCTGTGTGGACATCTTGAACATTTTGGGGTTGTTTATTGTTGGCTTGCTGCTGATGGTTAGCAGAAGAGACACTTTCAGATTCTGTTTGAGGAAACTTAGGGCTCTGTTTTAAGCAGTTTGGCCTAAAAGAATTAAACCTGACATGTTTGTAGTCTAGTACTTTGTAGAATAAACATAAAACAATGGTTTAGATTTCTAATACAACTCCTGAATGGTATGAGACACAAACTTTCCCAGTTGCTTTACACATCCAAAAATAAAGACCATAAAAGGAGAGTACAACAGGATAAGTCAACATGAATTTCAGATTCCCTTCATCACATAAATGGTACAGTCTCACTGAAAGACAGGGCAACCCTGCAGCTTCTTGCAGCTTGAAGTTAATTGTTTTCATCAGGATGGGAACATCTGGAAGTCTGCAGTGTCCCTCCAGCAAGGCTTCAGTGACTGAGCTGGCTTGCAGAGAATGAGCCCACTTTGTAGCAATACAGCAGGTTCAGACACCACCTTTTCCACTCTCCAGACTGTCATGCACAACAACTTCATTGTGCTAAATTGAACCTGAAAGCAGCCAAAGGCTGTGAGAAGGAGAGGCTATGAGAAAAGCGTGCTGTCAGCACTGGCAAAAGCTGACCTGGAAAGCAGGCTCAGAGACAGGAGAATAAAAGACCAGGACCCATGAACATAGGATATTGTTTCCTGTTGAAGTATGATTCACACGCCAACAAAAATAGCAAATGTGATGTAAATTTATTTAAATAGATTCCGCAGCTTAAATGTTTGCCAGCCACTCTTGCCCAGCTTTCCCAGCACTCTGATTCATTACTTACAGTGGGAATATAATGATATACAGTCATCATTGTAACAGCTTCTTTGCAGAGACACAATGATGATTAATAGCTAGCAGCAAATTTTCACATGGGCTCTGAAGCACATTAAGCAGCCAAGCACTCCCAAATCCCCCTTTTCTGTTCCACTGAAAAGTACTCTCCATGTAACTTGCAGATATGAACAAAGCCTATCTTAATTCCAATCAGCTTTTCCTCATTCAAAGAAACCTTCTCTTTTTCATAATTGATTCATGTGCATTATTCTTTCATCTTTCACTGAGTCTGAGACTCTACTTCTTACTGGGTGGAGAGAGGAAACAATTTCAGTAATAACTGATTTTGCTTTGTTTGTCCCTCTAAAATATATTTTGAGACTTTTCTCAGTTAGTAGAGCTAATGCATATTAAAAAGACACATAAAACTGAAAAGGAAGCTTTAACTTTCTCTTCATAGAAAGATTATTAAGCACAAGCACTGACACATGAGTTCAGAGAAACAGTTCTAGTTGTGTAAGTCAAAGACTGTAGGGAAACAACAATAAGCTGCCCCAATTTATTGTATCAGTTTCCATTCCCTTGAAAAACTTTTAGCTGAAACTGGAATTGATTCACTTTTCCTTGAAGAATTATTTCAAAGATAAGACTTTGAATAGATATATTTTATCAGATTTATCTAGAAATATTTCAAATGCATTTTTATATTAATGTTTTATTCACTGATGTGAATTTATCATTTTTCCACAAATGCTCTTGCCACATTGACAGAGGAAAAATATTTTTAGGGAAGTTTCAGTGCTCCTTTCAACACTTTTACTGTAGTTAAAATAAGCTTGGATGCAATAATACTTTATTTACATTAGAATAAGCATAGGCCAGAGCAGCAGGGTACAATTTTAGATTTTTATTAGGGTAAACACTTTTAAAGAGAAAGGAAAATTTGCACCGGTGCAAAAAAGGCTGAAATTTATGAAGAATGTCAGTTTTGCTGATGCTCTGAAGGAACTTTCAAATTCTATAACTCCATGTATGCACCATACACACTGTTAGTCTTTGCATATTATTGGTATTCCACTCATGAACTGGTGATTTGACCTGTCCAATCCAGGACCATATTCCTCACCCTTTGCATATTAGATACAATGTAGATGAAAATTGACTTTGAAAGCAACGTATTATCTAGGAATAAGTAGGTTTTGCTGAAATTATTTCACACAGCCTGTGAGATAAAGTAAATACATTGGTAAGTACAATCATAAATACAATCTTCTTTTATGTGCATTTTAAGATAACACTCTGTCAAGTTGCATGTTAATTTGGTGGGTTTATTATACAGAAGAAGAAAAAATCTTAGCTCTTCTCACAAAAAAAAATATTTTAAAAGGATGCAAAATATCTGTGAATATTTTCAATTTTTCTCTCTTCACAGAAAATTTTTTGTTTGTTTCAGGGATGAGATTTTCTAGTGAGATGAATGACATGGAAGATTTTCATCAGAATTTTCTTATGATTACTTAGGAAATAAGGTTGCATAGCAAAATCTCTCACAAGGTTGTATTTCTACTAAATTTCTTTATGCTTCTGCCCTTTGTAAGCATGTTTGCTCCTACTGTGTGTTTCAGAGATTTTTTTACCCTGGTGTAATTTATCAGAATTATGGATGATTCAATACACACGACAAAAAACTTGAATCTGACTCACAGGATTTTTGTAGAGCATTATTAATGCTCAGTAATGTAAAGATTGCACTACTGACCTAGGATTATTCTCCTTTATCAGTGTGTGACATTCTTTCCTCATAACTGAAAGATACACTGCTTTAAAAAAAACTTGCATTGTTTTCTGCTAGCATTTCCACTTTTGACTTTTAATTGAAATTACCCATCATTTAATTGAAAAAGTGAAAGATAATGCAAATTCTAGTAGGTATTAGTGACCTTTATTGAATAACACTTGCATTGCTGTTATTTAAGAGGGACTGTCACTGGAAATACTCCTGGAAAAGTGGAAATGTAAGCCTGCATATGGATGAGAGAGATCCATTCATTGGTTAATGGATCCCAGATTCCTCAGCTGTAGTCACAAATTGATTCAGGGTTTGATCCAGTGTTTTCTGCTTGAAGCTCTGAAATTGCTGCAAAAAATGCAACATCTTGTGTGGTTGGTGAACTCCCCACTGTGCATCTGAGAAGCTTCATGTGTGTTGTTTATTCTGGCAAATACACAGAATTCAAGCACACTCCTGATGGCCTCAGACAATGGTATGCCAATAACTGGCATGGAGGGCTAAAATCACAGATGTCAGTCGTGCCCATTTCTGGATTTGTCAGCCCAAGAACTTTGAACATGTCAAGGTGCCCATGCATGCTGGTCTGTGTTCTGGATGGCAGCAGAATCCCAGTGCAGCCAGGGTTTCACAGCGCTTGTTCCACTCTTTGGTGTGTGTGTAGATGCTCCACACACAGAAGCTTTGGGTAACTGCAGTGTTAGATGGGAAAACTCCCCTCAACCAGTCCCTATTTGTGGCCATACATTACATTAGTGTTGGGTTTTAGGAGTTGTCTTTTTGGGGTTTTTTTTTCCTCTTAAGGGATTTTCCCACCTGGGTGCTGCTAGCAGACATAAGGATGATACTTAACAGAGGCAAAGGAAGATGTCATCTCAGGGGTGGGGTGCAGCTGGCTTCTCTCTCTCTTTGTATGGAGTTTCTCCTGCAGGGCAGAGATACAGGAAGATTTGGATTTGAAAGAAGGGGTTGGGTGCAGCCCCTGAGCCCCTGGTGCTGTCGTCTTTCAGAGAGGAGGGGGGCTGCAGTCAGCTGCTGTGGGGAGAATTCATCATCACTCTGGGATTCCATCTCCAGCTGCCTTTCTTCTACCATGAGTGGAGCTCTAAGAGCAGCCCTTGCACAGGGCACTTATTAATACCCCCCTGTGAAAAACGAGGCTCACTCTTCTGGTAATATTTAAAAAGTTTCATGAAAGACAGTAGGAAACAAAGATAATAAAGCAAAGGGTTAATGGCTGGGTGCTTGGCATTCAGCCAAAAGCACACCGACTGTCCTTGGAGTCACTCTTTAAACACATTTTCTATTACATCAGCCTGCTGTGTGTTCATAAACCATTAGGCATATTATGCATATTCAAACTTTTCCACCACCTAGTTTGCATATTCCAGGAATTGTTTAGCATGGCCACTTCTTAGGCCGACCTTTTTAGAGCATGTGTGTTTTTTTGGCTGTGATTTTAGTCCATTCTCATTATCCCCTCCAATCACCTCCATTTGGGCCTTGGATGGCAGGTACTGATACTTGGCACAGCAGTAGCAGGGTCCTCATCATATGTTCACTGGATGTTATCCCAACCAAACATGCAGTTCAATTACAGCCATAACTCTGTATCAGCTAACCCACTACCATGTCTAAGTTTTGTTAACAGCAGAACTATACCTAACTGTATTTTTACAGTAAAGTTATTTTAACATTTTACATATAGCATTCATCTCAATATTTGCAAAAAGTCGATTTTATAATATGTACTTACAACACTACCTCACTAAATGAAGGACCTTTCCATACCATCTTGGGTGCCTCAGTAGAAAACCCTGCTCTGCTGGGTGTTAATGCCAGGGCTGTTGGTGCTGGTTTTTTGCCCTGTTATGCACACTAGTAGAGTTGTTATTCCTATTCTCATATCCTTGCCTGACAGTCCCTTAGTTTCAAAATTGTAATAATTTGGAGGGAAGGAGGCAGCGTCTTCAATTCCAACAGAGGCTCCTGCCTTCCTTAGCAGGCACCTGTCTTTCAAACCAGGACAGTTACCTGGCTTGCTAAAAATATTATATGGATATGACCCAAGGGCACAGTCAAATATCCTTAGACCTTGCATAAGCCCAGTTTAGAATTTCAGGCTTGATATCCAGAGTACCTGTCTTGTGCTGCACAATGAGCTTCTAAGCCACAGACTTCAGCTGTCTTCCCTCACTTTGAAGATTGCTCATTCCCCTTCTACCAACAATCCTGAGATATTTTTGCAAGCACCAAACTTTCCATGATTTCACCAGTCCAGCCCTATTCATACCCACACCAGTGTATATACCTGAATGAGTACAGCAGATGCTGGATTGCAGGATAAGTCTAGGAAAATACTGCAGTACAGTCTAATTTTGCCATCTTTACTCAAACTGCATGGTAACTTAAGACTTAAATGGAAAACCTGCTCTAAGTTACTAACCATCAGGAATAGGGGGCAGAATCTACTGCTTCCTGGTTTTGGGAGGTTAAAGTGGTCATTTTGTTTCTTTTCCACTCTTCTTTACACTAATATATATTCCTTTCACATCTCCACCTTCAGCCTAATTGAATTTTTCTGTTTTGGCACAATTTTAATACAGAAGTGCAATGTAGGTTCATCACAAAGCTAACAGTACACAGAATAAAAAAGTTCTGGGAATTCTTCTACTCTCTCACATGACTTTTACGTTTTTTTCTTAGAATCTAGGAAAAAAAAGCCCCTCATTCTTGTTCCCTGGCAGTCACCTTGCCTATCTTTTTCTACACTCCTTGAAAACTCTCTTCTGCTCAGTTCTAGGGCATCAGAGGTCTGTCTGTAAATCCCTCTGGCTTTGGAGCTGCCTTCCATTCCATTAACTGTTTTTTGAGTTAGGTGGCATCTATGGGCTTACCTATTTTCAGCAGCATTTAGTCACTGCTTATAAGAGCATAGTATTAGATAACAGTATCACTCTGCCTGTGCATTGAAGATCTCTGACCTGGTGTGCCTGCTAAAGTGGTGTAACTCTTCCTGTAAGACCACACATTTATAATGAAGAAGAAATTCCATTGTTGTTCAGTTCTTCCTATCTTAAATTACATTTTCTCATCCCAGGTATACACAGTAATACATTTCAAGTTATTCTGTTTTATTATCCAGTTCCACATCACTTCTTGTTTCCTCTGTGGCCTGACAACCTTGTGTTGACTGAACCTGGGTTTCATATCTGTATTAAAATTGTGCCAAATATGGGGAACAAATGCATTCAATTGTCTTGGGAAAAAGCCATGTGAATACATTGGCATTACATTTGGTGCCTAATCACAGCTGCAACAGCCTTTCTTAAGCAAAGATTCCCAAAAGCTGTAAAAAAACCCCTACTTCCACTCAAAGTCCATTAAACTACCCAGTGCACAACTTTTTGCTTCTAAATCACAGCTCTGAAAATAATAAAAGATAAAAAAGTCTTACTGAAGGTTAATGTAGAATGAGACCCCCTCTTCCATTTTTTCTATTTTATGCCCTGGTTCCTGCAAATTCTTTAGGTCATTAGTAAAACCAATAGATAATGATTAATATCATAGACACAAGTGTCCCATGATACACTATTTCTTGAAGTACATTTTTTGATTCTTGCTGACAATTTGTCTTAGTTGCTGCGAAGGCAGATGGTGCTTTCTGCCTAGAATTCCACTGTTCCTGTCTTCTCCTACTTCCACCTTTAACCTTTTACTTTCTGACTCTCATGGATCACCGACATTTGTATGTCTATCCAATAAAGAACCTCCTGAGAAAAGAATCTTCTCCCAAGTGTAATAGAACTTACTTCTCCAAACTCCTAAAGCAATCAGCTCTCTGCAAAGAAAAGGAAGCACTTTGTACCCCTTAGGAAATAAGAAAACTAACATGTTGTTCATTACATTCAGTACAAGCTGCCTCTTGGCTGAACATCATGTGAAACAAAGCTGAGTGAAAAATGAAGGACTATGATGTGACTAAACCCAGAGGGGACCTCAGTGACAGGAAACCTGTGTGTATTGTGCTGGTGGAGGAGAAAAGGCTCAGAAAGGACATGGAGAAGCTATGGAGTTTTACAGCTCATGGTAAGAATGAAGATAAAAGCAGATGGCTACTGGAGATACCAAAGAGAATTACTAGAATTGGGATACAAAGGCATCCTTCCTTCATCAACTCACTAGAGACAATCTCTTCACATTTTCACATTCAAAAGGATTTTTAGAAGTTTTGAGACATACTGGAAAACTGAAGCAGATCTGGTTTAGAGAGAGCAAGATGATCATAGTGCTGGGTAACTTGGCATATGGTGAAAGGTTGAAGGAGTTGTGTTTGATCTGCCAGGAGACAATGAAGTTAAGAGGATCAAAGAATCTTGTATCTAAAAGGTATTTATAGAGTAGAAGCTGTATTTGCTTCACAATGATGCATGGTGACAAAACAAGAGGGAAAGGGTACAACTGCTGCCTGGACAGAAGCAAAACATCACTAAGGGCACTCTAAAATATTGGAACAGTTTCCTCAGTGAAGTGGTGGATTCCACCTTGTTGAAAACACTTATGTCCTAGTTTGAGAAGGCCCTGGAGAACCTAATCTGAAGACTAAGAGGTTGGACCAGATGATTTGTGATTTCCAAAGGTCGGTTCCAACCTAGACTTCTCTATTATTCTGCATCTCATACTAGATCTGAGTTTAGCATAAAAATCCTAGAATGTGGCTAATGTTAAAGGCTAAGTTAAAAAACAGCATACATTTAGCATTTCAAAACAAAACATGTATTTTTAAATTCTAATTTTAATTTAAATTTAATTTAATTTAAATTCTAATTTAAATTTTAAATCCTTTTAACAGGGGCAAACTGTTTGGCAGTTTTTTAAAAAATTGAGAGTTCCAGGCCAATGTGCTCAGTTCTTCAGCCAGCCATTCTCCACTCTCACCTCAAACCTCTCTGCCTTCTAAGGAGCTCTGACAATCTGTCTGTCTCAGATGTCTATCTGTCAATCAAGAACATGATGCTGCCATCTTCAGTTAAAGTACAAGATCAAAATGTTAAATTTTTATTTAACAGTAATTAAATTAAATCTTAAAAACTTAAATTGTTTTAATCGCATTTAAATGAAAATGGATTAAAATGTTTTAATTGCAGAAACAACCGGAAAATACAATTTTGTAAAAACTGAGTTTTAATTGTTTTGACTTTATTCACCGTGGCTGGTGTTACTACACATCTTTTATTGTGCCTTCCCTTTGATTCTAATTGCTCACACCCCCTTTAATTTTGAGTCCTCCAATATCTCCTTTGTTAGTTTTAATCATCAAGCCAGCTAGTACTTCCATTTTGACGCCTCTTATTTCCTACTCCTTATATTATCATTTGTCCTAAAACAGCTCTTTAGTTCTCACCTCTTACTCAGTGATGTACTCTCAACCTCACCTCTACTTGGAACTGATACTTTTCTGTGATCTTCCAAAACCAAATCTCTTTTCTCTGTTGATTTCCACCCCTCATTTGTGCCCTTCCCAAAACTCACAATTCGACAGTTTCTCTCAATTCTGCAGTACATCTACTATTTACTTCTGACAACATAATGTTTATTTGCATTATTGTCCACAGTTATAGGGTCTTGATAATTTCATCATTAGTTTTTGTCTTCTGTGAGATCACAAACACTATCTTTAGTCTCTGAAGTCTCCTCATTCTCTTTTAGCCATGGAATTAAAAGTGATTTCTCTCTTCTACATGTCTTTGCAAATATTATATTTGTTATGTTGTAGAATAACTGTGTTTCTGTTCCTTGTTCAAGGTCAAAGAGTGATTGTCCAGTCTTTTCTGCCTTCTCTGCAGCTTCATGCCTTTCTGTTGTTGACTGCACTAGAAGTTCCATCAAGTTCTTAGAATAATGGGCCATCTTTAGGACTAGGTGGGGTAATCATCTTTATCTTTTCCACAACCCATCCTCCCTCCAGGAAGATATCATCTGCTGCTGGCCCATTCAGTCCCAGTGCATGACTGATAAAATTACATCATCCCACTGGGAGATGCTCCATCCAGGGGAGCAGCCAAGCCTTTCCTACCTAGATAAAAAACTGAGATTTTGGACAACAAGGTACCTTCTTTCCACTGGATTCCAGAGGAAAACCAGACCTTTCCACATCATCCCTGGAGCTTCAGAGGAAACTGCACCTTCTCCAGGAGCACTGCTGCAGCTGAACCACATCTGCCCCTGCAGGAGGATGCAGCCACCATTGAATGGGACCGTGCCAACACCCTGACTGACTGACGGGTGTCAGCTTGGATTCTGACTCTGTCAGTGTTTTGGGATTGTTGTTTGCAATACTGTATTTTAATTTTCCTAGTAAAGAACTGTTATTCCTAATTGCCATATCTTTGCCAGAGAGCCCCTTAATTTCAAAATTGTAATAATAATTTGGAGGAAGGGTGTTTACATTCTCCATGTCAAAGAGAAGCTCCTGCCTTCATTGGCAGACACCTGCCCTTCAAAGGAGGACACCATGCCAACGGGACCCTCCTGGCACAGTCAGGACCATGCGGCCAGGAGCACCCATGAGCCCGGGGCTATCTCAGCACGGCCCACAGTGAGCTGTGCTTGCCTGACCACCTTATGCAGCCCTGCTGAGGGCAGAAGGGCAGGGCAGCAGCAGCAGCTTCTCCCTTTCGGTGCCCTGGATGGAGCTGGTGGTGCCAGCAGGGACCCACAGCGAGGGGCACCGTGAGCGATTCCCCAGCGCAGAACCCGGACGGGACCAGCCCTTCAGTGCAGCTAAACCCTGACAGAACTTGAGAACAAACAAACCTACACACACCAATTCTGTCCCCAGTCAGAGAAAAGGAAAGGTGAAGACGTGAGGAGAACAGCATGGCAACACCAAGGTGGGTGAAAGGAGGGAGGGCAGGAGGTGCTTTGGGTGTCAGAGCTGAGACTCTTCTGCAAGGACTGTAACACAATAAACTGTTCCCTGGAATTCATGAAGTGCATGGGGGGATGCAGAGCACAGTCACAGCCCGTGAGAAAAGGTGTTCATGCTGCAGTGTGTGGATGCTGAAAAGCTGCAATCTAGTGGGAAAGCCCAACAGAGGGAGAGAGAAGACAGAGAAAGAGAACCTTTGCTTCCAAACTGTAACAACTCATCCTTAGAAAACGACACCCCATGAGCTAAACTGACCCTGCCATGTAGTTCAAGAAGACTATTCTGCCCGTGGGAGGGACTCATGTTACAGCAGGTTGGGCAGGACTGCTACTCCTGAAAATTAAAACCACATTGGAAAAGTTCACAAAGAACTGTCTCCCATGGGGAGGACCCCACGATATAACAGAGGAGACTTCTCTCCCTAAGCAAACTGAAGAAAGATTTTTAGATGTGACAAACTGACTAAAAACCCTATATTTTGTCTTTCTGCACTATTGGTGGGAAAGAAAATAGAGCTGGCGTGCGGAGACAAGGTGTTTAAATGTTTATTTTAGTTCTCATTGTCCTATTTAATTCTATCAATAATTTTTTCTTCATACCTTTAAAGTTTTAAGCCTGTTTTGCCCTTAGAGTGTTTTCTCCTAATTCTTATCTCACCCCATGAGCCTTTTGTTTTTTATTTCCTCCTCCTCTGCTCAGCTACAGGAGAGGTGAATGAGTGAATGTTTTTTCATGGGTGCATGACTTCTTGCCACTGTCAAACCTTGACACACACAAAACCACTGCAGCCAGACTTTTGCAATTTTGTGACTCTTTGAGCAATATCTTTGCTCAGTTATGATCATATTGCCATAAATGCAATTAATAACATGACCTCCCTCACACTTTTAGCGTCCTACCAGAACAAAGATGCACATGTAGCTCAGTTTTCCTGTGAGTCTCAGCTTTCTTACATCAGTCCACTCTGGCAGGTGCTGAGGACAGAAAGTAGCTCTTTAAATTTAAAATTCATAGATCCATAGTTCAGGAATGGCCTGGAAATTAAGGCTTCTTCACACAGGAAGAGGAGAAAGAACAGAAGATGGTGGGCTGTTGAGCATCTTCTCTTTGAGAAGGGAAGAAGAAGCTGTGAAACCTAAAGTAAAAAGGAGGTGAGAAGAATGGTTGTATTTATCCAGCCTGCTAAGGGGGACAGTATTCCTCCAGAGGCCAAGTTGGAGAGGAGTCATCCTTGATTCACAAGGCTTCAGTGATCTGGCCAGGAAATATCACAGGAAATCTCACCTGGAAAAATTATTAAAGAAACTTAGGTCATGTCAAATACAAAATATAAATAAACATACTTCTGAGGAAAATAAGGACTATGTAAGTGCTCAGGATGTTGTACAGGCTCTCTATGCAACAAAAAATCCACCAGCCACATGGATGAGGATAGCTTTGCATCAAGGAGGAATTTAATTTAGGAACCAGAGACCCATGAAAACCTATTTTCTTACAGCTATGTAACTTCTTGTTTCCTTACTTAGAACTGACAGCATGCTAATTGACCTACAGTACATGAAAAAGAATATTTTCTGTTACCTGGTACCAATAACAACAAAATTACAGCTAACTCTCATGGAAAACAGCACAAAAACAGGAATAAATATGACAGGAGAGAAAATCACTGTTTTCAGCTTCTGTTGAAATCACAATGTAAGTGCCTTTTAAGGATGGTCTCAAATGAAAAGCTGGGGTGGGTCCAGCTATATTAAAAAAACAGGTGAACTTTTTTTTTTTGGAAAGCTAAGGTGTGCTTGTCTTTGAGCCAGCCTAACTCCATGAGGGAAATAAGGAAACTATCATACATACTTCCATATGACTGATTTCTACCATTTGCCACTAGGTACCAGGTCTGAACTTGAAATATGCAGAAAGGCATGATAGGAAGACAGAGAAAGCCTCTAGAAAACAGAGTAGAAACTTTTTTAGAATCACAAGCAAAACTTGTTTAAATTTGTTAAGTGCTAGTTCATGGAAGCAAGATGTGCAGCAATCTAAATTGTGATGGGATTTCACAAAAGATTATGAAAGGGAAGCATTTCCTGCAGTTTCTGTGCTCATTTTGTGTGCATTTTCTCCTTTTTAATTGTGGAATAAATCTTGATTTCATGCCTGAATATCTTTGTTTTTTAGAGTGAAAAATTTTGCTCTGATCCAGTCATTTGAGTTGCTTGTATCTAGGCAGCTCCAGGAAGAAAATTCTGTGAAATACTGTGAATAATATAAAAATGTAGTATCAGTGTCAAACAATCAAAAATAGATCACATTCAATATATAGCTAATAATACTACAATCTACAAAGGTGCTGTAATAGATCATGTCCAAGACATGCTACAAACCCAGAAGCATTTCTAAACAAAGAGCAAAAGACAACCTTTCATCAGAAACCCTGGTAAACTTACACTAGTGAATTAAAATTGCAACAGACACTGCTCTTAAATCATAAAATTGCCTATATTTTGGTATTTCCTCCATGTATTCATATTTCCCCGTGAAAATATAGCAAAGTCAAAACCAAAAAATCTTGAAATCTTTTTCATGCTTTTGATAATTTCTTTAAATAATTTTTAATTCACAATAACTCTTTGATCTGTGTAGAACAGGGGTTTTTTAAGGTTTCTTTTGCCATGCTCCAAGTACTTGTTAAAACAAAAAGAAAGAAATTGAGGTATCACTTACACAGTAGACAACTTAATTTTGTTGCAAGGTAATCTATACATGCCAGTGCATACTGTGGAGTCTCTGTACCTCTTTTAATAAAATTGCTTCTGGGAAAAAAATTTAGCTGCAAAATTTAAAGCTTTGTATATTTTTTGCTGAATTATTATACTTTAAAATATGTTTATTCCATATGAATTACAACTCTTTTTCTTGATAAAGCAGCATTTCTCTGTTATGCAAAATATACAGAAACCACAATTTCTCTTTGTGTCCAAAGAGATTTTAATTGAAATTAATCTGAATAGGCTAATATTTGTTATTTTTATAATCATAAATTGTTTATATTTTCTTCTTCTTGTCATAGTTCAAATGTTCAATAATTTTAGACATATTATAAATGATAATGCACATGAAAAAGCAACTTATTTTCTTAACTTTTTGGTCAGAAGACATTTTAAGATGATTGAGATTTAGTGCAATTTTCTGTTTTATTGGAGAAGAATTACTATTCTCTCAAAAACAAAGGTGTTATTAAAGTGGAAAGATTTATCTTCAGCTAGCTAAAAGCTTTTCAGGAGGCTTTGTTGTAACAATAACTTTGTTAATTACGTGAAACATATTTCTTTTTTGTTTTTGCTTCTCCTCAGTTTATGTATAGTTCTTTGTTTTTCCAGCTATTTACTATTCTCTATATTTTTATAAAGGGAAAGGGGGGAAGGTGATTGGACCATGTCTGTGTTGAGAATTAGCCACAATACACTACTGTGAAGGAAGTAACCAGATGCTTAACCAAAACATTTGATATTCTGTGTTACAGTGAAAAGCTCTTTTTAGCCACAGATAAAGCAAAGTCAGAGGAAAGGCATGATCTTGAATTATGAAGTGAGGAAGTAATCTGGGTGCTTATAGATAGCTAACTACCCACGGAGGAATTATGCTAAAACTGGAGCCAGTTTTGGGTTTTATATCTCTGACTGAAAGTTGGACAGTCTGAAATCCAATGCAAGGTAGAATTCACAAACAGGAATTTTGTTTTGTGAGGGTGCAATTGCGTTGGTGTGGCAGGCTGACCCTGGCTGGATGCCAGATACCCACCAAAACCACTCCACACCCCTCTGCAAGAGAACAGGAGAGAGGAAATACAACCATGAGCTAAGAGCAGGGAGCTGTCATGGACTTGGCTTGGGAGTATCAACTGAATTCATTACAATCAAAGTCAGGACAGGAAATTAGAAGCAAAGCAGATCTTAAAACCACCTTCCCCCCAACCCTTTCCTCCTTCCTGGGCTCACTTCCACACTCCCAGTGGCACAGAGAGGCAGGAATGATGTTCAGGTCTCAGAGGGTGTTCCTGCCACTGCTCAGAGAGGGGAGTCATTTTCCTGCACCAGCATGGGATCCTTCCCACAGGATATCTTCACAAACTCCTCCAGGGTGAGTCTTTCCATTACAGCTCTTCAATAACCATCCCAGCCTGGGTCTCTTCCTGCAGTGTACAGTCCTGCAGGCACAGCCTGTGCAATCAGCTGGTTTCCAGAACTGCACTTCTGCCCTTAGTGCCTGAAATATTGTCCAAATCCAGACAAACCAAGGGAGTCAGGTACATCACAAACCAGGCTCTTAGCTAAAATCTGTATGAACATGATCAATATGGATACATTACAGCTAAATCACAGATCAAATGCTGTACAGAGACCACCTTGCCTTCCCTGGCCATGTACAGACCAGGAGATAAATCCCATGGGAATTTTCCCGTGGGAAAATTGCACTTACAGTAGTGTCAGGTTGTAGGAAATATTAACATCAGTTGGCCATGCTGAAGAAAACAATGGGGGCCATTTAGCTCCAGATGCAGTCCAAAAGTCTGGGGAGTGCATGTTGTCTCATGCCCAGCACATCTACATCTTTCCTCTCACTTCAGGAATCAGTGTTTCCTTCTGAGCTCATGGAGCAAAGTGATGGCACTATACCAGTGATTGAACAAATCTCTGAAATTTAATCCAGCAAAATGAGGGGTATTTTGACCAGAGAATAAAGTGAAGTATGAAACACAAAATCTGGAATAATTATCAGTCTTCTTGGAAGGAAAGAGTTACTTTTTTGTCTCACAAATGTGAAATATATATTTAATTCCTTTGTCCAATACCTCTAAAAGGAGTAGTGCATCCCCACAAAATGTCAGGGACAAGGACAACTTTCTGGAGAAACACAGTTTTTTCAGGGACAGGTCTTTTTTAAGTTTTGATGCATCACTTTACTTTGGACATAGATATACAAAATAGCAGAGATGGCAACTTCATTTTCTATATTAATTTAATACCATATATACACCAGCTGTATAAAGAAAGGATATAAAGGCAAATAAATTGTAATTGCAGAGAAGCTTAGCACGTCAAACCTAAGCCATTGACTATATAATAGAAGTTTTCAGCCAGTGTAGAAATCATGAGTTCCATTTCTAGATCGCCTGTGGTAGAAAAATGTGATTTTTTCAGAAAGATAAAATCTAAATTTTCTACAGCAAAAGTGTGCTGTCAGCAGAAGCAAAGAATCATTCTATTTTTCCAGATAATTCCTACTGTCACTTAACCATAATAATTGCATAATGAGCAGCAAAATTGAGATTTCCAATGAAAAGGAAGGTTCCATTTCAAAATTATTTTTTTAAAGACAACCATGCAGTTTTATAGATGTATGAAGAACTACAATTATGTGGTTTTTCTGAAGCTGAAGAAATAAGATTAAAAACACACACGGACTTTCCATGAAACTTACTAATTCCCAGATTTTTGCTTGTTTATCCTGATTAGTTTTTCATGGAAGGGGGTCATAACAAGGATGACAATGCTGAAAGTCTCCTCTTCATTTTTCTTCTGCAAGTATCCAGTGTGATATCACTGAACTGCATGTCCCCTCTCTGTTCTCAGAGGCTAAACACTCTGCACAGTGGGGGTGAAACATGTCATAGAGCTGCTGCTCCTTCTGCCTTTCTGGCCCCTCCACAGTTCTTGAATGTTTTGGTCTCAGCTCCAGACCTATTACACTGAAGGTCATTCACTGGGAATACATACATGGGAATTGAAAAAAATGGGAAGAGATTTTTCCATCCAGAATTTGCAGAGGAGTTGATATTCTATAGCTAGGAAAATATACTTATAATATAATGTAAATATAATATAATATAATATAATATAATATAATATAATATAATATAATATAATATAATATAATATAATATAATATAATATAATATAATATAATATAATATAATATAATATAATATAATATAATATAATATAATATAATATAATATAATATAATATAATATAATATAATATAATATAATGTAAATATAATATAATATAATATAATATAATATAATATAATATAATATAATATAATATAATATAATATAATATAATATAATATAATATAATATAATATAATATAATATAATATAATATAATATAATATAATATAATATAATGTAAATATAATATAATATAATATAATATAATATAATATAATATAATATAATATAATATAATATAATATAATATAATATAATATAATATAATATAATATAATATAATATAATATAATATAATATAATATAATATAATATAATATAATAATACTTATAATATATATATAATAATGAATATATATATATAATAATGAATATATATATATAATATATATATAATATACTTATATACTCTGCATATATAAGAAAAATAAGAGCAGATCAAGATAAATAGAGGAAAATGACATTATTTTCTTTTCTTTCCCTCCCTCTACAGCACTCCAGTGTCTGGGAGCAATTTGATTATAGATAGATGAGCAACTACCTCCACTTCATAAATGCTTTAATGTCCTTAGTTATGGTGTCATGCTCAGAGATTACATTATATTAACCATTATATTAACCATTATACTAACCATGTTTTTTTGCAGCTTGCTGTATATTAATTCTGCTTGTAAGCATAAAGGCTGTTGGCTAGCAGAGAACAAATGAAGCTTTAGCTTAGATTGGGCTAGATTCAAACCACACTGGTGGGACAATTTGGCTCATTAAATTTACATCATTCTGCAGTCTGCTAAAAACTCCACTTGTCAGCAGTGAGAAAAATTAGTATTTCAAAATATTCACCTTTTGGCCTTCCAGTGCCACCCATGAATGAGAAAAAAGAAATGGATCTAATTGCAGAAATAATAAAATTCAATATGAATACACTGCAGGAAATATCAGAAGATGAAGCTTAGGAGAAGACTTGGGGAAAAAAGTTCTGGTTTTCTTCCTTGAAATTAGTCTTTACAAAATAAAATTACATACATTATATTGGATATATTTTCTATACCAGAATTGTCACAACACTGCTATAAAAGGAGTGAAGTTCTGCAATAATTTTAATGGAATTCTGACTTTGTTGCTTAACCATGGCCTTTTTCATGTCAACAGTATTAACTGCACATTGCAGTGTCTGCTTCCTCCCAGGAGGAGATCCTCAGCTATGTGATATTTAAGTTGAAAATATCATTTTTGGCTGAGTAGAGAGCAACTTGATAATGTGACAGAAGTTTCTGGCAAAAGCTTTTCATGATATATACAGCAAATATTGAGACATCTTGTGCAATAATGTTACTTGTATTGAGTAAATTCAAATAAATGAGTACTTTGCTGAGGGGTGACCTTGCAGGTATACCTTGCAAAGATATACCTTGCAAAGATAGATACACCTTGCAAAGTCCCAAGTTTCATTTATTTGAGGATGATCTGTAATAGTCCCCTCCTAGGTGTACTCCTACATCAGCAACAGCTTTTAAACAAAAGAAGATAAAATTGTGAATCACCAAGCAGGGAGGCTGTTTTTCTTTTTTTTTTAAAAAAAACATCATGGAAACACAGTAAAACACATTATAAGAGTAATCAGTGAGCTAAATTAGGCACACACACAAATAATTTCATTTATAGTAATTTTAAAAGGAATATTGAGCTTCCCACATGAACATATTACATACACATTTTTATTAGCTCATCTCCAATAACAAGACTCTGGTAATTGGCTGGAAAGCAACATGTTACTATCTATAGTAAAAACACTTGCTAAACAAGCACTGATGGTCTCAGTTTTAGCAAAGCTGGGCTACCATTCTTCCAGCAGCAAACAGAAAATGAAACCCAAATTATTTTGGGTCTCATGAAATGGTTCCCTTAGAGACAACATTTTCCTGGTGGGTTACAGCAGCTGCATATCACAAACATTTCCAGTGGTGCCAAGCTTGAGATGACTTGAGCACAAAAAAAAAAACCACTGTGGGCTGTGAGAGGGGTTTGGAATGGGTCCCAAATTGACCTAATCTTTATGGATCCACCCTTAGGGTCAGGCTCCAGATTCCCACTGAGGTCTGTCATCTGAATTTTGGATTTAAATCTACTAAATTTTAAAAAAATGATAAAGAGAGAGACAAAAATCTTGGGATACACTGCTGGTGGATTATGGAGAAAAGGCTTCATGCAGCAATAAATAACATAAATAAACATAAATCAACACACCTACCATGGCAATATTTTGGTTCTGCAGCCAATTCAGAGAGTTAAATATCTGTAGGGTTGATTTAAAGCATCCAAACCAAACAGTGTAAATACTCTATGCCAACAATTTATAAGCATTACACAGATTGTTTTACATTCTAGTAAAATACAGAGAAAGACAATTTAGCACAGGAAAAAACAACATTAAAAATCTAGAATCATGAGTTTGCCCCTTTCGTGTCTGACCTTCAGGCACATAATGCACTAGGGGTTTTTTTTTTGTTTTTTAATTTGAAAGTATGTCAAAGATCTTTGATTACAAAATTAAAGATAAATACAAATAATCTAACAGAGTTTAGCTATCATTCAGGTAGCATCATTCAGGTTCAGTATTTCTCATTTCCCATTCCAACATCCTATACTTAATACTTTTTTCTTGACACATATGGCATTGCTGTGCCTGAAGTCAGCTGAAAACTTTGGTTCTTGCTTTATGAGGTGTACAGTTTACAAAATCCATTCAGCTGAAAGAATCTCTAAGGCCATCCAACAATATATCTCTTTCTTGTATTTTTCCTTTTTTTTTTTTTTTTTATTTACAATGAGTAGAAACTTTTATTTCCAAGGTAAGTTTCTCATGTTTTGCAATTGGCACCCAGAATCTATTTTGAAAGAAAAAAGGCTTAAAAGCTGCAGACCATTACCTGTCTCTTGGTACACTTTGTTCTCAATTTATTTCCTTTTAATTGAGACCTTACTTTTAACGGAAGTGTTGCTGCTGGGGACAGAGGGTTGCTAACATGAACACAGATCACTTTGCTTGGTTTTCACGTTACTAAATTGTGGGAGATGAACAGCTCACAGAGATGACTCAAGTTACTTCACAGCTACTGTTTCAGGTTCGATATAACACATTAAACTATTCCTTTTAAAAGGCAGTTGCAACAGCCAACAAAGGTTTCCTTGGATGTTAAGAGATAAGAAGATTTAGAATAGAGGATAACTACTGCATTTGCAAACAAAGTGCAGAGTCCCCTTTTCAATAAGGGGATAATTGCAATGAAGTAGAAATTTGAAAACACAGAACTGAAAGCTCAAAGCTATGGACAGTGTGAAATTGCATTTGAATAGATAACATGAAGTTACTAGCAGAAAAAAAAGTTAAGAAAAATGGAAGCTGTTAATTCCATGTTACATAACAAAAAGGGAAATCTGAATTTATGGCATTCCATGTTATGTAAAAGCTACTTGAAGTTTCAACTAAAATTTAATTATTTTAAAATATTTTCTTGCACGTTCTACTTTATTTAATTGTTACCTAACAATTAGAGCTGATTCCTGACCAGTTTCAGAAAGAAAAAATATTATGCATGGTATTCCCATCACCAGGAATGCTTTTACTGTAATGCTTACATCTTAATAAAATTAAAAGTTTCAGCACGGGTTTAAAAATAAAAATCTGTAACTGTTCTTCTTTAACACCAGATGGGACAAACTCCCAATAACCATTCTCTCTCCCTGCCCCTTCTGGCAAGGAAGAGGATATGGGTTTGAAATAACAATTAACTGAAAGCAGAAAGCAACAGGACAAGACAGGCATGGTAACAACACCAGTATTAATAGCAACACTCTAAAAGTTAACCAAAAAAAGGATATTCTGGGAAAGAAAGAACCCAAGTTGGTGAGCAGTTTCCATAGATTTCATCCCATGGTATCCAGACAAAGGCAGCATGGTGAGTGGAGCAGCCACAGCCAACATTTCCCTTCCCAGCCCAAAAATGATGGAAAGCAGGGAGAAACAAAGCTGAACAAAGCTGGTCTGAACAGGGATGGTGCAGCCTGTCCAGTGGGTGGAAAGGCCACCAGTTTGCCAGGGTTAGAGGTGACAGTCCCTCCTCTGGAAGAAGCCAGGCAGGAGAGTGTCCCTGGGGCTCCATCCCCAGCTTTTCCTGCTGAAAGGATGTACCCAGTGGTGGCCAGGATAAAAAAACTGGTCACAACCACACCATGCTAAACTCTGCTCCTTCCCTTGGTAACCAGGGTGATACCTTAACTTGTGAAAGTGGCAAATAGAAAACTTGACTGAAAAACATGTAAGTGCCTTTACAGCTTTCCATGGGCCACAAAAAGTAAATGCCTCAGCAGCAATGCCAAGAGTTCTGCTAAAACACAAAAATAATCATTCCCTGTCTCCAATGTTAAATAGCCCTCCCTCGGATCTCAGTGGTAGGGACAGGACAAAGGTATAATAATTACAAGTTGATTGCTGCCAAAGAATCTGTGATTTTGACTTGATTGCACTCAGTGTAAATAAAAGGAGGAAAATTTCAAGTATAAATACAACATGTTTTCAAGTTGAAAGTCTGATGGGTAGAAAAAAAAATGTAAGGGTATGTTGGAGACTAATGTTTAGAATTAAAGGTGTGAATAAAAGTTAAATGGCCTATATTTACATAGAATCTATAAGACAGTAAAAATTCTGATTACATAAGGAGCAGACAACTTTTTTTGGATGCTAAGCAGACAAGTGTTTACATCATACAAAAATTAAAGATATGTTAAAGTAGGTTAAAAAACAAAATTAATTCCAATAAATATGAAAGAGAATTTTTGTGTAAACTGAAAAGTTTAAGATATCAGAAAGAGATTTATGATTTCTTGACAGAAATAAACAGATAAAATAGATTTTTAAAAGACTGTCATAGATCAATAATTTTTGTTAAAAGCACACTGAGAATGAAACACACCCTACAAAAACTGGAATTCTATAAGGAAAGAGTTATGATGAGCTTATTTGTGGACAAGTATCTCAGAAGAAGCCAAAATAATTTCTGTTCTCTGCTTTGAAACAGTATTTTTATTGCAAAAGAATATCCTTTAATGAGGTCAATGAGCACTTTCCAGCCAGTTAATAGACATTAAACAACTGTCAATAGGCCAGAATATCTTTAAACCAAGAGCAATAAGAGACTTAGCAGGTGAGAACACTCTACCACTGATGTTAACTTTTAATAAACTTTGATATATCAGAGAAATGCCAGAAGACTGAGAATATTGCTGGGCCAATATTCAGAAAGGGCAATGGGCTTTACCCAAATAACTGGAGTCAGAGAGGAAAATAGTTGCTTTTGGAACCAGTCAAGAAATTGAAGAACAGCTCATGGGTGATTAGGGAAATTAATTTTTTCAAGCAGACTTAACTTCTGAAAAAAATACTACTGTTAAACTGTTTTCACTTCCACAAACAACCCCCAGTGAATAAATGGTAAATGACTAGTGGGTGGCTGTTAAAACAAAAAGAATACGAAAATAAGGATTTTTTACTTTTCCCTGAAGGGGAAATGAAGTGTTCTTGTCTGTGACACCCACGTGTTTGCACCATTTAATTTGTCTGGAGTTTGTCTGGAGTCTCTTCCACCTTCACTCAGAGCCAGGATTAAAAAATACACAAAGGAAACTGATTTCCTCATGTTCAGGCTTGGTTAGTACAAAAATACAGAACATTCAGCAACACTTCTAGCTCAAAAAAAAAAAAAAAATGTTTCTGGGATCCAACGCTTGTCAACATTTTCATCAACTAAATTGAGCTCAAAAATTGCTTGTGACACAATAAGCACTGATGAGGAATCAAAACACTCTGCTTCCCTTAATTAGAGGGATCTGAGATTTAATACAGATGAAAGTTGCAGTGTCTGCAAAATATGGAACCGAGCCCTGGGCAGTAAAGTAAAAGAGTGGAAGATCTCAGTGTCATACTGAACTCCAACATTCTCTGCCAAAGAACAGCTGGTGCTATCCCTGCAGCTGTGGCATGATAGAGGGTTAAACCAGGTCAATACAGATTAGTTGTGGGGCACTTTTAAAGAACAAGTTGCAAAGTGAGAACTGGAATAGTGAAAGAGCTCCCAAAAATATTTATATACAGAAAATAATGCTTTAAAGTGAAATGCTTAAAGAATCTATCTGTTCAGTTTATCAAATGACAAGTTGGGTGGGAACTTGACTAGAGTGTGTAACTATGTCCTTGCAAAAAGGGCTGTTTGATTCAGCAGAGAAAGGCATAGGAGGGGCCAGTGGCTGCAAACTGAAGTCAAACAGATTAAAATGAGAAATCAGGCACCAACTGTTTCCAGGGAGGCTGATCAATCAGACAAATTACCAAGACAGGCTGTGGGATCTCCACCTCTGAGATGAACATCAGGTGACTTTGGAAGAGGTTTCAGCTAAACACAACTAAGAGTCAAAGAGTGGGGCCCTTGAGCTCAGCACAGAGAGAACAGATGAAATGCAGTGGCCTGTGATGCTCAGAAGGTCACAGTGGTCCCAGACCTAAGCTTTGGGAATTTATGAGTCAATAAAGGTAAATATACTTGTCATCTCAGTTGCAGTTGCAATTGAGCCAGTAATATACTTTTTGAATTTTATTTTATGTCTGCAATTTGAGGGAGTGACAGCCTAGGAAACATAATTATTTTATGAGGAAGAGACACAAAATTTTGGGCAGCAAAAATTTATCTGTGTATTCTTCCAAGGTCCTCCATGGCTTCTGCTTCAGGACTGGGGGCAGTTTAGGAGGCAGTTGACCTGAAGTATTTTTGTCACACATGATTCCCTGTCATCTTACAGTGTGGTGCTACTCCCATAGATCCTGGAAGAGGGCCTCACCAGCACTCGAGCCCCTTGTGTTTCCATTCCCTCAAATATGCCATTTCCATGGAATATCAGTGCCTGCACTTGCAGGTGGGGCTTTTGAGCATCCTCCAGGTGGGCAGGTGTCAGTTCATCACTTCCTGTCCTTAGTCAATAAGTTAATTGACTATGGCATTTTCTCTGGAAAGAAAAAAAAAATAGGCTGTTTATAAAATGTCTGTGGTAAGGTTTGAGATGCAAACTTCTCAGAATTATATTAGATGTAATCTTGTGTACACCTTCTTCTCTTTGACCTGCTTGTCACCTTTTGTGTAATTAGCATCTATAGCATTTCTTAAATATATCATAAATCTTTCTAACTTTAATCCTATGAGTCCTGAAAATAACTGTGAGGAGATTTTTGTAATTACAATTATTATGAACTCAAATGCACCTCCCCTGTAGCATCAAGACTGGGGCAAAAAGGATATTCTTAAAGAGGCTTTTGTAGAGAGAAATTACCCTGAAACTGTGGAGTGAATCACAGTGGGTTAAATCCCAGTTTTACTCCTCAGCTTCCATGAAGCATCTTCTCAGTGTTGCAGGAGGTCTACATTCTTGTTATCCCTACTGCAGTTTTCTTCCCTTCCTAAGACAGATGCAGAAATCCCAAGATACTCCCCAACATGCTTAGAACCACAGTTTTAACATCCAATGCTTTTCTCATTTTAGAAGAACTGAGTTTCCTGACCATTCTGTAACTATTCTAAAAATAGAAACTCATGACTTTGTATTCCTCACCCTCTCCTGCCCACTGTAACTGCAAAATCAGCTACACAAAAAAAATAAACTAAATTGTGAAATACTTGTGAGAATAAACAATATAAAATTATGGTGATAAAGTCTTTGAGGCTTTAGGATTTTGATTCTTTTTCTTATATTAGTCTTGAGATGTTGGCAATCTTGTTACTTCCAGAATGAGTTACCTACAGTTCACCCAGATAAAATTACTTGCCACTCAAAGCCAAGCAAGTGCAGAAGTGCTTGTTGAACCAGGCCCTTCAATAAACATCTATACACCTGACTGCAAGAGCATGGGATGAAAAAAAATTAGTCATCAGCCCTCTGAGGGCAGTGCAGATCAGCACTGTGGCTGCTACTGTGGAACATGGTCAGACACCAAAATTGCAAAAGTTCTTTTCTCCTCAGTTCCCTCCCTCTTTTTCTGGGGAGAAGAGGGGTCCTGACACTATATTTTCCTTATGCTCTGACCATTGTGGTTTCAGACACCTGTAAAATTTTTCATAGGAAATTATGGGTGGTCGGAAATAACTGATTAGTTTTACAGTTTGTACATCAGCACAATTGCTTTGTAAAGGGAAGTTGCAGAAAAATTGCTTTTTTTGGATGACATCAGCAACACCAGAGTATTTATAAAATGTACAGTGGTGGGCAAGCAGAACAGGAGAGGTTCTGGGTCTGTGCTTCTGGGGGGCTGAAGGTGCACAGGTACATCATCCCACAGCTATACATTTAATTTTGGGGTTTCTGGGCTCTGATCATTTCTGAGGATTATGCTTGCTTTGCTATGGAGCAGAAAAGGAGTGCCTTACACGTCAGCTGATCAGCAAAGGCTTTCATCCTCATTTCCCTTGTAAATTCTGCAGTTTCTGTCAGTTTAATGCTTTTGCCTGAAGTATGACATGAAATATCCCTCTTCAGTTACAGTGACCAACTTCCCTTATGAAGTACCTGATTCCCAAGATCAGTGCAATCTTAATGAGGCATATTTAAAATAAGAAAGTTATTATATTGTTCAAAACAAGTTTTACTGTAGGATTTCACACTGGTTTATATTTCAAAGAAATGATCCAATGTAGACTTAGTCTTTGGTTTAAATTATTCTATAAATATGCAGGGCAACATGCTATAAATTATCTGATGGCTCATAAGAGCATATTATTTTCTCCATTGCCTAATTTCTTACTTACTGTATGTCTTCAAGGAGCTGATGTTGTGAACACTTGGCAGGAATTGATATTTTACCTTCCACCTCCCAACACACAAAGCTCCTAGGCAAGGAAAGTCCCAACAGGCACAACTCCTGGGCTTGTCATGTATTTCCAGCTGACTTTACTCTTATCCCTGGCCTGGGGAAGGGTGCATTGACTTAAAATGGACTTCAGGTATCTGCCAGTGGCTAATTAAATTAAGGATGTTCATCTGGACTTACGGGTTGGACTCAGAATTTCCTTACATTTATGGATTGACTGTGGAACAACGTAATTATATAAATGTGTTTTCATGCACAAATAAAAACACAGATGTAATCCTTCACTGTTATGTTGCATAAACCCACACATATTTAATCAGTAAAAATGCAAATCTATTTTTATGCTTTTAAATAATAATATTTGCTTAACAAACATGGTTTTTTCCATGCCAAATACTTTTTCAGTGTTTATAAAATACAGCCTCTAAAAACAACCCATTTTTTTCTCCAGGTATAAAATACAAATTATAATTCTTAACTGCTAATTCTTTGGATTCTGAATAGATACTGATCTTTCAAAAGAGCAAAAAGATGTTGGGTGTTATTTTCTTTCTTCATACTTTGTGCTACATGCAGGGAACCCTTTGCCAGGATTATTCCTAAGTAATGGATTCTGGGCATGCATACTATAGCATATTTTGTTAACACATAAAGGAAAATAGTCAAGTTTCCCAATCTTATCTATTGCACTTTAAAAAATTATATACTCTTCATAGGAAACAATGATTATGCCCATTGCAAAACTTCCATTACCTGTGAACACTGAAGAAAAATTATCTTTGCATCATGAAGGTTCAAAGCAAAATAAGGAAATTAAATTATTTTCATCAACTCTAGCTATATCTGCTAAATATTTCCTAACCATTCTGGGAGAAAAACAGAGGGCTAACTTGCAATGAATAGAAACAATAATGATCAGTAGTATGTGTTGCATGTTATTTGAATGGAAAGTAACTTATCACATCTGAAATAAAAGCTGTTTATTCCTGTGTTTGACTGTCTCCAGCAATTCTTGCAATTTATCTGTGAAACAGTGAGAAACTGTGCCCCCATTAGCATATGAATGCTTGACACATCAAATTGGTTGTACAATAATAGAGGGACATGTGCTATTGGTGTATGCACATAGACAAAGCAGCCATTGGGGGGGAGAGAGGAAAAAAAATCAGATGAAATGGTGTGGGTGTTTAAATCATTGTCAGCCTCTCTGGTTTCACATGGGAGTCACAAAGGAACTGTGATCAGGGCAGCCAGGCAAACGGGCTGGAAATTCCTAAAAAAATAGAACCTGAGCAGGTTAAATGTTGATGTAAAAACATGTTAAATTTGTATTCAGACAGCAGTGGATGAGATAATGAAATAAATGCAAAATACTGGCCCAGAAAAACCAATTTTGTGTGGTATTTTTATGTGTGCACCCAGGATGGGGGAGTAGAGAAACAAGGTTGTACAGAAATAAACCATTGCCTAAATACAGTTTTATTTCATGGCGACAGCACCACGGGCCTTGGGTCAGATGTGTAAAACTATTTCTCAAAGAGGCTGCATGCACAATTGAGGCCCTATGAAGGGTTTTCAGGGGAGGTTGCCAGGCTGCATTCATTCCAAAAGCAGAGCCATTTGTTACCAAATTCAAATTGACTCTCTGAGCACTGGGTGCATAGTTTGAAGCATGGCTTTGCAGACCATACATGCTCTCTGAGGAAGACAGAGTGGTGTCTACTCACCCTGAAAAGCAGAAATCTATGCCCTAAAAAAGGTTGATTTCTGAGGTGTATCTGTAGGTTTTGTTCTCTCTTGGAAGGCACAGTGGCCTCTTTTCTTCAGCTCATTTCTTTCCCTTAAAAAAAAAAAAAAAAAGTAATGATTTCAGCCTTAATTTAGGAAAAAATTAGCGAATCAATATTTGCTGCTGGTTTTTCTGCAAGCACACTGGCTGCCTCTCACCAATATTTTTTTCTTCTTCTTCTTATTTTAAATTTTCCCTTACATGGAGCTTTGAATGTTTAAACACATTGATTAGCAACTCAAGAAGTTTGTATTTTTCAGACCCATGGCCTGCAACAGCTGAGTGTGACTCCACAGCTTCTACTTGCACTGGTAATCCTTACAGGTGTCACTGAAATGTGGCTTCTCTCATATTCAAGGGTTACTGGTAAGAGAAAAGATAGCACTAATTGTTGTATTTTTTTATTTACTTCCTTGAGCAATCCAGTGTGCCAAGTGCTTTCCAAGAACAGGAAGGATGCCCATGTCCCAGGAGCTCCTATGGCTGTCACATCCCAGACTTGGGAATTGAGAATCCATCTCTAAAGCAGCAAAGGGTAACCAAGAAAAACAAACACCCAGAACCACAAACAGCCATTCACCACAGCAATCTACTTTCAATAACAACTGTTATTCAACACCTTCATACTCAACACCTCCTCCTTTTTTTTTGTTTCCAAATTTTTGGAGAGAATGATGTCCATGTTTTTCACTTTGTTTCTGAACACCTATATTTTCTTTTTTCTGATTTTCATTTAATCACATTTACAGGGTGGTACAGAAATTATATAAGTAACAATTTCATAAACTGCAAGTACTGAGGAAAAGAGGAGCACACAATATTCTTTAGCCCCGGGCATTACCTTTTTTTTTTTTTTTTTTAAATAATCGTATTTAAGTTTTGCCAATAAATAGTTGTCTGGGACCTTAATTTACAACTGCAAAAAATATACCTTTTACTTCTGTTGAAAACAGAGATCACAAACATCCATGAACTGACAATGCAGGCACTCATGGTGATATTTCACTATTTGAAAACTTCCAACCAACAAGATATCTTAAATTACTTTCACATATCAAAGATGCTCCCAAGTTTTCTTCTGCTTTAGAATTTTATGGTTATGACATCCTCTCCTAAACTTATTAAATTTCTCAAGCCAATAAAATTATTCTGGATTGAATCAGCACATGAGCACAAACGAAACTTCTTGTGCCAAACCAACAGTATACCTTAAGAAGCACATGGTATCATACCATACTTCAGATAATCACAGTTCCCTTGAGATGTTTTACAGGATTCTACATTTTCTACACCAGCCTCTGCTCCCCCACCCACCCAAAGGACACGGGGCTGTTAGTTTGCCTGCTTTAGTTCCACAAGAACTCCTCCTTCCCCACATGGATCAACTGGAGGGGAGTGTACTGGGGCTCCTGGAACACTTCCCCACAACTGGTCTTTTTGGGTGTGTTCTCTGGAAGTTCAGCTACCAGCTTTTCCAGTTTGTCTGTGGCTCTTTTTGGGATTCCCTGTCCTGGCAGTGGGTGCTCTCTCCCACCTGGGCTGGAGCAGCAGGAATGCTGGATCACGGTCTGGGGCTATTCCAGGTGTGTCCCATTGCACAGCTCTCTGCCTGGTTTACTGTTCTTTTCACAGGACCACATTTTTGGCCAAAATTGATTGATTGATTCCCGGGTGACATCTCCACACCTTGCCTTCCCAGCCCGGGGTATCACTTACAGCAGGAGAGGTGGTACCTACCTCTCAGAACAGCAATTACACTCTTGGAGGGGGCCAAAGCCTGTAACTTTCCCTGCAACTGGATTGCCATCAGTTTTAGAGAGTCTGTATCCTGGTTTGAAGGTTTCTGCCAATAAAGGCAGAAGCTTCTCTTTGAAATGGAGAACGTAAATCCCCCTCCTCCAAATTATTATTACAATTTTGAAATGAAGGGGCTCTCAGGCAAAGATATGGGAGTAGGAATAACAGTTCTTTACTAGGAAAATTTAAATAGAAATACAGTATTAAAAAGAACAATCCCAAAACACTGAACGAAGTCAGAATCCAAGCTGACACCCGTCAGTCAGTCAGGGTGTTGGCACAGTCCCATTCAATGGTGGCTGCATCCTCCTGCAGTGGCAGATGTGGTTCAGCTGGAGCAGTGCTCCTGGAGAAGGTGCAGTTTCCTCTGAAGCTCCAGGGATGATGTGGAAAGGTCTGGTTTTCCTCTGGCATCCAGTGGAAAGAAGTTATCTTTCTGTCCAAAATCTCAGTTTTTATCTAGGTAGGAAAGGCTTGGCTGGAGCATCTCCCAGTGGGATGATGGAATTTTATCAGTCATGCAGTGGGACTGAATGGGCCAGCAACAGATAATATCTTCCTGGAGGGAGGATGGGTTGTGGAAATGATAAAGATGATTGCCCCACCTAGTCCTAAAGATGCCCATTAGCAGATAATATGTGCCACGGAGATAAGGAATCACTGCCCCACCTGGTTTCAACAGATGGTGATAGAATACACATTTCTGGCCTCATCAACCCAACACAGTATTCCATTGTAATTTTGGTTTTTTTGTTTTTGTTTTTGATTTTTTTTGTTGTTGTTTTTGTTTTGTTTTGTTTTGTTTTGTTTTTGTTTTTGTTTTTGTTTTTTCTCACATACTATGAGAGAAGGGGTGAAACAGCTTCTGAAGAGCTGTTTCACATCATAAAAATTTCCTGGCGCCCTGAATACCACTCCCCAGAGGATGCACCTCACAGAAACGAGCCAACTGGCTGCAGAGTTGGGGCATTATACTTCCCAGGAAGAATAAATCCCAGTGTAAAAATCCCTCAAAATGCCCCAAATGCTCCCTGAGAGAACACACCTAAACTAATAAAGGCAGCTGCACAGCTACAGAAAGGAGGGCAAAATGCTTCTCAGAAACGGGTGCAGCATAGAAGTCCCAAACTGCCCCAAGGAAAAATACTTTCTGAGAGAACACATTTTAAAATACCACAGCAGTTACAGATAACAGGGGGAAATGCATCTCACAAAGGGCCACACTCCAACGAGTTTCAAGTTGCCAGAGAGAAAAAACACTTTCTGGGTGGACAGATGGTTTTTTTGTTTGTTTGTTTGTTTTCGGGTTTGTTTTTGTTTTTGTTGGTTTTTTTTTTTTTTTTTTTTTTTTTTTTTTTTTTTTTCTTTAATGTCCAAATGAAATCTCTCCCCAAAATACACACTGAATTATTAAAACAGATATGAGGCTTTTGTTCAAGACCATCCCACAGCTGCAGCCAGTTTAAACGTCTCATGCACTGCGGGGAACTGTGAGGATGTGAGGCCTCCTTTCAAAAACAGACAGGATAGAAACTAAGTCAACTGAGACGAGTGTTGTATCTGAGCACCATTTATCCATAATGAAAAACAAAAAAAGGGGCGGGTACCTTACAGAAGAGGGCTAGAAAACACAGAGCGAGAGGAAACAAAACGGAAACTCGGGAGAGAGGGAGGAGAGACGGGGAGAACAAACCCGCGTTACCGCGAGCGGGGCTGGGCCGCGCTCCGCTCCGCCTGCTGCGCGCCTGCGCAGCTCCGCCAGAGGCGCTCGGCTCCACGGGAGGGCGGCTCCACACGCGCGGCGGGCTCCACGGGCAGGCGGCTCCACGGGCGGGCGGCTCCACAGCACAGACGGCTCCACGGGCACACGGCTCCACACGCGCGGCGGGCTCCAGGGGCAGGCGGCTCCACAGCACAGACGGCTCCACGGGCACACGGCTCCACACGCGCGGCCGGCTCCACGAGCAGGCGGCTCCACGGGCACACGGCTCCACACCGCGCGGCCGGCTCCACGAGCAGGCGGCTCCACGGGCAGGCGGCTCCACACGCGCGGCCGGCTCCACGAGCAGGCGGCTCCACGGGCAAACGGCTCCACGGGCGCGGTGCCGCGCTGGCGGGCAGCCGCGCACACGGTGGGTGAGTGGGCGCTCGGGCGGCAGGGGCAGAAGCCGGGGCAGGATCGCGGCTGGATCGGGTGCCGGCGGCTCGGGTGGGCCGTGCGGTGAAGCGGCGGGCAGGGCCTCGGGCGGGCCTGAGGGCGAGCAGGAGCCGGCGGGAGCAGGAGAGCCGAAAGGCGGCTGGGGCCGGGGTAACAACGAGCAAAAACTGGCCAGGGCCGGGTCAGAGGGGCGAGCGAGCCTCCGCAGGACGGAGCCGAAGCCGAAACACAAGAGCCGTGAGGGCCCAGGACTGAAAAAGGACGAGACACAAAACAGACCCGGTCACCAAGCCAAAAAGCGAAAAAAGCACCAGGCTCAAAAAGCCCCAGTGCTGTGTTATAAATGAGAAACAAAAATCTCGATATTCAGCAAAGTTTAGGTTGATTTATTTTGTGTAGACAGAGCAAGCAGCGCTGGGGATACATGGGGAGTCACTGCCCGCTCCGTGCTCCACGAACTCTGGTTTGCAGCTCCCTTTATAGCATGGTTTCCTTGTGGTCACCAGTAATTGTTATTTTTTTGTTGTCATAATTCTGCCAGGTGAGCAGTGGTGGTCCGTGGGATCGCTGGATGACGTGAGTCTCGAGATAATTTGTCAAGTCCATAGATAACATCTGCTCTTGGTAGATAAGGAATGGCAGAAGTCAGGAAATCTGGTCTCAGGGATAGGCTGCAATTGATCACACAAAGGCAGGAAACCTGATTTTGCAGAATCTCTTGGGCTGTGTGAAAGCCTTGTTTTGCAAGCTGTCAGTAGATAAAACTTATTTAGAAAACATAATATCCATAACAGGGGGATTTAAAACAGAATGATTTAATCTTATATTTCCCTTTCTTTAGTGTCATGCTTAATTTCAGACTTAAGTATTCTGGTTTATACAAACCCCAATGCTTCTATGATTAACACGAATCTTTTATCAGTTATTACAGCTGTGACTCAGTTACTTTTCTGCCCTTCTCCTCCCAACCAGTCCAAATTCCCTCTGCAGCCCATGGATGGAGACCTTTTTCCGTCTTATTGGAGTGCCCCTCTGGAGGGTGCCGTGTCTCCTGCTGCCTGCCTGTCCCCTGCAGCATGTTGCCAGCTAAAGTCTCTCCAGAGACAATGTTTTCTCACATATTCTAGCTGCCTCTCCACGTGCAGCCTCTCCCCCATGTGCCTCTGGCAACCAGTGTTGAGACAAATCAGAACTAAATTGGCTCCTCACACCAGCCTGTCACTCTGTGTTAAAAAATTACAATCAGGGTGTGACAGCTCTGGAAATGATACAGAAAACACTGATTAAACTGCATAGAATATCAGAAAAAACAGCAAAAAAAATAGGGTTTTTTAAAAATTAATAAAGGCAGTATAGTTTTTTTTCTCGTTTTCTATGCTATACTGAACACACCATTGTTGACCATCTTTTGAATTAAAAAATCAGCAGTTGCTTTAGTAAATAGCTGCTTTTGAAGGTACCTGCTCCTCAGCTAGAAAACAGGTTTCAATCTTCTGTTGAATGATTTTTAAACATCATAATTTAGGGTGACAGGAGATTGCATACACACCTGCTGTTCAGTTTAATTCGTGTGCCTACACAAATTAAGCTGTGAATTTTGTCATGGGCTTATTGCTGTCTGGGTTAGCATTTACTCAGTCTGAGAGGTCAGAAAGAGCCTTGTGGTAATGGTACCCATCTAAGTGACAGTGCTTTGCATTTCCAAAAAGAAGTGGAAGACTGGACAACTTCTACTTTCAGGCTGACTTAACAATGTAACATCTTTGTTGTTAGAAAAACAATATTTTTCAGGATTTTGTCTTTTATTTGGGTGCCAGATTTCCATCCACCAAATGTACAGACTCCTCTTTGCAATATCCTTTCCTTTTTTCAGGTTAGACCTTGCAAACCATTACTTTTCTGCCACCTTCAAATAATTCTGAAATGCTATTGTACAGAAATGTCAGAAAAAACTCCTTAAAAATGTAAATATTAAGACCCTATGAAAACAGAGAGCTCTGTTGTTCCCATAAAAGAGTGAGAAATAGGATTAGTCCTCTTTGGACAGTGTTGATCATTCTTGTATTACCATATAATATTTATATAACAGCACAAATTTCCCACACAGGTAATTTCCCTGATCATTCCTTTCTGATTATCCAGCCTGACTTGGCTGAGGGGCAGCCTGACAATCTGTCAGGATTTTTCCCTCCTTTATGCTGATTGACCAGAATTTAGCCAGATGTAAGAGAACTCAGGGATTTATGCAATTTTTACAGTTTTAAAGAGAAGTTTGCCTTTTAGAGGGAAGAACACTTTACCTGTTGCCACTTAGAGGCAGGTAAAGAATATTAGAGCCTGTGAGGGATGTAGCCAGAGACAATAACAATTTGTCTCACTTGACACTTTAGTAAGATTTGCTGCTGGAATTTGTTCAGACTGTGTAAAATGCAGATTATTCCTCTGAGCACATATATAATACTGGATTTCCTGGCTCTTCGTGCAGAGATGATTTAAAGCATTCAGGAATGGCCAGAAATAGTTTGGCCATGGAGATCATCAACCCTTGGAGGGTTTGCTTCCAGGTATTTTTTCATCTAATATGAGAAAATGTGTCTTTTGCTTACAGTGGGTTTGAGATTCTAGTTTAAAAAGATTATAGGATTACTTTTCAAGTTGTGGGTGACACCTGAACCAGACAGAATTTGTTAACTGAAGAAGCAGCAGGTTTCCAAGAAGTGGTTATGTTGACATCTGCTTTCCTGGTTTTGTTTTCACTTTAATAGACATGATTATCTTTTTGTTATTTGGTATATTGTGCAGTTCCAAGGCCAGGTTTGAGGGTGGTTTGAGCAACGTGGTCCTGTGCACAATGTCCCTGCTCATGGTAGCAGGGGTGGAACCAGGTGATCTTTCAGGCTGGTTTCAACTCAAACTATTCTGCCACTCCATGATTAGCATTTTGCAGAATTGTTTCTTTCCTACAGCTGAGCTGGGATTTTCAAGTATCTGTTATGTCGTGGCTAAATTTCCTAGAATTCTTTTGTGCATGCTACAGATATATTTCTACTGACTTTTTTTTTTTTTTTTTTTTTTTCTTTTTTCTTTTTTTTTTTTTTTTTTTCCAAAAAAACTTCTTCTGCAAGATTTGGTGATTCTTTCAGCTATATTTATGCATCCTGAAATCAGATATCTCTAGTGTGTTTGCAAAATGATAGTAGATGATAAATACTTCTTTACAAGAATAGGTTGAAATGCAGGCAGGAAACCTGTCAGAAAGCAGGCAGTAAATAAGGAGGGAGTGAAAAAGTCACCAATTAAAATTTAAGAATGATGTTTCAAAAACAATTTTTGAAATGTATTTTAAGAATAAATTAAGAAGATACCCTTATTTTCAACTAATTTCCACTCATAGAGACACATAAAGATGTAGCAGTTTTAAGAACTGCTATACAAATACAGGAATAGGGAAAAGTTCAGTTGATCTTTACATAAAATACTGCAAATTTTCTTTGTATTGTCTAAAACTGAGGTAGGATAGTGTGAACAACAAAAAAAGGAAAGTGGGTAATAAACCTTCATTTTTAATTATTGATGTGGACCAAGTTTAGAAAATAATAAATATAGAAAACGTGTAGGCATGGCCTATAGTTCTCATCAAAATATTTTTAACTGCTTATTTCCTCACAGGAAGCCACCAGGGTGTTTCATAGATAAAAATGATAGATTCATAGAATATACTGAGGGAACCCTTTGGGATCATCAAGGTCAATTCCTGGGCATGCACAGGACACCCCAAGAATCACACCATGGGCCTCAGAGCATTGTCCAGACACTGCTTGAATCTGTTGGTGGTGTGATCTGCCCCCAGCACTCGAGGCCACCCAGTGCCTTTCCCTTGTAAAAATTCATGGTATTCCAGCTCAGGGCACTGAGACCCCCTTGGTTCATCAACTGTGTTGAAGGCAGAGGCAAAGCATGCATTAAATGCCTCTGCCTTGTCTCTGTGAGCTGACCATCCTCATCCTGCAATGGACTGATGTTGTTTTTGCACCACCTTCTGTAATTGACATGTTTGGAAAAAACTCTTTTTATTGTCCCTCACAGTACTGGCTAAGTTTAACTCCAGTATGGCACTGGCCACAGGAGTTTTCTCTGTACAGTGGCAACAGCATTTCTGTATTCTTCCCATGTCACCTTTTTACTGAACAGTTTATATTTCTGTAAGAAGTCTATACATTAGTGAGGAAGAATATTGGAAAATCCTTTAAACTTCAGCACGATTGTGTATGATCCCTAAATTCATGGTTAATTCTTGGTACTGTACCATACAGTATGCCAGAGATTAATGTGGCTACAACTGTGACTATTAAGTCCTGTTGTAGCTAGTCCTTCTTTGTTTAATTCTATCAGTGTTTAATATATACCAGCTGACATTTTAGTTTTGAGAACAAGGATTGTGTGTCAGAGCAAAGAATGATCAGGGAAGTATACTATGACTTGACAACATATTTGAGGTACTCTCAAGGAGAAAAGATTCATAGAATATCTGGAACCATACCCACACAAGTCAATAGAAAAAATTAAATATATGCATGTAGTCTGGAAATTCAATAAATGTGTATTAGTTTCAGGAATTTAGCCTGTCTTTTAGATTACTAACCATCTATGCTGTCAGGAAAATTCCACATGCCTCTAGCACTGCTAATAAAGAAGTGTCAACTTTCTAACCTAAGAAATTGATTGGAGAGTTTATTTCATGGTTTTCAGTGACAACCTGACCTTGCTTCCACTGGGCATAGACATTATGGTTTTGCCTATCTGCAAAAGAAGATCTCTGTTCAGTCAGATTGACCTTCTGCCTCATCTGCTTGACTTGTGATATTTTGGAATTTCCTGCTGCTGTGCCCCTAAGAGGAGACATTTAAAAAGTGAGCAGAACTACAGAAACATTTTCCTAGGCTACTTTACTCAGTATTTTCCTGAGCAGTCTGAAGCCTGCTTCCCTCATGCCGAGGGTTGAAGTTTTGCTGGCACTTTTCTTCCTGTCAATAGAGATTTTAAACTTGATCATTTCATGGTTGCTGTGGCCAAGACAGCTGCCAGTCTCCACTTTGCTCATGAGGTCCTTTGGCATTCAGCAGATAAAGGAGGGCATCTTTCCAAGTTGTCTCCCTTAGGGTCTGTTCCATAGACTTGTCATCCAGGTGTGTTAGGAATCTTCTGTCCTGGTTTGTACCACTTGTGTGATGTTCTCAGTTAATTTCTGTCAAGTTGAAGTTCTCTATAAGGACAACAGTTGACTTGGATGTGTCCCTTAGTTCCTCAAAGAATAATTCATTGGCATCATTGTCCTGGACAGGATGTCTGTAGTAGACTCCCACAGGAACAGCCACATTATTTGTTTGCCTCTTGGTTCTAACCAGCTCACCAGCTGTGAGCTCCATCCATTCTAACTCTTCTATTACATACAGTGTATGTGCCACCCTCCAGCCTCTTGTGCCCTGCCTATCCTCCTGCAGAGCCTGGGACCATCCCACAGGGCACTGCAGTCACAGGACTCATTCCAACAGGTTTCCCTTATGCCAGTGATGTGAAATCTCTGGGACACAACTAAAGCCTTGAGCTCCTCTTGTGTGTTCCATGTGCTCATGATTTACCAAAATAAGAGTATTGGTCTAATACTAATATGCAGCTGTGACGGACAAAAGACTCTCTAACAGTTTAAAGTTACAAAGTGTGTGTTTATTCAGCGCTGGGCAAAGTGAGGTGATCCTCTAATAGCACTGCAAAATCACAGGTGATCACAGAGTTTATTTATTGACAAAGGGTTCAAACAAATAGATATTCATAATAACAGCCCCTCCCATTCCTCACCTCCTATGGTAATTAGCAGAATAGCTATTAAACATGAGTGATTGACTTCTTAAATTAAGTCTGGGATCGTTTTCGTGGGGAGGGGTCTCAAAAGGAGGAAGTAAGGCAAGCTCACCCTAAACTCTTGACCTCTTCTATCAATGACAATACAAATGATTTCTGGGGATAGTCCAGTTTTACAAAGAATGGGTTTCTGGCTGCATTGTCTACGTTCCTTTGGATCTGCTCACTAGTTCCATCTTTTCCCATTGTAAGCACAGCTGAGCAAACATAAAATGACAGACAGTCAATTATTTAAGTTTCAGATAACTACTCCCTTCTAACTTCTAACTTTTAATTTTTTTTCAGCAAGGTAACTAAAATCCTAATTTTCTAAGATTAGTGTTTCACTCTGTGCCTTAGTGTAGAAACATCTCAGGTGTGGTGTGTTGCAGCCAGCACCTTCTAGAGTGGCTTGAGGGATCCCATTAGTGCTGATTTCCTCATGTTTTGGCACAGCATCCCATTGCTCTTCACTGGTGAGTGTGGTCTTGTCCTTTTCCTCCTGCCAAGCTAGTTAAAAGCTCTGTCAATGAGCCTCCTGCCTCCTGTGCATCGTGTCAGATGTCAGTACATCAGATATTGAATATATCCTCTCATGGTAAAAAACCCCAAATTTTTCCAATTATACCCACCTCTGAGCCACACATTTACTTAATGTATCTGCCTATTCCTGTCAATATTGTTCCTTTTTACTAGAAGGATTGAAGAAGTGAGTAATTGTGTTCCTGCTAGTGATTTGAGCAATAACAAAGCATGGAAATTGTAATTATTGGAATTTCTCATTCCTATCAACAATGTTAGGGCAATTTAAGAAAGTTTTATTTAGACACATCCTAATAACAAGGTTCAGTATGAACATTTGTTACTCACTGAAAAATATAGTTAATAAAAAAAATTTGCTAAATGATGCATAAGATTTGTTTGATAACATCCCATTAGATAAACACCTGAGCAGATGTGATGTATTCAAAAGGAAAGGGAGCAGAAACAATTTTTTTTACCAGTGTCTAGAAGTTAATTTAGCTGGTTGTTGTATGCACATCTGTAACATTTACTTGGCAAGAATATAAAGAATTTTAGAACTTGGCTTAATGCTTTACATTTTGCAGTTGCAGATCTAGAACCTCATAATAACAAGGAAAAATGTAAACTGGTGATTTTTCAGCTTATACTTTTTTGTGTAGTGACGTAACTGAATCTGATAGACATAGTGATTTATTTTCAAAGATGCAGGACACCCAGGTAAGTTTCACATTAAAAAAGGCAAATCTAAGCAAAAGAAAAAAAAGAAAAAAAAAAAAAATCTAGGTTTCAGTCTTTGAAGAAGTTCCATAAGGACTAAAAGGATCTGTATTGAAGTTCAGAATTATATTTTTCCTTTTTCAAAGCCTTGCATGTAAACTATGTGCAATTTTAATTTTTTTTTTCTTACCGTTTTTTCTAAAATTTCTGCTCTGTTCATATTCTCATTTTGATTGTGTAATATGCAGAATTTCAAGAAAATAATTTTTTAATTCATAAGTAATATTTTTCTTTTTTTCAACAGATACTTCTGTTATACTAAGATTACATTTTGCAGGGATGGGTATACAAGAAAAAATTTTAAGTGTTATGTTTTTAGGTGGTCTCATGGTTGTAAAGAACTATCTGGTGCAAACAGATAAGGACATGACTAAGACCATTAGGATACAGTAGTTTTTAGTTAATTTGAGTATATTAATTGTATCCCTTGAAAGTGATAGGACAAAGTGTTTGAATTTTATCACCTAAAAATAGGCAGCTAAAATGTCTTGGATCATTTTTCACCGATCTAGTTTAAAAGTGAGCAGATTTCTGAAATTCCCAGTGCAGTTGCAGAACATACTAATCAATTAGTATCAATATTGTCTGACTGTGTAACTGATTTATATATTCTCGTGAGAAAAATTAAATTGACCTGACCCTCTTATGAGATTCCATGTCTTCTTAATCAGCTTAATTAATATGTATACTTTCACCAGTAAGCCAACTTTAAAAGTCTAATTGTTTTATTTACCTGTTTTTTTAATGTATTATTAATACTAGCCCAAGTGACACTATTTTACAATATTAAGTCTGAAGTACAGTGAATTATAAATCTTGCAGAATACATTCAACTTGCTGATTAACTTCTAAAGAGTCACCTGTGAGACCCAGCATTGCCCCTAGAAGAAGCTCAGTAGAGTAATAAGTGATGTTGGTGTATATGAACATGCACACTTCTATTCTTACAGCTATGATTTTGTCTTAGTTCACTGGAGTTTGCCTTGATTTACTTCCATCTGACACAAGACTTCATAGTTACATGATATGAAGATGTTATTTTCATTAGTCTGAAAACAAATATTTAATAAAATATGAAATGTATACAAATTTGTCACTCAGGCTCACGACTTGAAGGTTACTGAGATCCCTGGGCTGTCTTTATGTTCCATATGTGTGAAGCACGTATGAAAATATTATTTACACATGTTCTGGTCAAACATTTCACATAATGTGTCCACTTGAAGCTGTGGTTTTGCTCTACACCTGAACATAGGAGGAAGCTACAGCTATGTCTTTTCTATACAATGCTATTAATGATCTCACTTCATTTTTTATAGGGGAGATGGAATTTAGAACTGACAATGATCTTTTTGCAGAATGCCAAAACATCAGCATCAACATCTTGAAGAAAATGCCAAATACAAAAAAAATAATGTGATTTAATATCAAGAAATTGGTTAAGGGCAGTAGAACAAAATCCTTGATCTTCTTAAAAATGCTAAATGATTCTGTGATATAAGTGTTGTAGCTCCTTTCAGCAAGGTCTGTCCATCACAGCCTGGGTGGAGGTACTGCTCTTCCTGCACATTATACAGCCAAAATGTGAGGAAGGCTTGTGACAGAGGACAGAGTGTAATAAAGACCTACAGACCCTCTTCAAGACCCTGTTCCTGCTGTTGTCTACAAATTCTTTTGTGTCTTTACTGAAACAACAGTTAGTATTCCGTGCTGTGATACACACTGGGGTGCAGCAATCCTGTCAATCCACACCTCCACAGTGATTGTGGTCTCAGCATGCAAAGCCTGGCCTTCAGCTGTGCCAAACAATGTGAGTTGGCTTCCTGTACATTATATGGGGAGGCCCTGATGGGACTCCACTTCTTCCCAACTCTCTCACATTTTAAGTGTTTCATATGAAGGAGTCACAGCAACTGAAGTTAAACCTCACCTCTGACACGACTTCACTGTCTCTTCCTGCTTCCTCATCTAGTGCCCACCCTAGAGCCACTCCCTTCTCAGCCCAGCAAATCTGGAATACTTTACACAGAGTACAGATACTGTGGACTGAGGGGGTCTCCTGCCCTGGCACATCAGGTGGTAAAGCCGTGTCCTGAATGGCTGCAGAGAGGAATAAAGCTCAGAGAGGTAAAGGTGTGACACACAGCTGTGTTTCCTGTGCTCCCATTGATTGACCAAAGACAGCACAGCAAAGAACAGGTGGGAGATACCTCTGACTACACTTTTTTGTGTCCTGTCCACACCCTGTCCAGACTAATGCTTTCTCAAAGATGAGATGAGCAAAGCCGAGAAAGCCCCAGGGGCTGCAGACCACAGAATGTTTTGGAAGGGATCTTTAAAGATCATCCAGTACAGCTACTCTGAAATGAGCAGGGACATCTTCAAGTTGATCAGATTGCTCAAAGCCCTACCCAAACTGACCTTGAATGTTTCCAGGGGAGAGGCACCTAGCAGTTCTCTGGGCAATCTGTGCCAGGGCTTCAGCACCCACTTCATAAAAAAAAGGTCTTCATTATGTCCACTGCAAAACTTACATTTTATGGCTTAAAACCATTTTACCATCCTATCACTATAAGCCCCACTAAAAAGTCTGTCCACGCATTTCTTTTAAACCCTCTTTAAGTATTAAAACGTTGAAGTCTACTGTGCTGCAACAGAGTAGACTCTGTTGAGAACAAACAAGACCCTACAAGGCTTTCTGAGACCAAACAAATATGTTCCCTTGTTTTAAAAGATATCTAATGTGTTCTCAGGTGGTTATCTATAAAGTGATGCCTTGATTTGAAAAGACAGGTGTGCTAGGGAAGAGCAGGGCTTTCCCTCAAATGGAGCCAATTAATCCTTCCCTCTGAATTAGTATAATTTTGGAATTAAGGAGCTCTAGGCAAAGATGTGGGGATAGGAATAACAGTTCTTTACTAATATATATATATGTATATATAACAAGGCAAACAAAACAACAACAACTACGAAATTAACAGCTACAGAACAGGAACCCAGTAGCAGTTCTATCAGCTGTGGACACATTTCCTCTGTGGTGGAGTCACCATCCCAGCTGGCAGTGAGTGCCAGCCAGCTTCCCACTGTCACTAGGCATCAGGGCTTTCTTAGCATGTCAATGGGGAAAAATTCCACAGAGGGAAAGGATAAAAAAAATACAACCCCCAGCAAGTGATGACGTCAGTACTGCTATTGTATCAAAATTGTGAAGAACACTTCACTGTATTCTACTGCAAATGTAAAATAAATGGTAAAGAATTATGTATATTGAGTAAACAAAATTGTGCCCTAAAGATAATAGAGTTTCTATTTAGCTCATCTGATATATAAATTAAAGGAGCAGGCATTTATTTTCACACATTTGCTCGTTATCACCATCATCTTTGTCATCATCATCATCATCATCATCATCATCATCATCATTACTTTACATGAACATAATTGCTCTTTATGTCATGTATAAATTTAGATACAACCTGTAATGGCATTCTAACAATTGCTGGGAAGTAAATGGTTACTTTCCATAGCCTGGTAAAAATAATGCTTGTAAGTCTGTGTAAGAATGGGAACTGTTGTTTTAGAGAACAGTGTTACAAAGTGAAAACTGTTATCAGTTTGTCATAGAATTAAAACCAATCAGGTCTTAGGTAGTTCTGTTTTGTAATGAGCAAGGAGGCTAGGCTGAGCTCAGAGACATTTTCACAAACCCAATTTTGTTGATTTTTCATTTCAGATGAAAATCTCACAAAGCTTGGGGCTCCTGGTGTGAAGACAAACTTTAAAATTTTTGGCTTGATTTTGTTTTCAAGGTCTTTTTACTAGAAGTGTAGTGGGACAATCTATAAAGAACAAATACATTCTGCTGTCTAAGTGAAACTAGCTAGACAATTCCAAGACAAATCCTGTACTGCCTACCTGTTCTCTGTTCTTCCCTGGGGCTGTGTAAAGCTACTCAGAAAGCCATCCCATTTGGGGCCATGCATTTTATTTTCTTTCCCTCCTAAAGCAAAAAAGCACATGATGCTAAAGGTGGTATAAACCTGCATCACAGCTATGGGAGGTAGGCAGAGAGAACATTTTCCATTAAAATCCTGCTGGATGTTAATGAAAACTTATAAAAGTAAATCACAGGACCATCAGCATAGTGTGAAATAATGGAAGATTGAGAGATAATGGGTTCTGATTTCTTTCACTCTCTGGATTAGAGGAATGTTCTCCTTGCCTCCTTTTCCTGCTGGATTGATGGGTATGATGTATAATGTTGGCAGTCAGGAAGGACTGGTCCAGAATAGCCTCAGAGCAATTCCAAGAAGAGTTCAATTTTAACTGGACTTGAAGAAAACCACAGTTATCCCTCTAAACTTTCAGCAGGCTGTAACAGGCACATCATTAAGAGGGTTCCACTACTAGTCAGGCATCCCTGATTCATGGGGCATTCAAAGAAGGAAATATCCACCTGGGGCTGTGAGGTGTGCTGCCGGCAGACCTGAGCTGGCTACAGAGATACTAAATATCCACATCGATGTCCTTGATCTGTGCTGAAAGTTGCATAATATTCTACAATTGCAGGGAAAGGGTATTAATTCTGCAAAAGCTGCTGGATAATTTCATATAGACACCATTCTGAAGTATATTTGAATTAAACGAATTTCTGAATAAAAAATTGACTGCAGCATTGAATGGATGGCATTAATGTCAGAGTTTTGCATTCCAAATTCTCTTCTTTTTGTGCATTTAAAAAAAAATATCTATAAGTGACTATGTATTTAAAAAAATGTGATTACCACAATCATTAAGTAATGTTTTACACATCTTAAATCCAATGCTCTTTTCCTTTGCTGCTCTTAATAGCTGAAGTGGAAAAGTGAATGGAGAATGGTAACTCTGTAGTTATGGATTATTTTGTTTGACTTCTCTGGCGAGAAGGATTTTGTGTTATTTATCCTGAAATAAAGAGTTAATGCCAACTTGGGTGAGTTTTTATTTGTTTTTTTAAATTTTTTCAAGGTTTCTTAGAGAGTGATCTGTCTTCCTCTTCCATATTAAACTACTGCTTTTTCAAAATTTTTTGCTTTCTCACTGTTCCATGTGCTCAACAGTATATTAAAGAAAAAGTAAAATTCAGTGAAAAGTACCTTAAACCAGTTTCAGTTATCTTGTACTTTTATTGCTACTTTGCATTCATTTACAGAGTTTAGTCATAGAAATCCTATAGATCCTTTGCAGGCAAAATCTTTGTTGATATTGCTTGAAATGATTATAAAGTGCAGTTTTGAGATTAGTTTTGTGTGTGTAACACAGCTCATGATAATTTTTCATGTCATATTCTTCTGTCTATTCTGAACACTTTTTTTTTTTTACTTTTGATGTAATTAATGTGTATGTTTTTCTAAACTTTCTTATAAAATAAACAATTCATGTTGCTTAAACACATCTCTTTGGTTGGATTTCTGGTTAAAATATTTAAATCAGTTTAAATTGCTGTTTCTAAACCTTTTAGGCTCCTCTTTTTTATCTTGATCTCTTTTAATCTGGGTATTAAGGTGGTGGCTAAGGTCTAAGAGTCTGTGCAGCACCATTCTATAGCAATAAAAAGGTTAAAATAGCACAGCACTACTTCATTTTCAATTAGGTTTTTTTAAACCTTTGGAGTCACATGATATATGACCATACTGTGTCCATCACAGTTTTGACTGCTCTGAATTATTTCAGTGTATCACAGCTGTTCTGGAAAGAGTGCTTAAATCTGCATGGTGGCAGTGATGGAATACAAGGGATTTCTGGCATTGCTGCTTTGCAGCCAGGGCAGAGCTGACCTGCTCAATGATCATTTCAGGGAGTAAAGCAGCTTAGACTTTCAGTGGGTACCAATCCTGACAGCTTTGCTTCTTTCCCTGAATTAACAGAGTGGAGTTAATGGTGCATTTAGCTGTAGGCCCAGCTACATTTCCAAAGCAGTGTTGATATGAGACAAATCTCAGATAACCACCCAGAAAAGTGGAAAATCTGCCCATGAGCAACCATCCTACTCTCCATTAACTCAGAGTCTTTTCCCTGACCTCTAAACACTTGTGCTGATGCCAACTAACACTGGAAAGGAATCACCTGTGCTGGCTGAAGGGCTACTCAGTCTCACTTTCACTTCAGAAGAGACAAAATCGAGGACTGGACTGCGACTGTAATACAGAGCATCATACATGGGAGCTCATTTAACCCTGCTTGCTTGTGAACAGTTAATGAAATGTGTAAGTCTAGCTTCAGATTTGTAACAAATATAGCACAATAGAAAGCAAAAAGGCTAAAAACATAGAATTTGGACATTGGGTCTATCACATACATACTTAAGGACAAAATTAGTCCTGCTTTACTTAACAGAAAGCCAAAAGAGTAATGTCTAAAAAAGAGTAAAAGTAAAAAGTAAAGGGTAATGTGGACCTAGGAGGGTGAAAGCTATGTCAGCTGTATAAAACACTGTGCAATCACAGCCAGAGAACTTATTTCTGTTCCATGACATTCTAGCATATGAGCCAGCACACAGCCATGCATTTTTATGTTTCCCTTTTCACTGTTTTTTTCATCTCCGTGCCATTGGATTGAAGAGTTAATAAAATTCTACTCCTACATGAGGTCATTTCAGAACTAAATGCAGCAGTTTGAAATGGAAATACAACAAGCACTAAGAAGATGTTTAATGAGGTGGCATTCTGGATGTGCTCTTTGAAGAGTACATTTGCAGAATTGTTTGATTGCGTGGATCATGCAGGAAAATAGAAACCAACACAGATTTAGCGCTGATTGCCATAGTTGCATTCAGATCAAATATCACAATTCCACTTGGAATTACAAATAAATCTGATTCACTGAATTGCCTAATATCATGGCAATGTTCCTGTGCAATTTGCATAGTAAAATGCTGAGAAAAATGGTGCTTCCTTCAACCTAAACAAGGTAAGACTTGAATCTGCTTTTCCATATTAAAACAATTGTAGGGAGTGTTAAGGCTGATGACAATGTCGTGTTTTAACAGCACAAAGCTGCAATTTAACCATGTCTCTCATCATTTTGTTCCTTACACTTTTGCCTTCTGACAGTAACATAGAAGAGTGTACTTATAAGCTGTCAATATGCCAATATTTCAACTTTCAATGTTGATTTTATTTAAAAGAATAAAGCAAGCTGTCATAAGTGGCTTTGCATGTCAGTGTGTGGATTCCAATGCTTGCCATTGTTCAATGTTTATCTCAGCTCTGAAATCTCAGCATGTAACATATAGAATTCAATATTGGGCAATATTATTATTGAAACAGCAAAAAATTGGAAGAGATTGGAATTTACTGTGCAACTGGAATGAGTTTGGTTACCTCAATAGGTATCAATCAGAGATCCTAAATAAAAAACAGATGCTAATTCACTATTATTATTGATCACAATTATAATAAACTCCAATTTATACAATTCTTCAATTGTTTTTCTGTTATATTTACTACCATAGTGATAAAAAAATATAAACTCTGTTTTTCCTACACCTCACAGTGCTGCGTGGGTGCTGTACCTTGAACTCAACAGAGGTTCATCAGGATGAGTAATGAAGGGAGGCAAATCCATTAGAGGGAAGAAAGCAGAAACATGAACTTTAAAGAGGATGATCAAAAAAAAACAGCTTCTATGATTTCTACTTTCCCTCCCTCCCACATTTCTGTTTTGGTTTTGAAAACCTAAGATCTCTCTTGCAAATTAATTTCAGCTCCTGCTGGATCCTGAAGTAAGATCACAGCATCTAGTCTGCTTTGAAGGTTTTATTAGAGAAATAGCAAATTTTGTTATTTGAACTGGATAGGAGTCACCAGTGCTTGTCCTCCTTGCTTCCTCCAAGATCACAGATAAATTGTTTCAGCCAACTGCCTAATACCTTAAAGGAGAAATCATCAACCTTGGTGACTTTAAAAACAAATAGAGTCATAGAATCGTTTGGGCTGGAAGGGACCTTAATGATCACCTTGTGCCAACCCCCCTGTTCTGGACAAGGGAACCTTCCCCTAGACCAGACTGCGCAAATCCCTGTCCAGACTGGCCTTGAACACCTCTGGGGATGGGACAGCTTTTCTGGGCAAACTGTTCCAGTGCCTCTCCACCCCTGCAGTAAATAATTTCTTACCAATATCTAAATCAGTTTGATGCCATTCTTCCTTGTCCTATCACTCTACACCCTTGTCAAAACTCCCTCTCCATCCCTCTTGCAGCCCCTTTAGGCACTGGAAGGGATTCTAAGGTCTCCCCAAAGCCATTTCCAGGCTGAACAACCACAACCTTCTCAGCCTGTTTTCATAGGAGAGGTCAATTAATCTAAATCTTCCATAACTTGCTCTTTTCCTACAGTAGCTGGAATAACCAGCATAACTCATTTCAGTCAAGTAATGACTGAAAAACAAATTTAACTCTCCTGCTGGAGTGATTTGTTAGTGTATCCTTTAATCCCCGGAGCAGTAAAATAACCTTTCCCTTGTTATCTGCCTCAGTGCTACTGTTCTTATAGAGCGATTTCCAGACACCGTTTCTGCCCCTGAATTTACTGTGTGCCTTAAGGACATGACAACAGATTCTAGTGAGTCATATCCAAGGTCCATCTGGCCTGCTATCCTATCTCCAGGCAAGGTCAATAGCAGACACTTAGGAAATAGCAGAGGAATTGGGCAAGTGTATTTTAACTTTTTATCAGCATCTGAGGAACATCCTGAACAAGAGGTTGCGTCTTTGAATATACTAGATCTGAGGGGATTAATTATAATTGCAATTCAGCACTGAAATAATACCCTTTATTTGCCTTTGACATGACCTCCATGTAGAGTAGATGCCACTTGTTTTGCAATCAGTATAAAAGGGTTTTGCATTCAGATTGCATTTTTTAAATCACTGATGAAGCCACAGGACAAGAGACCAGTAATTCATGCAAGTGAGGGCAGTGATTGCAGTACAGAGATATCTTGAATAAACTCAGCACAGGGTTTGACACCCATGAGGTCAACAGAGATTATAAGAAATAAATTATTCCATATTTAACTCCATGATGCCAGAAGAAGGTACCAATGAGCAGTAAGTCGGCAGTGTAACACAATGAGCAGGGGCTGGAGTGACGCCACATTTGGGGTGTCAGACTCAGTTGTACCCATCAGCCTGAGCTCAAGTTCTTTAAAAGGGGACATTTGTAGATACCTTCCTCTCCTAGGATTTCCCTGACCACCCAATAAAGCTGTTGCATTCCAATGTGGGGAACAGCAAGGAGTTATTTTAACAGATGGTCAGGAACAGAATTAAGCCAAGCAAGGAAAACATTGTATCTGAGAACCGTTTATTGGAAATTAAAACCAAACAAAATAAAAAGGATTTACCCCACTAAAGAGGGCTAGAGAAGACAGCAAGAGAAAGAAAAGTGAGGAAGAGCCTGCCTGGGCACAGCTCCCATCGTGGCAGGTGTGGAGGCTCTTTGGACCTCCAGTGCTCTGAGGCACCAAACTCCAGAGCTCTTAGGCTCCTACTTTGTCAGATTATCTTAAAAAAGCAAAACAGCTGAGAGTTAAAAAGGTCATTTATTACAAAGCACATCAGTCTCAACAAACAGGCAGACAATCAATGGCAAAAAGCAAAGCAGCAGCAATAAGTGAATGGCTAGAAGCCAGAATGGCTAAAAGCAACAACTCTCCCCAGTACAAACTCTTATAAAGGATTTTTCCAACAAGCTAAGACACAAACTCAAACCACCACTCCTTAACCCATTAGAATTCTAATTTCTTAGCACGCCAGGCTACGTATAAAATAAGGCATACAACCTACCTTGTTCTATCTGAAAAATGTAAGCAATATTCTTACTATAGCTCTATTATGTCTATGTCCTGTCTACAGCTGTGGGCCTGGAGCATCTACTGAAGATATCAGTATCTTTCAACCTTTACTAGAACACACTCTGCTACTGTGGCATTTGAGACCTTTTACTTACTAAAAGCATTAGAAGTCACCCTAAGACTCCTGACTTACTTCTTCTTAAACGTCCACTTTATGTGTGAGTGGCTTAATATACTTCAATGCATCCAAAGGCTTTAATTCAATCCCTGTACTCTGATTTCTCTCTGATTCAGAGAGACCCCTGACTCACTGACTCCAGCAGGCAGGCAGCTGGACATGAGGTCAGGGGCGTGGGGCAGGAGCCCAGAGAGGTGCAGAAAGGCAGCAGCAGCTCAGAGGCAGGCTGGGTGGGACGAGGGGGCTCAGACAGGGACAGAGATGAGGCAGGCAGGGCCCTGGGCAGGGACACAGGGAGGCAGGGCAGACACAAGGGTGGGCAAGAGCCAGGGAGGGCAGGGGACCCAATAGGTAGGCTGGGGCCAGGGAAAAAGCCCAAGATTTAAAAAGCCCCGACTCAAAAGCAAGTTTTGACAAGCAAGTCTCAAAAAGCCCCTCAAGCCATCAAGCCTCAAAATCAAAACCACAGACCCCAGCCAAAAGCCCACACCCAAAAAGCAGGTTTTGAAAAGCCCCAAGGCTTGTGTTTAGCTACTTTTATGCCCTGTCTCTCCTCCCTGCTGACAGGAGACCATTCTCCCAATTCAATGTCCCACTGCAGTCCATGGGTGAAGACCTTTTTCCATCTGGCTGGAGAGCCCCTCTGGAGGGTGCAGTGTCCCTGTGGTCTCCTGGTTGGAAACCAAATGTTATTTGGCTGTGAAAAAAAATAGTCCTGCACATAAACACTATGACTCTTGGTTATCTTATGCAGAAAGCTTCAATTCCAAAGCTGTTGATCCGTCTCATTTTATAAATACTGCATCTGTAAAACAAAAACAGTGAGGCTATTCCCTCAATCACAACGAATTTTGAACAGTCACATTATTTAAAATATCTCACCTACAGAAGGGGATTCTGTGGTTACAATAATTTATAGTGCTACATAGACATTAACAAAATATTTCTTATCTAAATATTTAAACTGTGTTCAACAGAGTGGAATTACCCTTAATGAATTCCCCTCCTTAGGGAAGAACAAAATTTAGTCTAGTGTGTTCATGGTCATTTCTGAAAATAAAAGAATGAAGGAAAGTGCAAATCTGATTTTTATAAAACCAGCAGAATTACAGTTTTGTTCATCTTTGGAAATTATTGACTGAGTGATGCTGTGAATTTTTATGCAGTTGAAGCCATGCTCCATGGCCTATGCAAAAACATAACATAAATGATGGCAGGAAATAAAGATACTCATTTCACATACCTGTGCATATTCAATTTAAACCTTTACCGGAATATTCACTCTTATTTGTAGGATTTATCTTGAAAAGCATAGTTTGATGCTTTATTTTAATTGCTGGCAACAAACAAATGTGAAATGCTTTAGCTGTCTGTGCTGTATCTCCCACTCCTTTGTGGAGAGTGGCCAAAGGAATTGTGAACACATAAAACAGCTGTGCCCTATTAGCAAGCTGACAGATGGATGCCAGCCAGTCACTTTGAACAAGTTCCCACTCCCTTGATTCTTCACAGCAGAGTCTTATGTGCCCTTTTTATGGGCAGATGTGTTATTGTTATCACATGTAATGCAGCCACTCAAGGAAAGAGGAAAAAGACAGAACAATCCTAGAAAGATAGTTTCTTAATTGCAGCGGACTAGTAACATCCACTTCCATAATATAATGAAAATGGTTATGTGGCTGTCAGGAAGCACTGGAGTCATGTTTCTGCCCAGGCACAGAGTGATTTTCCCAGACACAGTGGCAGAAGAGACAATTTTGGTGATGGCTCATTGCAGTCTCGAAAGCTCACAAGTCTGTGATAGATGGTGATGATCTCCCTTCTGGATATTAGCTGGAGCTCAGGGAGATGAATCCCACTTTGGAATTCTTTGCAGCCTTGCTGGGGGTCCTAGTACAGCCAGTGACCCCAAGAGGCTCTTCAATAGTGCCAGATACCTGCAGCAAGGGGGGAGCCAGGCACCTCAGGCTGCCCCCATCGCTGACAGGCAATTCAGAGTGTGAGACACACGGCCTGTTTTAGGTGCCTGCCTTTGCATAAGAAGGATTATTGCCAAGAATAATGCCTGTCTTGGCAACACAATTCTCACCCCTGGCTTCTCTTTGCTGACATCTGATGGGTTGCAAATTTAAAAGCCATCTATGGAGTTCTTCTTTTTCCAGTATGATTAAAAGTTTTACTCTTCAATGATTGTCAGTTGCATAACAGGTGTGGTTTGGGATCTGATCTTGGCAATTAAGCTGCAGATTCCAGTGGAGCTCTTGCATAAAAACTCCAACTCTCTTCCCTTAAAGTAAGAGTGCATCTAATCCAGCTAAAAATATCAACTTCCACAAGAGCATCAGACAAATGTTCTTGTGGATTTGCGATGGAAAATTGGACTATTTCTGTTATTAGTGCACATCAAAAATCATGCATATACTTGTTACTATGAGTACATGACAGACAATTTCATATATCTGTTTTCATCTACAGTACTTCATAAGAGGAAAATGTGGGACGATTAGCAGTTATACACTGCCCCAGTTAAACAGCCCTTCAAAATAGTCAAGTACTCACAACCAGAAATAAATTTATTAATTAATTTCAAGAGAAAGGAAGGAAGGAAGGAAGGAAGGAAGGAAGGAAGGAAGGAAGGAAGGAAGGAAGGAAGGAAGGAAGGAAGGAAAGAAAGAAAGAAAGAAAGAAAGAAAGAAAGAAAGAAAGAAAGAAAGAAAGAAAGAAAGAAAGAAAGAAAGAAAGAAAGAAAGAAAGAAAGAAAGAAAGAAAGAAAGAAAGAGAGAGAAAGAAAATAGCCCCTTGCCTAACCTGGTGGCTTCCTGTCCCATGCATGCTAGTGCACCTGCTTGCAGGTGAGGGTACCTATCACCATCCAATCCAGAGTCCAGCTATGAATGTAATTAGGAAACAATAACACAAACTCAAAGAACTCAGATATCATAGCAGTGAGTATAATACAGGGTGCTGAAAAATCCTGTGCTAGCCAGGATTGTTTTAATAAACTGCTCAGAAGCTTTCATGAGCATTAATCTGATGTGAGGGGTGTGTAAAATGCAACCTGGCCATATGGCAATGCTTTAATCTGACAAGGCTGAAGCTATGACAGCAGCCACAGTGCACAGCCATCCTCTTCCCCTTTGCCCAGCTGCAGTTGCTTTTCCTTTTTTCATCTCTTCCTTTCCTCTTTGTCATTCCTAAAACAATCCTTTCACACCAGCTCTGGTAATAGAGTTTCTATCTCTCCAGATCCCTAGTCTACTGTAATCTGTTTTTCAAATCACCCTGTTTATCCAAGTTAGAATAAAATTATTTAAATCAGTTTCTTGTAATCTTCAGTTATTTATAGATAAAATTATATATATGTGAGCTATCTGCTGTGGGCACAGTATTATTGAAGGTTTTTCTTCAGGGATTACACCACCATATAAATTTATTTTCTTGTTCTCCACATAATGCTTAGATCTTTGAAAGGAAATAGCTTATTCTATCCTTTTTTTTTTCTCTTTAAGATAAAATGTCCACTTTTTTCTACATTTATTTAAGAGAGTGTTGTGGTTTATCAGTGTGATTGTTTGAAACTAGAATTTCATTTATGTTGGGGATCAGATGGCAATGCACTCCTTTTTTTTCCTCTGTGCTGAAAAAAAAAATTGGATATTTATCTATAAATGCTGAACAATGGTTCTTTGATCATGAATCTGATCCTCATCACACTGACATAAAATTGGCTTATTTGTATTACAGCCAGTAGAGTTGCAGAACAGTAGACATGGTGTGAGTGAATTAAAATTAGCTGTGGGCATTTACAGCAGGGTGAAATCCAAAATAACCCTTTGTGGTGCATTGTGTTTACTCCCTGAGTAAAAACTCCAACTGCTGAGTTAAACTCAAGTTGTTTCTTTTATGTGAATAGTTGGCATAGCTAATACCATGTCATTTGACATGGGTTACATGGGTAATGGACTTGTATTGTTTTTACCAATTTTTCAGTCTTTTTCCAGGAGGAGTAAAAGAAATACTTTCTTAGTTTGCTTGGTTTATGCTTTATCTGAAAAATTTTTAACATATGTATAATGGGCAGTTTTCTAGCCTAGTGACTGAGAAACATTCTATTTTATGTAGACATCAAGGATTTCCCTAGGTTATTCTAGTTTACAAAAACATTGGCCACTAGACCAACAGTGTGCATGACCTGCTTGTAGACTTTCAGTTGTATGAAGAGATATTTTCCCTTTGTAACTGTGCTTGCATTTAATTTTGGTTAACCTTGTATATAAAATTAATACATTAATATTAGTAATGGATATTTAAATATGCATGCATCTGTAATAAAAAAGAAATTTGAATGACAGTGAATTTGTCACAAAGAATTTCAGTTTTCAGTTTCCTAGTTACAATGAATGTGATTGATAGTGCTAACTGTATAGAATCCAAAGATGCATTTTACAACCAAAAAAATTGCTAAAAATGGCTGTTAGGTTGGTTTTTTTTGTAATCGTTGTTTTGCAGTTGTTTTGGAAACCACTTAATTAAAGAAAATATTTTCTTTCTCATGCATTCTTCTCTGTTGAATTTAATTCACTGTAAAAAGAGGCTACAAAAGGCCAATTTTTCTGTCCTTTTAAAAAAGACAACTAAAAAGGAGGTAAAAACCAGACCACCAGAAAGTAGGTAATAAATTTCTTTCTTTCTTTCTTTCTTTCTTTCTTTCTTTCTTTCTTTCTTTCTTTCTTTCTTTCTTTCTTTCTTTCTTTCTTTCTTTCTTTCTTTCTTTCTTTCTTTCTTTCTTTCTTTCTTTCTTTCTTTCTTTCTTTCTTTCTTTCTTTCTTTCTTTCTTTCTTTCCTTCCTTCCTTCCTTCCTTCCTTCTTTCTTTCTTTCTTTCTTTCTTTCTTTCTTTCTTTCTTTCTTTCTTTCTTTCTTTCTTTCTTTCTTTCTTTTCTATGTATCCACATGTGGTCTCAAGTGATAATTCTACTTAATTACATTTTTAATTACATAATATTTATGTGCAAGCATATATGTGCCTATGTAGGCACACAGCTACATCTTTGTTACAAAAAGCAAAGTTTTTTTGCTTTTGTGTTCTGTAACTATTCCTACCAGGACCTGGTTGCTGGATGCATCCAGTTTTGGGGATTTTGCTCATTTTTTACAGCAAAATATGGCTGCAGGAATGGTTACATTTGTGCTCCATAAGCAGGTTCCAGCTATATATTCAAGCTGGACTATAAAGTAGGGAAAAAACAGCTGATACACAAAGGGGCTGTCTAGACAGTGCCCCATCAGTCTGGCTAAATTTGGTGCTACTGCTCCCAATGGGATAATAATATAATTGTTCTGGTGTCTACATTCATTTCCCATGTCAAATATCATCCCAAATATATATATATTTTCCAATACAATAGGCCCATAGGCCCAAACTCTATCATTAAATGGAAGCAGCTCAAAAATAACCACCTAAGTGAATATCTCCTAATATGCAGAAAAGATTTTATTTATTTGCTGGAAGAAAACAAAAACAAATCAAAACCAAAAAATCTCAACCAAACAAAAAAAAATCCTACATAATTTTTCATCAGAATCGAATTAACTTGACTTTCAGTCAAAACATAATTATTTTAATTAAGAATCTAAAAACATTTTTCTGAAAAATACAAAAATTTACTTCTGTATAGGAGCAAAGCAAAGGCATCTTCTCCTGTACAATTATTAATATTATCAAAGAAAATTTAACAGAAATTCAGAGATTTCAATGTGAAATGATAGGTATGAATCATAGGTTGCAACAAAGTGAAAATCTTATTTAAAAAAACCTAATGAACAAAAAGCTTTAAAGAAAAGTTGTAATTTTATCTTTTTTAATGAAATGAGTGCCGGTTTCTTTACTTTCTGTGGAGTGACTATCTTATTTATTTGGACTTTTTTGATTGTTCAAAAGACATTTGACAAATATTAGAACAACAAATATCTTGATTAAGACTTGTTCTACGTATTTCCGAAGATGGTGTGAAAATTCTGAAATCTATGAAAACTTTATGGAGGAAATTAAGCAAAAATATGGAGCTTCTAAAAGGAAAAAACAATGGGAATAAGAACTGTGCCTTCAAACACAATGGTTAAAATTAAAAAAAAAAAAAATAGAAATATATAAATCCCCCTGCTTCAGGAAAGCAAAATACAGAAAATGTGTTTCTGATTTTCCTGTCTGCACAATTATATGTTGTTCTCCATTCAGTTTTGTTCTTTTGTTTCAAGACCAAATTATTCCAAGACCTCTACATATAACAGAACTCAGTGATTTTGGACATTTTAGAGAAACATGCCCCCTGATTAGTTTTATTTTAGAAAGTGATGCTCTCCATGTGCTTCAGTAGCTATTTAGATGAGAATCCACACACACACTTCAGGCAGAGACCATGGGAAAAGCCACACTGCCCCACACCTCACTTTGTAAACAGCACAGGTTTCTTCCCCATCATTTACCAATTCTGGCAAACTGTAGTCAAAAGCTTTAAGCATGTCAAGAATACAAATACCAGGCTAAGCTGCAAATAAATAAAAATCCACTCCTTCCCCCAAAACACTGGGGTGTCTCCCTCCCTAAACTTCCTCTATAGAAACTTTGGTGGCAGCAACTTTCCACGGGATAAGTGAGGGAAAGAAGAGGAAACTCCAAGTAAGAGGGTGGGAAATAAACCCCCTTATCTCTGTCCAGAAGTGCTCTGGAGGAGCTTGCACCCAGACTACTGTCCACCGATGAAAAGGAGGCATGGGAGAAAAAATATGAATATGAACAGAAATACCATTAAATAATTTAAATCTAGGTTTAATCTTGGAGTGACCAGACCTGCTGGAGAAGGGACTGCATGGGCATGAGGGTGTTGGGTTTGGGGGTCTGGGCAGTGAAGGGGGCTAAGTGTGCACTTCCAGGTTTGCCTCCCTCCCTTCATCCCCTGCACTGGAGGATGAGGAGGGTGGGGGAGCTCAAGGGCTCTGCAGCTGCCCCCTCACACTTGAATAAAGAGGAACTTTTCTTTCTGGAGGGGGCTAGATCCGTGAATACCACACTCAATAAGAGATGGGGCATATTGAAAACTATATTAAAATACCCTGATTAACAATTTTGCCATGAACAGGGGAGCTTTGGGAGATCTCTATAGTCAGGGCTGGGGGTTATTCATGCCAGCAGCTAAGAGGTCGAAAGGTTTCTGAAGTTCACAGGCTCAGAGCTTTTGTTATGCTAACAGACAATCTCAAATCAGCTGCCTACTGGAGTGTGAAATATAAATGATTCCTTGTGAACTTCCAACAAGTTGTCACTCTTGTTCTACAAATACCAGGACAGGCTGTTAATTTATAGTGGAGTCCTTTTCTTTCAGCATCGTGAGCCCTAAATGAATGCCTTTGTACTTCAAATAATCTTTCTAATGAAGTTGCCCTGGCATAATAGACCAAATAATTTTTTTTTTTTTTTTTTTTTAACATGAAAGGCAGGATCACTATTTCTCCAAATTTGTCTTTCCCTGTGTCAGAGGTGTTAGGGGTGGGTGGGAGAGATGTTCCCAAATACAGCAAGCTGGGACCCAAGGTGAGCTAGGGGCATTTATAAGTGGTAATAGACTGGGACCTGTGAGAGCCAAAATCTCATCCACTGCCCAGAAACCCAGAACAAGATTTACTGCTCCAGAAATACCTGTCCCCTGCATTGGATGTGATTCAGGGTGTCAGGGAAGCAGAGGAGATCTGGGGAGGGTCTAAGATTTGGGTACAAATAGAAACACACAGTGCTGCAGGACATCAGCACTAACGCCACAAAGAGAAGAACAATCAGTTAATTATCTTTATACACGAGGAAATAAATCAATTAGAGGATGTGCTCTGCTCTTATCCAAGGAGGAGAGGGAAACCCCCTTGTGAGAAGCTGAGGGCAGGTCTGGAAGGTGGGCAAAGTGTAGTGGAGGCTCCACTGCAACCCAGGATGAGAGGAGACCCCCTCCTCATCACAGCAATAGTCATCAGAATTACAATAAAAAACTGATTTAGTTTGCTTGCACTGGAAATAAAAATGCTTGTGTCCCATCCCCACTCCCATATCAGGGAAGGCAAGGAGGGATCTGGGCTCCCCAGGCACCCCCCAGCCATGGACAAGGAAGACACACAAACACAGAGGTTTTTGGGGTTAAGTTCAGCTGAAGGAGGAGCTGCAGGTGCTGCTGGCAGCTTTGGGACCCTCTGATCCATGCAGCCCAGAACGAGGATGCCTTTTGATGGCTCCTTGTACTTACACCAGCTGGACAATGCTTTATTTTGGTGGGGCATGGGAGGAGGAGGAGGTGGGAATTGTTTTCCTTCTGATCAGCATTTATTTTCCCTTTTGAAAATTGATCTCACGATTTATTCTCAGTAAGTTTTTACAAAAATTCTCCAGAAATAGAAGAAACAGAAGTTTGATTTATGCTCTTTGCAAGAAGAAAAATAAAAGTCCTTTCCTTTCCTTTCCTTTCCTTTCCTTTCCTTTCCTTTCCTTTCCTTTCCTTTCCTTTCCTTTCCTTTCCTTTCCTTTCCTTTCCTTTCCTTTCCTTTCCTTTCCTTTCCTTTCCTTTCCTTTCCTTTCCTTTCCTTTCCTTTCCTTTCCTTTCCTTTCCTTTCCTTTCCTTTCCTTTCCTTTCCTTTCCTTTCCTTTCCTTTCCTTTCCTTTCCTTTCCTTTCCTTTCCTTTCCTTTCCTTTCCTTTCCTTTCCTTTCCTTTCCTTTCCTTTCCTTTCCTTTCCTTTTCCCTTTTCTTGGTGGAGGTATGAACTGGTGATACACTACAGGAATTAATTATCTGTGTCCTCAGAGTTATTAGTAATACTTAGCACTTCCAATATGCTTTCCATTTAACAAAGCTGACAAAATGAAACACTAAGACTAATTAGAGTTGTGGTTTTATTTTACATTTCAAGCCTTTTCTTTCCCTTTTTTTTTTTTTTCCCTTTTTGGAAGGGAAAAGTATTCTGTTTTCCAGCAAGTTTTCAAACAAATTAAAATCCACTATGTTCAAACTGCTACTAAAAGTTTGTTACTAAATTGCCAATACTGACTTCATCAATTACACCTGGTGCAGCTAATGCTGAACTGAACAGTCTACATGTTAATGATGGTGTTGCTGACAGCACTTATTTAATTGACATATAGTTCACACCCTTATTTTCACATTTCTCATGGCCAGGTTTTGAATATTCAAATTTCAGCTTTCCTTTAGAAAATCTCTAACCAGGTAGGAACATCATAATACTCGTTTATGAAATTATTAAATTACAATTAAACAGATTTTTTTGGGGGGTGTGACATTTTATTTTTGAGCCTACATCTTTAAAGTCCACAATATTTTAAACACAAAGATAAGAACTGCATAAAACAATTATTTTGTTGAAATAAAAGCAACGTTAACAAGAATTAAATTCTTAAGCTTTCCACAGTGACAATGTGAACATTTAAAACCGTAACCATTTTTTTCAATAAATATTAGCCAGTACAAAGTTAATTTAGGGGAGGGTGTATCCAGGAGATTTCCTGTTTTAGCATCCCTGCCACACGTTACGTTTGCAGGAAAATTAATCTTGTTCACAATAATAATATTTTGCTCATATATTTACTTTTTGCTTTTTGCAAATACAGGTCCACAAAGGGCCACATAATGCAAAAATTATTAGATGTAATTTCCTTGTAGCCACTAGACAGTGATTGCTTAAAATGCCAAAGGGGAATACTACTTTTCTATACTATATGATACTATATGGACTGAAGAATTTTCTTTTTTTTTTTTTTTTGCATATCAAGTACTATATTTGTGGTCAAAGAAGGTGAAAGCAAATAAAACAGCAGAAGAAAAAAAAGACTCTGTGGAAAATAACCATGTAGAAAAAGTGCAATATGACACCTATAAAATGGCTTCCTTTTCATTCTTTGTCTATGATTATAGATAAAAAAATAGATATAGATAAAAAAAAAAAAATTAAAAATTAATGAAAGGTCTTCTAGCAAATCTGCTAGAGGAACTACAGTTACCTTCTCCTAACACCCTCGCAAAGAGTAACAAAACATATTGAACATTTTTAAGCTGATATACACACAGCAGAACATCACACAGGTTTGTCTGGAGGAACACCAGCAACTGAGTCATCACACTGATTTTGGCAAGTGTGGGTGCATGAGGAGGACAGAATGACACAGATGAATGTGTAACATAAAAGAAATCCCTTCAATATGATAGGCAAACTTAGCATAGATTTATCCAAGAACTACACCATTATAGCAGATGAGAAAAGTATAGTACGAATAATATATGCAGTGTATCATTAGGGAGGCTTCTCAAATTCGGGTAGAAAATACAAATACTTTGTATGAGTGTATTAACTTCTCTGCTCTTGGTCAAAATCTACTATTATTAAAAGTTATGGAAACAATACAAAGGCAGCATTCAACATTGGATCACAGACTTGCTAAAAAAACCAATATTACAAAACATTCAAGTCCAGCAACAATTTTGTGGACAAAATTAAGGCTTCCTAAAAACTGTAAATAGTTTGGATTTTAGTCTATTCAGCAAAAATCTGTAGGTTACAAGGTTACTCTGTGGGCTGAGACTACAAACGAAGAACAAAGCAAATGGTTCAGTTTCAATAGGAAATATAATAAAAACCCCTTTATCTAAAAGCCATCAGGGACAAGCACTCAATACAAGCTAACAAGCAGGAACTGATAAGATAACATTTATGTGAGGTCAGAAGTCAAATGCCAGTCAAAAGCTTTTAACCCCTTGGGTCATAAACAGGAATAGATAAAACACATAGATAGTTATTTATTGGATTTTAAAGAAATCTGATCATTGTGAGTGAATAACATGATGATTTATGTAACTGGGACTTACAGAAGAGTAACTGTGTCATTAAAATAAAATTAAAAGCTTCTGGTCAATAATTCTTCAGGGCTTTTGTGTTTTTTCTTTTAATTCACTTTTCTGTCTCTTGTTAATCTATACAATTCAAAAAAGACAGGGGATCAACACAATAATAATTGTCTTAAAACAGGCACATATCAACTCAATAAGAGAACTGATCTTTGCAATCCAAGGTTTCTCTGAGCATTCAATAGGCTAAATATTTACAGTCAGCATACATAAAAGAACAATAGTCACCCTCCCCATTGTGGTGTTAATACCAATGGAGGTTTTTTTTCTTGCTTTTCTTTGAGTCCACTGAAGTAAAAAGCAATCTCATTTCACAGTAAAGGGATGTCCCCTTAAAGAAATTATAATAAGAAAAAAAAAACAAACAGCATCTGATATTTTAAAAAATCTAGTTTTAAGTGCATAAATATTTCATGTGGATTTACAAAAACTTTAATTACACTTCTAATACATCTGGCAACAGGAACTTCTCCACTATGTAATTTTTATTTATTTTTGTACATTAAGTCTTCAAATTCTGTTTATTGTCTATATTTTTGTCCAAAAGTGATTTTGAAGGTAATGCTAAAACAATTACTGAATGAAATGTAATATCTACCATCCAAGAAAGAAGCAAGGATTGACAGAAGGCCTTTCTAGGCCTACTGTTCCTTTAAATAGCATTCACAATACACTAGGCAAACACCATGGATTTAAAATGCTTTAAAATATTTATCAGGAGAATTTTGTCGCCATATTTAAATGATATGTGGAGCACACTCACCTTTATTGACAATCTCTGTTCAGAATGTCCATTTGCTCCACGAGAGACCCTCAAGCAGAGCAAGGATTAACTGTTTTTATTCAGTCAATGTTCTGTAAAAAACCAAGCAACCCTAATCAGCATGCTGATTGCATCGTCCACTAACAAATAATTTACTACTCTGAGCATTGCATTCCATTAAAATCTCATTAAATTTTCTGTTCTCCAATGGGAGCTTTAGCTTTTGAACGGCACGCTTTTTGCTCCAAATTATCACTTAATCCACACTTATGCATTTCTTGCCTGCCCCCTGTAAGCTCCCCTCCCCACCATCATAGGTAGAAATTTCAACACCTAGATACACAAAAGTATGAGGTAAATTGAACTCAGATTTTTATTTCTTTTCTGAATTCAAGATCTTTGGGTGTCAGGAGTGATCAAGAGGAAAACTACTTTGTTAGATTCTCACTCAAGCAGTTTAACCTTGGTGAAACACCCCTCTTCCTAGGACAGGAATGGTGGGTGATTTAGGTATGAGAATGCTTTGAACAATTTGGTAGGTGGGAGAGAGATACATAACACAGAAACATTTTAAGGAAGCAATTACTTAATGAGAGAGAAAAGAAAAAAAGAAAAAACAAACACTTTCTATTTTATTCATGTAAACACTGAACAAAAGAAAAAAAACACCCTTTAGGTTATAGAACACAGAATTTCTATCCTAAATATCAAGAATTGCAGTTAGGATGCTTTGGTAGGGCTCACAGGGTAGTAAAAATCTCATCTTCTCCAGCCTTGCATACTAAGGAGCACATAATCATTATATTTAATAAGTAAAATGCAAGCAAATGTCAGCCCCTAAATTAAAATGCATCTTTGGATTGCTAATTGTGCTCATTGCAAATTTGGGTCATTTTGCATGAGTGATTCTAATGTAGGGCTGAGATTGCCGTGTAGATCAGTGAATTCCTGATTCCCTGTGCTAATCCTGAACTCAGTGACTGTGTCAGGTGCAGTTCTGTATGCTTCAGCAGCTGGTTCATCCACATCAATGCAAATAAGGCAACTCCTACAATCAAAGCTTCGTGAGTCTAAAGCCTGATTGCTGAGGGCAGGCTAAAGCACAACACAGGCTCACTTCAAAATCACAGAAACTGACAAAACAACTTGAATGGTTGGTTTAATGCCAAAAAAGACCAAACAAAATGAGAAAAAGCCATATATAGATAGAGAGATAGAGATAGATAGATAGATAGATAGATAGATAGATAGATAGATAGATATAGATGAGATATAGATGAGATTAGATATAGATATAGATATAGATATAGACATAGATATAGATATAGATATAGATATAGATATAGATATAGATATAGATATAGACATAGACATAGATATAGATATAGATATAGATATAGATATAGATATAGATATAGATGATATAGATATAGATAGATAGATGATATAGACACAGATGATATAGACACAGATGATAAAGATAGATATATATATGAATTTGAGTGAAGATCTGTATGGTGATAATTAATATTAGAATACCTATGAAGAAATATCCCCAGCCAGTGATTACTGGCACAGCCTCCCTCATTTCTCAAGGTCCTCAAGGCACTGTGGTGTCCCCACAGCCCCCACCCATTCCAAGGGGGAGCTGTTTTTGTGGTGCCCCTTGCCCACTCACCTCTTCCTCTGTGCTTTCAAGAATATCCTAAGGAAACCTCTTACTGAAATATCTTCCCTCTGTCTACTCCCCAATTTTTAGCCTACCTTTCCATTAAGTCCACGAAGCTGGAGAAAAATTACAACCTTGAAGAAGAATAAGGCCATGAAAGCACCTATAAAAATCCAAAGGCTCCAGGGGACCTGTATTGATGTATATAAAGGGAGAGCATACCATGTAAATATACTATGCACGGTACTATAAATGCCAAACAGGAGAAAAAGTAGTGTTTCCAGCAAAAGCAAATCCCCTTGGGCAGGGCAAAGAGGAGACCTACAAGGGGTTGACAGGTTTTAGGAGGTGAGAGAATGGCCAAAAGTGCCGTAACAGGTAAACCTGACCTCAAAATCCGCTATGTCCACGGCGGCTGCAGCCAGACACCCGGTCCACGGCCTCACTCGTGCCCCTTCCCGTAACTGCAGTAACTAATATTTCCCTAAAAGCAAACCAGAATCTGGCAAATCGTGTGTGACAGTGGTTTTGCTCAAAATATCCACTCTTTTCTGCTATGAATTCAGCGCCGTTCTCAGTTTAACCTCAGCTGACACAGAGCATCTTCAAGGGAAACCTCTGCCTGGCAAAGCATTCATACCCTCTCCCCCAAACATATCTCCTTCAGGCACACCCAAAAGTGGGGAGGATCCTCTGGAACTGATGCATCCTGGTGACTCGTAAATAAGATTATTGCCATGAAAGGATCCCGAATGTGTTTCATTAATCTCTTTTCTGTGCTGTTCTGTTTTGATTCCCCCTCCAAGACCGTCCGAACCCTTCCCTGCTGCACTGGTCTTTCAAAAACGGCACAACTCAAACTGAAACACTAATCTTAGAAAATTAGGATTCTAGTTAATTAAAAGTTAGAAGTTAGAAGGGAGTAGTTATCTGAAACTTAACTAATCGATTGTCTGTCATTTTACGTTTGCTCAGCTGCGCTTACAATGGGAAAAGACGAAACTAGTGAGCAGAACCAAAGGAACGTAGACAATGCAAGAAGAAACCCATTCTTTGAAAAATTGGACTATCTCCAGAAATTGTTTGTATTGTCAGTGATAGAAAAGATCAAGAGTTTAGGGTGAGGAAGACTCACCTTACTTCCTCCTTTTAGGACCCCTCCCCATGAAAACGATCCCAGACTTAATTTAAGAAGTCAATCACTCATGCTTAATAGCTATTCTGCTAATTACCATAGGAGGTGAGGGATGGGTGGGGCTGTTATTATGAATATCTATTTGTTTGAATCCTTTGCCAATAAATAAACTCCGTGATCACCTGTGATTTTGCAGTGTGAATTAGAGGATTACCTCACGCTGCTGCCCAGCGCTGAATAAACACACACTTTGTAACTTTAAATTGTTAGAGAGTCTTTTGTCCGTCACAGCTGAGTGTCGGTATTAGACCAATACTCTTATTTGGGTAAATCAGTAGGAGAAAAACAAGCTCTGCCCATCCCAAAACAGGGGGGCTGAATCCTGCAAACCAGTACTCTGGAGTCAGCTTTCAGATCATGTTCCCTCTCAATGGGATGAGGCAGCTTCCCCCAAGTCCTGGGTTTGGGAGGCTGCTCAACTTGTCATGGCTGTGCCAGGACCCCGGTTCAGGCTCAGGGGAGATGCTCTGCATCCTCTAGGTGCTGCAGCTATCTCTTGAGGAGTCTTAAAATTAAAATTGTGTTTCACTCCAGAATCACTTTTACCTTAGGGGTTTTGTGGCATTTTGCTCATTTGATTGGTTGGTTTGTTTTTTATTGGTTTGGTTTGGGGCTTTTTTGTTTATATCAGCCTTTTTTTTTTTTTTTTTTTTTTTTTTTTGTCTTTCCTGCCCTGTGCAGAGAGATAGATATCTTGGCTTTTTGTAACAGCTGTAGTTAGGCAGCAGAGAACCCCTAAATACATCCTCTTCAAACAGAAGCCTGTCCATACAAAGTCTCTTGTAAGCACTGCAGATAAAGTTTCTTAGGTTGTATCTGAACTCCAATTTTCCTATATACTCCTATACTTCCTATATATGAGAAGTATGTGATTTTTTTCACTTCTAGATAATAATTTTGTGGTGTTTCCTCTGTTTTTTCCCAGGTGAGGACATCAGGTTTGAATCAAAAGTTACTTAACTCCTCAGTAACCTTCTTACAAACTAATTAGAACCTTGTAAAAATATCAGTAATGTTTCACCAGTCCTACTCTAATGCAATTTGCCCTCCTTCTATTAGAAGTATTTCCTTTATTTGCAACTGATAGTCTTAGGCAATTTGAGGTTGGGGGAATGAGATGGGTACATGTAACCAAAATCACACATTAACTTTTGAAACTTAAAAAAGTAGAGTGACCCACATCTTCTGAGTAATTCACAGTGAGATGACAAAGCGGCAGCTCCATAATTTTCAGTTTTGAAGAATATGGCATAAAGGCTTTAACCACGTCTAGTCAGAGGAAACAATAGTGCATGAGCATGTCTTTTCAGCAGGGGAGTCCCCTGCCAGCAGCAACCTGCAAAATCCTTTTGAGCAGATACACAGGCAGTTCTTCTCAATGTAACATGAGAGCTGTTTGGCTAATGGTTTTCCAGGACTAGAAAACAGACTGCAGATGAAATGAATTCCTCCTCTCTCAGAAACGACAAAAGCTACCTTAGACTCATCTCCACAGGTCTCTTGGTGGGCTTGGTTGGCTCCTTGCAGCTTGACCCAGCTCCCAATCTTCCTTCTGACCAGCACAGAAACTGACACTTAGCTTTCCCTGCTTTTTATAGTATCAGCTGAGGATTTCTGACTTGTCCCACACTAAAGGCCATGTATTCCTTTTCACTGAGGGGAAAAATAGTGGCAGACATTCATGCCCACTGTAAACTCATAAGAATATACCAAGAGCCTGCTCGTGATCAGTGACTGTCCTCAAAATGTACATGAGTATCTCTTTTAACCAACCTATTTTAATAAGGCTCCATATTTGTACACACACACACACAAAAACAGAAATAATGAATATATGAAGATGGCCTAATGTTGAATATCTCAGTGACACATGCTAAACACTAGTTCTAGATAACAATAACATATTCCATGGTAAGAGACACAGTTTTGGTCAACACAGGTTATTGAACTGGAGTGAAATAAAATCTTGAAGCTAAATTTAAGACGTCAGCTGCCATCCCACTTCTCAGCTAGCCAAAAAATTCACAAGAAAACAGGAAAAATAAATGCCAGAACATAAAGCTAGTTTAGGTACATATTATAACCTTTAGGATTTAGAATTCCAGCTTTATTTTGACTACCACTTTTACACTTGTACTTTGAAAGTACACCCTTATATATTCATGGAACTATCTCACTGTTCCAGCTGATAATTTCTACTGTTTTGAATTTATCCTACTTGTACACCAAAATGCCTTATTTGAAATTCAAATTAAAACTGTAAAATTATCCTAATTTTAAAAGTGCTAATTCTGACCATTAAGACAATACTGAAGATACTCTGCTGATAAACAAAGAAAATCGATTCTTGTTATGAAGAAGCAATGTGTCAAATCAGAACTATCAAAATAATTTCATTTTCCATTATATCCTCATTTTCTGCTTTTCCTTGTACAGACAAATCACTAGTATTTAAAGGAATATGGGACAGTGGAGCTGATTGTAGCATATTTACTCAAGTAAGTACTTGGGTGTAGTAATGAGTTTGTTTTAAAATATTCATATTATATAAATGTTAGTTGAAGTTGACAGTAAATACTGAATAGACATATCAAAAGGGCAGCATGTCATCTTCACTTCCCCTGTACTGTGTAACATTCAGATAACTGTTTGCTCTGGTTGTGTCCTTTTTCTTACAGAAAATTAATTTTTAAAGGTATACCAAAATGATGATTGAATATGACAGATGAAGAAAGAAGGAGGAAGTTTTACAGAGGGAGTTTGGGGATTGAGCCATCCACAAAAGAAAAATAAAATTATAAAATTATAAAATTATAAAATTCTCAGGGCTACTGTTCGATTTCTATCAATCAATATACTCAGTTATTAGGTCTCTTTCTCAGGATATTAGAGTGAAAGACACAAGGAAGAGCAAGGTCTAAAGCTATTCCAATTCTTCAGCACAAGAGAAGCATCAGGAATGCGCTGTTACTAAATAAAACCCAGAAACTTTCATAATGATGTCTCTCTGCCAAGAGATAGATAAAGTAATTTTGGTAAATCCATTTTTTTGGTCACCTAAATGGCTAACTTTTAAAATATCAAATTCACCAGTATTCACTGGAGTCTGCATATGAAGTCCTCAATTGAGGACTATTGTCAGAATGTTAACTGAGAACGTGGCAACCAGCATTTTATCAAGTTTTCTGTAAATACTAACATATATAGTATATCGACACAATGCATACATGAACACATCCTTAGATATGTGTATATATACATATCTAAAGATTTTCAAATATATGTACATTTATACACACACACACATGTACAAATATATATATATATAAAATAAATAAATATAATATATAAATATATATACATATATATACTATCGTTCTCTGTACTTCTGAGTATCTGCAAGGCCAGGTGCCACCTGTCTTTAATATTTGTGAAGAACACTTCAAACACATAGAAGACAGTGCATAAGTTTTCATACCCACTTTGAAATAGTCAACTTTCTTGTCCACGGTGCTGTTAAACAAGAGGCTCAACTTGACTGAACACAAATCTCCCATTAGCAGTGAAACTTATGAACCCTGATCTCCTTTGTATCCAGGTCTTGTTCTTGGATTTGCTATGTCTGAATAAGATATGTGGCCCAGCTGATGCTTTGCCTGTGTTTAAACATAGATTTTAATAAGGGGGGAGTTCACACCGTAGCACTATCCCTGCTTGTAGTAATAATGAGGGTTTCCCCTTGTCAGGGTTTGACACTGGCTAGAACCTAGGGACCCATGAAAAACCATTCACTCATTCTCCTCTCCTGTAGCTGAGCAGAGGAGGAGGAAAGAATAATCAAAAGACTTGTGGGGTGAGATATGGATTAGGAGAAAACACTTTAAGGGTAAAACAGGCTCAAAACTTAAAAGGTGTAAAGAAAAATGTATTAACAGAATTAATAGGATAATGGGAGCTAAAATAAACCCTTAGAACACTTCCCCACGCTCCCCCCCCACCCCTCCTTTTTCCCTTCCCACTGATAGTGCAGGGAGACAAAACACACGACTTTTAGTTTGTCACATCTAAAAATCCTTCTTCAGTTTGCTTAGGGAGAGAAGTCTCCTCTGTTATATCGTGGGGTCCTCCCCATGGGAGACAGTTCTTTGTGAACTTTTCCAATGCGGTTTTAATTTTCAGGAGTAGCCCAACCTGCTGTAACATGAGTCCCTCCCACGGGCAGAATAGTCTTCTTGAACTACATGGCAGGGTCAGTTTAGCTCATGGGGTGTCGTTTTCTAAGGATGAGTTGTTACAGTTTGGAAGCAAAGGTTCTCTGTCTTCTCTCTCCCTCTGTTGGACTTTCCCACTAGATTGCAGCTTTTCAGCATCCACACACTGCAGCATGAACACCTTTTCTCACAGGCTGTGACTGTGCTCTGCATCCCCCCATGCACTTCATGAATTACAGGGAACAGTTTATTGTGTTACAGTCCTTGCAGAAGAGTCTCAGCTCTGACACCCAAAGCATTACCTGCCTCCTGCTTCTTCCCTCCTCACCAAAAAAATCAAGTAATGTAAAATTAAGACAGCCCTTGACAATCCCCAGGGTTCACAATTTCATCAGACTTGTAAGAACTTAGTATCTTTCAGGACAGTTAATTAGGACTCGACAACAAGGCCTGAAGTAACCAGGTAAAATGAAACTATGAAACTATCATGCACACACTCACATGTGAACACAGAATGATTAAAAAGAGCAGGATTCCTTAGAAAACAGATTGAAATGTTTAAGGGTGCAAAAACTTACTTCCAGTATATTGAAGTCCTCCTGTTCCCCACAGTATTGTAGGCTGGTAGAGAATCACTTTAGAGCACTAATGCAGATTTTGACAGAATAATTTATTTTTTTTTAGCAAATATTTTTCTGTTTTTAACATATTATTCCCTTTAAACTCAGAGAAGCAGAAGGGCACAATTGAAAATACCCAGCTTTTTCAAATATGTCCCAAAATTTAAGGATCTCATTCAAAACTGTGTAACCCCCGTTAACACTAAAATACTGATTTTTTTCAGCATCATTTATCCAAAGCCAGTTTATAAAATTAATTGATCTCTCCTTTGCATACCAGAGAACTAATGCTAACTCTGCCTTTGTGACACTTCACATTACATAAGAATGGAAGAGTTCTTCACATTTTTACTCTGGGATATGTTGGAATCACAATAGGACACACTTGAAAACACTCAACAGATGTGCTGCTCTGCTGCACTTTTTAATTTGAGCCTTACACCTTGACTAAATTCCTTTTGGACATTTTTGACCCAGATTTATCCTATGTTGAAAAAAATAGATTTACATTGGGGATTAATTTAGCCTGGTATACTAACATCCCTATATCTTCATACGAAGCCTGTATCAAGATGTTTTTAAGATTTTATTTTAAACTGATTGAAGAATTGCTCCTATAAATATCATTCTGATAGGAAGCATAGAAAAGAGCAAGAAAAGAATTGAGAGAGAACTCCTTGATAGCTTTTAATCTATGATCACAGAGCACTATTTCCAGTCAATGCCACTGAAGCAACACAAGACTTTATTACTGGATATAAACAACACATAATGAGCATCTATGGGACACTAGATAACTCCCATTAGTGAAGGAAGATCTTCATAACTCACATGTTGGTTTAACACTTCATTTTATTAACCCTCACTTATCAGAGAGCAGTAGTGCTTTCCACTACAACTGCAGGTAACTTCTCCAGAGCCCACTGTGTGACAGTTTTCCCAATGCTAGCCTTTTGGGGATTTTTCTGAAATAAGGATTGCACATATGATTTGTTTATGTGTTAGAAAGGCAGACAGAGACAACAAATAAAAATGAGGGGCTGCTTGGTTTTCTGTGCATGCAGCCCTCTGTACAAAGCTGACTCAGCCTGACCTGTTCTCTTCCCTGACAGCATAGGAAAGTGAAAAATTCATCACTGATGAATAGAAGAGGGACTAGGAGGGGGGGATCAGAACGTGGGACTAGAATAAGTAATTACCTGATCAACCACCTGATCGGTCTATTCGGGGTGTAGAGCTCTTCAAATCATCATTCTTGTGAGGAATGGAAAGGCATGTGATCAGAGCACCAAGAGGTGCTAGGAGAATTCCTAGCCCTGAGTCTTACAAATGCTGCATTTGCATTCTGATTTGTAGAAGGAGAAGAATATTCTTCTAATCAGTGTTTTGTTTGCTTGTTTGGTTGGTTTTTTTTTAAGATATTTGTTTGTAATACTTACAGGTGCTTGGGATATGCTTCCTAATGCCCAAGGAACTGAGACACTGAGTACAGGCCTGTGGCATCTTCCCCCAGTATTTAAAGAATGTTTCTGACAGGTTGCTAGCTTGCTTCCAAGCCTCCAAACATGCCAGAGTTACTCTGCCCACTATACTGTTTCTCCAAGAAAAAAAAAAAATTAAAATTCTGGTTCTGATCTACAAGCACTTCAGTGGTCCAGCTCCTGCACACAAGCACAAGATTCTTTCCCCAACTGCTCTGCAGATTCCAGTCCACTGATCATCACCTACTGCTGGCTGTCATACCAACATACCAAAGAACATCCCCTTTTTTTTGCATTACATATCTGGAATGCTTTGTTGATTCGTAGCCCATTGCCCACTCAGGACAAGATTTTTTACACACATATATCATTTTGGGACACTGCAGAATGTACTAGCCCATTGCTGATATAGTTATGCTCTGATGATGCTGTTATTTTGTTTCTCAGATACTTTACCTTATATTAAAACAATGTACATAGAACCTCAAGACACAATACAGAGGAAAATGCATCAACACCACTCAGTGCTTTTTAAAAGGAACTACTATAATCAGAGACATGTATTTTAAAATTCTTTTAATACATAGTGGTTAAAAGAAATCACAACACACCACTGGTCTTCTTAGCACTACTGAACTGCTCAGCAAGAAGGCACTTGCTCAGTAATTTGATTTTTTTGGGGAAATAAAAGTTCTATCAGAAAACATATTTCAAGTTAATTAATCAGAACAGTAATGACTTCAGAAATGTCACATAGATAAAATGAGGAGTGTCTAGTTTTAGCAGTGGTATATTTGATTTGTTTGTTTTACATAGTGTTCCATTTGAAACAGCATATTTAGACAGCACAAGTTTTCTATGCATATAGATGAATATGCATGTGTGAATGTTGTATGGCTTAGCTGTGTGAACTAATGTATTAAAAAATATGTAATTTCATATGTAGTTAAAATAACTTGGTCATAATTTTAAAACACAGTAGAGAGGCTGGGAGTAGAGATTAATATCTAGAAAACTCAGGCCAGACCTAGGTCCTGAGGCAACTTAGTAAAAAACAGACATACACACAAAAATGAGCCCATGCCTTTGTAGTCATAACTTTCTGCCTTCAGGTATGGTAAAACAGGTGAACAAAACACACTACTGGCACAGATAAAAGTGTTTTGCTTTTGTTCTGATGACTTACAGAAATAAGGCATCTGGTGCTGCAGTGTGGCCATATGTGAACTCCTATGGGTCTGTGAATCTGTCTGCTTCTATGCTGGCAAGTGACTTTTCACCTTATTCGGAGCCTACGGGCCTCTTTCAAATGCATTTATCAGTGGAAATTCTTGGTTATGATTACACTGCCTGTGTGGACATCAGAGATACCATAAATGCCCCAAACAGAAACACTTGCAAAACAGAAATATGCATTTTTAATCTAACAATCACAGGAGAGAAGTCCACAGGAAACCAAACTTTATTAGCTCCACTATTCATGGAACTATTTAAAATAAGCCGAGCTGAGTAAGTGCAAAGTACCATGAAGCAAACCCACTCCCACTTCTTATATTTTCATACTAAATCATAAAGTCACCATAGAACTGTTTGGGTTGGAAGTAGCACCTTCCATGAGATCTCAGAGCCCCATCCTGCCTGGCCTTGAACACATCCATGCACGGGACATCCACAGCTTCTCTGGGCAATCTGTGCCAGTCTCACCACCCACACAGTAAATCATTTTTCCTAATATCTAATCTAAAGCTACCCACTGTCAGTTCAAAGCAAATCCCCACTGTCCTGCCACTATATTTTAAAATGCTGGGAAATACTTCTGTAGTAGTTGGGAGATTTAGAATTATACACCTAAATGGAAAGTTTCCAGCCTGGCATGCTGCTTTGCCAAAAAATAAATTGATGACCCCACTTTGGAACATACTTCGATGATTTTGCCACTATTTTTCTCCAATATCTTGTCATGTGTTAAATTAGGCTTTAAATTAATCTCTTAATAGTCTTCACATTACAAAAATGAAAAGTATCTCAAATAATAACGTTAGAAATAGACAGAATGCATGACAATTATGTGTTCCTGTTGTTCACTTAATAAATAACTTCTTAAAAGATGCAAGTTTCCATGTATTAGGTGACTTTCCCTTTGTCGATCTAAACTTATCTTCTGTCATTTAGGGACTGTAGGCAGTGTTATAATAAATTTTCCTTCAGCAGCTCAGTTGCCTTTAACATTACACTGGCAGATTCTTAATTATCTTTAAATGTTTTAATTGCTTTAGCTGTGGCTGCTGAGACTACATTTGACAGTCTATAAATGTGGTTTTGGGGAGCCTTGCCTCTTTTCTGCATAATGAGGCATATGTATCCAATTTAAAACAGCCTTGTGTCCAGCTGGCACAGGCAGTGCTTGCTTTAATGTGTTTCTTAAGGCTTACCCACTGTTGGAGACAAGAGGGCTCAAGAGAGCAACTTCACAGGTTAGGTTGGGCTTGTACCAGCAGCAGTAATGTATGGGACAGCTCTCTTTACCTTGCTGCTATAAAAGTTCCACTCAGCCCATATAAATCCACCCAAAAATTCATTTTTCCATAGTGATTAGAACACCTTTGGCCTTGTCCTTGTGTGAAACACAGATTTAAACAACACTAGAATTAGATTACTAGGGCTCTGAAATCATGATTAAGCTAGAGTTCAAGCTGACCAATTCTCGTTTCAGTAAATGAAACAGTTCTGCTCACTTCCAATTTTGATTATTTTTCATAAAATGCCACCAGTCCATATCAGTGGTGAAAACTTATGCCAAAGTGTTCCATAAGTAAGAATTTTTTAAAAACACTTTCAAGACTCTTATCTCAAGTAAACATGTCTCAAATCAGTTGCTTTTCAAATGCATCTCACCTCTTACCATCTCTACAGTAAGATTGTCACCTTTGTGTTGTAATTTTGCTTTTTAAAGAGCTTATTCATTTTCTTTAGTATTCTCTCTGCAGGAAATACATGGTGTAAAACAAATGCCTTTAAAATTTGTTATTTTCTTGACATACTACATGTGCCATAAATGTCACCAAATTAGCATTAATATATTGATTGACCAAATTAGCATTAATAAATTGGGAGGCCAACCCAGTTGTCGATTAAAACGAAATAGTTTGAACAGGTCAAAATCATCTCATCTTTGATACTATAATCTCTGGTACCTGAGAGGACTTGCTTTGAAATCTATCTGTTCTACTGTTTTAGAAATGTAATTTTGAGTGGATTTTGTTGTTTTTGGGTTTTTTTAAGCTGTGACGTATTTCAAAGGAACAACTTCTGAATTTTAAGAAAATGTCAGAATGACAGAGTTTGTAACTCTTCCTGATGGTGATTGAGACAACTAAATTAGCTTTTCCTAGGGATTTGTGTGTGGAACAACATTTAGATTCACTGTGAGCAGCCCTGCAGAGAAGGATTTCAAGGTTCTGGTGGACAAAAAGCTGGATGTGAGCTCACAAGGTACATGTGGAGCCCAAAAAGACAACCATGCCCTGAGCTGCATCCTAGCCAGCTTGGTCAGAAGATTGAAGGAGGTAATTCTGCCCCTCTGCTCTGACCTCCTGAGACCTCCACCTGGGGTTTTGTCTGCAAAGGTGACTGCAGGACTGGAGCACCCCTGCTAAGAAACAGGCTGAGAGAGTTGGCAATGCCCAGTCTAGAGAAGAGAAAGCTCCTGGGAGACCTCAAAGCCCCTTTCTGTAAGGATGGTGTTACAAGAAAGAGTGAGAATGAGTTTTTACAGTGATAGGACCAGGACAAGCAGTTTTAAACTAGAGATTTAGATGATATGTTAGGGGAAAGCTCCTTACTGTTGCCCAGGGACACTGGAGGGATGCTCCATCCCTGGAAGGCCAGGTTGGGCAGGGCTCTGAGCAACCTGCTTGTGATAATTGATAAAAGATTCGTGTTAATCATAGAAGCATTGGGGTTTGTATAAACCAGAATACTTAAGTCTGAAATTAAGCATGACACTAAAGAAAGGGAAATATAAGATTAAATCATTCTGTTTTAAATCCCCCTGTTATGAATATTATGTTTTCTAAATAAGTTGTATCCACTGACAACTTGCAAAACAAGGCTTTCACACAGCCCAAGAGATTCTGCAAAATCAGGTTTCCTGCCTTTGTGTGATCAATTGCAGCCTATCCCTGAGACCAGATTTCCTGACTTCTGCCATTCCTTATCTACCAAGAGCAGATGTTATCTATGGACTTGACAAATTGTCTGGAGACTCATCATCCAGCGATCCCACGGACCACCACTGCTCACCTGGCAGAATTATGACAACAAAAAAATAACAATTACTGATGACTACAAGGAAACCATGCTATAAAGGGAGCTGCAAACCAGAGTTCGTGGAGCACGGAGCGGGCAGTGACTCCCCATGTATCCCCAGCGCTGTTTGCTCTGTCTATATAAAATAAAGCAAACTAAACTTTGCTGAATATCGAGACTTTTGTTTCTCATTTATAACCTGCTCTAATGAAAGATGTCCCTCAACACGGTACGGGTTTGGAACGAGATTATCCACACGGTTCCTTTCAACTCAAACCATCCTGTGATTCTCTGAACTGCCCTCCTGCGTTCCTCAGAAGGCAGGCAAAGCTTGACAAAATACGAACAGGAGTTAAGTATTTTCTACAGAAACACTATTTATCAATTCAAGCAGAATGCTCCTATTTGTTTCCAGCTCACACATAAGGGACCACAGCGATGCATTTAAAACTTAAAGCCGCACGATTTACGACAAAACTGAGAAGAATGTCGCATTTGTCTTTACAAACGAGCTGTAGATTTGCTGGTAGATAAGGCTAGCACTGAGGGATAAAAGAAACAGTGGGAAGGATTCCACTGACTGATGAATGAAAAAATATATTTGCCTTTACAAACCAGCTGTAGGTTGGCTGATAAATGAAATTGGATATTGGAAGATGAAAGAAGCAATGGGGGAAAACTATGAATTCTGTAAGAATTAAAAATTAAAAGGAAGTGTTATTAGAGGGGAAGCTCAGGTATCAGCCGTTCTGGGAAGTCTGTACCTCTCGAGTACCTCAGTCAGAGGAGAGGGAAATGAGGGAAATTAGGATAAAAGGAGGCTGCGTCCTCCAAAAATTTGAGAGGTCCCAGGGGAATGCCCCATGGCCTTTCCCTTTATTCGAATAAAGCAAAAAGGACTCCTCTGTCTCCTTTTTGGACATAAACCTCTGGTGTGTGTGGACTAATTTTCCTGACAAACCGTTGAGCGCCGCGACTACTTTCCCGTGCTCCTTTGGGACGGACTTTTGGACAGATCCAGACAGCGCACAACGCTGAGTATTCTGCAAGGAACACACCTACTCCCGTCGGGCCGGGCGACTCCGCCCCGTTCCTCGGAGAGCGGCCCCGGGCGCCGCCACCCGCGGCAATGGCGGCGCCCAGGCCCGGCCACACTTCCGCCCTCTGGCCCCACCAGTGCGCATGCGCGGCGCCGGCACGGTGGGGCTCAGAGCTGCGACCTTGGCGCATGCGCGCGCACTCCCGATTCTCCCCCGCTCCCCCGCCGCTTTCCGTTGGTGCCGCCGCCGCGCGGGCCCGCGGCCCGTTCTCCGCTCCCCGCGCTCCTCTCCCGGTGCTCCGCCGCCTCACGTGGGGGTCGGGGCTGGGGAAATTCCGTGCCTGGGGCGACCTCCCGCGTCACGTGGTTGGGGTCGCGGCGGCGTCCTGCCCGGGATGGGCTGGCCTTGGCGACGCCTGACAGGGCTATCACAAAGAGGCCCGCGGACCGTGCGCTGCGGCGGGCGCCTCCGCCTTCTTCGCCCGTCGCCATCCCGCGGACGCGCAGCGGTGAGGCCGGGGCCGTGCGTGGCGGCGCGGTCTCGGCGCTCCGCGGCGCCGCCCGCGCAGGCAGCTGGTGGGGCAGCTCAGACGGGCCTTGCTGGCGGCGGGGCCCCGGCGTGACCTCGGCGTGCGGCGGCCGGAGCGGCGGTGGGCGGGTTTATGAGCCGGGAGCGGGGCCGTGCCGGCGGCGGCGGCGGCTGACGGGGCTGGCGCGGGCACCATGGTGAGCGGGGCGGCGGGCCCCTGCCTGGCTGTGGGGACGGCTCGGGGGTTTGGGGGCAGGGAGGCAGCGGAGTGACTGTGGAGCTCTGTAATTGGAACGGAACACCGCGGCGTCTGCTGCCTTCCCCGGTCTTACACCGACACGGTTCCGCTGCCCAGTGGTTGTTTTCGCTCTCTGCTGCTTTTCCGCTGGGAAGTAGAATGAGCCGCTGCACTTAGTGCTCTGTAACGGGGTTAGGATGTCTCTCTATAAATGCATGGGATTCTTCTCCCTCTCTAAAACTACCTGACTGAAGGTTGTAGAGGGGTGGGGATTGGTCTCGTCTACCGTGCCTGCACTGAAATGCTGGGAAATGGCCTCAAGCTAAGATATTTGAATTAAAAATTAGATACTAGAAAAAAAAAAAAAAAAAAAATTCGCTGTTCGGGTGGTCAGGCATTGGAATAAGTTGCCCAGCGAGGTGGTGGAGTCACGATCCCTGGAAATGTTTTATAAACGTTTGAACCTGGTGCTCAGCGATAGTTTTAATGATTCAGGGATTACGGAGGCAGTGCTGGCTTTACGTTTGGACTTGGTGATCTTAAGCTCTTTTTCAACATCGATTCTGTGAGTATTAGTGTGTTGTTGGATTTCCCCAGTTGGAAGTCCCGTGTAAATGGAGCGTATATGTGATCTCAGATATATCCAGAAACTTTTGCTAGACACTTTGTTGTTTGTTGCCAGAAGTTCATGCTTGGTGCTCCGGGTCGTGTGTGTGTGGCAGCACGCAAGTATCACAGATTCATGGACCATTTTGGGCTGGAAAGGGTCTCATGAAAAAAAGTCCCATCTCAAATTGTTTCTCACAGCAGGTATTTCAGCACAGATACAATTTTTTGGGCTAAATGGAGTGCGCAATAAATAATCACTTTGTAACATAGTTGGAAGGGAACAAAGTTTGGTGTAATTCCTGCTAACGAGGTAACCTTGTTGGATATGTGTTGCATCAATAGAGCAGGCTAAGTATTTAATGAATATAAAATTATATATAGCTGTATCTCTATAGAGATATTTTGTATTTAGTTCTTAGTTATAATTTAAAACGCTGGAGTTGATTGGCTTAGCTTTTAACATACTTATATTTGAGATATGAGGAACAGGATCTGCAGGTATAAAAACATTTTGTATTTGCCATTAATATATTTCTCTTCCATATAACTGTATGAATGTAAGTGTCAATATGTAATTTTAACTGGCACCAGTGTTTTTTCATTGATGTAAATCTGAAGAAATGCACTTTGCAAGTATATTTTTTGATAAAATCTGCTTTTAACTGTTCTCATACTTAAAAGCTTAGTCATGTTATTCCACTAAAATACTTTTTATAGTGTAAATTCTGGCTTATGAAAGGAATTTTTTCTTTTTTCTTTTTTTTCTTTTTTTTTAGAGTGTTTATTCAAAACGCCTTGAGATGCTCCTCTCATTTGTAGGAGTCCATGGATGCTGTGGTCTAGTATTGGAAACTACATTTGGAAAATTGCAAGCAAAAAAGTTTTTCCTTTCAGTGTAGGTCCTTATATAACTTAATTGAGAGCCTGCTTGTGTTGCCTAGTGGGGTTGAAAGATCAGGTCCAGTTTTCTTGGCTGGGTGCTGGCAGTGTGGGCAAATAATCTTTGTGTGTGATTCCATGATGTAAGCAAAGGCAAAAGATGGGAGTCTACTTCTATGCTGTTTGGAGGCAGTATGTTCCAGTTCCAACAGTAATTTCCAGTTTCCATTTCTCCAGCAAGAGGAGAATGAAACATTCATCAGTTTCTTTTGTACCAAGAGCCTTAGAAATCATGTTACAAATGTCAATATCTGCCAGGCCTTGACTGTCAGGACACATTGGTGCAGCTGCAATGTCAGTTAGGCCTTATTTGTGGAAATACTGGGCAAACTAAGTTTTGAAAATCTTGGGAAAGTAATAATGGAATATAACCTTTTTTTCCCTACTTAGTACATAATTTATCAGAAATAGTTTTATTTATAAATTAATAGTATATTCTTTAGATATTGGTGTTCACTGCAACAGGTATTCTGTATTGCCTCTTCAGTAGTAATGAGAAATTTGCATTTTTATAAATGCCCTTGTTCTGTACATGAGATTCCCATAGCAATAACTTGATTTGCCTAATGACCACTACTTCTGTAATCTTTGTGCTTAGAGAGCCACAGTGGTAAATGGAGCAAGACTGTCAGGTAAAATGCTGTTCTCTGACTAAAGCATGATTTTGGTTTTCAAACAAATCACCTTGTTTCAAAGGGAGTCATGCACATTCCATTCAGCAGTTTATGGCTCTTTGGCTCTGGAAAGACACTGGTCAAGAGAGAAGTGACTTTGGCTGTGAAGGACATTAGGAGGATGAGCAGTTGGGTGGTAGCATTGAACACCTTGTATATTCTTCATGCCACTTTATACACCTTTTATTGTAAACAATGGTAGGTGCATGAAAATTCTCATTCAGGGAAGCCTTGGTAATGAGAATAGAAAAAAGAGTAAAAATCTGAATTTTTTAAAGAGCTCTCCTGGCACAGATTTCTTTTCCAAAATCAGGTGTATGAATGTCTGATTTTTTACATAGGGTTTGAACTGTCTCAGATTGCTGATTATCATAACTATAGATACTCTATGAAAGTACTCCCTTTCACAGGAAGCATTCACTTTGAGATGTTGCACAACAAGCTCATTTTTCTTTGGCCATCCTATATATTTCCTACTCTTTAGGAAACAATTTTGAATTGCATTTAAGTTTCAGGAGACTATGATCTTGCTTTTGCAAGCTGGAGCTTTAGCATGGACATAAACACACAGAGAAAAATTTGCAAATGAAGACAAATTTATGGGGGGAAAAGTCTTATTTACAGCAAAAGCAATAATGTGTCAGCCATTAAATAGCATTTCAAAGTGGTTGTACTAATTTATCTTCCTGACTTCAAAAATACTATTGCACTTTTAAAATTGCTGGAGATAGAAGTATTTGTTACATTCTCTTACAAATCTTGATGGCCACTACTGTTACAATATCTTTTCAATTTCTTACTTGGAAAGCCACAGCTGTGTTAGTAGTTTGTGTGCTACCATTGACACAATTATTATTATGCCCTTTATTAACTTCTGTGGAATACTCAAGTACAGTTGTGTTAAAATCCTGTTTTTACAAAACTTGCCACTTCAGAAAGTAAGCAGTGGCCATTACATTTCTGAAGGTGAAATGGTGAATGGGATTCTGCCACCTGTTTCTCAGTCATGCAGTTGTATCCCTACTGCAGTCCTGGTGCATACAGCCCTCAGCTTGTAATGTAATTAGAGAACAAGTAGTTTCAAAGTCCTGTGTAAAGCTGAGTGTTTGAATTGCTTGTAATGTGTAGACACGTGTTAAAGGGAAGAAAAGATGGAAACTCCTGCCCTTTTATTACAAGTAAGGAGGGATAACCTTGGGAAAGGTCAGAATAAGGAGACTGGAGTGGTGTCCTTGCATAATACAATCAGCCTTGTCTATCTTTGTACTTTATGTTCTATCAGTCATTTAATGATGAAAAGAAAAATGTTCTTTATGTATAAGTACTTTTAAAAATTTGTTGGAGTTTTTTTTGTTACCAACACTTGTCGGTGTTTTATAAGTACACTTACTGTGTAGATAAGAGTATTGTAACTTTATCTTAACTTATTCATAGTTTTGATCCTTCTGCTAATCAGCAACTCTGTCTCCAGGTATGTAGTATAATAGACTGTGAAAACCAAAGCAAAATAGACTGAAAACCAAAGTCCAGGTTATACTTTATTCAACCTTACACTTTTGCCTTTCTGGCCTGCCATTTTTTTCCTACCAATTTTAAGAAATCTGTTAATCTTCACTTTAATGTGACTGCTTAAACTATTCTTGTGGACCACTTAATGTGTTCTCTGCTCTGCTTTATTTTAAGCTTTTATGAAAAGTGTGCAATGTTACTCAAAGGTAGGAATGCCGTGGTTGCTGGAGGATCAGGAAGTGAACACAGTGCTCAAGACTTGTGAGAAACCTGTCATCAGAGATCTTCCTCTGTGGAAGGAAAACTGCCAGACAGCAGTTTATTAGACCCTGTTGTTGCTGCATGGCTGTACCATTTCAGTCTCGTTTTTGACTAGGAGGTTTCTTGCCAGCCTGTGTTTTGTGTTTTCAGAAAAACTGATTTGGTCCTCATGCTTCCCAGTATTAGAGAGATTGACAGAAATGTCCTTGATCATCAGAATACAGACCTCTCTCTAGTGCCTTTAACTTAGATTTCAAGTTTCAAGCTGCAGAGCTGAACTATGATAGGGACATGGATTTATGTGGAATGACCCTTATGAAAGGCCTTATGAAATGGTTTCAATTCCACAAACTGTTGTATAACTGCAGGCACTTTATTGAACCTGTGCAGCAGCTCCTCATCTCTTAACAGGTGAGTAGTGTTTCTCTTAGTTTTGAGTCAACCTGATCACTGATTATGAGCTAATTACTTCAACACAGATCAGGTGGTGGGTTCCAGGATTTGTTTACCAGAGGTAACTCAAAATCCCTTGTGGCTTTGCCATTGATCATCTTCTCCCTTCAACACACAGCACTCTATTTTTCATATTCTAGATTTTGAAAGTTGTAGATTTCTGACTAAAATCTAAACCCTTTGTCCTCTAATTTAGAATGTGCAAGTAGAGGATGTAAGATGTGGGTGGAAATCAACACCTAATCTTCATTTATATTTCTGAAATGAGTGGTTTTGAATTCAAACTTGATATTAGTGTAAAATGTAAAGACTCAGAAGTATGGGGGAGACTGGGTCTAGACAGAGGCTGAATTGAGCCCTGTTTTTGGGGATGGAGGGAAAATGTGTTCTAGTGTTGTAATATGGGGCAGTTTGGGATGTTGTAGATTTTTCTGGAGTGCGTTAGTAAACATATAAGTAGAGTGTAAACACATCCAGGCAAAAAGGTAGAGTTGGCAAAAAGTCATGCTGTGCATGTAGCATTTATTTTGACTCACTGTGTCATCTGCTGTGTTCCTGTGACTGTGTTCTTGGCTGATTGCAGGAAGACTAATGGATTTTTTAAAAAATTTCTTGTGACAGCATTTCTCTGTTAGCGTATTGCTTGTGATTGATTACCAACCTTCAGGAATCAAGAAAAATGCCTATATATGGCATTTATGTGTATATATGCACATTTTTTAATTACTTAAAGTGTAGAAAAACACCAGAAGCATGTTAGGATATTTCTTCCACAAAGTCAAAATTAAGTTTAGAGGTACCATTGGGGTTTTAGATTTGGCTGGGTTTTTTTGTGGTTTTTTTTTGGTTTTTTTTCGAGTGGCTTAAAACTTTCCAGGTTATTTTAATTTGTACACTGAAAGGTTTGTAGGTTTTTTTCTGTTTTTATCAAATGCAGCAGTAACTTTATGGGAATGAGCACTATGAATTTCTGCTGGGAAAGGGTGGATAGGGTGCAGAGAGACATTCAGTAGCTAACAGATGGGTTCTCTCACAATGTATAGCCTTTGCTTGAGTAAGGAAATAAGTGTCTGTTGGTGAGCTTTTAAGTAGTCTCTTGAATTTTAAGTGTTTTGGCTCACCTAGTGAACCTGGTGCCCTATATAAAAGTAACTGCCTCAATTTGTATCTTTTTCCCCTCCACTTTTCCTGAGTCAAGGTGATTTCTTTCCTCTACAGATAGGAAGCTCTAGGAGCAAATGAAGAGAAATATTGGCACCTGATTAGGCTGTGCTTCTAATAAAAACATTATTGTAGAGAAATGCTAACTCACCCCGAGAGAGTGACTTCTGAGAATAATGGCTTAGTAGAGAGACTAGATGAAGGGACAGTGATTTCTCTCTGGCATTGGGTGGGAGTGGTTAGGGCTTAGTGCGAGATAGAATAAACATTTGATTTTAAAATGGTTTATTTTGTACCCAAAGAATATTTACCACCTTAGCAATTTAGTAATGTAAGTATAGCATATATATTATGTGTGCAGCTGGTAAGACTTTCTTTTATTAGAAGTACTTCCCTTAGCTAGAGGGCTGGTGGAATTGGTTTGAGTAATCTATGCACAGAATTATGCATAATCCTTAATGAAGATTGAGTATTCAAATACATACTGCTCTTCATTTTGATGTCAATAAAATAGAACATACACAAAAGTGAAGTTTTACTTTTTGAGGTGCCTCAAGGAGTTGATGGCACCAAAGTGTAGAAGCAGTAGAAATTCCAAGGAGGGAGAAAGGCAAAGAGACTTTTGATCTCCAAAGAAACTTGGTGGTGTGAGACCCCCTCCAAAGGTGTTACTTCAAAGTATAAAAAAGTAGCTTCTACTTCTAATTGGCAAGTGGCACTTTTTAATAAGACATGTGGTAACATATTTAAAGTCTTTTTAAATACTTAAAGGACAATTTATGCTGTCTCAGTCTCCCTCAATCATGTTGAATTACAGATAATAATGTATGTCCAAAAACATTTCACCTGCCTGTGTTTTTCAATAAAAGCAATATTGACATAATTTATGTTTTACTAAGGGTGAAAGCATTGAAGTGCATGCACTTTCCTTAACAGATTATTTAGGATGAAAGATTATACTGCTGGTAGGGAGGGGGAAGGATGATGAAGGGGTGTAGATTGATTGCTCATTACATAGCAGGTGTTGATAGCAGGGACTTGGCTTGTATGACCACGGGACTCTCTCTTGAGGTGCAGGGACTGCAAAGAGCACAGTATCCACCTGACCAAGTGGGACAAGAGGATCTTTGCCAGTAGTCTGGCTAAACTGGTGTTTAGACTAGGACTCAGAGGGGAAGGAAGAGATTACCCTCAAATCAAGAGGAAAAAGTTGTGGACTGAGCTGGTAAGCTGAGAATGAGGATGATGTGGAGAGGAGTCCTTGAAAACAACTAATCAGAGGAGATAGGAACCCACACATGTAGGTAAACAAAGAGAAAATATGGTTCATAGATAATGGGGCCAGCAGTATGAGGGGGAGGATCTTAGACCTCTTCAGCAAGATTAACTGTGGTGACCTGAGAATCCCTTTTTTCTTTTATGAAGTTTATAGGTGATTGTAGCAAGTTTCAGAGAACTTTTCTTTAAACTACTGTGGTATTCTGCCCTCTCCCTCCCTGATTCCTCCCCAGTGTATTGTGTCTGTTACACAGAGTGTTGTTAGATTAATTTTTTTCTATGATACTTCACCACTTTTCTAAAACACATACTGACTGACTTGTTATTAACTTACTTCTCTACAGGGTGTGATAGGTGTACAGTTGGTGGTTACCATGGTAATGGCTAGTGTCATACAGAAGATCATACCTCACTATTCTCTTGCTCGTTGGCTTCTCTGTAGTGGCAGGTAAGATAAGTGTGAATATGGTACTGAAATTATGCATCAGAGTAGTAACAGTAAAACATACTGATTTTTGGGTTTTTTGGGTTTTTTCTTTTTTTTTTAAGTAATTGACTTTTATTACATTTATTACCATAGCATTGTTACACCTGATTTGTGGGCTTAAAGGCAAAAAGACAGTGTTGCTATAAAAGAGCATGCATGTTTGTTGTTATTAATTGTATCATAAAGTTAACTCTTGTTCAGCTGTTATATTAAAGGTACAAAGAGCATCCTTTAATATTGAAAAGCTAAATTGAATACAAGATACTGAAGAATAAAAGGATTTTGTTTTCCTCAGTGGTGTCACTCTCTTGTTGATAATCTTCCTCCTGATTAGCCTGAAATATGAGGAGTGCTTAGATATTTATAAAAAAATATATTCTTTTTAATATGTCAAAGGACAAGATTGGTATAAATTTCAGTACACTACTTCCTTGTAAAAATTGATCAAACAGACATAATGAGTTGCAAGGGGAGCATTCCCTCTGTAGCTGTATCCATAATAACAATGAAAAACAGCAGCTGTTTTGAATATAAATCAGTATGTTAAATATTAAAAGGAATTATAGATAACTGTGTTTTTTCATTTGGTGAGAAGAACACTTTGTATAATTAGCAGGTACTGTGCTGTCTTTTGTAACTGTTAAATTTTTGAGAATATCAAATCCTTACTGCCTGCTTTCTGAAGAGTATCCTTGAATAGTAGTGTATTCCATAGGAGTATTAACAAGTCTTTCCATTGATTTTTTTTTTTCTCTCTATCTCATAATTACCAACTTGCTCCTTTTTAATATTCCAGATTTCATCACCCGTCAAGTTGCTAATGTGAAGCGACTGTAAATGTTGTTTAGATGTGTGTTAGGTGTAGCAGAAAACAGCAATTGTCATGTGGATAGCACAAACTGGAGTCACACTCTTAATAGTTGTGTGAAGTTTCACTGTTAACCACATTGGCAAGGTCTTGATCACCTTTCTTGTGCTCTAGAAAGATGATGATACTAATGAATATGAAACTGCCTACCATTTATTTTCAAGGTATGTCACCATGAGAGTCTTTTATCAGCAAACATCCAAATGACATATTGTACCTTCTATGTCTAAGATTGATTTAAACTTCCATTTGAAAATTTAAGTATCTAAATCCTTTTGTAAAATAATTTGTCAGTATTATGGCCATGTTCTTCATTCTTGTGAAGTTTTCACTCACTGTATCCTTGTTTTAAGGTATGCCTTGTGCCAGTGATAGGGAGAAGTTTGATATTCAAATCTTTTTCAAATCAATTTTTCTGTTTATCTTTGCACATCTGCAGATTGATAAATACCTCTAGCAGGATTTCAGCAATTGTGCTTAGGTAATTTTGCTCTTACTGAAGTCAGTGGGAGTCTTATTGCCTTCCATGCTAGTAGCCTTTAAAAACTTGTTGCTTTTCAGTTTTCCTTTATTTATCTGGTAGCTATTTTAGTACATTGTAATTTCAGGCTCTGAAATACAGAACTCTGTAACTCTGAATAATTCCCTGAATACAGGAGTTGTATAAAAAGTCAGAAATAATCCTGTGTTCTAGATATAAAAATTATTCAGAAGATTCACTAGAAAAGAACCTGAATTTTAATGGCAGAAAGAAAAGCAGTTATTTTCTTAGTTAACCTGATAGATTATCTTTTATCTTTAACTCATTTCTCCTTAGTGCTGTCTTTTTGCCAGTGGTATTTGACAGACCTGTCTGGGTGGGGTGGTAGAGGGTTTTATGCCCATAAGTGTGCAGGTATAGGCACACTCCTAAAACTGTCTGGCTGTCTAAGGAAAAATTACCACTTGCTCCTTCTTACCTTTGTTAGTAGACTTCAACTATTAACTGCTACTAACAACTTTGGTGTCCAGTAGTGGTTTTTAAGTGACTTTGTTTGAATGTCTTGCTATGGAAAGATTGGCAGGCAAGACAGATCTGAGATGTCTGTAGATAGCCTTTGCTAAATGGGCGGGAGGATAAACATGTTACCAGACAAGACAGAAACATTAACTTACCAGTTTGTTTAAAGATGTTTATGTGTATCTATGTGTTTATGAGAACCGTGCTAAAAGGAAACTGAGACTTTTCAAAATCTAAAAGAATTGTTAGGATAGACAGACTGAAGGTGATTACTTATTAATGGAATGAATAGCTATCAATAACTCTTGAAAATCAATTTACATAAATTTGTTAAGAAATACAAACTTTTTCAGTCAGTGCTATTTTCAGGGCTTGAATGCAACTAAATAGATCTATCAAAATATTTGGCATCCTAAATACCTGCGTATTCTTTTTATTCCTGCGTATTTTTTTTTTAACTAATGAAACATTCTCTACCAAAACATTGCTTTTACTATGTTTTCAGGCCATGTCAGGAAGACAGGAGAAAATGAATGTTTTGTTTTGGATTGTTAATGACCTTTATTGAAATTAACTAGGGCATGTCTGTGTGTCTGTTGCTATTCAGACTGACTTGGATATGTCTGAGCCATTAGGTAATCAGTTGTGGGATTTCAGTTTTAAGCATATGTCAGCTATGACAGATCTAAACTACTTTTTATTAGCTCTGTCTTTATGAAAATGTTTGTTCAAATCTCTTGGTTTTGGTATATTAAATGCAAGATGTGTAGGGTTTATCAACAGAAAAATAGCAAAACTCTTTATCCTGTTGGAATTAGGTTAATTTGCAGTATTGTTTAGGATAATAGGATAATTGCAATATTGTTTAGGATAATTAGGAACAACTTGTGATCTAATTTATGGTTTGATTTTTGCTACACAGAACAAGAATTTTGTCTCTTCTGTTGCGTTATGTACTATTTCTCTGTGCAGGAAAGATTTTGAAAAATTTCTTCACTGCATAGGTGGCTTTCATCATTAGTATCCCAAATTCAGATCAGGGCTATGTGGTAAGTGAAAAAACAGGAGAATATATCTCTGCTTTGTTGTGCTTTGGGTCGTGTGAAGGATAGAAGTTAACATCTCCAGAGTAGTTTGACTTCTTGGATGAAAAGCTTGTTTCTCTGGTTCATTTGTGTCTCTGTCTTAATGTCTCTTTTGCAGCAAAGTTTGCAAATCACAGATTCCTCACCTGGACCACACATAATAAAAAAGAAATAAATTTATGATGTAACTTTCACTCTTATACAAAATTCAGTTCCTTCTTTCCCATCCAAAACTGTGTTCATGCAACATTTGTGATATTTGCTGTTTTCAGTTTTGGAACTGGCAGTGAATTCCTTCAATGAAAATTTGCAGTGTGCAGTGATTGCTTGTTCTATTGGCTGGTACTAGCATTCTCTTCTCTTGAAGAGTTCCCAAGATGAAGAAGCCTTTCTAAAATATAGCTGGGAATCAAGTGTTATCAAGTGGCTTGAGATTGTTTGAGTTTTGATGCCTTCCAAATTTGCCTTTGCTAACTTTTTGGAATTGAATCTGACATCGTCTCTAATTTCACCAGCATGGATTTGAATGGTCCTGCTTGATGAAGTTTTTTCATTGTGAGGTGATGGCTGTGGATTCCTTTATCATCTCTGTGTTGGCCTGTGTCACCGTGAGTGACTGTTAGTGGCCTTCTACTTCCACATGCGTATCTCAAGTCTGTTCTTGTTAATACATGGTCTCCTTTGCCTCAGCATTTCAGAGTGGAGATCATAGTGATATCCTTCCTGCATCTGGATGATAACCTTGCCTTGTTGAATGTGGAAAAGGCTTTGTTTCAGCTGCTAAGGTTCTTATCAAGCTTAGAGATTTAGGTAAAATATACCATCTTAGATACTTAAAACCATCTCTGTCCTCGTCAGAATTTCCATGCCATTTCTTGCCTATTAAATGAATGAGCAATGAATGGTGCATTGATCTGTGAAAATAGAAAAACTTGTAGGTCAACTATGTGTAAATTAGTGTGTTTTTCAATAGCATTTTTCCTAGTAGAAGTTGAAGGATATCACTGAAGTGGTGTTTAGGGAAAGGGATGTTGATGTTACAATTTGCTCTGCTTAAGAAAAAATACTGGTAATGGTTATTAGATAAAAACTATTTCAGATCCTGGAAAATTGCTCCGTTTGGAGGGGATATACTTCATTAAGTTATTTAGAATATGGGTGTGCTGAGTAACTGTAGTGGTGTAATTATTCCTAGTGAACTTCTCCTTCTATGACTGTGCTATATTTGATGATATCTTTAAAAGCTGGTGTTTTGAGAACTGAAAGGGTTTAATGTGAATGACAAACTAACAAAGCTTTATAATTATGTATAAATGGCTCATTTACTGGCAAGAACTGAGCTCATCTCTTCAATTCAGGCAGGGTAGGTACTGGTAAGACAGAGGTGCCTTGCTTAGGAGTGACAAATGACAAGTGTCTTAGTATATAAATCTCTGTTGTGATATGGTTTTTTGAAAGCCATGCTCTAAATTGTGAATAATGGTATTGTTTTACTTGAGATTTTCTTTTTCTTTAGCTTACGGTGGTATCAACACCCCACTGAAGAAGAACTGCGGATTCTTGCAGGCAAGCAAAGAGGGAAGAGTAAAAAAGATAGGTAAATACTTGTTTTAAACCTTTTATGGTTTTTTTTCAGCATGGTGTAGTTCATCTAATAACTTTGCCAGTGTACTTTTGTCTTAGCATGAGTTAAAAACTTCTAGTTGCATATAACTGCCCTGCTTGCATTAACAGTCGCAATTCTTTACCAAAATGTGTTCTGTCAGTTTTAACAGAGCTGGGCATTCCCAAATTGTGCAGAACTGGTTAATTTCCATCCCACAAAATAGTTTGTGAAATGCTAATTTGATGGCAAGTTTTTCTAATGAATGTATGCATTTAGATAAAAACTGAGGAAACAAATCTTAGGATAGTAACTCTTCATCTTGAAGCAAGAGAAGAAGGATTTGAGTATATTAGTTCTGCACAGGAATACTATGCCACTCTTTACACAGCTGTGAAAAAGGTAAAAGGGCTCCTAGGATGTATTATGTGAAATGTTTCTAGTGAAGAGAGAAGGAAATACTAATCCTCTTGGACAAGACACCAATGTAGAACTTTATCTGTATACAGGTTTGATTACTTGTGTTCAAGAAAAAAAATAATTTTATGTGTGAGCAGGTGAACAGAGCTGCTAGGATCATCCAGGAAAAAAAAGTCTATCATACTCAAGGGGCCTAAAGGAGCTGGGCTTGTTGTATCTATTTAAAGACAGCTGAGGGGTTGAAATAGCTGTCTATCAGCTTAAGCTGGAAGTAGATTTCTGGTAGTCAGACATGAAGTTCTGAATAGCCATATCAGAAGTACAGTTATGTCAAGAACTGAGACATCTTGAGGTGGTAGAACTGGCTGTGTTGATGAAATATTTCTAAATTGGCTTTGCTTAGAACTAAACAACCTACTCTGGTTTTCTTTTTGGCAACACAAGAAGTTTGCTCTAGCTCTGTTTCTTCTATCCCGGTATGAACTCTTATAAATCTTAAGACTTGAATTAATCTCTGCACCGCTAATGTGATCTGTTAATTGTAATGTAACTTTTCCTCCTGTTTCCTAGCTCTTAAGCAGCATGGTTAGCAATCTTATTTGCCTGATTCAGGTTGGAAAAGACCTCTGAGACCATCTAGTCCAACCTTTGATCCCATGTCGACTGAAACATGGCCCTGAGGCCCACATCCAGTCATTTCTTGAAGACCTCTAGGGATGATGACTGCACCACACACTGCCCAGGAAGGCCGTTCCAATTCCATGGCAGAATTTGCTCTTGAGGTCCATCCTGAACCTCCCTTGGCACAGCTTAAGCTGGGTCCTCTTATCCCATCACTAGTTAACCTTGCGGCTGTCCCCCCCTTGGCTGCAGCCTTGCCTCAGGCAGTTGTAGAGAACAGGAAGGTTCCCTGTGAGCCTCCTTTTCTCCAGGCTGAGCTCCCTCAGCTCCTTCAGCTTCTCCTCATCACACTTGTACTCCAGACCCTTCCCCAGTTCCATGGCCCTTCTCTGGACTTGCTCCAGCGCCTCAATGTCTTCTTGGTTGTGAGGGGCCCAAAACTGAACACAGGATTTGAGGTATCACCTGAGCAGTGCAGGGGACAGGGTGCAGTCACTGCCCTGGTCCTGCTTCCCACGCTGTCTGACACAAGCCAGGATGTCCTTGGTCTTCCTGGCCCCCTAGGCCTGTGCTGGCTTGTTTAGCCACTGTTAACCAGCAGCCCCAGGTCCTCTTCTGCTGGGCAGTTTTCAAGTGGCTCTGCCCCATCCTGTAGCACTGCATGGGGTTGCAAGTATAGGACCCAGCATTTGGTTTTGTTGAACCTCATGCTGTTGGTGTCAGCCCATCAATGGAGCCTGTCCAGATCCTTCTGCAGAGCCTTCCTGCCCTTCAGGAGATCAGCACTCCCATCCAACTTAGTGTTTGGAAATTTATTGAAGGTTCCCTCCATCCCCTTGTCCAGATGATCTGTAAAGATCTTGAACAGGATGGGGCCCAGTACTGAGCCTTGTGGAACACAATTAGTGACCAGCTGCCAACTGGATGCAGCATCATTCACTACCATTCTCTGGATTAAGTTGTTCCTTGTAAAGTAGTAATTTTTTTTTTTTGCCAATATTTCCTTCAAATTAAGAATCTCTTTTTATCTTAGCAGTTTTCTGTGACAAAAATGAGGCAAAAAAATTGTGAATAAGATCATAATTTATAATTATCCATTTATTCATATGTGAAATAACTTTAATTATGGAATTGCAAGTTTTGTATGAGCCTTAAATTGAAAAACACAATTGCACTGCCAAATAATAATTGTACTTTGCTCCTATTGCCTTTCCTCAACCTTGCCAGTCTTTTGCAATAGTAGAAGTAGGTGGTTGTAGCAGAGTGGATGTTAATCACAAGGGAATATAAAACTTCAAAGAAACTAAAGGGGTAATGTGGACGCTTACATGATGTTTGCTTTGCTTATTTATCAGCTGAATGAATAATAAATTATTTTTTAATGAATAAACATACCTCTGTGTTCTTGAAAGAAGTGACTCTTGTTCAGGAAGAATCATAATTAAGTGGGAATTGTTCCTGTTGAGTTGGTTTGGATTGACTGGTTAAGGTTGCACAAGATGGAATATGCATCTTGTGAATCATTTCAAAAAGATGTTGAAACAGTGTGGGAGAAATAAGAATACATCTGTTTGATACTCCCCATGATAAAGAATACCTTTCCAAGGTAAAGAATTTGCTTTGTCAAGCCCATAGTTTTGCAAAGTGTAACACCTGTTTCTTAAATACACTCAGTCTGAACTAATGTAAAGAAATATGATTAAAGGAGATAGAAGGAGCTTACTTGAAAATTTGCCTTAGAAACAGCTATAGCGTGAAATTTATTCAGGCATATTACACTTCAGTACATTATGCTGTAGGCTTTGGAAAAAAAAATTCTAAAATTTGAAATGTCATTATGTATTGAAAAAAATCTATTTTGTCATACCCATGTTTCTATTATCTATTTATTTATTTTACAGAAAATATAATGGTCATATTGAAAACAAGCCCTTAACCATTCCAAAAGATATTGATCTTCATCTGGAAACAAAATCTGTAACAGAAAGGGACACTATTGGTAAGTGTACACAGACAATAATATATTATTTCCAATATACCCTGATTATTTCTGTCAAATGTTTATTTGTAATTAAGGCTGAAATATCTCTTTTGTAGACAGTGAATGAATAGAAGCAAAACTGGTCGTAAATGAGAAAGCAGGTAGTAGGATTAAGTCTCCTTTCATGTTGCATGAGTTCCATTTAATAGCAGTGTTGTGGAAAGGGATGAGTTGATGAAATCCAGCATAAAGCACAACTATTGTATCAGGTGTCCATAACAATATGAGATAACACTAAAAGAATCATGTGAAAGAATCACAATAGACTGTGGTCTACTCAAAATAAAGTTTTTAGCTTTGTACAAGAAAATAACAACTGGCAGATGTCAAGTCATATACTTTCTGCTTATCTAAAAAAGGGAAATGTGCTGTAGCATTGGAACCTAAGTCCTTTCAACTATACATCTCAAACATTTAGGTGAAATGCTTAAAACCAGCAAGTGACAGTACAAAAGTATGCAGCACTAAGTGTTTTGGAAGATACTATCTTTTTTTTAGATTCTAATTCTTGATTATTAAATCATAATCAGTCATTCTGTTACAGAAAGTTCATATATGAGTATGTATGTGGTATGTATTTCCTTTCTACCTACATTTTTATATTTATATTTTCTCTGGTTAAGTATAGAAAGAAAGGAGGCATATTCCTATGAAGGAGACTTTTCAGCTTAAATTGTGGAGACAGCATTTTTGTAACAGAAATAAAGTTTTTGAAGTAAATAAACAAAGCATTCACAAGATTCAATTAATGTTACTTTCCTGAAATTATACCATTTAATTGTCAACCTGAGTTATACAAGACAGAGTTTGACTGTGTTTGAAAAGTATTATATATAATCTGTTTTTAAATCTAGGGTGTTATTTCAAATAAGTGTAGGATTTCTATCTTTGCCAACAGGTAGCTTGCAGTCAAGTCAGATATTCAGCAATGTTTTCTCACTTTCAAATTGTATAAATGTAGGGATAAATGGTGTTTGGAAGGGACAATTTGTTTTGTCACAAAAGGTTCTTTGCAGTTTCCAATACCTGTGGGAACTCCCTCCACAACCTCCAGCCTGTATGCAACACAGCATGATCCCTGGAATTTTTACAGTGAAGTTTACACAATAATTATTGCTTTATAGGCTGTATTAACAAAATCTGAATGAGCAAATCATCAGTATCTAAGTAGTGGGGGTTTGTAAAATAAAAATAACTGTTTAATTGTAATATAATAAATGATAGCCAGTGAGATTTTAATCTTTAAAAAAATGATCTAAACAAACCCTCTTACCTGGAATTGCAGCCAGACTCAACTGGAAAACTGTTTACTCTCTATGTTTTGAAATCTAAGTTCAGTATGCTTTTTGGATTTAGGGTGTTAATATATAAAGGCTAAGGTAGTAAAATAGTAAAGAATGAAGTTCACATTGTTGAGTAACTTTTCATTGTTGTTGCATTTCACTTGGTTGATCTGGATCTACCTAAACTTCGCTTTAATACACTTAACACACAATTGAAAACCTCTTTTAGTTGCTACTCCATTCTATGTACACCAGTAACTGCTTAAAACACACCCTTAACATTCACAAACTTTTATTTTTCAGCATTGCATTACTTTCCAGAATATCAGTGGCTGGTGGATTTCACTGTTGCAGCTACAGTTGTGTATGTGGTGACAGAAGCCTATTACAGCATTATGAAGCCCTCACAAGAAATGAATATCAGCATAGTGTGGTGTTTGCTTGTCTTGGCTTTTGCAGTGTATCCTTTTCTGTTTCGTTGAATCCCCCTCTATCTGTTCCAAGTAGTCTACATCACTCTGCAGCTTATATAAATCCCTGTGCCACTGATGGGCGGGATACAAAAATATTTAGTGTTTGGAAAAATGATCCTGTAAGCTGATGCTGTTGAATAATGTTTATGCTGTATATACTCTTTGTAAATGCTGGTATCATTAGGTTGTTAACATTAATACCAGAACATTTAGGAGAAAAATACATGTATGCAAATATAGTTAGTTGCTCATCTGGAGTATGTAGTGGTTCTACATGAACTTTTATAGATAACAAGCAAAAACTCTGAAAAAATTTAGTGGTTCTAAGCTAACTTGATTTTGCTCAATTTGGCAGTCAGAAATAGTTATCTGTACATAAAGTACAGTTTTTGAAGAAGTTTGGAAATTTAATGCGCATTCTTTGTTTTCAGTATGTTTGATCTGATGCTTCCTGATCAGAATAGTACAATGATGTGTATACTAGTTCATTGCAAAAATAGATGCGTGAATTTATAATTTTAAAATGTGAAAATAAGTATGTAGACAGTTGTAGGAACTGTAGCTTTGTGAAAAGCTAAATTCACCTCTGAAACTGAGGGAAACAGAAGTCCGGAAGTCGAAAGAGGCATTATAATATCATAAAATGTTTGTTTTGTTAGAGAGAAAGCAGTTAATTTTTCATTTCTTTTTTTTTTTTTTTTTTTTTTTGTTTTTTAACTGGAGAAGGCAGTATCAGACATAGATACTTGTGTGGTAATTAACTGCATTCTACATACCAATCCAGACACACACTTGAGGGAGGAAAGTTGCAGTTTAAAGGTATGATAGGGGATAAAACAGTGGAATTGAATAAGGGCTTGTAAGAGTGCAGATTATAGAGAGATGAACTGGAATGTGAATTGCTGCAGCTCCTCTGCTCCTTCAGCAGCTGAGAACAGAAAGTGCTAAGTTGCAGTTGATAAACCTCTTGAATATTCAAAATTGTTTCCTCTGTATAAATAGTTCTTTAGAGATTCTTAATGTGTTGTGATTTTTCAGTTGGTTTGTAATATTAGAGTAGCTGGTGGTGTTATGTAAAAACTTGAACTCTTATTGTTTGGTTACATTTGGCTAAGAGTTCTGAATGTGCTTCATGCTTGCCTGTCCATGATAATTATTAAAATGTGTGCTGCCTTTGTAGTATGGACGAGAGTTCTTTTCTAAGTAGACTGAAGTATAAAGGATAGAATTTTTCTGGAGTTTTTGCTGGTAATGTATAAAAACTTGTTGGAAGAGAAAGTCAACTCATAGCTGGAAAAAGGAACGTTAGTAGCATTCTTCCAGATCAGGTGTTTCCCCTTTGACATGTCAGTGAACAGATCCATGGTCCAAAAGGTGTTTTTTCCAGTCTGTGAGAAGAAAATCAGTGTTTGTCTCTTTTAATTCTATTATAGCTTTAGTATAGGTAATATAAAGTTGTTACTGCATGTCCTTTGTTTTATTTTTTGGTGTGAAGTCGGGAATTTGAGTTTAATCTTTACAGAAGAAAGTAAAAACAAGTGGCTACTGTTTCGAAAATTAGAAGTGATAGGCAATACCTTTCACTCCAGTTTTGAGGATGCAGGGAAGTTTAATAGAACTAATGGAGAAACAAGCTTCTACTACTAAAGCCACAAAGTATTCTTAGATTTATTGGTGGCGATGCCCTGTTTGCTTCATCTCTTGTATCTCCGGAGTAGTCAATTTAAATAACACTATAATAATTGCAATTCTCAGTGAAACAGAGTTGGGAATTATATATTGTGCAAAAATCTGCTGCAGTAATACTTTCTTAGCATGGTTTTGTAGACTGTCCTGTCATTGCATTCATTCGGTCGTCAATTCAGGGCAGAACTTTTAAAAGTATTTAAGTTGCCTGTCAGTGCAAGATTTTTGTCTCAGTAGTGTGAATGTGCAAGTACCTGTTAGAGCTCTGTTTAATACCTGTAAGAGGAGTTAGTGGCAGTGTAGAAGGATGCAGTACCAGGAGCAGGGTCTAAACTTTATATTAGTCTTAACATCTCCATAAATATGTTAACATAACTTTTTACAGGCATTACAGCTTTTTGGGTGAAGGAGGTACAGTACAGAGGTGTTGGTAACAATACTTGGGGTCACTGGAGAGATGAGATTTCAGAAGAGGTTCATTCATGTGTTGTGACATCAGGGTTTTGGGATGTAGAGCATATTTAAAACTTACTCAACTAATCGCTAACTCAATATGTCAAGACCAGAAGAGATTCTGTGATAATGCAAGGTTCTGAAAAATTTGGTTGTCTACATACTTTTTGCAGAAAGCAGTAAACGTGATATGTCAAAGTTAAATAGACAAGTGTTTCTTCTGTTTCATGCCTGTGTGTTAAGAGGTGAACTGAGGATGCAGATGATGGAAAACTAGGAGGAATTTGGAGGCAGAGTGGCCCTGCAGAGCAGCCTCAACAAATTAGAGATCTGGGCAATCACCAATCATACTAAGTTCAAGGGAAAGTGCTGGATTCTGCACCTGGGATGGGGCAGCCCTGGTTGTATGGGCAGACCAGGGAACAGGAGTCTGGAAAGTAGTGCCATGGAAAAGGATCTGGGGCTGCTGGTTGACAAAATGTTGAGTGTGAGTCAGTAGTGCACTGGCAGCCAGGAGGGCAGGCTGGCCCAGCATGGCCAGCCAGGAAAGGGAGGGGATTGTCCTGCACTAACAAAGACCTTCAGGCATTAAAGAGCATCTAAAGGAGGCCATGAGGATGATGAAGGGGGGGAAGCCAAATGAGGTCACTTGGTCTGTTCAGCCTGGAGGAGACTGAGAGGAGACTCATTGCAGCTACAACTTCCTTGTGAGGGGAGAGGAGGGGCAGACACTGATCTCTGCTCTGTGGTGACCTGAGACAGGACTTGAGTAAATGGCCTGAAGTTGAGTCAGGGGAGGTTTAGACTGAATATTAGGAAAAAGTTTTTCACACAGAGGGCAGTGAGTCACTGCAACAGGCTCAGTGCTCACAGGAAAGTGCTCACAGCACCAAGCCTGACAGAGTACAAGGAACATTTGGACAGTGGTGTCAGGCACATGGTGTGATTCTTGGGATGGTGCTGTGCAGGCCCCAGGAGTTGGATGGTCCTATTGTCCTATGTTCACTCCTTCTGAATTCACAGTTTTCATATGTTTAGGAGCAGAAAATGGATCTTCTTCACTTCAGCCATATGAACTATAAAATTAAATAGTTCCATAATCACAGCAGTTTAAAAAATTAAATTATTTTTGTAAAATTTACAGTGCCTGCAACTGTATACAATATGCAAAGTGTACAATTCTGTAATGCCTCTTGTGGCCAAAAAAAACTGAATGAAAGGGGAGGCTGATGCAGGCAATCTATTAACTTAGTACTAAACACTCCTAAATTATCCTTTCAGTAGATCCTGAATATTAGGTCTTGCAATGGAAGGAAGTGATGAAGCAAGCCATAATGCTTAAATTTTCTCCAACCCACAAATAGAAACGCTGAAGATTTTTTAACCAAGAGAGGGCTTCAGTCATGTAGTTTGCATAATCATGAATCTAATTATTGAGTTCTGAATCTGCACTATAATTGTAATTTATTGTTAGTATGCTTTCTTTTTTCTCATGAAGTATCTGGGGGGTCATAAATCTGGTGATAGATTAGGACTGTTGATCATAAACTGTTATTAAGTCCTTTTTTAAATTCAGGGTGTTTTCAATTTGTGATTAATGTCCCTAGATGTAAAAATAGCCTTAGTTTAAGTGTGTGTTATTAGAGAAACCAAGCTTTCTAGAACACAGTCTGTAGGATATCCATTATCTACTACTTTTACAGATGACTTAAGTCTTCCTTTTAATGCATCAGTTCTTTATGTAAAGTATAAAGGGGTCTGAAGGTGATTCTTATATGAGATTAGAATTACTAGATGCTGTCCTTAGATATTGTGGATATTAGAATCTCTCTGCATATACGTGAAGTTCAGCAGTGTATGTGTTAAATGAAAGCGACCTGTTGAGGTGTGATATTGCATAATCATAGTTTCTTGAGAGACAAATGATTGTTCAAATGTTTTACTGAATAGGTATGCCAAAAGTTTTCATGTACTCAACATATTAGAATTCTTTCAGTATTAGAAATGGGCAAATACAACTATGTTACTGCATAGTGGGGGGGCGTGGGGGGGAGTGGTACAGATTACACTTAAAATCTTGTTTTTCCTTTTTCTCTTTGTTTTTTTCAAATCACGTAATGCCTGGAGTTATCTCCAAATACTTTAGTAAAATCTGGACTGGATACTGCCTACCATTTAAGTTCTAATGAGCTGCATTTCATAGTAGTAAGAGTTGACAGTGTATCATGGAAATTTTCTAATCTGTTTCACTTTAGAACTAATTTAGAAATGTGTAAAAAAAGAATACGTAATAAATATTTTTAAAACACCCTGATAGCAGAGCAGGTGATGTGTTAAATATTTGTCTTCATGGCAGAGGGGCTAGATAAAAGGATTTGATGTACCAGATCATAGAGGGGTTTTAAGACTGACTTTGTTTTTCCAAGGTGAACATGGGATAGGTTTTTCTTTCCTATACAGGACTTAGTGTGCAGTTGTCTTAACTCTCTTTGAGATGAAAGTCTCATGGGTTCTGTAATTTAACCTGAAATTGGCTGAACACATATTACCTTCAAAAGAAATAAATGCACATCATAGAACAGCCCTGGTGTAGGTGATGAAAATACAAGATTATAATTCTTAGTTATAGTTATTTTACAAACTTAATTTTCCTTGACCTTTTTTGTACACAGTAAGGTACTGTTTTCATTGACTACCCATTATTTCAAAGTTGAGGATGGAGGTGAAAGATCAGTCTGTGTCACCTTTGGTTTTTTCTTCTTTGTGAAAGCGATGGCAATACTCATTGTGACGGAAAACTATCTAGAGTTTGGTTTGGAATCAGGTAACTCCTTTATTTAGTGTTTGAAACAGGTGTAGTGATTGTATGATCTGAAAAAAATTTACTTCCAGTATTTTTGAGAAAATCTTTGTTAAAATGAATGGTGTAAGTCATATACTTCTAAGAAAATATGCTTTGGAATGAAGATTCTAAATAATATCCTGTATATTTTCCTGGCTTTCTCTTAAATAGTATAATCTTTGCCTAGCTTATTTGTTTTGTTAATTGTATTTGCCTTCCAGTTACAGATTTAGCCCCTTTTTGACTTTTATAGTAACGTGTAGCTCCCTTACTGGAAAAGAATTTTAAAAGTTATCTTTTTTTCATCTTCCCAAGGTGTCCAAATATTACAAATGTTGTTACTCAAGTTTTGTTGTATTGTGGCCAGCTAATTAGTACATAAAAGAACTCTGCTAGACATGAAAAATAGTTTAAAAAATGACTTGTTATCCAGCATTCTGTTTCACAAAAGGGATTATTCATTTGTACTGTAATAAAATAAATATATATGTCCTTGCAGGATTCTCGAATTTCTCAGAAAGTGCTATGCAGTTTCTTGAAAAACAAGGTTTGGAATCCCAGTAAGTTTCTAGAAATACACTTGTGTGTTTATATGTGAATTTATAACTTATCTGTTTATATGTGAATTTATGAACCATTTGGATTTTCTTAGCTAACCTTTGTCTTGTATGTTTTGATTTTGTACCTGTTTATCATCCCTGCAACAGTTTAAAAGAGATTAATGAAGAGATCTGAAAGTACCCATAATTAAGTGAATTTGCATTAAAGTTTTCATTTTAATATGGAGATAATTTTTGACATTTTTGATTGTAGTTAATAAATATAGTTCAAAATTGTAAACACTTTTTTCACAGTATTTCCCTTCAGCAAGGATTGTTTAAATAGATAAGTATTTTTTGACATCCCTATAACATGCCAGAGGATGAGTGTGCAAAAACTACAAGATGAAGTTTGTGTTAAAGTTCTCATTAGGAATAAATCGTGTTGTTCAGTCCTGTTTGCAGGTTGTAGCTGTGTTCCTTTCCTATTATGCAAAAACATCTGCTTGCTACAAGACATCCAAACCTCATACAGACTGTTGAAGGAACATGCCATAGCTTGTGATATTACATAAATACATAAACAGTGTCATAGTCAGTCTTTATATATTGCAAAATGGATTTCTGTTACAGTTCTTTATACATGTGTGCTAAAGTTTAGGGAGCATTTCATCACTGGGAACACAACATGGAATTTCTTGCTTGGTAGGTCTCAAATATCATGCAGAAGCCAAGGCATATCTTTATTTATCTTTATCAGAAGTTTCCTCAAACTAGATGAGTGTAATTTATGAATCCCACGTATCTCTTAGCCTTCCTTTAATCTATTTTCCTAAGCTATTGCAAGGTCACTAACATCCGTATTCATTTTCATGTTAAGTGTTTAGTGATAAACTATTGCAGTGCTTTGTCTTTTTTGAGTTAATGATGGTGTCTTTTGATAGTTTAGGTGACATAGATTTAGAAAGAATTTGAAACTCATTTGAATCACTAGATTTGATTTTGTTCTTCTTAAATCTTCTTAAATCTTCTTTAATCTTTTCACTGTAACTGTGATGTTTTTGTTGTTTGTTTGAGGGTTTTGTTTTGTTCTTACTTTTTTCTTTGTGTGGTCCTGCTTGTTAATTGTGTAATTAATTCTGTGATTTGTTTGATCCTAGGTATTTTTCCTGTAGTTTTTTTATATCCTATACTAATCACTTGGAAGAAACATGCTAATGACCACATGTACATTTCAGATACATCTATGGAAAGCTGCAGTAATAGCAGTTTGATAGAGATTTTTAATTGATAATGGTAGAATAAAGTATCTATTTTGTCTTTGAGCAGTTAAACTTATGAGACATCTGTTCATCTTAAAAACTCAATCCTTAAATTTGTTCTATTTTAGATATTTCTGCTATATAGTTTGTTGTTAATTACAATATAATTTTTTCTTCTTCTCTACTAACAAATTAACATCTCACAGTCAGTAAATGAGGTTTTCTGTTTTTCTAGGAAATAAATAGGTGGCTTGGTTTGGGTTTGAAAGTTTTTTTTACAATTTTAATTTCTGATTGGTTTTTAATAATGCTAGTATTCTGGAGGAAGCCTATAGAATACCGTTGGATTTTTTTATTAAATGTTAGCTACTGTTGGGTTAAAAGTAGTCTCTGATATCTCCCTGTTCCCCCAACTTCCTCCCCAAGAAAATGCTTATTTCCTTTCTTTTCTTTTAGGGGTCCTGTGTCTAAACTAACCTTCAAATTGTTCCTGGCTGTTCTGTGTTCACTTATTGGTGCTTTTTTGACATTCCCTGGCTTGCGACTGGCTCAAATGCATCTGGATGCTCTGAATTTAGCAACAGAAAAAATAACACAGTAAGAGAAAATATATGCAAATAGGTATATGCTACTCAGTCTTAAATCTTTTATGTCTAAAAATAAACAAAACAAACTATTCCAACAAGAAGGTAGTGACTTAAGACTTCTGTTGCTGCCTGCTTTTCATATCTTGAGCAGATTTGCCACCTGCCACTTTCTGTTCAACCTATGCTCTGCCAGTCTGTTACATTCTTTGCTTTGTAATTAAGAGTCCAAATTAAAGGAGCTTTCCTTTCCTCCTGCAAGAGCTCCACTGTTAATGTCTCTGTGTCCAGCTTTACTTCCCCCATCATTTCTTTCTGGAAGTTCAGATAACCTTCAGGAAGTACAAGTACAATCACAGACTGTTTTTGTTTTTTTTCCACCCCAACTTACAGCTGGGCATTATTCCTATTTATAGGAATTTCCTATTATAGGAATTATTCCTATTTATAGGAATTTAATAAATTTAGCATAGGATAAAATGCAAAAATGACCCAGAATGTTTAATAAGGGTCATATGTTAATATCAGTTTAAAGGAATATTTTCATTTTCAGCTGTCCTTCAATTTGGTAGTAAAATGTTCTGTCCAATTTAATTATTTCTCTTGAGCATTCTGCGATTGAGAGGGTGAAACTCCAAGTGGCTTTCAGACATCTTGGCTGTCAATGTTTAATACATGGTAATGACAGATTCTGCAGCATAGGGTAGTGTGGGTACTCGGTCTGGTAAATTTCCTAAGAGAACCGTTATGTTTTCCAATAGGAAAACAATTTTTGTTCAAACTGCATTTTTTTCCTTTCCCTTCAGGAATGCTCAGCTTAAAGATTAATCTGTTTGAAGTGAGTCTGTCAGTCTTGGTAAATTTATAAGCAAGTACACTTGCCCTCAGTGTAGTTGTCCACGTATAGCAGCCAGCTACTGGCTTGTTTTATCTGCTTTTACGTTACTGTCTGTGTGTAGACTGTGACTGAGTCACTTCCTAACCTATTCTTTCCAGACAGATAAACTACTCAATTGTTATGGTTCTCAATATTTTAAAATTCCATGTGTCATTTCTGTAAGTGTTCCAACATCTTCTGTGATCAATGGACATGACATCCTAGGCAGAAATATAAACTCTCTGAAACAAAGACCTGTTAATCAAGAGCTAAAGGACAATTAATATCCACCGAAGTGTGATTATGAAAACTAAAACTTCTCTAGCTTCTTTAGATGATATTGGAGCTGGTTGTTGAAGATAACTTTGTTCAACACCGCAAGTTATTTTCAAAAGTCTACCAGTACTTTGACTGTTCAACTGGAACAATGTGAAAAGTACATGAAATGGATTAAAACTTGATAAGGTATCCACATAATTAGATAAAGCCATTATAAAGAATATTTGTTAAGAGATGGGTTCTAATAAACCTGAAGAGCATAATTTGTCCTTGCTGTTGCATTTTTGTCAATGAGTAGATCATTTATTGACTTCAGTAGTTTGACTGTGACTAAAGTAGGGTTGTAAATGTGGAGGATTTGTCACTGATACAAAGCTCTCTAAGTTGGATGCCAAAACAATGTCTATCTCTGCAGTCAAATATATACCCTACCTAAAAAACCCCAACCAAAACAGCTATAAAGGAAAAGCCAACCAAGTAAGCACAAAAGCGACAAAACCCAGAGATTTAAATTTGTATGTGATGACAGCTTCTGTAACATGCAAACATTTGTGTTCTTTAGAACAGTTTTTGATTACATTATTTTTTTTATAGTGTAGAAGCACTGTAGTGAAGGTGGAGACAAGCCTAATTGTTAGTGAGGAAATACTACACTAACAAAACAAGTCAATCCCTTCAACTGTTCTTGTGTCATTTTAATAATGAATAATTATTGGGAAAATGGGTTTAGAAATAGAGAAGAAAATTTAGAAATTTAGAAGTAAAGAAGGATATTAATTTTGGAGAGAACGCCAAAAGCCATATCCCCTTTTTAAATTCTGCTGTTTTGTATACAAAGATTACTGAAGAGTACTACTTTTATTTTTGTTGTGCAATTTCATGTAGTATTTTTCTTGGTCTGAGTATCTTCAATTGAATATAAGTACCAAGTTTAATTTAATCAAGGTTTCTAAATAAAATGCTTCATTAAACTGTGAAATCTTACCTCTGACTACTGTATCTCCTGTTCTTTTTAAAGCCAAAATCCAGTGTGATTTCACAATATGTAATATTACAGTTTTGTTGAAATGTCGTACCTATAAAATAAGGAAGTACTTTTCTTATTATCTTTCTCCCAACTATTTTAAAGTTAATATTTCTCCTTTTGAATCTGTATACACTTTCAACAATATGGTTGTTGTTTTTGTTTACTAAGTTCCCTCTTTTTTTTTTCTTTTTTTAGAACATTGCTGCATATAAACTTCTTGGCACCTTTATTTATGGTTCTACTGTGGGTAAAACCAATCACTAAGGACTACATTATGAGCCCACCTTTGGGCAAAGAGAGCATTCCTTTGTAAGATTTCCTTTAAAAGTTTTCTGGGTTATTGAGAACAAAACATTGTCTTAGAGCTCCTTGAAAGTCATAGAAACATGAAAGATTTTATTAGCATCTGCTGTCAGAGGAATTGTGGAAGCTGCAGTTGAATTTTAAAGCTCTTTAAAATTTAGCTGCAGTTTCCACAATTTCAAAATATTTCAAAAGAATGAGAATTGTGGAGCGTTAATGTTTCCAGAAAGCTGCTCTCTCTTGATGTCTCCTTGACAGTAATGTGTTGTTTTTTGTAGGGGTGGAATACCACCTCACTACTACCTGCTGAAACCTTGTATCTTGCATACTGGTGTAGGAGAGAAGTGGTTTCACTGAAAACAGTCGAGATATGTTGGCCTGAGAGCTAAGCTAGGAGGTTTGTCTTAAGATTTACATGCTGTTGAAGTGCTATTGAATTGATAGGTAAAATATTTACAATATAAAAAAGGGAAGAGTTTCCAGGAAGAGCAGTGTCTGAAATACTATATAAGTATAGCTGATTGTCCCTGTCACAATTAGTCTTGCTAATTCAGAGTAGACTTGAAACAGATAGGATGGGCTGTTACATTTCTTGCTTTCTAGAGGAAAGTTTCTAAAGTGATTCTGTGACCACTGAGCTATTACATAAAATGCAACGATATACATATTTTGTACATCTTTTGTTCCTCAGTTCCTTTGTTATACCCAGCTATAACTGGGTATCTAAGGCAACTGAAGTACCCATTTATAATCTAGTACTATTTACTATCTAGTCCTGTGTGTCTGAATACCTGTAATTATCTGAGCAACCTTGGTTTTTAGTGTCCTGCCTTCATTACTTAGTATTCATTTGTCTGTAAACAAGAGCAGTTCTTAAATGCCTAAATTCTAATTTGGATCTAATGCTGTAGGGCTTCTGAGAAGTAGTAGGAAAGAGAAATAGAAGGCAAAAGTAAATATTACTTTCATGTGAACTTCTTAACTGTAGTTTGTTTTTGTGTGTTAACTACTTTTGACAGTTTGCCTTAAGATTGCTTTACAGATGATACAAGCAAATAACTGCAGTAGGTGGTCTTTGGAAAACAGCATTACCTTTTTTTATTATCCACAGAATGTCAGAAGATACATTTGATACCATCAGATTGTGGATTATAATCCTGTTGTGTGTTTTGCGGTTGGCTATGATGCGCCATCATTTGCAGGCCTATCTGAATTTAGCCCAGAAAAGTGTGGACCAGATGAAAAAGGAAGCTGGTAGAATAAGTATGGTGGAATTACAGAAAATGGTAAGTGTGGTGGCATTGAGGTTGGCATTTGCAGTACTTCAACTGTGCAAATGATTTTTTTCCTTATTTGTTGTCTTCTGTGGCAGCAAATCTGAATGAAGCTTTCTAGATGATATCTCCTATAAAAATATGATAATTACAGAGAAATTCTGCAAACCAAAATATGGAGAGATGTATCATCTCTGTTATGCAGATAGTTTGTCCTTGGTTATTTGGAAGTTGTTGTAAAAAATCCCTTCCAATGATTGATGATCTGTAATTATAACACAGGAAAAAAAAAAATTGAATTTTCATAGAAGAGTAAAATACTGTTACTAACTAAGATTTTTTTAATTGAGGGAAAATTTGTGATAATGTGGTTATGTTTTGGAATAAAATGACATGTTTAATTCTGTCAGACCACTTTGAAGTGCACCAGCCTAACTAAAAAATTGCCCATCATGTTGTGGACAAGGAGAAATTTCTGAGGATACTTTTTTTAAAAGAAAAGTAGTAAAGCATATCTTGAACAAATGGAGGAAGTAGAATAGCTGTTGTGTGTTGTCTGCAAAATAAACTTAAATTGCTAGTGCTGCATGACAGTGCTGTCTAATGACCCTGCTGAGTTGGGGTCTGTGCAGGAGGAATATTGAAGCATGCTGTAAGACAAAGATTCCTCTTCCAGGACTGTCATTATTACTTTAAGTTACTCTAAGTGTCTGAAAGTCATGAGTGAACTGTGCAGTAGTTTTTACAAAGTGGCTAGGAATTTGCTCCAGAAAAAAAATTAGGAAATACATGTAGTAGCAAGTGGTTGGGATGGAACTGTGCCAATTGCTGTAAATGCACTATTTTTGTACTGGGAATTTTATTCCTATTTATAAAACAGTAATGTCTTCTCCATGTGGCATTTCTTAAATCCATTTCTCCAGTACCTTCATATATTCTCTCTGAGAAGGCTGTAGTCACTAGATGCAGTCTTGTCTTGCTTTATCTTGCTTTACCTTTTTTAGGAACTTCTGCCGGTGAATTCTTTCCTGTCTGTCATTCTGCAGTAATGATTACTTAATTCATTATTTTTGTCATATTCCATCATTTTTTTCCAATATTTTTGTCTCATATTTTTTCTTATGTCAGTGTCTTACTACTTTTTTTTCTCATGTTAGTTTTTTGATGTTTGCTCATTAAGAAGCCCTTTGAGGCTTGAGAGGTATTCCCAAAACTATCATGTCTGCCTTCATCATTTTTGCCACCCTGCATTCTGTTCTTTTTAAAACCCAGGTAGTTTTATTTCACTGCTTGCTTACTATTGATTTTATCACTTTTTTCTGTTTTTATCTGGTTTAATCTTTCAGGTCAATAGCTTATATAAAATATGTAATGTTACAATTTAGAGAAAAGTGGAACAGATGGAGAGCAGGGGGAGAGATATATCTTAATGGATTTTGATGAACCGTAATGTATGGCTAAAATAAAGGCCATTTAAATACAGTTATTGATCTAATGAAAACTCACCTTATCATTGTTTTTAAAATACAAGTGTTTTCCAGTTGGACATCTTAAAAATATCTCACTTTTGAAAAAGGACTGTAATATTAACCAAGCTTTCATTTACTTTTTATGGAGCTTTGGACTGTGACTACTACTTTTACCTGTTTTTTCACTAGTTTGTAAGTGACTGGTAACTTGAAAAATTAAACATGTGTTTATTTTTGTTTCTGCTGTATTTAAATAGGAATCATTGAATGATGGCATGCAGTTTGCAGAAGCAAAATTGATTATCCTTTTTTAAACAGAATTGATGCTTTTTATTATTTCCTTTTGGCACTTCATCTCTGATTTGTAAATGTCCTTAAACTAGAATTCATTATGGAGATTTCTTCATTAGGTCTTTTGAAGACAATATGTCACAAGAGTTACTGGAAAATTCTTAAAACAGCTGTAATGCCTAGGTCCTGGGTTTTTTAATAGATTATTTGTTTTTTCTAGACATGTTCATAAAGGTCTGCTTTGATCAACCAGCAATCACAACCTTTACTCTCTTCCATTTTTCCAGGTGGCTCGGGTATTCTATTATCTCTGTGTAATTGCACTGCAGTATGTTGCACCATTGGTAATGCTCCTTCACACAACTCTGCTCTTGAAAACACTAGGTAGGTAAAGCTGGATCAGCAATAGTTTATTCTGTTCTACAAAGGCCTTTTTTATTTTCACCAGACTAAAGAGAATTATAATTCATGGGTACTTGCAATACAAAAATACCTTGTAGTTTTCTGTACTTTAAAATGCTCATATGTGGCTTTTAAATAATTATTTCTGTTGCTACTTTTGATATCTTCCAATTACATGGTAATTTGTTTATTTCTGAGAAATTGTGTAGTGCAACAAATTAAACAGTTTTCTTCTGTTGAATTATTTGTCTTTTTAGAAGTATTTTAAAAGTGAACTCTATAAAGCATGATAAACTTCACAAGCATCTCATAAAGGATTTTTTTCAGCTTTTTTATCTTTAGTAGACTTTTAGAATGGGAATTGAAATATGAGGTTAATGTAGCTACTGGGAGATCTGGTTTGGGATTTTTTTCTTTTTTTCTTGTGAAATTGGTCTTTCATAGCCTGCTAGTCAGTTGTGTCATTTGCTCTGGAAAAAGGCAATGGATAGAGATAGGCTTTAGTAGGTTGTGATTCATCCTGCCCTGGAGCAGAGATCTCCATCTGGGTAGGACATACAGAGGTCTCAAGGCAACTCTATCACATGTAGACGTTAGGATATCAAAATGCAAGATGAATCCTACCCCAGTAGCTTGCTGGTATGATCAGGAAGTCATATAGATGAATATAGTTTGTATTTACTAAATTATAAAAACTTAACAATTTTTGTGTGTATTAAGAATGTATCAAAGATGATCTGTAGAGTGATTGAATTAACAGAACTTGAATTTAATTCTACAAAAATCTGTTACTTGTTTGTTTTTAACAGGTAATTATTCTTGGGGCATCTACCCAGGATTGAATTCTGACTCTCCAGTAGAAAGCAGTCTGCTTCCCAATTCTGTTAACTCTGAGTCTCCACCTGCTGATGGAAAGATGAAAGTAACTGTAGTACAAATAACAATGGCTCTGGGAAGTCTAAAGAATATTTTCACTCCTCTTCTGTTCCGAGGACTCCTGTCTTTCCTCACCTGGTGGATTGCAGCCTGTCTTTTTTCTACAAGCCTTTTTGGGCTCTTCTATCACCAGTACCTGACTGTGGCATGAACATGGCAACTGGCAGAGCAAGTGTGAGGTCAAATTCTAGATACAAACCCAGGTACCAAGAGGAGATGAAGAGAAAAGAAAACTATATATGTGAAGAGAAGACATATCATAATTATTTTTAAACACTTCCTTGGTGTTCTCAGGGTGAATAATCTTAAAATGTTTAAAATTGCAACTGGGTTTGTTATTTTTGTTACCCAAATGGTAGGTAACTAATTCAATTATAGTCCTGGGACTGACTGACATTATTGTGTTGTAGATGGTGGTAAGCATGCTGAAAAGATGTGACCTCTTGGTTTCCATAAACAGAAAGCCAAACTCAAAAATTTGTTTTTTAAGCATCAACAGTCACTGACTGAACTGCATTCAAAGGGTACTGGACGTAGTGATGGTGGCTGCCTATTGATTAAGCCTTGAAACTGAGCCATACAGTGAAAGGAGAGAGAGGGGATTTAAAAAAAATTCTGTTGGATAGCTGTTCATCACTTTTCTCTTTGGAAAATGAAAAAATCCAACAGGACAAAAGACATACTGTATATTACAGTAAGGAAAGTTGTATAAAATATAAATTTAACAAGAGTAGATGTATGTACCTGACAGGTATTGCTGCCTACATATTTTGCAGGAGTGCTTGTGCAGTAAGAAGAGAGTTATAACAAATATATTATTTCAGTCCCTGTAGTCATTTTGAAGTAATGGCCGTCTGTATTGGTGCTAGTATTGATCCACAGATTGCATTTGGATCTTTTAAATTTCTTCTTCTGAGATAGTAGATAAATTCCATTGAATTTACAAAAGAATAGAAAATAATTAGTGACACCAGTCAAACATTTCAAAACAAAACAGTTTAATCTTGCTGACTTACAGTGTATGTATATGTGTAATGTACATATATATTATATATTAAATATATAATATATATGAAGGTATGAAATACCAAATGTTTATTTTAAATTCCTGAATGTACCTTACAGGGCTGTGGGAGAGTGGTGTATGTGTATCTAGTAATTTCAAGGATCCCTTTTGAAATGAAATGTCTACTAAATTTTTTTTTTTTTTTTTTTTTTTTTTTTTTTTTTTTTTTTTTTTTTTTAGTTCAGTTGAAAGGGCTATTTGTTTTTTGTGCCTCTTTAGAGGGACTTAGCTGTACTAAAAAACTTACACTGTCTTGGAAGAGAAGATATTCCTAAACTGTTAATTTTAAAATTTCTGCTCTGTCAAATCATCATCTTTTGCCACTTTAATCTGTGCTAACTTGACCATATAAGGATAATTAATATATCTTGGCTTCAGAAATAGATTTTCTGTATAATAAAACAGCTATGTAATAAGAAAAAGAGCAAAGTATTACCTTTACAATTTTTGCTTAACTGGAGAGATAGATTCCAATCATAAAATTATTGACAGTTTTTCAGATGTTTTGTGTATTTGCAAAACAGAAATGGGGATTTATATGCAGTAGGTTTTTTAAACAGTTAATATTACACTTCGCAGAGGTCAGTGGGTTTTTAACTAATACTTGCTGGTTTTATGTTACTGTTCTTATTCTCCTGAATTTGTGTACAGCTTTGGCATATAATAAGCATTTATAAATGGAAAAGCTTAACTAAATATGTAATATGTAGCAGACCTACCATATGGGAAAACAAACTCAATGAATGCAGAAAATCAAGATTTTAAGCTGGTGATAAACTGTCTGTGTTGAAAGCCTTTTAAGTTATTTATTAGTTTATTAAGTTGCTTTTATTGGGGAAAGATTTGTGTACACCAGCCTAGTACCTTCTGCATGTGTTTGGGATGTCTGAGAACACCTTGCATGATGCTACTGGTTTCATTGCAGACTTGGGCTGCAAGCTTTGTTGTTTTCACACCAACTTTTTGTAACTAACAGGGACGAAAGCTTAACTGTGAATTGGCCTAAAGAATAATATTTGACCTCATTGTTTCAAAGCATTCCTAGGAAGTGTCTTTCAGATAAATAATCAAATGACAAAATATGACAGGTCCAACAGTACTGGACCCACTTTTGTATTCGTTCAAGATGTGTAATTTCTACAAGATACATCATTACTAATAGAATTAATAAGGACAGCTTTTAGGTTAGAGTTAGTGTTCAATGCCAATCTTTTATTCAGAAAAATAGAACAATGCAAAACAGTTTCATTCTGATAGTGAGCTAGCCTGATAATGCTCACTATGTAGGAAATATAACCTGTTGTTGCAATCTAAAGGAGTAAATTTTGGATACTTGAGAATACTTCAAAATAATGTTAAACAACAGTTTCTGCTGAAGTAGTCATTCTGAAAGCTCATAAGCAAAAGTGAACTGCAGTTTTATAATAACATATTCAGCAAAAGTAATAACTGGATCATGAAGCTGAACTTCACAAAGCTTTTGTTAAGAGCTCGTGCTGCCTTACTATTCAGACATCACACTGATCATGGTGAAAAATAGGCATCTGCTGTTACAAACATGAAGATTAGTGCCACTGTGCTGTTCCATTGTTCTACAGAGTTGAATGGTGGAACCTTCTGGTCAGCAGTGAGTGGGAGATGGGCTTTTTTTGGATCCATTTAATCCTGACATGAATCCAGAAGGCTTACGAAAAACTAAAATATGGCAATAAAAGCCTTTGAAATGTGTGGTGACAGTGAAACCAGAGGGACCAAATTGCTAAGGTTGTGAGCAGTGCTTCCTACAAGTATGTGGTATGATCAAAAATGATGTTTTAAAGTAGAGTAGTAACCCTGATAATCATGACTTCCATGTGTATTGTGTAAGGTTCAAAGGAGTACCTGCTCACTTCTGTATTAAGTTCCTTTGAAACAGCAGCTGGCAAATGCTTTTTTTGTTTGTTTGTTTCATGGAGATCTTTATCAGCACCTAGTGTTGGGGAAAAGCATCTTGCAGAAATGGAAAAGCAGGAAAAAGGTTGGTAGGTGTTACTCAAGTTTTTAAAAGATTTTTTGGTCTTGCTTTTTGCCCACTACTTAATCAAAGAATTTTAGAATGGTTTGAGTTGGAATGGATCTGAAATGGGCCACTTTCCACAAGACCAGGTTGCTCCAAGTCCCTTCAAACATGGCCTTGAATACCTCCAAGAGATGGGCAGCCACAGTTTCTTTGGGTAACCTTATCTAGTGCCTCACCACCTTCACAGACAAGAGTCTCCACTGAACACCTAATCTAAATCTCCCATCTTTTCGTTTAGAACTGTTTCCCCTTGTCCTATCACTCTCTACCTGTGCAAAAAGTCATTATCCCTTTTTTTTATAAACTTCTTTAATGGGAGGTCACAGTGAGATCTCCCTTAGATACTGAGAGATTTTAGAAGGAAATGTTCCTTTGGCAAAGAATCCATGTCTGTTTCTATTTTCTTAAATTCAGATCTCCCTTCCCCTCTTAGTGATGTGACTTCTGTTTGCCATCTACAGGACTTTCCCTGTGTTCCCTGCACAGAACCAAGTAAGCTAAATGAGTTCAAGATTATATTTTGACTTTTGTTTAGTTTAAATTTATCTATTTTTTGAAGGATTAGTTCCTTTAAATAGCTCAAATAACTTCAAATTCCATCTGAAACACGAACAAATCTGTTAACGTTTGTTTAGACTCTGCACTTTTATTATGTATGTCCCTTTAGACAAAGGGTTAAGATAGCGATAAATCCAGGTCTTCCAGCAAATTCAGGGGGGTCCAAACATAACACTTGGGCTATTTCTGAGTTAAGAGAAGTTGATTAAGAACAGAAGAATAGAAAGCCTATTCTTACACTTTGTAGGTGGCATTCTCAGGCTGCACTTGTCCTCTTTTGATACTTTCTCAAGCTATAGGTTATGCCAGTTTTTGAGTTTTTGTTAGCTGCAGAGTCTTCTCTTCCAGAATTCACTTGCATAAAGGATCCACACACAGATTAAATAGTAGCATCAGTACAAGAGAACATTCTTGTAGAGAAGACACTTACACAAAATTATTTTCTGTTGCAGTTGTTCTTTGCATTTGAATCACAACTACTGAAAGGTGTTTAAACAGAGATGCATTCTTCCCTGGTTCATAAAGTGAAATTTGTCTTAAGAACAGAAATGCTGCCAAGACATCATCAACACATAAAGGCAGCATAACCTTACCTTGTGTAGTGTTTACCAAGTACAAAAATTACAGCTAACTTCAAAGGAACAATTCAAAGTGTAGTAACTACAGCTAAGTGTTAGGGATATTGCATATATCACACAGAAAATTGAACACATCTGATCTTAAAGGTGTTGGAAGGCTCTCCAAGTAGAAGGCCTTTTGTCTCTTTATTCTCATATAGCTGTGCTTTTCACAGAGATAATTTTGATCACTTTTTAAATACTACACTTCATGTTTTTTCACATGACACATTTTACACATTTATTTGTTCGACACAGCCCCTCCACACCCAGACTTAACCCCAGAGTTAATTTTGTCACTATAAAGTTCTTAGATAGTTTTAATTAAATTTTAAGAATTCAGTGCCCAGACAAAGTGGAGACATTGAACAAGATTGAGGCCAAAGAAAAATGTGTATTCTGTTGAAGAAATCTATTACAGCTGAGCAAAATCTTAGTGGAGGAAGGCAACAGCAGGTTACTTGTATTCTAAATCAAATACTAAATGTGAATCTTTACCATTATGAGTAAGACTGTTATTTTTAGCATCTGCAGCCTAAATCCCAAATGGCAAATAAAGAGCAATATTTTGACCTCACGGATACCTAGTCTAAAGAGCATCTAGACAACAGATGCTTAGAAGCCAGATGTCTGATCTCACTGAGCAGGCTGATGCAGATTGGTCTGTCCATGCTTCAGAGTGATTTTTGTGCAACTCCTTTAGGAAGGCCTGCCATGCTTTGTTACCTCTGTTGCACATGCAGTTTTGTGGATGGCATATCTCATTTGCACTCCTGAGAACCAGACTGAAAGGTCTTCCTCCTCTAGATGAGATCATGAAACCAACATGTCATTTCCAGGCTGCTTTTACTGACATCTGTATATGCTGCACTTAACTTTTTCCAGTCTCTCACTGTGGACTGCCAGGAGAGTAATAATGCACTGGATGTTGTTTTACATGCCAGTGTATATGTATTTTTATACCTTTGATTTCAATGGTGTTTTTAATGGAAGTTATTTTTAATCCTAATACCATGGATCATATTTTCATTTTTTAAATTAATATCAGTGCCTGCAATTAGAAGTCAAAAACTTCTACACTGTTTTTTTTAAAAACTTGATGTTCAGGCTGAAGTATTAACAGGTATGCAGTTTTATATCCAAGTCCAAAATCCACCTGTAAATACCAGATTTTTTTTCCATGTGATTACACATAAGTCAAGAACCCTTAAAATTTGTACTTGCAGCATTTTTTCTCAGCAACATACTATCCATATGAACTTGCTATCTATAAAATACACATCTCAAAAGAGTTCTGAATAGCTTTTTACAAACTCCTTAATGTTAAGTCATTACTCTTACAGCTGTGCTGCAACTTATTTTTTTTAAACCTGGCTTAAAATTTGTGTGCTTAAAGTCAGCCTTATTCTCTCTTCCTCTGTTCATAGTAACTCTGCCTCCTGTATGTGTTCAAAGCTTCCAGAATGCATATTCACAGTATTTTTCATAAAAATACAGGACAAAGAAAAAGGCACCAAAAATTGTATTTCATAACTACAGTTCATATCCATGTCATGATGTGCCAACAGTTCTTATTTCTCCCGTCTTTGGTCATTCCTTTCTTCCATTGTTAACTGTATGTAAGGTTTTCTAGGAGGAATACACATGGAAAAATATTCTGTAATAGAAAAAGAAAGCCATCTAAAGTTTCAGTCTTCCCATTTATATGAGCAAATATTAATGCAAAGACACTATTAAATAATTCCAGCCTAAAATTTCTTGTAGGGTAGACATGTTACGAAGTGCACAGGGAACATCTTCCAATTTGTCAATATTCTACTTTAAATGTTTTAGTTGCCTCTGTTGCTGGGAGCACAAATTCAGTGTTGTTCTTCAGTTAATAGTAGGGGTTTTTTTTGGTTTTTTTTATATTTAAGTGAAAAGCATACAGTTGTGTCTACTCTAGAACAAAGACCTGAGACAAAAAGACTCCCCTCCCTTCATTTCAATATTTGCCAAATGGGAAAGACTCTGATGTTATATATGTAAATTTTAGCTTCCTCTTACTGCTACAATACTGTTAAAATATGTTTTTTATAGTTACAGCTTTACAAGTATTAAGACTATCACGCTTCACAGTGAGGATGGTGTTCAAGTGGTGTTTGCATTATATGGATCTGGTGTTGCATTACCTGCATTACAAATTGGCTCCTATGCTTTTAAAGGATCATCAGGATCTGTGTTCAGAAGAGCACAGCACAGGCTGAAAAAGCTCACTTTGGGGATTTTTTTTTTTTGTTTGCTTGTTGTGGGGATATTTTTAGTGGTGTGGATAATACTTGGGTGCAACTACTACAGCTAATAAACAACCTCCAGTAATATTGCAATCTTTTTGTACACTGTGAAGTGCCTAATCGTGGGTGATTCTGGTAGCCCTTGAAATGGAGTTTGCTATGAAATTATGTTTTTCATTCAATTTTTGGCTTATGTGTGGTTTTGTGTTATTACATATTGGAGACAAATAAGATTTTGAAGAAATCTTTTCCATTCCTCTTTCTTAAATGGTAATCTAACAACTTTGTCCTTATCTGACTGATAATTGAATACCCCTAATTTAAGCTAACACCCCCTCCCTCTGCCACCTGCCACTTCTGCATTGTTTTCTTTATGACTGAGGGTGAGAATTTACAAGACTTGGAATGGATTGACTTTCAAAGTTTTGTAGTGACACCTGGGTGTTGAATGTACCCCAGTTATGCAGGCACACAGTTGACTTCAGCCAGGTAAGTTGTTCTGCTTGGGCTCAGAAGGGCGACCCTGAAGGTCGCTAAATCCTTATGGATTGGAGCACAAAGAATATCAAATGTGGTATGGCTAACTGGCAAAAAGCTTCAAAAAGTTTCACCTTGTAGAATTCTGCTAGGGTATTCAATAGTGAAACCACCCTTACTTTAAAGCTGCTTGTCCACCTTCAGGAATGCAAGAGCTGAAGGTAGAACATGGCTGGTTCAGCAAGGAAGTTAAAGGAGTGAGAAAACAACAGGCCCCTGCTCCTGAGTTAATTATACATTCTGCATGAGAAGTGCTTGTAAGTTGACATGGTGTTGCTGGTTCAAATCTACCAAAGGAAACCCTCTTCTGAGGAAGGCATGTTGAGCTTTTGACTCTAGAAAGTGGCTATAGAGATCTGTACTGTATGAAGTACACTGTTTGGGAAAACCTGGTACAGTAAGCTTGCTTAATATTTCCTTACACTATTTGTAAGAAGTTACATTACATTTTTTACTGTAGGGCATTTAAGAAGCTGATTTTGCCTTGCTCAGGCAGCATTTTATATTAATGTGAAAATAATAAGAATTGGTTTTCCATTTAAATGCCTAAATTTCTTTAACAACAGTAAATTTCACAAAAATGAAGCAAGGTTATACTCTCTTATTCCCTATTCATTTTGTTGAAATGTTAACAGTTTAACTGCTTTTATAATTACATTATTAAAATGTAATTTTACATGCACATTAATAAACTGAAATTATGTCTATTAGTTGCTCATGGTAATACCACAGCAAAGCTAAGAGAAACTGTGATATCTGCTGTTCATCACGTGGTCCCATCAACTTGCTTGCCATTGTAAAGCATTTACCCATGTTGGACATACAATATCTACTGCAGTGATGTTCCTATAGTATTTTAGCATCTGTACGTGTACTCTGCATGCCTTGCACTTGCCACACTGTAAATGATTAAAAAAACCCTTCCATTATTTTATATAGTATTTCCCATATCTAAAATAGGACAATTTCTAAAGCCAAAGATCAATAAATGTTTATTGTCTACCAGTGTGATTTTTTTTTTCCTACTTTGTGTGATTTATACCACTTTTTTATCAACTTGCAAAATCTCCAAGGAGCATGTAAAACCAGGCTTCTTACCAGTTTTACTACTAGTCTAGATTTTTTACTTTTAAAAGTAATTGAGTAGATAATTAATTCCCTCCTTCTTTTGGGTGCAGCAGAATAAATAATTTTTGAGTATAAATGCAGGAGGTGTCTTATTCAAGTGAACAGCAGTTTAAACACAAAGAACTATTAGAGATTTCATATGAGTTTTCATTTTTGCGTATTTCACTATTTAAATTTTTGGACCATTTCTGGAGAAAGATTGGCAGTACACCATAATAAGTGGAGGAAATTCTTAGTTTTACACTCAGAGGATTTGTCACACATCTTGACTGTCCCTCTTCCTAGTCACTTATAGAAAGGGGTTGTGTTTGCTTCTAAAAAAAAGAAACGTGTTTAAAGGCATTACATTGTCTCTCCTGTTTGTTTCATACTAGCAGCACTGAGGAGGAGTATACTTAACACCTTATCACCATCTTAAATTTGATTTTTGGAATATCAGATTTGGTTCTGCATGCATCTTCTTTCCATGTGTACAACAAATGCAGGTGAATTATGCCAAAATTGCTCAAATAGTTCCAAAGCTGTAAAAAAAATCCTTGAGAAAACAAGGATTCTTTAGCCTAAACCCAAAGTGGTACCAAAGACCCCTTCCACAATAGCCAGGTCATATGAAATCTTGCTTTTGAATCCACCAGGTCCACACTGTGTAACTTCAGCTAACTTCTGCTGTCATGTGCAAACGTGCATGATTCAGTGCAGTTCCGTAGGGAATAATCAGTTTTTTGAAACTTTTATTTTAGCTGAGTATATGCAAGTGGGAGAGGAAAGCCTAGAAGGATCCTCCAGACAGGAGGATAAGCAGCTGATACCTGTCAACATTGCCAGCAATGTTGAAGATGTTGCTGGTATGATTTGGATTCTGTGACAATTTTTGAAGACCATGCAGCACAATTATTTTTTCTTGCCTCCTTAATAGGCTGTTACCTGGTGGACAGTGAAATGGACCAGAAAATCACTCTTTTAGAGGAATATTTATGTTCTGTCTAAATCCATGTTAAAAGAATGTATTTTTTTTTTTATGCTTACTCTGGAGTTGGGATTAGAGTTTTGCTTTCCAGAGGATGCAGTGCTGATGAATGAGGGAAAGTCAGCTTCTCAGTTCATGAAATGGGAGCATGATACATCTCTCTTTAAAGCAGACAGGAAAATAATGAGTATTTCTCTCTGAATTGTGAGCTTTACAAGCTACTTTCAGTGATTCTGGATGACCAACTCCTGTCACATTCCTCTCACCTCAGATTTTAAAGCAGCTTTTCAACAAGTATAAAATTTTTATGATTTTCCAAAGTGGTCATTTCTATAGATACATAGTGTATACTGTGTAGAATTTATGCATTGCCAGAAGCTAAAAGAATCCAGACTCATAGTTGGAGTTGGGTTGGTCTTCAAGCATCAGCAATGTCCATTTACTTCCCATTTGGGTTATAGCATGAACAGGACAAACTTCAAAGTTTTGGTCATATAACCTGTTGTCTTATTTGAGTGAACACATATTTTAGTATCAGCCTGACAAGAAGAGTAAAATATAAATATCTTCAGCCCAAACATCTGTATCTTTCCTGAATTGCCATTTTCTCTTTCTTCATGGAGTGGGATTAAGATGTTGTTCATTTCACTGACAGCTTGAGCTCACAGACTGGGAAAGGGGACATGGGGAGGGACATCAGCTGAGTTGAATATCAAAGAATTTGGACTGCAATTTATAAAATGAAAGCATTTGTTGTGGATAGGGGTTTGTTTTCCACAAAAGGAAAGTATGATGTAGTTATCTGTCATTTCAGTGCATACTGGTAGACACCATCCTCCATATGAGAATGAGAGTGTCACATTAAAAATCAAGAGATGGTAATTGTGTTCTGCAGAATCAAGTGGGATTCATGCTGTAAAACTGCAGGGTGAGGTGGTGTGTATTGTTATTCATGTGAAAACCTGGGAAAGCTAGGGCAACAGGGACCAACAGCTAAACCACTATTGAAACAATTTTTATTCTTAGGATTGGAATTTTGAATTGGTATAGCTGTGGCTGGTTAGCCATTAAAGGCATTAAAGGCACAAATCTAATTTCCTTAACACAAACTATGTGTCATTTTTTTTAATATTGCATTGCTTTTAATGATTTTTCCAGCTTTCTACTGTGAGGCCTTTAGGACATTTGGTCTCTTGGCCTAACAAAATATTAGGACTATGGTAAGTTATCAGACTTCAGAATACAACTATGCATGCTAAGAATACTGAGAATACATAAAAGCTGTATAAAAGGTATATAAAAGAAAAGGCAAAAAAATCACCTGGGCACCACGGCAATTTATTTGTTTAATTTCCATCTTAAATGACAGCTATAAATTTTCCTTCTTATTTCTGTTATCCCTCAGACATTCTCAGCTTTCTTGGCTTTTTCCCTGTTTTTCTGTTGTAGACTCTTTTTATGTTTCCTCTTATTTGTGTGCTGTTTGTCTGCTTTTGTTCTGAGTTTGGTTATGAAAGAAATCCAGCTTTCTTCTTGCTCTGTTTTTCTCCTTCCATGTTACTATTTCTTCTATCCACTGTTACTTATCACCTCTCTTCACTCCCACTAGAGAAGTCACTTCTCTTAGACATTTTAGAGGAAGAGCTGTTGGAAGATTTAAAACATACCTAAGTCACACCAGAGCATGGATTTCTCATTTTGGGAAACTATAAAATTCAGGTCTGCTGCCTTTTGTAAAAATCTCCCATCTCTGGCAGCTCCATAAGTTCCTGTTGTTTTCATCTATACAAAACACAGTTATTCTAAACTTACAGATAAAGGATTTTTGTTACACAATTAATAGTTACCTTCAGTCATGCTTTGCCATTATTTTTTACCAGATTTTGATAAGCACAATGCTTTCAATCTGTTTTCTCTTAACTTGCTAATCAACACAAAAAGATTGTAGGTGTTTTCTCTCCATTGAAAAACTTACTAAGGAAGGCAGCATTTGCCAAGAGGGCAGTATCTGTGATGCACTTTAAATAGAGATAGATGTGTCAGCTGCTGATGCCTGTGATGCAGAGCTATGCTAAATGCAGCAACTCTCCAGCAGGACAAGAAGAAATACCCTGAAAGTTGCTTTTTTTGCTTAAGTGGATTTAGTAATATTTCTGCTTTTTAACACATTAAGTTTTGTAGACATCAACCTGAAATACTGAGGAGTAAGTTTTGAAGTGGGCAGGATATGCTGCTTAAATAAAATGTATTTCCTGAATTTGCATTCAGTCTCCACAATCCTGTTTTTACTTCTATCTTCTGTACCTTTTGATTAAACTACATATATATATATATTTCTGAGAAAATTACAATGTACAACATATAACTATATATATTGTGTATATATAGGCATGTATATGTATGTATATTTGTAGATATAGATATATATATATATACAGTGTACTATATATATCTTATATCTGAGAAAATGACAACATACAAGTGCCTCATAGACTTTAAAAAATAAAATTAACTTTTAAACTGTGTTTTAAACTCTTTTAAAGTTACTTGATTAAATTTCATGATTGTGGTGTCTCTTCTACCTGTCTGCTACTATATATAAAAATTAAGTGTAAGGTAGGAAGGAAGGGGTGGAATTTGAATGGTGGAAAATAGCCACTGGTCTTGCATGTGAAAAATTATCACTATACAAATGACCTTTCTTTTAAGAAATTCTAAAATAATGGAATCATGTTTATATACTTCTAGGAGGTCATTCAATTGAAAAGGTTTTAAAATTAAGTTTCCTGAACGAGCAACACTGCAATGAATCTGAAGTAGCAATGTAAATAATTTGTTTAGTGGGTAAATGTTAGACCATTAGTGGTTGGGAACATGGAGGGAGTTTTACAGGGTGAACTGTTCAAGCATGTCCACCTCAGAGTTTTAAATGTTTGTGGATGCCCTGGTCTTGTTTTGCTAAGATTTTTATACCTGGGCCTGTGTCTGACTGGGCTTCTGTTGGTTAAGTAGAAGCACATTGATACTGGACTTAGATGTAGTAGGGTTTAGCCCACTGCAAGTCACAATTGAATTTTTCTTTGTTTTCCCCCATGAAAAGTAACCCTTTTACTTTACTTTTTACTTTACTTTTACTTTACTAGGTAAGGGCTGGACATTGCCCCAAGGATGAGGATCTTCCATTTGTGAATAGCATGCTATCAATAGTGCATTTTCTAGTCAATATTACACAGAATAAAATAAAATTTCCTAAAAAATTTTCACAAGTATCTCAAAAACTTGTTGGGTTGTTTTTTTTTTTTCAGCAGTACACATTTGGAATGATCTGTACCTTTTTTTTCATGGGTTGCTTTTAACTTCTGAAATCCAAAATCTCAGCTGTGCTTGAAATTGTATTTTGTCTTCTGAATGAGTTTAAACCCAAGATTATGAACAGAATCACAGTAAGGTTGCCGTGGATCACTGGTGGGGTTATCTAGTCCCACCTCCCTAACCTTATGCTTGCCTATTTGGAGATTTGTATTTGTTTTCTCAAGGGTTGCTTGCCTGGAAGGTAGTGACATTAATTTGCTTCCTTCAAAGTGGATGGGAGCATTCACACAAGGGAAAAAGGAAAAAAAAAAGCATCAACAGTATTCACATAAAATTTGTATTAGTATTCACTCAGGTCTCTCCATAATAACGTGTCCTTAGACTTTCCAATTTGAAGGACTTATAAAGACACTTATATTAAGGACACATTTGTGAATTAACACAGATATGCCATACTCCGTATAGCTGTAATTTTGAAATACTGTTGGTAAGGCCTGGCAGACTGTTTTTTAGTTGTTGCTGTGGATACATCTGACATTTCAGGACTAACTGAGAGGAGTGTTAAAGAGAAAAGTGGCAGAAAGTCAAGCACAATTATGCAGTCGTACATACATGCAACAAATAATTTAAGCAATTTTAGTCTTGAAGTTGCAAATTCCAGGAGGTTTGAGGCATTGCAGCTGGTGGTGAGGAAGGCTAAGAGCCCCAGTGAAAATGCTCTCAGACCCCTACATGAAGGGGTGAGTGATTTGGCCAGGTGGGAAGCAGCAAAGGCTCGTTGTTCTTTACTGTGGGGTGCAAAGTTTGCCACCATTCAGTCAGCAGGAGCCTACCCTGTGCCCTGGCTGCCCCCACAGCACTGGGAATTTGCATTCCCACTGTGGAAGCACAACATGATGTAACAAGAGGGCAAATCCTGGTGAGAGAAGGAAGAAGTGATTCAGGATGGCTGAGAGTTCATGTGATGTGGCATCAAGGACAAGAAAAAAGTCTGCACTGGAAATGCTGTCAGAGAAAATGCAGCAATATGAGACAGGCTGCAGGTATTTTTTCCTCAGATTCATGCTCTCTGCTGAGGATGGTGGGCAGATGTATTCATTGCAAAATCCTGTTCTGGCTGTGCCAGGTTCTCTCTTAGAGCTTATTCCAACAAATCAGAGTAATTAATCTTCTTCAGGGCTGCTTTGGAGCTCCCAACATCATGATTTTACTGATTGTACAAATTACAATCTCAAGGGACCTTCTTCCATCACTTTTTATCTCCTCAGTTGTCCTGGTTTGAAGGACAGGTATCTGTCAATAAAGGCAGAAGCTTCTCTTTGAAATGGAGAATGTAAATCCCTCCTCCAAATTATTATAATTTTGAAATTCAGGGGCTCTCAGGCAAAGATATGGGAATTAGGAATAACAGTCCTTTACTAGGAAAATTAAAATAGAAATGCAGTATTACAAAGAACAATCCCAAGCCCTGCCAGAGTCAGAATCCAAGCTGACACCCGTCAGTCAGTCAGGGTGTTGGCACAGTCCCATTCAATGGTGGCTGCATCCTCCTGCAGTGGCAGATGTGGTTCAGCTGGAGCAGTGCTCCTGGAGAAGGTGCAGTTTCCTCTGAAGCTCCAGGGATGATGTGGAAAGGTCTGGCTTTCCTCTGGAATCCAGTGGAAAGAAGGTAACTTGCTGTCCAAAATCTCAGTTTTTATCTAGGTAGGAAAGGCTTGGCTCCTCCCCTGGCTGGAGCATCTCCCAGTGGGATGATGTAATTTTATCAGTCATGCACTGGGACTCAAGGACCCATTAACAGGAGATATCTCCTGGAGGGAGGATGGGTTGAGGAAAAGATACAGATGGTTGCCCCACCTAGTCCTAAAGATGCCCATTAGCAGATAATATGAGCCACGGAGATAAGGAATCACTGCCCCACCTGGCTTCAACAGATGGTGATAGAATACACATTTCTGGCCACTTCAACCCAACACATCAGTAGAAATTATTTTCTGTAGGTTGACAGGTCACTCCACCAGAGGTATTCCTCACCCTTTCATAGCTTTAACTTATCGTCATACCCTCCTTTCTGAGAATCCAGCAGCATCATTGCCATTTGAAGTACCTCTGCCTGCTCCAGGAATGTTTCCCCCAAACCTCCCTTTGCTGCCATTGCTAGCATCTTTGGGCAGTACAGCAGGTCACTCCTCTGCTGGTTATTACTTTTTAATTATACCTACTCTTGAACACTGACCCCTTCCTATGAATGTGTGTGTAGGGTTGTGCATATAACAAAGAAAAAAACTGAAAAAATACCTCTTGATGTGGTGCTCTCTCTTCCCATCTACCACCCACTTCTTCCCTCTGAATGCAGAGAACTGCTGCCACCTCATCTATCTATAGTTTGTTTCCACACTTCTCTTCCCAGGAAAAAAAATCCCTTCTGAATGTGCTGAGCTGTGGCAGGATTTGATTCATACATGGTTCATTCTCTCTCTGAGCTACTCATCAGTGCTTATGCACCTCGTGGTGATGATGCCCAGAGGGTGTTTTTGTGCCTCCCTGCATAAGGCCAAGCCCATCATCTTCTGAGATTAGGTAACTGATCTCCCTTCGTCTGGTTTTGAGAGGAGCAGAGTGCACAGCTGGGTTATGGCACCTGCCTTGCTCTTCCTTTCAGATTCTCTTTGCAGCTTCAGCCTGTCTTGGCTGGTTTTCCTGGGTCCTCTAGGCTGTTTTGCTCACAAAGAGTAACAAAAATAAATACAGGGAGAGGGAAATCAGGTGAGAAAGGGGCTTTGTGGTCTTTGTTGCTACTGTAGAATGATTTGGTTTGGAAAGGACCTTAAAGCTCGAGTCATTCCACACCCCTGCCAGGGGCAGGAGCAGCTTCCACTGCACCAGGCTGATCCAAGCCCTGTCCAACCTGGGCTTGGACTTTCAGAGCTGGGGCACCCACACCCACTGTGCCTCACCTCTGGCAGCAAAGAATGGTGTTGTTATGTAACAAAACCAACAAAATTGTCCTAGAGACTTCGTGATGCACCTAGACCATGCCATTGCCCTGATATTAATAGCCAGCTCCCTGTGCATTGCTTTGAGGCTTAGAGCTCAGGGAAAGTCTTTGCTGAATCACTCCAAGCATAGATGACCATCCTTTCAGGACAGAGAATGAGAAACCTGCTCACAGCCAAATTTTCAAAGGCAAAAATTAATTTTGTAATGGTTTTCAATATTTTTTTTCAATTGTGTGAATATATTGTGAGACTTCTTGGTGAGGGAGTAGGTCTACACCAACAAACCTCAGTAGTCCAAAACAGGGAACTTATCACTGAAATGTAAAATAATTGTCTGACTGATTTTTTGTTTTGTTTTTGTTTTTTTTTATTATTCCTATGGAACAAAAAATACCAATGCTTGGACTCAAATTTTCAGTTAGTTAAAGTTGCTGAGGTGTTTTTTAGCCATTACATTGTATATGCTTTATACTGCCAAACGGTCCACATTCCACAAGTTTGCATTTTGAGAAAAACAAGAGCCTTTGGCTACAAAATTAAGTAAAGTGCTACTTGAGAACACTAAGGTGCTGTTATGTTTCTATTCTCTGGACATCTGTCATAAAAAGAAGACATGCCCAAGACAGCTTTGAATAGGTTTTCCTTGTAAATTAATTTGTAGAGAGCTCTACATTATCCATCTATTGCTACTTTCAGAGTGTTTTCACAGCATGTCACTGTGCTACAAAGCCATTTTGTATTCTTTGTCCACAAACAAAAGAACATATGAACCCTTTCCAGTTAACTCTGTATAATCAGAGCTCAGGTTCAGCTAATCTCTTTGTGTTGTACTTCACAGCTCTCAGTTTTTGCTCTCTTTTTAGTCAAGCTCCATGTGCTTCCCTGAGCAATTAATTTGGATTTCTATGTGGTTCCTCATTTCGATGAGGTTTTCTCCTTGCATTTGCAGAGATGGTGAGGGTGACAAATCCAGTTCTTAACTATGCCTCCACATATGTGACACATGAGGTGAGGGATTCCCATAAAGCTGTATATGTGCTGGCAGCCCCATCCCTGGAGATACTTTGCCTGGCAGCAGGTCAGGACAGAGAAAGACTCTGGTGCTGGGCAAACACCTGGATACCCACCAAAAATGCTGGATGCCTGGGAAATCCAGCTGTGGGAGGAACCTCAGCAGCCCAAGCAGTTATTTGTGACACAGCTGAAGCCATTGTGCTTTGGTTATCTTGGAGGGAGAGGAGGTTCACTTGTAGGGTCCATTCAGTCCTTGCCCTTTCCTCTGATTTACCAAAATAAGAGTATTGGTCTAATACTGATACACAGCTCTGATGGACAAAAGACTCTCTAGCAATTTAAAGTTACAAAGTGTGTGTTTATTCAGCGCTGGGCAAAGTGAGGTAATCCTCGAATACACACTGCAAAATCACAGGTGATCACAGAGTTTATTTATTGACAAAGGGTTCAAACAAATACATATTCATAACAACAGCCCCTCCCATCCCTCACTTCTTATGGTAATTAGCAGAATAGCTATTAAACATGAGTGATTGACTTCTTAAATTAAGTCTGGGGTCGTTTTCATGGGGAGGGGTCTCAAAAGGAGGAAGTAAGGTGAGTCTTCCTCACCCTAAACTCTTGACCTCTTCTATCACTGACAATACAAATGATTTCTGAGGATAGTCCAATTTTTCAAAGAATGGGTTTCTGGTTGCATTGTCTATGTTTCTTTGGATCTGCTCACTAGTTCCATCTTTTCCCATTGTAAGCACAGCTGAGAAAACATGAAACGACAGACAATCAATTATTTAAGTTTCACATAACTACTCCCTTCTAACTTCTAACTTTTAATTATTTACAGCAAGGTAACTAAAACCCTAATTTTCTAAGATTAGTGTTTCCCTGTGGTCCCATAAACCAGGTGATTCTCACCACGACTTGGTGCTCTGCTGCCTCCCAGATGGAGTGGGCACTGCCAGCCACATGTTATAAAAGAGAAACAAAAAGTCTCCATATTTAGCAAAATTTAGATTGCTTTATTTTATATAGACAGAGCAATGCAGCACTGGGGAACATGAGAAGTCACTGCCCATGCCACACTCCATCAAAGCTTAGTTTGCAGTCTTTTCTTATAGTATGGTTTAAATTAATAATTTTTGGGGGTTTTTCCTGTCATAATTTTGTCAGGAAAGCAGTGGTGGTGGAATAAATATTCATAAAGTCTCTGGGTGATAGTCCATCTAGTCTTGGTAGATAAAACCGGCAAAAATCGAGAAGTCTGGTCTTTGTAGATAGGCAGTCATTGATAAAACAAAGGCAGGAAGTCTGATTTTGCAGAATCTATCAGACTATCAGAAAGTTTGATTTTCCCTTCAGTAGGAACTCCTCCCCCTTTTAAACAGTTTTCAGATATAATATTGCAGCATTTGCACTTTATTTTTGTGAGATGCTACATAGTGATTTGGTGTGTCATTATAGAAACACACCATGGGATGAGTATAACAAGAATACTGAACTTAAAGCATGGATATAAAAAAAAAGGAAAATATAATGATTTCATTACATCTGTTAAAATCACTTTGCTGTGAATTGCTGGTTTTTTGCTGTTATGTATTTTTTGCCACTATAATTATGAATTGCGTCAACTCTTTATGTATAAAAAAAAATGAAAGTGCTGTTACCTGCTCACTAGGAGTGTGACCTGACCACATTCCAGCCTTTTCCAGACGTGGTGGGGGCTTGTGGCCACTGCTGCCTGAGTGCTGGCCAACATGTTCAGCCTTGCTCCAACCTGTACCCCAGCACAGGGGGATGTCACAGCCCACCAGGACACTGTGAAAGGGGCACTGACCAAAGGTGAGATGGATGTGCTGGTGGAGTGCAGACTCCTCTCATCCCCAGTGCTGCTTGCCTGAATTAATAAGTTGCCTTATTGATTAAACTACCTGATTGTGGTGATTTATAACGTTTTCATCACAGAAACCTACCAAAAGAATCCTCCCCCAGGTCCCACTTTTACAGCAGAATGGGAGAGATTCACAGCAAGGTGTGGGTGTGAGAGAGTGGGTTGAACATTCAGAAGACACTCTGGTAAGTTAATGAGGGAAACCATGTCCAGTCTCCTGGTCACCTCCAGCAGTCCTAGGTGCAATAAGATGGTCATGGATACTCATGGATTGTGTTGAGACAGTTCTAGAAGTTCATAAGTACCTATATTTGCTTAGTATAGGAGGTTAAAAGAGTTCATTAGAGATGTAAATCTAAGAATATCACGTGAGAGAAAAAAAAAATTACACTTTTCGTACCTTGGGAAATGAAGCTGTGTATTTGGGTCATGCCTAAAACTGAATGGATAAATAAGTGGGGTTTTAAACAGTTTGTTGGGGCAAATATGGCCAAGAAGAAAAAGAAAATCTTATGGAAAGGTCCTTCACTTGTGATCTGAGCTTTTGTTACTTTTATGTTCACAAAGCACATGGAAGTGTTCAGAAAGCTGGACCTGTGTGCTAGTCTAATATTTCCAAAGATCTGAGTTTAATTGTGGAAACACAGGTTTTACATAAGCTTGAGGTCTTTGGGGGTGAATGGCTGAGAGTAGTAACTTGTTAATACAGCCCTTTCTGCTAACAAATATTTATAGATCAGTTGGCACCATTCGACCAAGAAAAATGTTAAATATTTGGCAAAACATATCTTGGCTGGAATATACCTTGCAATGATTCATTTAAACTCCATCAGAGCAGATAATTTTAATATTTCCTCATTTTTAATTTTGCTCATTTTTCAAATTAGTTTTATTATCCTCATTTCTCAAAGCAAAGCAAGCTTTGCTGATGCATTAAGACCTGTGATAAAGGATTAGTTTAGTAAGCTGAGGAGAGAGAAAGCTGCATTGTCATGTTTTCATCCTCTTCTATTTCTTGCATTTATTTATTGATGATTGATTTGAACTGAAAAAAAATTTCTATTGAAAATTACCCATGATAAAAAGGGTCAGAGCCAGTACTAAAAAACTTTCAGTTATGGCTTTGTAGAGTCATACAGCCACATTCTGGCTACATATCATGTTTCCAGTGAAGGCAAAAAAGTCCAATTCTGGCCTGCCCAGCACAGATATTTTTTCCCCCACTTGCTCTGTCCAGGATATAAACTTGCTCTTCAGTCTGTTTTGGCTTTGGACCAAGCTTTTAGTTGGTTCCTAATTGGTCTGAATTTGAGGGTTGTTCAAATGGGTTCCAGCCCCTCTTCCCACTTGCAGAGCCTTTTGATTTGAAAAAGTCCTGAAGGGAAACTGTAAATACTTGGTTTACAGGCATTGATATTTATAGCAATTTATTTATACATGTTCAGGTTTTTTTTTTCTCTGTTTTGTTATCCTGAGTGTTGTTCAAAGAATGATTCTTGAGAGATCTAGCTCAGCTACTTTAGTTAAAACTTTGCTGCAGCTGCAACATTCTCTAGTTTTGGAAACAGAATGAAAAGTGATTTTCACTCCTTTGTGCATATACAGATTAAGCATATTTGTACTGCAAATATCTGTGCAAAGTAAATAAATCTAAAAAATTACATAAACACCATTAAATTGTTATTGTCATTTTATTCACACTGAATCCTTAAATAGATTTATATTAATAGCCTTATATAAATAAACAATGTGGAAATTGTTTGCTTGATTCAAGAATAGGTGGCAAAATCCCCAGTTATTTACTTTGATAGCAAACTAGTAAAAACATAGTGTATTTTTAAAAGCATCCTTAAAAAACTTAAGAGCAGAACCTAACCTACCACATATAGGTCTTTTTCTTTGCAAGAACAAGATTTGTTTGTTCCATTTCATTTTCAGTGAAAGCTGCCTTGGTAAAATATTGGCTGTTGACAGCAGATGGAAGATTCTGGTTTGGTTAGAAGGCCAGGCTTTACTGAAAACACACCCAGATGAAAAGTTTCTGATGAAGGTTCTTTGGACAAATTAACATGAATTAGCTATTTTGATACCATGATCTCTAATAGATAATAAGAAGACAGGGATTTTTAGGCACTTTTTAGTAAAATAAATTGTTCTGGCTGTAGCAAGTGCTCACTCTGATCTGTATTTTTCCTCTTAATTGCAGAAATCCTCTGCTGTCTGTGGTATTATCTGTTGTGTGCCTGAGTGCTTTCTGTGAAAACATGTACCCCATGACCTGAAAATCTTCTCTCTCCTGTTATCTCTCCCAGATGTATGCATGTGTGTGTGTGAACACACACATAAATGTCTGCAATACATGTACAGTATCCAAATAAAAACTGTCTCCTCAGAGAGCCAGGATTTAAGTGGATCTCAAGTATAAACAGTCTTGCAGAACTGTGATGGATTTCCCATCCAAAACACAATTATTGCTCACCCCTGTCAGAGTGATAATGATGAGGGTATAATCTAGAAGAGAAAATGGTGGGGAAGCATGAGCTGATTAATATATTTTTCTAAAAAACTAAATGTATCCTAAAGCAGATGGAAATAGTTGTGAAATAATTGATATAAATGATACAAATATGGGTGATGAAGACTTTATTCTGTAAATACAAAGAAGATCCAAATCTCTAGGAAGCACAAGCCTTACATTTAATGTGCTGAATGTAGACAATTGATGCTTTCCAAATGCAGACTGCCAAGTGCACAAGGAGCAAAGCTTAGTCAAGGTTCATTCTGAGGTCATACCCTCAGTGCAACCATCAATCTGGACAACCTCTCAGTAACCTCCACGTACTTCCAGACAAGATCTGGGATCCTTTGTGTCCTGATTAGAGCGTACAGCAGTTAATTTGTTTTAAACAGGAAATTAAACTCTCTTCTAAAGTGCTCTAGGAGGGTCATGAAATGGTTCTTGAGGTGTGTTGATGAGGACTATTTGGAATTCCTACTCCAAATCTTGCTACAGCCATGCAAAAGAGCAGAATGATGGAAAAGTAATTGCAAACTCTTCACAGTGAAAAATCATGAAAGAAAATGTGTGGACTGAGCACTTAAAGGGTATATCCCTAGATGGTTTGGTTTTCAGAGACACTCTGTCCCACTGTCAGTAGCACTGTAGAAAGTATGCTGCATGCTGGAGGCTGGAAGGGGAATTCAGGATAGGAACCTGGGAAGGAAGGAAGGGTTCCAGGAAGTTTCAGGGAAGTTTCAGGGAAGTTTCAGGGAAGTTAAGTTTCAGGGAAGGGAAGTTTCAGGAGAGGGAAGCTTTGGGAAGGGAAGTTTTGGGAAGGGAAGGGAAGTTTTGGGAAGGGAAGTTTTGGGAAGGGAAGTTTTGGGAAGTTTCAGGGAAGTTTCAGGGAAGGAAAGGAAAGGAAAGGAAAGGAAAGGAAAGGAAAGGAAAGGAAAGGAAAGGAAAGGAAAGGAAAGGAAAGGAAAGGAAAGGAAAGGAAAGGAAAGGAAAGGAAAGGAAAGGAAAGGAAAGGAAAGGAAAGGAAAGGAAAGGAAAGGAAAGGAAAGGAAAGGAAAGGAAAGGAAAGGAAAGGAAAGGAAAGGAAAGGAAAGGAAAGGAAAGGAAAGGAAAGGAAAGGAAAGGAAAGGAAAGGAAAGGAAAGGAAAGGAAAGGAAAGGAAAGGAAAGGAAAGGAAAGGAAAGGAAAGGAAAGGAAAGGAAAGGAAAGGAAAGGAAAGGAAAGGAAAGGAAAGGAGTTTTGAAAATCAGCTGTTCATGTCCTCCACACAAGAACTGCAAACAGGGTGATAGCCCTGGTGATAGAGGGACACTGTTTGGGTTTTCAGTGGTTTTTTTGGAAGCTGCATGTTCCAGGAGCAGTGGAACTCAGAATCTGGGGAACAGCAGCTGATTAAATGGGGAGGGTGAGAATGGTGGGAAAGGCAGGAGGCCAACAGAGAACACAAATGGGACTTGAATTCAGATTAAAAGGATCTTCTTTAAGGACTCTAAACCAAAGATGACAGTAAAGGAAGAGGATGTGCTTTCAAGACCACAGCCACATCATTCTGCTCAAAAGCCTGGCTATGTCCATGACCCTCAAGACTAACAACATTTCCATAATAATTTTATTTTTCCTTTCTTGATCAGTGAAATTATTCCAGCTTCTTCCTGAGAAGCTGGCCTACTGACCTACTGACACATCTCTTATCATTACAAAACAAAATAACCAACCAAACAAAAAAACTCCTAACAACAAGGCCAAAAAAACCCCCCGAAAAACCAAAAAAAACCAACCCAAACAAACAAACAACAACAAAAACAAGAAAAAACCAAAACCAAAACCATAGAATAGAATAGAATAGAATAGAATAGAATAGAATAGAATAGAATAGAATAGAATAGAATAGAATAGAATAGAATAGAATAGAATAGAATAGAAACAAATCTGAGATGCTTAATTTCAGCAAAATGAGATTTACAGCTATTGAAATACTAACCTTGAAAAGCATGTCTTATGAATAATGGAAACCCTGACAAGACCCCCACAAGATCACTATTGTGGAAGAAAAGTATTTTTGATCTGTTTTTCTATCAAGTAACAGCAAAGGCCTGACTTCCATGCTTTGAAAAAGGGTGGTGGAAAAAGGGCAGAAGTTAGATGAAACAAAATTAAGCCAAATGCTGATACAAGAAAGCCTCTGATGATGTGGTGGTGATGTGATTCAGGGAAGAAACCAAAAGTTTTATGTTTACTCTTAAGCCTCCCTTACCTAGATGTTGGGTTTTCTTGGGAGATTCTGCTGCAGTTGGATAACCATGAAAATTGTTTCCTGGTTTCAGTACCCTGCCTCTTGTAGGTGATGGAAACATGAAGCAGAGCAGAAACAAAATCATTCTACTGACTTCAAATTAATAAAAATAGTTACCCTTTTTATACAGAGTAATTCTTGTCTGTGTTCAAATCAGTCCTTTCCTGTTAGAACAACAAGGTTTTTATTATTTGCCTGCATGGTGCTTCAGTATTAACCACTCATCCATTCTAATATTTTTGGGGAAAAACAAAGCAGCTTTTGAAGATTACTAATAACACTATACCAAATGCTTCCAGGCATGAACAACCTAGAGTGACCAAAAGATTTCCCAGGACCAGCATGGGTGGTGAATAACATCTCTGCCATTTCAAGCAGTCAATCAGCATGGAAGAGGAAAGGTTCATGACACACATTGGAGAGGGATAACTGGGAAACCAGGAGAAGGCTGGGGCTTGTGAGCTTCAAGGTCTTTTCCAACATGTGGTTCTATGATCAAGACAGGGTCAGAAATCAAAAAGGCAGAGAAGGTGATGACAGCTGGCCTGAAATTCCTAGGAATTCCTAGTTTTTCTTACATTGTCAGAAGTAAATTTGCATTGTCCATGCAAGAGGTACTTGCCCAAGCATGGAATTCTTGTTACCCTGCAGTATCCAAGGCACAACAGAAACCTACTGAGGGGTCGGTTCAGAGGAACCTGCTGAGACCATAAATTTTATCCTGTTTGAAAGAGCTCATCCCCTGGAAAACACACACACACACACAAGATAACACCACATTCTTCTGAACTGTTAATACTGGTGTGAGCTATGCTACCCAAAGAAACAGTTCTTATGTATTACATAAATCTTGCAGCACTTTATTGCTTGCTGCTGCCTTGCTCTGCAGTGATCTGCTTGAGTCTTTAAGTAGAAAGAGAAGCATGTTCTGGGTATTCCCATGGTTATAATTTCACTTAGATAAAGAACAAATTCTCTGATGATATTGACTGAAGGAATTTATTAGAGCTGTTTAGTCACTAGAAATTGTAGCCTTGTAACACACAACAGGCAAGACTTTATATATTAACAGCCTCAAGTGAGCCATCCATGATGACTAAACCTTGTCTAAAAACATGGGGTTCTAGCAAAATTCCCAGAAGAGTAGAATGCATACATAAAGATATATTTTGAGTAATAATACATATGCAATTAAATGTGTTTGTTTCCCATCAGGTTCTTGGAATTCAGAGAAAGTCTGAATCACTCTTACTCACAGTCAATTGTCTAAGTTTTCTTTGTTTATTCCTTTCCATTTTTTACTTCTGCTACAAGATTTTATATAATAGGTCCCCAAGACGGAGGTTATTAAATCGGGAACCACATAAGGGAAAACAATGTTTAAGATAGTTAGGTAACAAAATCACTTAGGAAAATTATCACACGTTAGTCAACATTTTCCTTACTCTGTATCTACTTCCAACTGAAAAGTTAATTGTGTTTTACAGAGCTGAAACAGTATTTTGTTCCCAAACTTTCCCAGTTTCAACAAGATAGGCAGTTCATGAAAACACATTACTTTGGATAAACTCACAGCCAAGATGGATAGGGCCAACATTGGCCACAAAATGCTAACTCATGTGCCAGTCTTTTGTAACAGTGGATGACTGGTTTTCATCAGTGCTTGCAGTATGCAATTTATTGGGAACTCTTTTGACATCTTAATTTCTCCCGTGTCAAAGGCAACTGAATACGAGACCAGTTATTTTTATTTCCAGATTGACTCAACAAATGCAGCTTTCATAGTTTCTTTTGGTGTTTCATACCACAGATATGCCTGGTTGGAAAAATAGATTTATACTGAATAGCCACTGAAAATATCTTGAGGATGATTTATGGACAAGGATTTCACATAATAACTGCATTTGGTTAAGCTGAAGCCTGTTTTGTTGATTCTGTAACTCTGTAATGTTCACAAGGCCTGGGGATGAACTCTGTGTCTTCAGCCCCTCCCCTCTTGACATGCAATCCATTACATTAAAAATGTTCTAAAACATTTCCTGCATTGTTCCTGTTCTTCTGCAAGGATCAGTGTGCTACAGAAAGCAAACTTACAAGGAAATTCAGTGATTTACTCAGAGATTCATTGTGTGTAATTTGTTACTTTTACATGAAAGGTGGCTTTGTTTTTCAGCAGCACCCAGTGAAGTCCAATGCCAGATCCTGTGAAGTGCAGAGCACCTGCAGATACTGCCAGCTGTGCTCATAGCTGCTGCCTTCAGCAGGTACTTGTGGCTCTTGGAAATTTCCATCAAGCCTACAATACTTCTCAGTATTTGTCAGCAAATAAGCATGTTCCTAAATCCATAGTTTAGGCCAATAAAATGACCATCCCACAGCTCTCCTGGAAGGATCTCAAAGGAGTTGTGGCTGTTTTCATCCTGGACAAAAAAGCAAGTCATGACTTTATTCAAAAGAAGCAAATGCTTGCTTTAATTGGCAGAAAAAAAAACCTAGTTAAGCTCATTATCAATAAATGAGGGGAATGAATGCCTGGGAAAGGGCAACATGTGATTGTTGGACAAGTTACAAATGTTGAGATTAGATGGGGAAATTAACACCTGAAAAATACCTAGTTGTTTGTGTAGAGTGACCAGCTCTGTATTTGAGTATTTTTCTATATGAATCTAGAAAAAAGAAGAAAAGCTTCTTTTTCTGTGTCACCTTTCACCTGCCCTCATTTCTGTCACTTAACGCAGAAAATCATCCCCTACATAGCCAAAGGAAAGAACAGCAAAAGAGTGAAAACAACTGTGTAAAAGTGGTTTTATAAAAGCTGTTCAATGCCTCCTTCCAAACCTGTAGGAAATGAAAACAGCTCCTCATTTTTGAGAATGAAATATTATTGTTCTGAAAGAGTCATTAAACCAATTTCACATTTGCATTGATTTGGTGAAAACCAAATGAAGTTAAATTAATACAAGACAGATGTAAACCAATTTAAATATGTACACATAGGGGTTTTCACCAGTTTAATTGATTTAAAGCCAATTTTGAGCATAAACAAGATCATATTTCTTTTCTTTTCCTTCTGATTTACAGAAGACTGAAGCTGGTCTCTTCAAGTTTACAAGCTGCCAGGCTTATCAGTTGAACAAGTGTCTCTGTTTAAAAGTGTGACAGATTTGGTGTCTCTAGGTATGAGCAGGGCTGAGAAACCATTCCTCTGCTGCAACTAGTAGCATTTCTGGCTAAGTGGACACTTGTCTCTTATTTTGCATCAATATTTATGGCATCTCAAAGTGTCAAGAAATCTTCAGGCATTTCTGGAGGAAAGACAGAGATTTAAGAGTCTTAAACTCTCTCGTCATTCCCTCATCTTGCAAGGTAACAAGGGGTGGGTCAAGGTTTGTACCTGTGGTCCATAAAATCAGAAGTTTGGTGAACTCATAGGTGGAGAGGGGGAATTCACAGCTATCCTAACACAGATCCTAAAAGCTGCTGAAAATTGAGGAGTGAGGATGCTAACAGCAAACTGATGGACTGGAGAGGAGCACATCAGTGCTGCATAGCACAGAAATTAATGAAGGGCCATTTCTGAGATGTAAACCTGCACACACAGAGCTAAATGCTTCTGCATGTGCATATGAAAGAGAAGGAAGACAAGCATGCATAAAAAAGTGGAACAATGCTGCAGACTTACTCTACAGCCATGTAAACAAGCACATCTAGGAGAAATATATAATCTGCAGGAACTAATTCTTGTCTTCTGGAAATAAGTGATTGATTTGTTATATTAAACCACTTTAAACATGCAGGCATTAAGGTTTCATAAAAGTAGAGGTTCAGTGTATCTCCTTAAAAGCCAAATTCTATTTCTAACGTGCTAAACCCACTGAAATTTATATTTATTCTTCCTTGTTTGTACAAAACCAATAACTCTTTGTTTGTCTAATAAAATAGACATATTTGCTGTATTTAATTTTAACTTACGACAAATTTAACTTAATTATTAACATTAAAATTATTTAGTGTAACATAATTCATAATAATCACAGAATCACAGGATAATTGGAAGGGATCCAGAAGAATCATCCAGGCCCTGAGTAGGACCATCCCTAATAGTTGATGCAAACAATTCATTCATACAATTAAAAATTTAGCACTTGATGTATTTACTTGATAAAAAATGAAAGCCTTTTTGTAATGAAAAAGTTATTAACTGTGATTTTACAAGTCATTTTCTGCCAGAGTGGGGATGTTTTCTTGATTAAGTATTTCTCATGTGGTGAGTCAGGATGCACCATTTTCTTTCCATCAAAATAGTGTGCAGACCAAATTCAGTTCCATACTCACAGAGGAGGAAATCAACTTGTAAATCTAAATCTAAATCATCAGTTCCCATGGTTCCAATCTCTTGGCTTGTTTCCATTCCAAATGTCTGCAGGAGTTCTTCACCTGAAAAAGATTAACTCCTTCCAATGTACAGTACTGTCATATTTTGTTTCAGGCCTTTCTTGGAGTTTCTGGGATGCTTGAATTCAGGGATCCTGGCACCTACATCAAAACTGTTGAGGGTCCTGAACCTTTGCCACAGACTGCCCTCTTCCAAAGTATTCACTACTCACAAAGAAGATTTAAAAATCTGAAGAAAAAATTCCCTGTGGTGTTTTTGCTGGTTCTCTGATTAGCAGAAGTTCCTTCTGGGTAAAATGTCTTGATTCTAGGTATTAAACAAAAGATTATACATTTCCCACAACCTGGAAACTCTCTTTCTATAAAGCAAGGAGTAGTAAAAAGAAAAAGTTTGAGGAGATTTAATGTTGCAGTTTGGGGTGAGGGTGAGGTGCCACTATCCTCTGAAAGTGTCTCCAGTACTGGAATTTAATCACTTCAGTGTTGGGAAAAACCCTGTTCCAGACAGCAGGAAATCTTCACAGAGCATTCACAGAGGTACATGAATGTCTGTCAGACCCCTTTATTGCAGTAAAGCATACATTTTTATAGGATTTGCTACAATTATCATGTGAATCTAGCAAGCATACAATTGGTTATTAAGCATTGTGCAGACATTACTTGTTAATTATTGGTTGGTCTCACACTCTTTTACAGCACCTTCCCTTGGCTCAGGCAGTCTAGCACCCTGAGCTAGTCACATCCTTTCTCCTTATTTGCTACTTTACTCTACTTTCCCTGCAGGTCTACTCATTTATTTGCTACTTTAATGTACCTTCTTGCTGTTGCTGCTCTATGGTTCTTTCCCATCTGCTTACTGTTGTTACTTCATGATTTTTTCTCATATATCTCATTCACGGATAGCTCAATGTCACCATTCTCCCAGCAATATGCAGGATTGTGCATTTTCAAGGAGGAAATTATGCCCCTCTTCAGCTATAATTTTCTCTGCACTTTGGTGGCACAGGCTCACTCACAGGGGAAGAAACTACATGTTCTGGAAAACTTTTGAAACAAACAAAAGTGGAGGCAGGAAGGGTCTTTGTATGGGGTTCTGTGGGGAAGGTTTATTCAACACAAGCAAAGGGTCCAGGGACAAAGACTGGGAACAGTGGAAAGTCTGGGTTTAAATATGGGGAACAGGGGGTGGAGCAGAGCATCAGGGCCACAGGGCTGAGGGCTCAGGGGTGGTACAAGGATGGGGCAAAGAGCAGCAAACAAAGGGGTAAAAGAGGAAGGGACCCTGCGAGGCTCTTTGGACCTGGGGTGCTCTGAGGCACCAAACTCCAGAGCTCTTAGGCTCCTACTTTGTCAGGTTATCTTAAAAAAGCAAAGCAGCTAAGAGTTAAAAATGTTGTTTATTAGAAAGCACATCAGTCTCAACAGGCAATGGCAAAAAGCAATGGCAAATACAGTGGCAGTAAGTGAATGGCTAGAAGCCAGAATGGCTAAAAGCACCAACTCTCCCCAATACAAACTCTTATAAAGGATTTTTCCAACAAGCTAAGACACAAATTCAGACCACCACTCCTTAACCCATTAGAATTCTAATTTCTTAGCACGCCAGGCTACGTATAACACTACTCATACACCCCATCTTGTTCTATTTAAGAAATGTAAGCAATATTCTTGCTATAGCTCTATTATGTTTAAGTCCTGTCTACAGCTGTGGGCCTGGAGCCTCTACTGAAGATATCAGTATGTTTCAACCTTCACTGGAACACACTCTGCTACTGTGGCATTTTAAACCTTTCACTTACTAAAAGCATTAGAACTACTCTAAAATTACTGACTTACTTCTGCTTAAACGTCCACTTTATGTGTGAGTGGCTTAATATACTTCAGTGCATCCAGAGGCTTTAATTCAATCCCTGCACTCTGATTTCTCTCTGAAGGATTCAGAGAGCCCCCTGACTCACTGACTCCAGCAGGACACTGTGGCAAAATGGGGCCAAAGGGAAAGCAGGGAAGGGAGAACATTGTAGGGAATACACATATAAGGGGGAAAGGGATGGAGAGACCAATGGGCCAACCAGGGGAATAGAGCTGGGATACATCAACATAAAACTGCAAAGAACTGCGGGGAGAAGCCATTCTTCACCATGCCCTTGATGTCCCTCTCACAGCTTAGGGTCTTTCTGTCCAAGTCATGGAGATTGCTGCCATTCAGGAAGGCTCCAGGGCCTCCACAAGCTTGAAACTTATTTTACAGCCTGAGACTGGGAGTTAGAAACAACCCATGAATTTCACTCTGGTCTCCTTCCCAGTTGCTGGTGATGAAAATGCTCCTTATGCTTCTAGTAGAGTGTATAAAATGGAGTAGAATTTCTTAGCTATAAAATCAACCCACGGTTCCAGTTGTGTGGAAGATGGTCAAATCCCTTTTCTCCAGTCTAAAAAATCATGGCACTTCCTATCCTATTCCTGTTTCTCCCTGTGGATATGAAGAATTTAATGATTGTACAGAGAGAATTTCTTTGCCTACCTCTGTATTGAATTTGCCTGTTGCACTGAAAACTCATTGATTCAGAAACTGCCTGCAACTGTGTTTGTATGGTGTTTGATACAATAGGAGCTGATTCCTCAGCTGAGGCACAATACACATAGTGGATAATGATGGTTTCAAGCTGTGATAAAAATTATGCCTCCCAACAGTCTCTCTGTTTGAAAAACAATACTGAAATCAAGAAGTAAGCAGTGGTCTTCAAAATTTGGCCTTCTGGCTTGTTTACTCCAGCAGTGTTTCATAATTTCTAAATATTGCTTGTGTTTACCTTAACTTTGGATAACTCTGTCAATTTCAGAGAAAAATCCCATTGCAATCAATGTGTGTTTCTTTTCTGCTTACATACTTTATTCCTATTGTTGTTATTCCACAGTGCTTTGAGCACTGCTTTGGAGAGCTCACAGCCAAAGAGATAACACTTGAAAGCAGAGAGGAAGATGCAATTAGAATATATTAAAAAATTCTGTGTATCATCTTTCCCTTGAGGAATATTAAAAAATCTAATCTATTTTAAGAGGAGTTAAAAATTCCAGAAGTGTGTTCTACAGTTGTATCATCATCTCAACTGGAAACACAGAATTGGAATTGCCCTTTCATGTTTGTTGCATTTATAAACTGGCAAGAAAGTGTATTGATGGTGACTCACAACTATTAGGCTGTACCATTTCTTTCCAGTTACATTTAAGTAAACTTTCAAACGTGTTTCAGGAGGTGTGTAATTGTGTTCACATACATTTGTATTTAAGTGCATTTACAACATGTTTGGAATTGCATAGCCCTGCAAACATACATTTTTTAATAGTCAACTTGTTTTAACATATTTTATTCTCAGGCAGTAAAACTAAATTAGTAACTCATTTAGACATCTTTGATTGCTGTTTCTCTGATGTGATGGCAAGATTCAGGCCATAACACTTATTTATGTTATTCAAAGTATGCATTAAGATGCAAAGAGGGAGACTAGATTCAAAATGCAGTCCAAGGACTGAACATAGAGATAATGCATCATTCTGTAACAACCTTTTTCCATCATTCTTAGTGCAGCATTCACTGCACAAGTAACACCCTTTTTCACAGGAAATAAGGATGTTTCTTAAACCTAACATGCAAGACATGATTAAATCACCTGTGTCTTTTCATGTTATAACTGTTATGTATGTGGGAAAAACAAACAGTGAAGTTCAAGTTTAAAGCAAAGCAAAGCAAAAACTGTTCCCCATCTGTCAGGCTGTGTCTGAGATCATCAGCTGCTCTGCACTTGCTTGTGGCTCTCCAGACCAATCTGCCCCACAGTCTAAGCCTTGTGCTCCAGCTCTCTTTGTAGGGTCAGTGGGCTGGAAAATTACCCCATGCTGTCACAGTCAGCTGAGCCACACCCTGTTAGCATTGTTTCCAACCAACCCGTTCATTCCATTATTTTACATATTCAGCAGACACTTTGCCACTGAGGCTTGGACCACAGTTGTTTGAAGGGCCAAATGTTAATGGGCCCCTATTGTCAGCAGAATAGCAGTGCAATACCATGAAAAAATACCCAGACAGCTCACTGACACTAGCTTAGGACCTCTAGACTTGGGGTGTAGCCTCTGAAGAGCTTTTATGTAAATGAGGATTCAATACACAAAGAATATCTTCTACATCAATATTCATAACCCACAGATTTTTCCTTCTCTTCCCCCTCTTTTACCCTCTGAAGCAGCACAGCTCTTCAGATACCAAGAGGCAAGAAAGTGGTATTTATGGTCAATGTGTTTTGCAGAGCAAATCTTCAGGACGTGTGCAAAAAATCATACAACCAAACCTGATTTATAAAGGATGTTAGTGAGTTCACAGTTGGGAAAAAATAACTTTTATTTCCAGCTGGGTCTACTATTTGTGTGGCTTATAATGGAGCACGTGATCATGAAAACATACAGCTTACAATTTCTGCATGCCATAGCTGAAGTGTCAAAATTATGGCACAGCATGTCTGTCTGTCCTTCCTGGGCACGGAATTTCAAGTACAAGGAGTGCACTGATGACACATTTTATTTTCATCTTAGGAAACCAAAATGCCAGGCAACATTCAGGAATTGCACAGTAAATCTTGAGCATTCTTGTTATAAATCACTCACCACAATCTGGTAGGTCAATCAATAAGGCAATTTATTAGTTCCTTGATAAGGAACAGGCAAGCAGCGCTGGGAACGTGGGGACTCTGTGCTCTGCCAGCACATCCATCTCACCTTTGGTCACTGCCCCTTTTATAGGCAGTGTCCTGGTGGGCTGTGACATCCCCCTGTGCTGGGGTGCAGGCTGGAGCAAGGCTGAACATGTTGGCCAGCACTCAGGCAGCAGTGGCCAGATGTTGGGGAAGATGAAACTGAGGAATCTTGCAAATATGAATGCTCAGATTCTGGGAATTGTTGGGGAAGGTAGAACAGGAAAGCCCTAGTTACTGAATTACCATAAACACAATAGGATGGCTCACCGAAGCTAATCCACTCTTAATTAAACAATGCTTTTGGCCAGAGGGCAAGGCCAAAAGACACAAAAGACTGACCCGAACCCAAAGATTAGATCTTAGAGTTTAGAATGTCACATGCTATGCTAATGTAAGATTTCCTATAGGCTGTATGTAAATGCTATAGAATTAGTATTTTGTATTAGATTGGTTCTTAGGGATTAGAATATTCATGATGGAAGTGGATTTATTGTGTTACAAACGGGAAGTCTCTCCTCTTCTCTTCTCTCTTTCTCTTCCTATCTTTACTCCTTGCTCTTCTTCTCCCACTTCTCCTCTCCTCTCCCTCTCCCTTTACCCCAATACCCTCTTATCCCATTACTCTTCTCCTCTTCTTCCTCTCTTTTCTCTTTTCTTTTCCTCTTCTCTTCCCCTCTTTACCTTCTTTACTCTCTCTCTATACCCTCCTTCTTCTCTCTTTCTCTCCCCCTTTTTATCTCTTTAATCTGCACGTGGCTGTGCCAGGCAGCTCCTAGCAGACTCTCTTATAATAAATATAGAGTCTCCCGCAGCCACAAGCCCCCACCACGTCTGGACAAGGCTGGAACATGTTCTCAGGTTACACTTCTAGAAAGCAGGTAACAGCAGGGACAAGCCTGCTCATGTCCAAACAATCTTATATTTTCCTTATACATAAAAGTGAATAAGTAATTAATTCATAAGTATAGCGATGAAATAATAAAAATACATAAAAACAGCCAACAATTTACAGCGAAGTGATTTAAACAAAAAAAAATGAAATCATTATGTCTTTCTGTGTCTCATGTCCATGCTTTACTTGCTTATATTGATCCCATGGTGTATTCTGATAATGACACAAATCACTATGTATCATTCAGGAAAAAAAAATTCATGATACAGAAAAATTTGCCTGATGTTGATGGTGTCTTTGATGGTTTTCATTTGTGTTGTTTTTAGGCCAAATGCTATTCTCAGTTGTTTCCCACCCTCATCCTTGACTTTTTGAGTTCATTAAGACTTGGTTCTAACTTGAAGGAACTCTTGGAACAGGATCCCCAGGGAAGTGGTTGCAGCACCAAACCTAAAATGGTTCAAGAAGTGTTTGGAAAACACTCTCAGGCTCATGGTGTGTTTCTTGGCACTGTTCTGTGCAGGACTTCAGTGATCCTCGTGGGTCCCTTCCCACTCAGGGTGTTCTGTGATGTGATGATTGCTTTGGGATGCTCCACTGGCTCAGATTCTTTCACCCAGCACAGAGGAGAGGGTCAGGTTAGTGGGGATGGAGGTGGGCAGGGTTCCTCCCAGCAGGAGGCATCCCCTTTCCAGGCCCCATTTCAGGGGCCTCAATCCCATTAGGAAGTGATCCTTCAGATTCCTTTATATGAACAGGGTGAAGTAATGTTTTAAAAGTCTCATGTGAACAAGTTGCAAGTTCCTTCATGCCATGAAGACATTTCAAGAATTGATTCAAGAATTAATCCAAAGAGAGAGAGAGAGTCTCCAAATGCCTGGGGCTTTGAGAGATCTGGATAAACTCTACTGTTCCTGATTTGAGGCTGGCACTGAGGACAAAAAGGGAATGACCCTGGCATCTAATTCCTCCTGCATTTATTTCAGGAACTGAGTATTCTCTTCCCATTATTTTCACTGCCATTAGACTACAGAGGTCTTCATAAAAGAATCTGGGCTTGTCTCACAGTGGCAGTATATGGTGATTAGCTGAATCCACTGAAAATCTAAACACAAAACTCAGCTTTTTAGCTTACCTGTAAATAGCACAGCTATTATTTCACTTAATTTGTGTTATTGATACCCTAAAGCTCTCTAAAGAGCTCCACAAAAATCAACAGCACCGTATGTCTTGTTTTCTGCAAACATTTTGGAATATTAGGCCATAGCACTGAATGCATGAGAAGAATTCATAGTATCTCTCTAAAGCCTTGCAGTAATATATTACAAATGGTAAAAATGTGTGTTAAAACACTTTCACTATTCAAAAGCCAGATTAGCCACTTCATGTTTTATGAAATATATTTACTTCAAATAAGTTTTTTTCTGTGTTCGGCAGCTAATTTTAAATAGCTCCTTTTTTTCAGATGGCATTAAAACCCAATTGAAATAAACTGATTTTCCAGAAAAGTAATGTGTCTCAAGGCTAGATTTCCTAAACCAAGCCCTCCAAACAATCCTCATCATAATTTGGTAAACCATAGAAAATATCTTGGAATAAAGAAACTTTTTCAGGGAATGAAATGTTTAATTTAGATAAACATTAGAAGGTAGTGTTACCACTTTGCATATAACATGTTCAGAAAATTTTTCTAGGGTTTTAAAATAAGAATAAAAAAGAGAGACAGAAAAAAAGAACTGGAAGAGTGAGAGAATACAAGAAATAAGAAGAACTCTAACAAATTCAATTAGTTCAAGCATTCTGAAATGTGATGCTTTGTCCTTAATTTTTCAAGACAAGGGTTTGTGTTCGTGCATGGCTTTGGCACTGTACTTGGGGGAGATGGGATATGGAAGAAGTGAAACAGGAAAGAATTAAACAGGAATAGGCCCTGCCTAATGTGGTCTTTTAAAATTGCATTATGAAATATACAAATTGCATTATTCAATGCTTTCATTTCTTACTTAGCTTTGTATGGTTAAAGTGATTTTGAATGGTGAAAAAGTGTGAAAGAGAAATAAAAAGTACAATGGCAAGTAATTTCTTAAGTTACACTAACTTTTAGGGACATTAGGGCACATTATGAGCATTTTCAGTGTATTTTTTCATTCTGGGTAATCTAATGTTCAACCTTTAAAAATCATGCAATTGCCTCAAAAAATCTGAAAACAGAAAACAATTATTTTTGGTCACTTACTTCAATACTACACTCAGTCTTTTGGGACATTCCTTGTTTCCTTGCTTAAGATCATGACATTTACATTTCAAAGCACTGAAATAAATTGACTCACCCTGAGCCCAGGGCTTGTGCTGTCTCTAGAGCACAGGAATGCCAAGGTAATGTGGGAAGGTGCAGGTCTTCCTATGCTGTGAAACTGTCCTTTGGTTAGTCAGTTTCCATGCCATTCATCTTTATCTCCCAGTCCTAGTTCTTCTGCTACTTCATTTGTTTCTCTCTTTGCTCGTGACTGCATCTCTTTCTGCGTTAATTTAGACTGTTTCCAAAAAGGACTAATGTAGATATAGTAGTAGTCATGCTAAGGCTTAGAAAACTGCAGTTCTCGGACAGGCCCTGGGAACCAACATTGTGAAACAATAGTTAAAGAAATTAGTAGGGCGTATAAGAACATTTAGAACTGTGAAAACAATAAGGAATTAGTAGGGCATATAGGACATTTAGAAACTTACAAGATAAGGCTAAAGTATAATAATAAATAAAGGGTTCTGGTGATGGGAAAACATGCAAGGGGGATTAAGGGGGGTAGCCTATAGTTCTGAGTAGACAAGCATGCAGAATTTATAACTTTTAGGAATGATATCTACAAGATTTATGTATCTGTATTGTCTTGAAGAATGTGTACTTTTGCAAGTAGACCACTTTGTAAAAAGGTATAAAAACCTGACGAAAAAGGGAACTGTGGGATCCTGACTTTGGACGCTAGTCCGCAGGTTCCCCGGGCCCTGAATAAAGCACCGCATAAACTAATTCTGTTAGTTTGTGTTCTGTTTGGGGCATTGGGCAACACTCTGGTCTCCAGCAGCCTGAATATGATGGAAAGCATTAGTGGAGATTTTTACATATGTTTATTTCCTTTACAGGACAACTTCATCTTGCAAGATTAGTAAGTTCTTCAGAGATGCAGACCGAGTAAAATCTCTATAAATTACAAAACTTACATTATCTGAAATGCTTGGGGTAAGGTTTTACAGGCAAAGGAAAGACTTAAACCTTCTGATTAGTAGCCCAGCTTGACCTCAAATCCCCTGAGAAATAACTTAACTGCAGGCTCCAAGGAAACTCCTGAGCATGAAGTCTAAGCACAGACTAGTAACTTTCATTTGCCTCGAGCACAGAGGCATTCATCTGAAATTTTGGGAAGCTCTTGTTCATATTCTCTGGTGGCATTGGATGCATTATTGTCCAGAAAGTTTAAAGAAAAGGAAAAAGTAACTTACACCTTTATTTTGATAGTCACCTTTTCCTAATAGAAGTGCAGATAATTACATGACTGATTGGGTGTCCTTAACTGAAGAAAATAAAATGAGTGCAGAATAGCTCACACTGAATTTGGTGAGATTTCAACCAAATAGTAGCATTCCTAAAATCCACAGGAAAGGGTATTTAAGGGCATACAAGGCATTCAGCAACCTCTCCATTCTTTTTTCTTTGTCACTTTCCATTCCTATTGACAAAAAGATGTAAAAATATTTCAACAAAGTATGTGAAAATGATATAGAAATTATCCACATGGCCCATCATAACATATTAGCAACTGTCTATGGTATTAGCTATTTTCTTTTGTGATACATTAGTACTATAGGATTTTAACATTTGGTTACCCTAATAATATGTGACCTTGCAATAACTTCAAGAAATTTTCTTATCAGCTTAATGAAGACAAAGGCTTACATGCTCAGTAACCAGCATGTAAACTACTAATATAAAGTAACCATTTTTTTTCACGTTTTTCTTGTGTGTTAATGTTAGTTTACCTTACCAATTTCCATATTTTCCTCCAATTTTTCATTGTGGGACTTGAAGAATTAGTGCATTATCACTTTGGTTTTTTTTTTTTTTTTGAGTAAGTAAAATGGGCAATATCATAGTAGTAGTTGTCAACTTTTCAATCAATTTTTATAATATAACACCTGTGATGAAAAGCAATGATGGCTACTGGGAAGGGAAAACAAAATCAGAAACAATGCATTAAATTACTAGAACTGGATGTAGATCAAGAAGAATTCCTAGCAGAAATATTTTTCTAAAAATACACTAAATTTTTCAAAGAAATGCTGAAAGCCCCTTTGCCTCACACAGTAGGTTTAGACTGGGAAAACAAACCCTGCAAGGTGCTGTCTCAGGAATAACAATCCCCTAGTAGGCAGTCAGAGAACCTGCCTGTTTCCATTTTCGCTCTTTCAGACTTTGTGATTCAAGACTGGCTTGGAAGATGAAAGAATAATGGTATTTAATGGATTGCTGAGTTCTTGTCTGAATTCAGAAATTCAATAATTTAAGAAGAGAGGAGAGGACAAATACCGTTATATAGCATCTGATTTATTTTTTCCCCTCTGGTTATATTAACTTAAAAGGGGTTCAAGCAACACTATCTCAGAGTCTGCACCATAAAAAAGAATAGTCTACTATGCAGATGGTGGAAAGGCAATGATGCAGCAGATCTGTTCCTGTGAAAGGTGAAGACTTAAATCTGTACTTTCTTTTTGTCTCAATATTCTGTTGTAATTTGTTTTTTGTTTTAATAGCTTCATTATACTTCTTTAAAAGTTTTTAAGAAAATGCCAGTGTCAGGAAAATCTGAAGCTATTTGGTGAGGAAAAAAGAGCACATGTTCTTTATTGCCTGGGAAACCCCACAGCCCCATTTCAGAATCTTCACAGGATTCTTTCTCATCAAGGCAGCACATTTCTAGAGCTCACAAAGGACCTGATATATCAGGGACACTATTCTGGAAGTATCTGGAATAGGGAGAAAGAAAGAAGGTAATGGTAGGAGAAATCCAGGCATGTTCCACTATGATACACACAAATATGTAAAAGGTCATATTTCAGGTTTTGCCTCAGGCTTATGTCGTCTCTGTTTCTCTTGGCTGCCAAAACATTGAATTGAATGCAACAATTACTGAATTTATTACTTCAAGGAGCAATTAATTTACACTTCAAGGTTACTAATTGCTTGAAACCCATAATTCTTGGTGTTTAGGGCTTTTTTTAGTGAACAAAGTCAATAATTTCTACTCTACCATCTGTTCATCCTCTGATGCCCCTCCTTCCAATCCCAGCATGTGTCACTGAGACCTCAGCAACATTTTGGCATCTCCCAGTCTGTGTCCACATCTCCCTTGTCAGCCTAGCTCTGTTTTCTTCCTTGATCTGAATCAGGACAATGGACAAGTAAATTATTTTATAACATAGACTAGATTGCTAGATGTCTTCTGCCTTCTCTTCATATATGCCATGAACTTTTTGCAACTTCTTTTTTATATACTGCTGACAAATATATAGAAACAAATGTATAGAAACAAATTAATTAGCTTACTACTTTTAAAAATAATCTTTTACTAATTTGCTTGGGAAAGGGGACTTATAGGAGACTATAAGAAATAATTTTTTTGTGGGTTTGATGTTATAGTGAATCAGTCGCCCGGGAGAATGGAACTTTGATAATTGTGTAAAAATTCCTTTTTTGACTAACAGTCTTCCCACAACTGTGAAACTGTGATTGAGGACTATGTTAACTTATGGGGAACACTTCAAGGATTATAATAGTTTAAAAAAAAGCTTTTTTTGTTTTTGAACATCGATGTCTTTCTCTTTCTCTTTTTTTTTTTTTTTTTTTTGGGGGGGTGGGTAATAGGGATTTTAATTATGCTTTCTTTATTTAAAGTTTTTATAAGATTGTACCTACTTTAAAATTCGTTTACCTTAGTGCAAAGGCTTTTGTTCATGTCTATAGTCAAAACATGTTATCTATTTTATAATGTATGTCTATGAGTTATAGGGAAATAACAGGTTTTTTTGTCTTTACATGTGTGTTTCACAAAGGCACATAAACTTTCTCACTGGTGTAACAATGTGTTACTAAAAATCAGACACTGATTGGTCTTTGTTACGTCTAAAGGATCTTGACAGGGAACTATTTTAGGAAATTTATACAAACCAACACATTTGCTAATAAATACTGGATTTTATCAGTTCTTTCTTATATTGTCATTTTGGATCTTTGAGTCTTATACAGGCAGAAGTTTTTGTGGGACCCATGACATTTTTATGGAGGACCTTAAAGTTCTGTCATATTGTCACTGTAACACTTATCTCTGATATATGAAAGTGATTCAAGAAAACTGTGTTAAGGCATTTTAGGGGACCAGCTAGAGTCAGTGATTGCTGCAGCCCTCAGACACCAGGTCAATCTGCAGGAGCTGGTGCCCTGGAACAATAAGCCCTTGAAGCTAACTGGTTGAAAGAAAAAGCCCTCCAAGATGAGAGAAAATACTGGGCTAGGATCGTTGCACAGTGGAATTTGTGAAAAGAAAGTTCAAATTTAATTTTCTGCCAAGGCAAAGCTTCTAGCAATATTTTGGTCACATACATTCTGTAAAATCATCCCCCTCTAATTATCAAGAGCTTATCTGCCTGACAGTAGCTACCACAAGCAGCACACAACTTAATATTCAATTATTCACTTATTTTCTAACTTTATCTGCAGTATACCACAGTACATCAAATTGATACTCTTAATTAATATCCTAGAAATGGTTATGCAGGAGTAAATGCAGGTCTGATTCAAGTTTATATTGATATACTAATTAGAAGCATTTTTTTGGTTGGAGAGCTTTAGCTCATGCCTCTGAGTTGAGATGACTTAAGTAAGAGATGTGGATATAATGAACTTACACTGCAACATGGGTTACTTCAGTCACATCACCACTTTTAATTTTTCTTGATCCTTATTGCAGCTTTTTGATGTTATGGAGCATCGGGTGTTTTTTAAACCCTTGTGACATACTGTGTGCCTGCCTGACAAAGCTTTCTATTGCCACTTCCCCTGCAATATTGTTTTTTCAGCATAAATCAGGTGTTTCACAGTATATTTTCCATGTGAACAGGGGAGGCCTCTGGAAGTTTTCCTTGTCTATGCTTATGTAGGCATATGAATTCAGAGTTGTGCATGCATCTGCATTTAGCTTTGTGTCTCATATTTTTCAATACACTTGTTCAATTTCTGAGTTACAGAGTCTTAATTCTATCAAGAATCTGTGTGGAAGGAAGAAGAGAGAGGCCACACAAATACAGCATTCTCTATCTGCAAAAATCCCAGTCAATCCTGAAATTGTGTGGGATCTAATGCTCCAGTTGGATACCTGAAAATATATGAGACCTGATGGGATCCACCCAAGAATCCTCAAAGAGCTAACTACTGGCATAACAAAACCTCTCTCATGAAGTCCTGATCATCAAACCTGATTTCCTTTTATGAAAAAGCAACCCATCTAGTTGATCAATGGAAGCCAGTTTGTGTGATCTTTTGGATATCAGTAAAGCTTTCAATACTGTTTCTTACAGTATCCTTCTCTACAAAATGTACATAAACACACCATGTGATGGTGAGGAACTGGCTCACAGCCTGAGCAGAAAAGGTTACAGTGAGTGGAGTGACCTCAGATTGGTGACCTGTCACTAATTTGGTTTCACAGAGCCTGTGCTTTTCAACATCTTCATAAATGACTTGGACATAGGACTGAAAGGGATCCTAAACAAGTCTGCAGGTCGTATAAAACTAGGAGGAACTGTTGACTCCTTGAAGGCAGGGAGATCCTAGAGACAGACCTTGATAAATCAGAGGACTGGGCAATCACCCAGGAGACGAAGTTCAACTAGGGAAAGTACCAGATCCTGCAGCTGGGATGGGGCAGCCCTAGATGTTGGACAGACTGGGGATTCTGGACAGCAGTGCCACAGAAAGGCACCTGGGAGTCCTGTTGGAGTCAGCGAGTCAGAATTCTTCAGGGAGGAATCAAAGTGCAGGGATTGAATTAAAGGATTTGGATGGATTGAAGTGTATTAAGCCACCCACACATAAAGCAGACATTTAAGTAGAAGTAAGTAAGTTTTAGGGTGAGCTCTAATGCTATTAGTAAGTGAAAGGTTTAAAACGCCAAAGTTGCAGTGTGAGTTCTAGTGAAGATTGTAAAACATCCTGATGTTTTCAGTAGGGGCTCCAGGCCCACAGCTGTAGACAGGACATAGACATAATAGAGCTATAGCAAGAATATTGCTTACATTTTTCAGATAGAACAAGATAGGTTGTATGCATAGTTTATACATAACCTACCATGTTAAGAAACCAGAATTCTAATGGGTTAAGGGATGCTGGTCTGAGTTTGCATCTTAGCTTGTTGAGAAAATCCTATATAAGAGTATGTACTGGGGAGAGTTGGTGCTTTTAGCCATTTGCTCTTGCCATTTGCTTTTGCTTTTGCTTTTCTGCATGCCTTTTGAAACTGATGTGCTTTGTAATCAATAATGTTCTTAGCAACTCTTAGCTGCTTTGCTTATTTAAGATAACCTGACAAAGTTGGTGCCTTGGAGCACTGGAGGCCAATAACCTCACAGCCATGGTCAGTGGAAAGCTGAACATGGATCAGCAGTGCCCTGGAGGGCAAGGCATGTCCTGGGGTGCATCAGGCACAGCATGGCCAGCCAGGAAAGGGAGGGGATTGTCCTGCACTAACAAAGACCTTCAGGCATTAAAGAGCATCTAAAGGAGGCCATGAGGATGATGAAGGAGGGGAAGCCAAATGAGGAGTGGCTGAGGCCACTTGGTCTGTTCAGCCTGGAGGAGACTGAGAGGAGACTCATTGCAGCTACAACTTCCTTGTGAGGGGAGAGGAGGGGCAGACACTGATCTCTGCTCTGTGGTGACCTGAGACAGGACTTGAGTAAATGGCCTGAAGTTGAGTCAGGGGAGGTTTTGGCTGGATATCAGGGAAAAGGTTTTTTTACCTAGTGGGTGGTTGGGAACTGGAGCAGGATCAGCAGGGAAGTGATGACAGCACCAAGCCTGGCAGAGTTCAAGTGTTTGGAAAATGGTGTGATCTCAGGCCCATGGTGTGATTAATGGAGTGCCCTGTGCAGGCCCAGGAGCTGGACTGGATGATCACGATGGGGCCCTTCCAACTCAATATATTCTGTGATTCTGGACTTCCTGGAGAACGTGGGGTCTCCACCTCAAAGACAATAAAGCCTAAAGCAGTCATGATACACTGAAGCATCATGAATGATCTGTGAAGATAAATGTATTCAACACTATCATTTTCCACATTAGTATATAACCCTTCTGCCAGACACCATTAACAGTTCTGAGTCAGTGCTCTCTAGAGGCTTCCTTTAAAATAAAACCAGTAATTGTATTGAGTCCCCAGCTAATGTCACATCCATCTCCAGGTTCAAAGACCTTAACCTACTTTTAGAGGTGGCTTTCCCTAATATAAAAGTACTCAAGGGTCTTAAGAAATACAAAAGTAAAAACACTGCTTTGTGGGAACATATGCCAAAAATGAAATAAATTTGCATTATCATCAGAGTGACCATAAAAAATAGTTACACAAATTAAGAAAGCCAAAATAATATATGAAGGTCATGGTGAGAGATCCACATCAGTGTTGTTAATCCTGTAGCTTGTTTTCAAAGTCTTGAATTTAAATGCATTCTCTTTATGATTTGGCACAAACTCAGAGCCCTAAATCTGATCTTCTGTAATTCAAACATTTTGTGCACATGAAATGTTCTCACTGGTCTGGGAGAGACATCATGAGATTGCTGTCCATCTCTAAAAAGCACAAGAAATAATTATCCTCCCTTATATGTGAAAGCCTGAATGATCAGCACAACCTGAATATTTGATTTTAAGATGGTAGAAGCTAGAAAATTGCTAGGACAGATTCATCTAGAGTCACAGAGCCACGAAATCTGGAGGGGACCTCTGAACATCGCCCCATGCACAGCAGTAGCAGATTAGATCTGCCCTCAGTTGTTTTTTAAATGTCTCTGTATTTTGATAGTTGACTTCTGATTAAGGGAACAGATCACAGGTTTTCTCCCCATCTCTTACAGTTAAACACTGAATTACTTATTCTAGGTTAGCAGGTATAATTCCTTCGTGTCCGTAAGGGCATCGATTAATATAAAATTGGATTGATTTTGTGATAACAAGATTTGAAAGTGTACTGGCCTCCCCAAGTGATGCTAAGTTGTTCCAGTGTAACAGGCACCCCTTTGCCCTGCAGAAGGCAAAATGTCCTGCTGGGTTCTGCTCATCTGAGCTAGAATAAGGCTCAGGCTTGACCTGGCACAGCCCTAAGCCGAATGGCAAAGCTTGGCAGTAGTGAGCTGAGCTGGTCTGCTCAAAGCCCAGCTCCCCTCATGGTGGTGAGACAGGATGGGAGGCTGCAGTCACTGCTTGGGACTCTGTGCCCACCTCTTTCCAACTTTCCTCATCCCTCTGCCCCAGTGAGGAAAGGGCAGAGCATTGCAATGCCAGTTCTTTCCAAAGCATCCACCCAGTAGGGCCATTCTTGCATTGTATGTCAATGTCAATTGCATTCTTTTATTGTATGTCAAGGATCATGTCAGTTCCTCTGCTGTTATACTTACACCCAAATTCACATAAAAAAACCCCTTAATAATAAAAACCTTATTATTTTGTCATTTTAAACATTTGTTATTAATGTTTTAACCCTCTTCTCAAAATGATTTCGTAGGAACTTTTCTGGGTTACATCTGATTTTATTGGGACATTCTCTTAATTGTGACCTTGTAATATCATTAATCAAGCCATAGATATTCTATAATTCGTTGTAATAACCCACTGCTCTGTGTGTGTGTATACCACTGGCAATCCTCAGACTCTGGTATTAATAAAAATACTGAATAGGTATGGAACAAGAACTAAGCCATGGCACATCTCTAAGAATGTCCATGTCTCATGTCTCCTTACCAATTAGACTCCAAATATGGAAGATAAGTCAGATTTTAACTTAAACAGTATGAGGTGCATGGGTTTCATTTAGCACTTGCTTAAAAGGCCTCAAAGCATCAGACAATACAAAAAAAATTGGAAAAATTTAAAAAAAAAATCTTGGAAAAATTAATTATTATTGTAGCATGAACTACAGAAAAACTATTTTATTCACCAGATATGTGATCATGTAAAAATAAATAAATAATTTTATATTTTCCACCTCTAATTCTATATTCTTATTTCCCAGTTTCTTGCCAGAATAACTGTTTTCTTCATACTTTATTTAAAATTACTTATTTTTAACTTTCTGTTTCAATCTAAGTTAAGTTTTGCAACCTAGTGTTTTAGGTTTCCTTTAGAAATCATCTCCTATTTTACTGGCCTTCATTGAAGAGAGTGATTTATGATTCAGAGAGATCTTTGCACATTTCAGCCAGGATTCTATGATTTTATTTATCCAATCTGTTTGTTGTAAATATGTTGTTTTAGTCACTGTTTTCTTATAAGTTTCTTTCCTCAAATTGCAGACTATTTATTTTTTCATTTGTTCTTGGTTCTGTTGCAGGCATTGAAAGAAATTTCCACTGACACATTTCTTCCTTTTTGACTCTTTTGTTTAGAAGTATATCATCTATAAAATTCCATAATGAGAGTGAAATTTATCCTCTGATCAATAAAGAGAAAAACACTGTGCAGATAATCACTAAGCAGAATTGCAATAAGACTGCAAGATCTATTGGACATGGGGCTTTTTTCCCCTCATCTCTTAATCCTCTGGGTTTGTAACTTTCAAATAACATGAAGGGGCTGTGGATATAACTTAGACATCTTCATTTTTATTTAACTTCATTTGCTAATCATTGAGTTGGATTATGGCATGAAATAGGCATCCAGTTCAGAAATCCTGAACCCTTGATTTGAAATCAACCAGTCAAGTTATAATGGGAGAAAGGGGAAGGAAGAGGATATCCACATCCTGGAAATTAGTTCTGCAACTGGTAAGATATTGTAAAAAGTAAAACATGAACAAGAGCTCGGGCTTTGATCCCAGGGAACCCCAGCACAAGAGCAAGTATGAGTAGAAGAAACTGAAACTGAGCAAAGGGGGAGAAAGTTAACTCGTCCTATATTGGTCATTCAGGATAAGTGTGACTAAATAAACTTAAATATGTCAGCCATTAAGAGGGACAGGAGACTGGGAGAGTGATGAGTACAACTCTAGTATTTTTAAGATACCTTTAAAGCCTAACTGTACATGTGAAAACGTACATGTTATGATTGCTACCATACCAATCATGCAGAGACATTCTTTGAGAACTGAGAAGGGTATCTTTGGTGCCACAATTGCTAAGAAGGTGTAATGCTTCCGTGTTCGTTCAGCATGGCTTGATTTTTTGGGCAGGACACGGCTGCGACAGGGCAGGGACAGGTGAGGGGCAGGGCAGGACATGGGCTACACACAAGGCTTGGAGGTCAGCCAGTGTCCAGCTGAACACCCAGCGAGACAGCCAAGACAAAAAAGCCACAGAGCAGGCTGGAGCCAAGGCAAGAAAGTTACTGAAAGACTGAAAAGACAGCACCCAAAAAGCACAGGCCAAAAGAGCCCCAGAGGCCCAGAACTGTGACTCAGTTACCTTTCTGCCCCTGTGTGCTCCCAAGGTGTCTTGGGTTGCAATACAGGATGTGGCCAGAAATGTGTATTCTATCACCATCTGTTGAAGCCAGGTGGGGCAGTGATTTCCTTATCTCCGTGGCACATACCATCTGCTAATGGGCCATCTTTAGGACTAGGTGGGGCAATCATCTTTATCTTTTCCACAACCCATCCTCCCTCCAGGAAGATATCATCTGCTGCTGGCCCATTCAGTCCCACTGCATGACTGATAAAATTACATCATCCCACTGGGAGATGCTCCAGCCAGGGGAGCAGCCAAGCCTTTCCTACCCAGATAAAAAACTGAGATTCTGGACAGCAAGTTACCTTCTTTCCACTGGATTCCAGAGGAAAGCCAAACCTTTCCACATCATCCCTGGAGCTTCAGAGGAAACTGCACCTTCTCCAGGAGCACTGCTCCAGCTGAACCACATCTGCCCCTGCAGGAGGATGCAGCCACCATTGAATGGGACTGTGCCAACACCCTGACTGACTGACGGGTGTCAGCTTGGATTCTGACTCTGGCAGGGTTTTGGCATTGTTGCTTGTAATACTGTATTTCTATTTTAATTTTCCTAGTAAAGAACTGTTATTCCTAATTCCCATTTCTTTGCCTGAGAGCGCCTTAACTTCAAAATTGTAATAAAAATTTGGAGGGAGGGGGTTTGCATTCTGCATTTCAAAGAGAAGCTTCTGCTTTTCTTGGCAGACACCTGTCCCTCAAGCCAGGACACAAGGTCTGCCTGCTGACAGGCACCATTGTCCCAGTCCAAGGGATATAGTCCATGGATGGAGACCCTTTCCAGACTGTCTGGAGAGCCCCTCTGGAGGGTGCAGTGTCCCTGTGGTCTCCTGCTGCCTGCCTGTGCCATGTGAGACATGAAAATATTGCCAGGCAGTGTCTCCCCAGAGACAAGGCTTCCTCCCATCTTCTCCTAGCTGCCTCCTGGACATGGCACATGTGCAGTCCCTCCCCAACAGGCCTCTGACAACCAGAGTTTGAGCCATATCAAAACTAAATTGGCTTCACACACCGTCTTTGATAATAAAATTTATTACGATTTTAAAGATCTCCTTTAGACACATAATGAGTGAGGTACTTCCAGACACTCTACCAAGAAAGATATTTATACACCTTGAAACTGATGTGTTAAAAAAAAATTAGTGCAATCAAGTATTTCTTAATCCAGTTTCTAAAGATACATCATTTTGACAGTCTCTGAAGGGTATTTCACTGTACTCCCTCTGCACAACTTTACAATAGTATTACTCAGCCAGCAGGAAATTCATTTGATGTAGATAAGTGATCTGTGCTGGATTTATTTTTCTCTTGTAACTTTTATATCATCAGAGGATATTCATCGAATCTTCTTTAATATGATGTATGGAAAGGGTAGTATTCACACTGAAAAGAACCTGCTGTGTTCCCAAATGAAATTAAACTTGTTTTGAGTTGAAGCCAGACCAGCAGCAGAGCAAATAAAGTTCTTTTGTATGTTTTGAGTCAATTAATACATCCAGCTAATACCTAGTGACTTGTGTTTGGCCATTTTTTTTTTTTCCTATTGATGGATATTGTGTTTAAACACAAAGAATTTAAGACAGGGTAGGTTAGAGAAGATAGAAAGTTTATTTGATATTCTTCTGTATGTGCCATGGTGCAATGTCCCATATAGAAAATGAGGTACCTACAGTGCTATTGTTGAAAGATTTGTCCTTTTTTAATGAAATGGTGAAGAAATGCACGTGTAAGCACTGTGAGAAGCATGATCTCCTTAATATGGAATTTATGGTCTCCAGTAACCAGGAAGACCAATTATCTGTCCCACAAGAAGCCACAAATTTAATTATGTTAATAAATATATCTCATTCAGGAAGCATGGGAGAAGAGGAGATAAGAAAAAGAAACCAATTTTTATTCTCTCTGTTGCAGTACTTCCATGCACTGAAAACTTCTGGCAGGCCAAAAGCATTCAAGTCTGAAATAGAAATCAGTCTACAGCATTAGAGAGATTCTAATTGAATCTGATGTATTTTATAGAGAAAAATAGTCTTACTGGCAAGTTTTTCTAAAGCAGACATACATTGAAAAGTAGGGATGGACCATGTTTATACCTTACATTAAATTACATTTTTAAATTTTCCATGTTACTGTTAGAATAAAGTTTAGCATTGGTTTTATTGGACTTTTCTTGCAAAGAGAAGGAAGACAGGTAAAACCACACCCATTTTTTATTTATATGGTAATATAATGCTTGTCAGAGTTATGTATAAGTTATATAATAAGAAATCATGACTTGAAAAGGAGTGGTTTGGACAAGGCAACATCAATATAGAGGCAGTTATAGTCACTCTTTCATTTGATCTGTCTAGAGATTGCCATACTTTTATCAGACTTCATTCCATGTTTTCTCCTGTGGTAGGAAATATAAATCCTTCTGTTCAGTTATTTTCAGACTGTTGGAAGTTTTCTATTTTCTTATTGGTTCAACTGACAGTGGTCTATTTTTAGGCCATTCTGAAGATGCAAATCATGAGTGACACAGTGATATCCCAACAAGCAGTGTGTCAAGCGTGAATTCACTGAAAAGTTCTGAAAGGCATTTGGATCCAGGAAAATGGAGTGCCAAGCAGAAAATGAGCATCCTGGATCACTGGGAGGCTCCTCATGCTCAGTAGGCTCTGAAGCTCTTTCCAGGGCAGCTCCAAACTTTGTCTTTCACCCCAGGGTGCAGTGCCCCTGATTCACCTGACAGCTAATGCTGTGTCAAGCTGATCTTCCCATTCTGATGACAAAAAGCCTGGAAGCAGATGGGAGAATTTGTCCCTAGGATTACAAGAGAGATAAAACTGGAAGACTAGATTTCCAGTGTTGTTTCAGAGTGTATTGTTCACCAACTTTCTTTCAAAGCATAATAAAGACACACTTCCATGTACTCTAAAACTCTTGGAATAGAATTAGCTTTTAGCAGATCTTGATTTTATTTTTTTCTTAAAGTTAAAACGAAATCTATAACTCTTGCAAAGTGTCCCAACATTACAGAGCTTCACTAGCAAACTGGATCTGTACAGGCTGGTGTTATTACTTTAAGAATGCCAAGCCCCACTCCACACTAAAACCAAAACCCTCAAATGATGAGCAATGCATAAAATTAAAGTGTATTAAATGGTATATGGGAATGGCAAATACCAAATTGCAAATCTGATTGTAGATATGCCAGCAGTTTAATTTTTGGCAAGAAGTTGGAATATTTTGTGAGTGTAAAAAATTTTCAGGTCTTTGATGCTATGTTTAGAATTAGTTTAATATGTATTATACCTCATATGATGCCTTAGGATTTAGCTTTTATATTTTTCAGATCATGTACTGCTCTAAAATTCCATAGCCTGTCAGCTACTCTCCTCCCATTTTATTCAGACAAAACAATTCCTCTCTAGGCCTGAAACCCAAAGACACCTTACTGTCTTAGGCACTGAAAAGTAGAACCAAGAGTGAATTGGGGGAAAAGAGCAAACTGACTCTTGCATATGACTTCTTCATTACTTGAAGCAGAAATTGGAGGATTAACCCTTGATATGCAAATGGACCAAACTTATAACTGTATGAAAAACTCATGACTGTGGTCTGTCTTGGCTCTAGCCTCTCAAATATGTACATATTGAAGGCCTTTAATAAATACCTACTTTATTCTTTTAATCTTGTCAAGCCTCTCTGTTTTAGGTAGCCACTCCAGAATCATTAGATATCAGAAAAAGCTCCATTTTGGCAGCACTGTCTATGAGATGATATTCCTGTTTGGGATGGCATTTTGTCTAACATGAAGGCATAAAATATTTCATTAGTTCATCACCCACAGTATTGCAAATAATGTTAATAGATTATTTCTAACATGGGTGTGTGGAATTACTCATGGAGAGGCTACTCCTCTTTTATTTGTTAATTGCATTTCTTCAGGAGTTGGGAACAACATGTGGACAAATTTGAGATGAAAAAAACTGAGTGGATTATAACAAGGGTGAATTGAGAAGACAGATAATTGACTTTGGTGAAGTCAATCTATAATATGCAATTACCTGATGACCTTCCTAAATAATAAGTTAAAGCTTAAAGCTTTCTGATAGTCATCAGATGATGTCTATAGAAAAACTCAGTGCTTTCAGTGTACTGAGTCAGAACTGGGTGTATTTCTGCTTTTCTGCTATAGAATACTCATTGAATTTTTTTACGTGCAAGTCAGCAAATTGTATTAATTGTAAAAGTGACAGAGAATTCATGAATAACTGTTTATTGTAAGGAAATGGAAATTATTTTCATGCTCTATAAAATGATGAAGCAAGGTTCTAAAATAATTTAAATTTTCTTTGGAAAATTCATATGAAGATCAGGGTCAATTCAACAGCAAAAAAAAGGTGTTTTCCTTACTAGATGGTTTATTAACTACAGGCTCTGGAGGAAGCCTGTATAGACAGTATATGAGAACTGGAATGCTTTATAACAAATGCAAAGCAAAAGCATACAGGATATAAACAAAACAGGTTTTATTAGGTGGATTTTCCTATTCTCCTTTAAAATTATATACAAATTGCTCTTTATACCTTGTTCATCTTCCAAAATATTTCTGCTGGTGTTCTTCAGTAAGATTTTAGTATAAGTCAAACAAAAAGGGAAGAAATTTTAGTCTAACTAAGAGACCTTTAACAGGAGTACAGATATTCTGTCACTAACCTACAAAGTTACTGAGATTATTCTGCAAATATTTTCCATGGGGTATCATGATAGAGTATCAAGTAGGAATAAAGGAGGAAATGCAGCAGACATGACTTGTTTTTTCCAAACCCATTATCTCAGGAATGAAGACTATTAACTAATAAATTTGCAGATCTGAAATCTCAAACTTTCTCTGCCGAGTTAAATCTGTATTAATATGTTTCTTGTCAATGGAATGACAAGTCAAGGCTAACATACAGGAGGAAAGAATTACATCCACTGTATGAAAGTGACAGGTCACACTTGCATTTGCATATATATATATATATACATATATATGTTTATAAACTCATTTGCATATGTTTGTATTGTTTTCCTTATTTAACATACACAAATAGAGCATTATAAACCATATGATCGATCTCTGAAATACAAACGTTTGTAAAATATTTACAGATTTATACATAAATGTTTGTATGGATCTATACTTGGCTGACAGTAAACGTATAGCTGTATGACCATGTTTTCTTTTGCTTATTTGTGATACATCTATCAGATATGGTTGATAGATAAGCACTATTTGAATGAGGCATTTCAATGAGCAGGCATTTATGTTCATGGCAGATACACAGAAATTATATACATACATTTGTGTACATATGCATGTGATGGTGTAGCACTCTTCCTTCTGAGGCAGTTTGCAAACTGCTGGAGGGAACCACACCAGTCCTAATAGCTGAAGTGCAGCTTCATAATTTATATTATTTTAAATTCGATCTGTAAGTTGTTAATTTGCTGTGTTGAGTGGAGGAGGACTTCTGTTAGATTTCAAGCAGCCCTCTCAGTTTTGCCCTCAGCTTTTAGGCTTTGATTGATAAAATTAAGCATATACAAACAACAGCAAGTGACATCAAATATCCTCAGTCACTCCACTGTGCATTTCTGAAGGTTTGTATGCTGGTAAATTGTCATTTAGTTGCAGTAGTTTAAAAGTGACTCAATCAGAGATGCCTTCTCCCTGAAGGCTGCCAGTCTCTACAGTGGTGGTCTCTAAAAACTGCATTACAGGCCATAAAATATTTTTTAGAAAGCAGCAGAGTATGAAACTTGGCTTTCACAAGTAATGGTAGAAAAGCTATTCCCAGAGTGCATGTTAGATACTGACAAAGTTACTGTGAGGAAGGTAATAATCCAAAATGAAAATTCTGGTCCTGCAGAGCTACAAAAGACATAAATCTCAGTCAGATGCTTTCTGTCAGAAAGACTTAACAGGTATTTCTGCTAATGTTACTTTATGCTTTACAAAAGTTGTTGTGTATAGGTAAAACCTTACAAAAATAAGGGCCTTGTTACCCTTGTAAGATCATGGCTAGAGCTGCCTACTTCAGCTAGGTAGAAGAGGGCTATGGGAAAGTGACAGCTGAATTAGAGGCAGAAGGACAATTTATATGTTCGTGGTTTATAGTGGTTGGTTGAATTATATTCATTAAATGGAATGTAATGGCCTAACTGTTTGAAAAGACTTGGTTTTGCAATAAAGGGCTCTGTGTTCACTCTGCTTCATAACAAAAGGTGTCTTGGGTTACAACAAAAGAAGAAACCGACAGTATGTGTTCCATTAGCGTCTCTGTAAGCTGTTGAGAGGGGCAGAGTTCTTTATCTCCTCCATGAGACAGCCCTGACAGCTCCCTCAGGGAGGCTATCCACCCTAATGAGCCATCATGGTCCCACAGAGCGACTCATAAAATCACCTCATTGTGAGATGCTCTGCCCAGGTGAAAGAAGCAAACAGTCCTGCCTGCATATAATCTGAGGCTTTGGAGAACATTGGATTTCCAGAGGAAAAGAGCTCCATAACCACCACTGGACCTCCAGAGAAGGACCAGACTTCAGTGCTTCAACAGAACCACATCCATCGCTCCAACAGGAGTGCAGCCACCATTGCATCAGCCTGCCACCACCACCCTGACCAGCAGGGTGTCAGGCTGTTCTGACTCTGCCAGCTTGTGGGGGTCCAGGGAGTCCCTCTGAACCCTCTGTGGGTGAGAGAACCCCCCTGTCAGACCCCTGAAAGACCCCCGAATAGAGCCAGGGGGGTCAGAGAGCTGGGTCCTGCACCATGGGAACATCTGCCTTCTCTCAGAGAAGAAATGCAACTGTTAAGTGAATCTAGAGTGTGAATTAGATAGTTAGCATGTAGAAAAGGTAGTTTTTAGGATTGTTTATATTAGCAGCCACGAGGCCAAGATGGAGAATTTGGGGTGTGGTGTCTTCTTTCTTCTTCTTCTTCTTGTTCTCCATGTTGGTGAGGGATGCTGGGAATCACAGATTGGTTGGGGACAAAACTAGACATAGTAATAAGGTATTGTAGTATTGGAAAGATAGTGTAAACATAGAATACGTAGTTTAAGGTATAAAAGATAAGTCCTGCCTTTCGTGGGCAGACTTTCGTCCTGGACGCGGTGCTGATCAGACTGCTGCTCGCGAGCGTGAACACTGTATCAATAAGAAATAAAAAACAGACCTTGAGACCGGACGATTGTCTCCTGCAGCCTTTCTTCGGCAGCTTCAAGAATACCCTGAGCCTTAAACCACCATCCTATGTCCATCTGAGTGGTCTTGGGCACAAGAGACCCTCAGACAGTGGCACCAGCTTAAGCCAGAGTTTCTGTATTACTGCCTTTACTTAAATTTTCCTACTGAGTTGTAGTTCTGACTTGGAATCTCCCATTGGTTTGCTTTCAAACTAGAACTAAAGGGCAATGGTTTTTAATGAGAGACTAAATGATACTTCCAAATATTTTAAGATCCCTTTATGGGTCTTACAGATACAAGGAGTGGTTTAAGGAAGGTTTAATACAAATGAGCAGTTGTCCCAGTGTTTTTCCAGAATAGCTTGAATGGCTCATAGCTGTATTTATTTATAAAGAGAAAATTAGTTTGCAAGGGTGTTGTATTAAATACAAAGGCAGTTACAGAAAAGAGTATAAACTTATATTCCTCACATTCTGCATTTATAAAATAATTTTATTTGCCCAGAGTGCATTTTCTAGGTATAGAAAAATTGATCCAGTTCAGGAAAGAGAGATCCAGTTCAGGGTAGAGAAATCTTGCACGAAATATGAGGGAGTTGGAGCATTTCCCTGAGTTTTATTTTCTACAAAGGATTATTTAATTGTTTTTCTTGAAGCTGTATATGCTAATGTTTAGCTGAACACTCTAAGCTTCTGTGGACCTTAAGTGACTTGTTAATCCACCTCAGAAAGCTAAATTTCCTATGAGGAAGAGATGTAATGCTGAGAACATTTTATTTAGAGCATTAGGAACTATATAGGGAAAACCCAGAGGTGATTAAGCACAGAAAAGAAAATATTTGCCAGTATTGCTTTGCAAAAACAATGGACACAGAACCATTAAGATTTTTAATGAGTATTTTTCTACCCAGTGCATCATCAAGGAGGCCACTGGAAAATTCTGTCTTTCATATGTTTTAGCCCATTCTGAAAGTGCACTGGTTTGTGGCCAAAAACAACTATTACTGCATTTTTTACAAGGGCAGGTAGTGATAGAATAAGGAGGGAATGGTTTTAAAACAATAGAGGGGAGTTTAAGTCTTAGGAAGAAATTCTTTATTGTGAGGAGGGTGAGGCATTGGCACAGGGAATTTATGGTTGCCTGAAAGTGTTAAAGTTCAGGTTGGAGGGGGCTTAGAGCAACCTGGTTTAGTGGAATCACGCCCATGCCAGAGGGGTTGGATTGAAAAAATCAATTCCTTTCAACCCAGACTGTTCTGTGTTTCAGTGATTCCATGAAGATTCTTTGATTCCATGATTCCATGATCTTTGACATTGAAGGTGGCTCATAAATCCTTCTGCCCCCAAAAACTAACCTGGAATAAATGAACTAAACCAAAATAGTGGTATTTGGTCTCCCTTGCCAATAATTTTTAACCTACGCTCCACACTTCCAGAATGAATATATTTTTACAATAGCTGAAAACAAATAAATGAATGGAGTCACACTATTACCTAATTTGTTGGTAAATATGCACATATATTCCTGAAAGCATATTTCTCAGTCTTGTTTTCTATATTAAAAAAAAAAAAAAAAGAAAAAAAAAAAAAAAAAAAAAAAAAAAAAGAAAAAGAAAAGTAGGAAAGTTAAATGTAGAGCTTGGGAAAGAGAAACCTCAGGACAATCATCCTTTTGCTCTTAAGGTTTCTCTTAAATGAAGAGAATCTGTGGTTTCTTTCTTTTTGCTCCTCTAGCTGTAACCCATACATGGGTTGTCAACTTCCCACTTTGTAACTTTCCAAATCAGCAGGAGCCACATGTTTATTTTAGCTGATACAGATAGAACTCTTTCCTTTATAGTCAGAGAAGATAAAAGTGTTCTTATCCATTCTCTCACAAAGTAAATTTAGTTAAGACCAAGATCAAGCTAGGCAGATAATCATGTCAAAGTCAAAGAAACTTTATATCAGATTATTTTCCCAAGTGAAATTACAGTAGAATGTGCTGTGCTGGGAAGGATGTGAAGGATGATCTTTCATTCTGTTCTTGTGCATCAGTAAAGCAAACAGTCAAAAGTGAAGAGTTTTAATCTGTGTGTGCATAAACCTAATGAAGCATCATCCTAAATACAGAATAGATCACAAATAAAAGTACTTCTTGAAGACAGTTCAGTTGGATCCTACATATGATGGAGGTTTGAAACGTAGTAAAATACTTTTTGAGTACCTCAACCACTTAATTTATAATCAGATCTATAAAGCTGAAGATTATTTACCTTTTAAACCCTAAAATTTACTTCTATTCTCTTGCCTAGCTGTTTTCTATTTGTTGAGTGACCCATTGTGCATTACTTTGCCTAAATTTTAGTGCATAGGCTCAGAGCTTATCCATTCCTGTCAACAAAATACCAAATTCCCAAGTAAGTGTGTGCAATGGGCTTAATTTAAGTGTCAGGCTTCAGTTAGCCTACTAATCAAGAGGAAATACCAATGATCTGAGAACTTGTCTCCCAGTGCTTTAAGGATGGGAAAAGTAGAAGCAATAACAGAAACTGGTGTCTTACTACTTTTTTTTGAAAGGCATCTTCCTGTCTGCTCATCCTAACTGAGTCCCCTGGTCCCTTCTGCTATCCTTCTGCTAGGACAGAAAAGGATGATCCTGGGGGTTAGTAAGAAGGGGAGCAGGAGGATAGGTGGCTTTTGGGTGAGATGCAGCAGAAATTTGGCCCCAGGCCAGTGAACTGGATTGTGTAGAACTCAGAAAAACAAGGAGCAGGATCCCAGGGCATTGCTATTCCAAAAACATATCCACCACAACTGGCCCCTAAAGATATCAAACTATCTATTCTCTGCTCAGTGTTTATTTTTTGGGAATTTAATAGCCTGACTTGGAGGAAGAGGAGTTTCACCCAGTTTACCTGGTAATCAGAAATCTCTCTCTGGGTGAAACAGCTAGTCTAGTGGAGTACTAAGTAGTCACATCAAACAGCTCTCTGTTTAATCCTGTGTTATAATGAATAACATTTGTTATCTGTTTCTACAGAACAAGCTCCTCTGAGCACAGTGCTGTATTGTAAGCTTGGACAGATTAGGAAGAGTAAGCAGACTGCTGAGACAGGTACTAGACACCTACAGACTGGCCTAATTCAGATCTCTAGGTATATTAACAGCTCTATTTACTCCAGATTAGATGTTCCTCTCCATCTGTCTTACCAGCAGGAGAGATACAGTCTCTTCTGTGTTTTGTGAATATCATCTGGCTTCACATGAGCTCATGCCTCATCTTGCCAGCTTTCCTCAGGTTTTAACTACTTTTCACAAGCATCAGCAGGAGATACAACTTGTGATTTTAGACAAACATTTTCTGAAAACAGCTCTTCTCTGTGACCTAAAATAATACCTTTTAAAAATTATATTCAAAGCCATAAATACATGGCTTCACTGAAGTGTCTGCCTGGACTTCCAAGAATATTTTTCAGCAATTTGAATAGAAGGATTATTGATTTTAGAGAGAATGGCTTAGAAATAGCATAGAGTGCTAGAGGGAATGGCAACAAGTGGAGAGTTGAACAAAAACATTGAGATGACAGTAGTGAAAGTGGTGAAAATAGAAGTGGTGAGAAAGGTTTGAACCTCCTTCTCAAGAACTGTCCTTTCCATGTCTACTCTTGTTCAAATATTCTGTGGACAACTATTTTGTGTTTGAGGAACTTGTAAGAGGTGATTAGCAGCATGCGTTCCTGTCCTTCAAACCAGGACAATTCCTCTGACAATTCCTCTCTGAGCTTCTCCAATACCATCATGCTCCTTCATTTTTTTTGCTTTCTCCCCTGTGCTTGACAGCCTGAAGCAGCAAGTGATAGAACAAGAGGAAATGGACTGAAGTTGTGCCAGGAGAAGTTTAGATGGGATATTAAGAAAAATTTCTTTGCTGGAAAGGTTGTCAAGCCTTGGCACAGGCTGCTCAGGGCAGTGGTAAAGTCACCATCCCTGGAGTCATTTAAATGTGTAGATTTTAAATGTGTAGATTTTAAATATGTTGTTCAGAGACACAGCTTAGTGGTGGGCTTGGCAGCTCTGGGTAAGTGCACAGGCTCCATGATCTTAGAGGTCTTGTCCAACCTTAATGATTCAGTAATTCTATAATTCTGAGATGCTTGCTGGTTTTGTATATTTTTGGATGCATGATGTATGAACAGAAAGGTGCAGTTGGCATTTGAAACCTTCCATGGTAAAGTTTTGACATTCACTGTTGGGCACAGTCTGCTTTGACTTGTGCCTAAAATCATTTCAGGTGCCAGCACTGAAACCAGCACGTAGATACATGTCTACAATAATGTAGACATTATTTCCTGTGTTCCTGTATAGAAGGTTTCCCAAAGAAAAACAGAGACATTCAAAATTATGATAAAAGCAAAGCATAAATCAGAGTCAGAGCAACTGAAAACAGGATTTATGTGCTGAGTCACTTCTGTCTGTGAAGCTGGGAGCACATATTGCTCAGAGCTGAGAAACATAGTAAATTACAGTAAGAAAGAAGAGACTTCAAGCACAATTCACTCATAATTTAAGGGACATGTTTACTTAGAATTACATTTACTGCTGTTTCCATGAAGCTCTGGACTCAGCAATTGCAAAAGCCCACAGTGTAAACAGATCCTATTTTAGTTAACATGTTGTCAGTCTTTAATGGGTAGTAGTGCAACAGCTTTTTTTGATGTAATTTCTTTTGACACTGTTAGATTACAAGCTGTTTATTGCATTCTTCTCCCAGGACTGTTCCCTGGATACTGGCAAGGAGTCAAGAGGTCAGAGGTCTAAAGCCAGGAGCTAAGGGATTTGTCATCATTTAACAGGCCACTTGTTGCTATATACTCTGCAAACGGGACAGTGCAGCCTAGCAGGACAATGTGATCCATTTTATATTTTATTCCTCCAAAAGAGGAACTGGATCTGCAGAGCCAACCTGGCATCATCAGTTTGTACCAGGGGGTGGTGGGATGCAGCAAAATGTCGTCAATTAGCATGATGATAATGGTTGTCTATGCATGCACTCAATATTCTGACATAAACCTTCAAAACACAGTGGGTGATGGGTATGGCATAAACAGGTAAGAAAGCAAACCTGCTGCTCTGGGTCATTATAGGTGTGCCTCAAATTCTGCTCCAAGTTACATGAGTGTAACTGGAAGAGAATTGTTCACAACCCCTTCACAATTCCAGTCCTTTTCCACTGCTCCTTGTTACACAGTCACATTAAGGTTTCTTTCCAGAAATATGGAAAAAAAATAAATTGTCAGCAATTAGTACACAATGAGATACTGTCTGTAAGAACCACATGAACGTGGGAAGGCTGATTTACTGGGAGTCTGAGTAGACACAGTTGACTGAAAAAGTATGCGAACTGGATGACTTTTCCACAAAAGAAAAATGGGAAAACTTCTCCTGCAATTGAAGCCAAGAATTTCAAGCTCTAGGAGTGTGGTTATTTACAAATGGAGTTCTTTTGAAAGATTATCTTTAGGAAATAAACCCCAGAAATACTCATATTTTTAAAATTCTTTGTACCAATCATATTTTTACATATCAGAAGAGCTATTTGATATCAGCTCTAGTCCTATTAATTTTGATTCTTTACATGCACAAGGCAAAAGAGGTTCATATTTTGCCTTTATAGTATGCCCAAAGATCATATGCCAAGCAAAACAGAAAAGCAGCATTCAGATACCTTTAAAGATAGATAGTAAATCAATCAAAATTTGCTATTTTCTCTGCTTCTTTGTTGTCAGTATTGTGCACACTGTAATGTGGAGAGACACAAAGTCAGGCACTTCCTGCAATCTCATTTTTGTGAAAGGACATCAATAAATCAGAAAGCTGTTGAAACTATCAGGAAGGGAAATTTGAGTATTCACTTAGCCTTGGGACAATGATATGACTGCTCTTTTGAAACTGAAACCTCTGATTGCTTACTCTTCACCCAAATTCAACAACTGCACACTCTGGATTGGAACTTCTTTCCCAAGGTCCTGCTGTGTGCACCAGAAACTGGAGGGATGTGGAGTAGATACTCCTTGATGAAGGCTTGCTGTATTTTAATTTTCCTTTCCTGAAAGAGAGGGAAGAGCTAATGGAGGTGAAATGGAACCAGCTGTGTTCACTGGGTGGTGATCAGTCACCATGCATAATAAAATCGAGTTTTAATTGTAACTACAATTTACTGCTTCCCTTTCCAAGGATTCCTTAGAGGATCCATCTGTCCCCTCTCTCTTTGGTAGCACTTGTGACCTCAGGCATCTTCTCTGTGTATTTTCCAGACAGAGAACAAGCCTAGTGGGAATTCACAAATAGCAATGATGTTGTCTCTAAATGCCTTTCAATTTTTTCCATGTTTTGCACATATAAAGTCAGTTAAAAAAATTAGTCAAAACTGACAACCCAGAATATGGAACCTCTTTCCACACTCTTTTCATATGAAAGAATGACTTTGCTGCTTTCCATATGAAGATAATATGTATTTCCATTTGGAACACAGCTTTTGAAAGGTTTGCAGTGCTCAGCTGCAAAATATGTGCTTTGAAATGAAAGTTGGTATAAACTAACTGATAGTTTTATATATTGCATACTTTATGTATATAGTGCTATATACATGTTATCAGCATGCTACTAGTTCTATTTTCAGAACACTGACCTGTGATTTTATAGAACAGCTAATGGCCAATACTACAGACTTTTAAGGGTTTGTATGTCAACATATTTTTTCTTAAATTTGAAATTATCTAATGAAAAAAATCTTCACTAGTATATACTTTTGGCTTTAATTTTGAACACAGATTCATGTCCAAATCTAATATCTACAAGGCCTCCCTTTTCTCTCCCTCCTCAAAAGTTCCATCATTTGCTTAAAAATAAAGGTATACCCTGCAATAAGAATTTTCTATTGTAGAAATATTACACTATGTATGAGCGAATATACTATGGGGTTTAAAAACATGATATAATACATGCAGGAAATAATATGCAAGAAATTTTTCCTTCTACTTTTATGCATGAAGTAAATTTATTTAATACATGTTCTTTTGAAGTTCTTTTCTTTAAAGGCAGCAGGAGAAGATAAGGGACATACATTCCATTATTTACACTTTCTTACCTGTACTTTTCACATAAAACTATCTTCTGGAACAGTACAGGTGAAGATATGCCCTTTTGCTGAATGAACTGAGGTCATCTGCCCTGCCTTTGTCTGCTCTTGAATAAATCACATCTTTCTTTTACAGAATGCTGTGGAAGCTGCTTCCCTTGGTTTTGAAGGTATTTACCACTGATCCTTTCTGATTCATCCTGGAAAACTGCTGAACTGTAGCTTTCTAAACTCTAGTTTTCACTGCTGAGAAGAGACAGGACAAGCTTTTCCAGAAGTTTGGGAGAATTGTGGCAAAATGTTTCTGAGAGTCCAAGCTTCCTTCCAGCACACCTTTGTTGAAATTAATGAACTGCTTTTGGGGACATGGAAGAGGAAAGAGAGGAAGGAAACGGGACATTTTACTGGTTTTTTGGCTGTCAGAATGAGTTCTGTATACTGAGATGAATATCCAAAAAAATACATACCATAAAATGAACATAATACCTCCAAAACATTTACCTTCACAAGCCAATTGTCTATTAATTATCTCTTTCAGTTAATGAGATATACCTCAGAGTGGGGCATCTTTTTCTACATAGTAGCTCATATTTATCCATCAATTTCAGTCCATTGATTTCAGAGGGACAGAAATAATGCAGGGTAAAAGTCAAGAAAACTGAAAGGAACAGCAAGCTAAAAGCTAAGAAAAGTACCCACATCCCTGTATTAAAAAAAAAGTTTAAAAGTTGCTGTGAAGACAAGTTTCGGAAACTCCCAAAAAAACGTTTCCTTGGATTTCTCCATGCTATAGTCCTACCTTTGGGAAGCTATTTCATGATGCATTACAAATTCCAAATACATGTAATTTTGATACATTGAAATTTGTTGTTTATTATGCTTGGGTTTGGTGGTTTGTTTTTTTTTTAATATTGCTTTATTTTATTTTATTTCATGTTACTCTGTTTTTAAAGTGAAAGAAGAAGCTACCACTTCTGCTGAAGAATAATAGAAAGGCACTGGTTACAGAAAAGAAGCTTGATTAAAAAGAAAACACTAAAATTAACACTTCATATATTTGCAGACTGATTTGGGTTTTATTACTCCAGCTAAAATGTAGTCAGAGTATTTAGAGTTAGTGGCCTCAAACATAATTGTAAAATAGAGGCATTTCAAAGTTAAAGCTGGAAATTTACATATTCTGCAGTGCCTAGCCAAGTCTGTGTGTGGCTTTATGTGATTCACAGAAACGTTCTGCTCATGCCTTGTACTAAATCACCCTGCTCATGTCGTTTTAATCATGTTGAAGGGGGGGGGTTATTATTTTTGCTTACCAGCCTAAGATTCCTCGTTGGGCTTGTAAAGAAGTGCCAGTCAGTGCTGGAACTAGCAACACTGGCTTTTGTGCCTGTTCCTCTCCCTGTCAGAACAACAGGGAGAGAGACAATTAAGGACATGTAAATTAGAGACTGTTATCTCTGTCACTCACAGCAGGGATAGGCTACACATCTGCCTACCATCAGCTTTAATCAAAGTTCATCGTGTCCAGAGGCAGCACCCTCCAGAATGCAGAGCAAAATTTGCCTGCTGCCAGCACCCTTTGTTTCTTCATTTGGGTAGGACAGGATTACCTAGGATTAGCCAGCATTTATGTTCCCTGAACTGAGAACATCAGTCCAGCCAAATTACTGTGCAAAGTAAATTGATCCTGCCAGACAAAGGGATCTGCCAGCAGGGAGGTACCTGAGAAAGCAGCATGCCTGTGTAAACAGGGCTGTGCTTTGCCACACTGTGGAGTGTGCCAGCACCACATGGTGCCCCTATGAATTTAACTGACAGATCAGCATTTGGGATCCCCAGCTCCCAGCTGTGACAATGATTGATGGGCTGACTACTGCTTCAGTCTTGGAAGTTATTTTGTCCATTTAACAGAGTCAAGAAGAAAATTGCCCCCTTTATAAATGCTAATCTCACCACTGCTTAAAAGTCCAACCATGGCAATTAATTCCAGGCAAAGTCTTAAAATTGGTATAGTACACATCAAATGCATTAGAAATTTCATTTGAAGGCTCTATCACTTATTAAGGGTCTCCCCTTCCATATGTTCATCATGCTCCACTTCACCCCTTAATTACAGTACAGCACTTTCTTCTAATTGCAAGAAGGTGTGTTGTATCCACTATTTGTATTAACTACCACACCTTCTGAGATGTACTTCAGGGTCAGAGAGAAAGCAGGCAGATAGGCCCAAATTCTTAGAGAATGGCTAATGGCTCCTTTTATTCCCACTGGCAATGTTTCTTAAGGGAATGCCCCATGAAAACCACATTTCTTTAGTGTACTGGTGTCACAAGGCACTGCACCTACACTAGTTATGAGGTCATGGTTTCCCTACTGCTGCTGAACAGGATCTCACTACCAGCAATTTCTTAACAACCTCTAGTGGGAAGATATCAATAAATCTTAAAATGGGCCATCTGCCATGGATGAGAGAATTCAGTCTGTTCAAACTGCTCTGTCTTGATTCAGACCATGATTATTTTTTTACCTTGTCTGATTGTTTAGTGATTATTTAATGCCTAGCACATTGCTACAGGTCTGCACCACCTCTTGTATCAGCAATGCAGTATGAAGATGTAAAAGAAGCCAGGAAATAAAACCAAGCTAAGTCAGAGGCATATCAAAAATTTACTCATTTTTCTTGGTGAAAACATTAAAATGCACTCTTGTTTCCCTGCACTGGGCAACAGTGAGCAGCAATAACCTTAGCAGGTAACTCCTCTTTATGCCTATAATGGCATAAATGTAACTGGAGATGGATAAATAAAGGGCCAAGTTCCAAAGCAAGTTTCACTACTAGCATATTTATTTTTACATGATAATTGTAGGTAACTATGAGTTTTTTGTTTTTGTTTTTGTTTTTTTTTTTTGCAACACAAGCAGTTTCTAATGCCCCAATAAAGTGACTAGTTTTTTAGGAAACAAGGAAAACTGTAATGCAAATAAGAACAAGCTCCAGATACTTGCCTTAATCACTCTTTTATTGCTTAAAATATGAACATAGCTATTTTGTGTTGACTTAAAAGAAAATGAAAATTTCAGTAAGGAAATATGTAAGGATGATTTATTTTGAGAGAAAAAGAAACTGGTTCTCTTAGTATCTCCTGTGCAAACAAAGCAGACCTTGTTTGAAGCTAGGAGAAAATATTAGTTCAAAGATTTAATATTTTTCCTTGGTTTTGTCGGAACTTAATTCCAATTAAGATTTTTCTGCCGGTACTAAGTGAAAAAGAATGGAACATTCTTGTCTTTTGAAAGGAACATTAAGGGAATCTCATTTCCCATGATATTCCATCATTTTAAATGATGACATCAGACCTTAAAACCAAACTTAGATACTAGCACATATGTGTGCTGTCTGCAAGCAAGTTCCAGTTTTGGGCTTACAAACAACAAAAATTCACTGAGCAGACATACTTTCCAAAGTTGTGGCAGCTCTAAGAGATTTAATCCATTTGTGCTTTAGAAATTCTGTGGTGTAAGAACCCATTTCAGAACAGCCTAGGGACAACATTCTCCTTGGACAATCTTTACTTTGAGATGCAGCTGTCAGGGGAGGCTTGCATGAACTCCAGAGACCACAGTGGTTTGGGATGGCAGCCAGTTTATCCCAACCTGTCCACTACAAACAAACAAACAAAAAAAGAATCCACACATCTTTAATTTACACAGCCTCAACAAAATGTCACATTAACAGTAATATTTATCTACATTTGTACGTATAACTGTGGTTAAACAGAGATCTGCCCCATCCCAGTTGTTTGTAGCTGTTTGTGCCCATCCTGTAACAGCTCACCTTGATTTCCTCTGGGCAGTGGAGGTTTTTACAGGACATCTACCTGTTGAAACATCCCTTACCAGAATAAAAGAATTTGATTTCAGAAAGTTTCTTCTAGTTTAATGCACAGTCTTGGAAATAATTGTGGAAGGTAATGAAATTATTTCCCATTCCTCTGAACAGTTTGCAGAGTTTTCCTCACCAAACCAAATAATCTACTAAGTCAACATAGCACTGAACTTCTATTTTTAACACTCAAGCCCTTGTAAACCCTATGTGGTGTCAGGTGCAAACAAACAGTGTTAAAAACCTAAAACAACACAATTTTTCAAAGTGTGTTATATACCTAAAACAACAACCAAAAAACCCCCCAAAGAAATAAAGTCTTTAAAAAAAATCCCAAATTAAAAATGACATTTTGCCTGGACTAGTGACAGAACAAAAACAGTCCCTCAGTTGAGAAGCAGGTACTCAAAGATAGCTTACAAATGAAGAGGAGAAATGAGGAGCTCCTTTAATGTATTTCTATATATCTGCACACATGTGTACATATATATGTTTACATATGTGTATCTATATATTTGAATACGTGTATATTTATCTCTATATCCACATATATATATATCTATATATAAATATATAAATAGTGTTATGATTTAACATTTTGTGTTTGAGAGGGGAGCACATAGCACAGCTTTTTTTTTTTTTTTTGAGAACTGAAGCTTGACAATGCTGCATTTTCTTTGAAGTGTAATCATATTTCAAGGGATTAAGGATTTTTAATTGTACAAAACCCAACCAACACGTATCTCTAGGCTGACATTTCAAAAAATATGCCATGTGCTTCCATTATTTTTGGGATGTGCCAACATTTTCAACCACAAAAAAATAATTATTTAAATTGGGAAATGACAGAGCCATGCAGTCCTGCAAGTATAAATGTTATTATGTAGAAATGTAATTAAGTTATCTGTGTCAGGTAGAGGTTTGGCACATCTTCTTTCATCAAATAATAGCTTTGTTGTGTTTAGGTGCTTTATTTTTAGATGGAGCACCATGTTGGTCAAACTACAACCCTTACTGCATTTAATAAGGAACACAACATCCTTCTATTCTCAACTTAGGCATCTCAAAAGCATTCTTAAAATAAAAAATCCTCAGTCAGCTGAGCAGAACAATGTGATAATAATGCTGTTTTTCTTTCTAACACAAGATCAAAGCTTCAGTCAAGATGGCACATCTTGGATATTCAGCTTCAAAACTGCAGGTCCATTGAACCCACAGATCTCTTGTTGGTGGATTTTATAGTGTAAAATTGCTTTTAAAGGAAGCATCCAGTTACATGGCAGTATTCAATCACTGTCCTACAACAGTGAGACAACAGAAATACTAAAGAATTGTCAACCCAGCCCTCTTTAGCCTAGCATTAAATTTGCAGGGAGGAATTAATATTTGTTTTCGTTCCACTTCTTTAATTTTAATTGTCCTGCATAGATCTAGGAGAGGCTCTAATTTCAGGTTATTGGCAGTCACTGGGCAATTTCCTCCTGCTCTCCTCCCCTTCCCCAGCTCCATAAAAACATTGTATTTATCTCTTAGAGTGCAAAAGTGCCGAACCAATACTTACCACCAATGCCTGAAAAGGCTTTTAGTGTGGATTTCACTAATTTCTCCATTTCAAGGGAAGGCCCTGCTTTCCCTAGCACACCTATCTTTCAAACCAGGACACCTGGGAGGACATGAAATGCCTGAATATTCACTGCAAGAACTTCTGCTCCTGACCAATTTTCAGATAAGGTAATAATTTTTCCTCACAAACTGCAAGAACTGCAGCCATTGAGTTGCTGTATCCCAGAAGGGATGCAAGCAGACCTAAATTTGGATCCTTTCTCTTATCTAAGAGTTTCTCACCACCCTAAGCAACAGAAGAATTACCCAAACTATCTCTCTGAAGATTCTATGAGTACAGGAAAAAATTCTTGAGCAGCCAGTGAGAGTGAGAACTGTTTTAAGTCACCAAAAGAGCTAAGTAGAGAAAAAGCAACCATGATGGAAGAACTGGCCATGTTTCCTATGGTAAAAGTCCCAACTGGCATAATGTAAAACTTTTCACTTGGGTTAGTGCAAGAGCATTTTGAGGGCAATCATCTGAAGAAATAAAGCATTTTTAATTGGGGTAACAGAAGGGGCACTTCTCACTGTGCTAATTGGAAAAGCTGAATTGGTTAAGAGCTTTCTTTCATGCTTTGGTTCATTTAAACATGGCACTTCTGTGGCTTCTCTGCAGCACTCACAGATGTCATGCTTTTGTTAAAGTGACAACTGCTTACTTGTCAGCCTGAATAACTCCAGATGAAGAAACTGCTTATATTATGCATAGTGGAAGTTGCATTGATTTTATCCCTTCATCCTTTCCCTTAAACTGAGTTGTGTTCGGGTCTTGATACTCTAATTTACAGGTTGCAGGAGCAGGCTAAAAGTTGCTTTTACCACTGTTGAAATAGACAATTTTGCATTTGGAGATTTACAGTCCTTGGATGTTTTGGCCATGCCTGATCATTAATTAACTCAATGGGAAGATCTACAGTGAGACATTGCCAGTCTGCCATGGCCTCAGAAAATGCTTAAGGAAAAGTTCCTCAATGAAGGGCACACAGTCTTTCTGGAGGGTGTGCAGTTGTCTATGTAATTGCTATGATTTATATAAAAAAAATGAGAGAGTCCCATTTTCATGCCTGTTCCTCTCTTGCATTTTTCCCTTTTCCCACTGAACTTGTTCCAGCTACTGCCACCATCCAAGCATGGATTTTCAGTTCATTGTCCTGGGCACCAGGAGGTACAAGAGCAATTCACAACCTGAACATGAAATCTCCTGTCTCCTGCTGCTCTTCCTTTGACAGCTAAGTAGGAAAGAGTGGTTATCCACAGATGGGGAATGAGAGGGTGTTGCCATCTCACCCATCCTCTGAGCTGTCAAGACATGGAAACATGACCCATCTTTTGTGCAAACTTTGAGTTCCCATTATCAGATGCATGTTTCAGGACTAATGTGCAAACAACTTAAATTAAAAGACCATTCAGGATAGTCCTTGTATGCAACTTCTGGATAAATCTGGCATGACAAGAGGTTGACAATTTCATCTACATTTGTGCTTTCTTTTGTTTTGAACCCAGTCTTAAATGCATTATGGACATTTCTCTTGCAGAATAGCTGAACATTTCCAGTTTCCTGTGACCCATCCTTTCTCTCATCACTATACCAATAAATGCTCATCATTTCATTAGGTGTTTCCCAGCCTGTGTTACCAAAAGTAGTGATATTGATAAAAACTGCAGACTTTGAGTTAAAAGATTAGTGGAAACAAATCATAATGTGAGGTATCAATGGTATTTTGATCATAAGTTTCATTTTACACATAGGAACTGCTTTAGTGGAGAGAAGTGTAATTATTTTGAATAGTGTCCTGGGGTGACTTTATGATGCTGAATTGTATCCCCATTCAACTGCTTAGCCCAGAAATAAGTTATGCACCCTTAAGACTGGTTCTGAGAGTGAAGGCAGAGAGAAGAAGAAGAAGCTTGTTTTCAGAAACTGCATTCCTTCTCATGGGCTGAGTTTTCTGCAGCACAGACAGCAGGACAGAGCTCTCCTTTGGTTCTTAGTTAGTTTTTTTTTAGGTAGCTGTGGCTTTTCTTTTTCTTGGCACTGATGGGCCCTGCTCTGGACTGAAAACCCAGAAGAACACCAGGAGCTCACACCTGTGTCCCACCAGGGACCAGGACACGGCATTTTCCAGCACTGAGGGACTGAGAGGGACTGAGCCAGCTGAGCTACACCCCACGAGAAGAACTTTCTGGATTTGCCATCTCTTCAGAACAGCAAGAGGTTTTATTGTTTAATATTGTTCATTTTTATACTTGTGAATACTTTGCTTGTAAAATAAACAGGTTTTTTTCCACTTTTCTTCAAGGAAAATCTTTTCCCAAACCAGGAGGAGGCAGGGCCGCTTGAATCTGCTTTCTAGAGGGACCCCTTTGCAACTTATCTCCCAAATTTTTTGCCTTAAACCAGGACAGAGTTAAGACCTAGCAGTCCACAGAGCACCAGGGCAATAGGGTCTTCACCACCACTGTGTCTGAGTATTGGTCCAGCTCTTTAGGCTTGAAGACAGGACAAAGTAATTTTTCAAAATCACAGTGGAAACATGGGTAAGTATTGCTCTTCTGTCTGTATAAGAAGAAAATACTACTTCAATTTCTATCTGAAACTTCAGAAACAGGCTTAATCTGACTCTGCACCCTGAACTTGTCTTTCTAATGAAGAGGAGTTTGCTGTCTCCAGAGACAGGAATGTTCTGTAGCTATCCTTGTGGACTTCCAAGGGTGAATCCAGGCTAGGATTTTAATTCTAAAGAAAAGTAATAGAAAAGTAAATACAAAAATGAACATAGACTTTCCTCTGAATTCTAATGTCATAATCCTTGGGGATTTTAATTCCATTACAAATATTAGCAAAGATCAAGGGCATTTTATTTTAGGAGCACGTCTAATTGGAAAGAAGTTAATTCAACAAAAGTGGAAATCAGCTAAACAATTTAAAATTTATGTGAGGTATGCAGAGGAAGTGTCAGATCCTTTAGGATTCTTCCCACACTTGACTTGAACCTTCAAGCAACCTCTTGTATCTTTTAAACCCAAATCCACTCTTTGCCCTTATCCTCCTAAGTCTTCCTAACCTTTCCTCTGCACTTTGCCTTTGATATTCTGCCTTTGCAACATATCCTCTCCCCTTCCTAGCATGCTTTTTTGGAGGCACAAAATGCTATTATCTATCTGGACCACCAAGAAAAGATGGAGATGCCTCCTTCTGAAGTTCACTTTGTCTGTTTTCACTGCTTTTGGCAGTAGGGAAGACTCAGACAGATGGCAAATACTGGCATTTTAATAAGGAATATATGAGTGTGGCAAACCAAACCTCAACTCAGAGTCACTGAGTGACATCCAAGGAGATGTTTAAGAAAATCCTCATCAATGAAAATTAAAGGAGGATAGTTCACCCATTTTCTAGATTAAGAATTTTTTTACATATGTTCTTCTTCATTGACTGTTGAATGGATGCATCTCAAATGAGAAAAGAAACAAAAAAGACAATTTGGCCACACAGATGAAATAGACAATGGGCAAGAGAGAGACATGAGATGAGACTAGTTTCAAATTTCTTTTTTACCTGGCTGTCTAAAGCGACAAAGTTTAAGTTTTCACAGGTTAAGAGGCATGTACTCATATCTGCACCTGTGCATCTGTGTGTCTTCTTTCCTAATATCATTTCAGTGAAACTGCAAATTTCATTGTTTGAAGCTATTATATTCCTGCAAGTTTTATAAGAAAAGTTTATCAAGTTCTACTAGGCCAAGTACAAAGTCATGCCCTTGAGTCAATCCCAAGCACAAATTACAGGCTGGGAGGAGAATGGATCAAGAGCAGCCCAAAGAAGGACTTGGGAGTGTTGGTGCATGAGAAGCTCAGCATGTGAGGTCTCAGATTAGAAAGCCTCTGTCCTTTGCTGTAGCCAAAGAAGGGTGACCAAAGCAGATTGAGAGAAGGGTTTCTGCCCTTCTACTCCTTTCTCATGAAACCCCACTGGATCCATTCCTGGGGCACCCAGAATAAGAAGGGCATCACCTCAGTGGATTGAGCAGGTAATGAGGGCTGGAGCACCTCTCCCATGAGGAAAGGCTGACAGGAGCTGCTCACTGTGGGGAAGAGAAGGTTCTGGAGACTACCCTTCAGTAACTAACAGTGCTGTAAGAGAGCTGGAGAGGGACTCTTGATAAGGGCATGGAGTGGTAGGATAAGGGGGAATGTTTTCAAAATAAAAGGGTGCAGGGTTTAGGTGTTAGAAAGAAATTCCTCTCTGAGGGTGGTGAAGCAATGGCACAGGTTGCCCAGAGAAGCTGTGGATGCCTGTCTTGACTTGCAAGGCAGGATGTAACCAAAATTATGTATTCTACTGCCATCTAGTAAAACCAGGATGGGCAGTGCTCTTTATCTTTTCCACAACCCATCTTTCCTCCAGGGAGATATCTTCTGTTAACTGATAAAATTACATCATCCCACTGGGAGATGCTCCACCAGGGGAAGGAGCCAAGCTTTTCTTACCTAGATAAAATCTGAGATTTGGAACACCAAAGCAGCATTTTTCCACCAGATTCCAGAGGAAATCCAGATCCTCCTACATCATCACTGGACCTTTGGAGGAGCACTGCTTCAACTGAGCCACATCTGTCACTGCAGCCACCATTTAATCAGAATGCTAACAACACCCTGACTGACAGGATGTCAGGTTGTATTCTGGGTCTGTCAGTGGTTTGGGTTTGGTTTTTTTTTTTGTAATACTGTATTTCTATTTTAATATTTACTAATAAAGAACTGTTATTCCTATTTCCATATCTTTGCCTGAGATCTCCTTAATTTCAAAATTATTATAATTTGGAGGGAGGGGCTTTACATTGTCCATTTCAAGAAAGGCTCCTGTCTTTCTTAACAAACACCTTTCAAACCAAGACAATGTCTCCTCCCTGGAAGTGCTCAAGGCCAAGCTGGATGAGGTTGTAGGCAGCCTGGTCTAATGGAAAGTGTCCCTGCTTATGGCATGCAGGTCACAATGGGTGATCTTTAGGGTGTCTTCCAACCCAGACTGTCTATGATTCTGTAAAATGAAGTGTTACCATCTGCTTGCCCTGCTGGCTTCTGGTGAATCCCACTGGCCACTTTGTCTAACTATGCACAGCACTTTTTGCTTTCATGATAAACAGATGGTTTGATGAGTAAGATCCTGCAAACATATCTACTAAAGCACAGTCTGCACACTGGATAGGTACCAGCTCTTCCTCTCCCTGATGAGAGAAAATACCTGCATGCTCTGCAGTTAAAGTCAATACTATAAAGACAATCTGATGGTTTTGCCCTCAATAAAAAATCATTTAAAGGTTATTTTGAGTACACAGAGATTTTACCACTATGTTGAGTTCCCCTAATTGTGTTAGAAAAAAATATGAAATTTCAAGATCTCACAGAATGGTATTTACTGCATAAAAAACTGAAAGGAGTTACATCAAGAGTAATGAGTTGGAAATGGAGCTGGTTACAAAAATTTACAAATTCTAAAGGCTCAGAATGTGTAAAATGGAGGACCCAAACCATGTTTCTGTATACTGCCTGGATTTGCCTAACCTGAAAGATTAATGTGAAACAAAAACACTTTCAATAAAATCATGTAAGCTACAAGCAAAAAAATTGCAAATCATATATTTAACTTAATCTTTACATTTGCAAGTAAGAGTGAAATGTTTCAAAATCATCTGTATAATCAGAAGTAACTAAGAGAAGCAAAGAACTTCAGTCTTATTCAGAGGCCACTTGTATTAAGAGGTCAATTTTATCAAACTTGGCAGAATCTAATAACCTTTCATTTATCAGCCCACTCCTAAAACTTCAGCTTACAGAAAATAAAGCAAGAAGACAACTTGAACAGCAACAACTTGAAAATGGAAATAATGATTTCTACAAGCAAAGCATTTGCATATTAAGCCAAAATATTAATACTGATGGAAGAATTTCTGGTAGACTGGTATAAAAGTTCATGTTCAAAATTATTTTTTTTTAACTGATAAAGATGTTATAATCTTGGTTGTCTGACATGTTTATGATAAGGACTAAAGAAATTTTTAGTCTTTAGAAGGACACAACTCTGAAATTTCACTTTATAGATGTAACATTTGACTCAACAAAAAGTTTCCAAAACATAGCCTGCACTAAATAAGCAGATTTCTTAGGAGCATGCTTAAATTTAATTAGTCAAATCAAAATCATGGACATTTTTTATGCCCCTGATGTTTGTATTCATTCAGGCATCTTATCATAGAATCGACAAGTAAGCCTCTCTGGGAACCAAATTTTGTTCTAATGACCCTACACACTGCTAAACTGGATGGAAATGGGCCAACTTTCAGAAAAATGTACACAACAGAGAGTCCTCAGCTCCTGCTGAGCATTTTAACTGCCTACTTGCAATTTGCTAAGGATTTAGTAGCTCTTCCTGGGCACACCTAGGGGTTTGAGATATTGAAGCAGCTCTAAAACATGCAGTGCTGCAGGTGAGGGAATGTGTCCCCAGGGAATGTAGCAGGGCAGCCACAAGGCAGTGTGAGTTTGCTCTTACAAGTGTCTTTTAGAGGAGTGAAAAATTACAGTGTTTATTACTTCAAAAGTATATCTTCTGCAGTTTTTCTTTCAAAAAGGATGGGGAAGGAGTGGGCTACTAGTTCAGCAGGAAAGTTTTTGAATCAAGCAGTTGAAATTTTGATCCCACCAAATAATTAGACTAGACCTCCAGTCCTTGTGACCCACCTACACGAGACAACCCTGTGAAAAATATTTCCTAAGGAAACGCCAAACAAATGTTATTGGGTCAGAGAGATTACCTGGGGAACTTTGCCAGGTCAGGAGCAATTTACTTATATGCAAAATGATTCTTTAAATGTCTCTAAGGGTGGAGGATCTTAATTTTACTTCCAAAACAAATGGTGGCTGCAGTCCTCTTGCAGTGGCAGGTGTGGCTCAGTTGAAGCAGTGGTTCTTAGAAGGATTCAGTTCTCCCCCAAAGGTCCAGTGATGATGTAGAAGAATCTGGTTTTCCTTTGGAATACAGTGGAAAAGGCTGCTCTGATGTTCCAAATATCAGATTTTATCTAGGTAGGAAAGGCTTGGCTCCTTCCCCTGGCTGGAGCATCTCCCAGTGGGATGATGCAATTTTATCAGTCATGCACTGGGACTCAAGGACCCATTAACAGGAGATATCTCCTGGAGGGAGGATGGGTCATGCAAAAGACAAAGAGCACTGCCCACCCTGGTTTCAGCAGATGGTGATAGAACACATAATTTTGGTTACATCCTGCTTTGCAAGCCAAGACAGGCATGAAAGCTGAAGGAGCATAAGGTATTAAAAATAAAAATGAAAGCAGAGGTTAAGGCTAGCAATGTTAGAGTGTGATCAAGATATCATAATATCAACAACAACTAAGATAAGAGATTAGTTATGGTCTTCAGAGAGCAAGGCATCCCTCTTGATGGTGCTCTGGCAATGTTTCTTCAAATAACATTTCTTGTCAGGTTTGTCCTCCTAATGAAGGATTGATAAAACAAATCCATTTGTACTTTTACACATCTCTGCTCACAGAAAAACAGCTCAAGCACATTCTTCTACACAATCTGGGCCATTCCATATAAGAAAACTTCATGTAGTTGTGGGTAAAATTCTTTATCTTTGTATGTGATGGGTACCATAAATGACTATGATTATAAGTAGAGAAAAATGCATGAACCAGAAATCATAGAATTGTTTAGTTTGGAAAAGCCTTTTGAAGTTGGAAAAGATCATTGAGTCCAAGTGTTAACCTAGCTAAAATAACTTATTATGATGGCATTTTCTGTAGTTAAAGACCCACGTGTAATGGTCACAGTAATACTGCATATACACTGTCAGACTGTACCATGATCAAATTCTTTGGGGAAATTTAAATAATGGAATAAATTACTCTTAAGTTAAATGATAAACTTTAAAACCCAATTCTTATTTTAGAAACATTTAATACTATTAAATTACCTAAATGTCTAAGGAGGGCTATGCTTATAATTGCTGGCAGATTCATTCCAAAAATGGAACCCCCAAATGAGCCAACCCCAGTGGTGGCCCATTCACTCACAGACTGTGAATACTCTGAAAATTTTCACTTCCAACTGACTAATAATTTACTGCATTTGACATTGCTTCTAGTTTAAATACATTAGTTGGCCTCCAATCCTCTCTCAAATTAATAAAAAAAAAAAAAATCTTGCAAACTTAGTGATATGTGGAAGCCAGACATTTGAGTTGCTTCTTCCCAAGAGGAAACTCCGATAAAAGTTTGCAAAAACATAAATCAGTTAGGGTGGGAGGCTGTTATTTTGAATTTTGTGAATTTTTGTGAATAAAAAATTTTGTGAATATTTTTTCGAATAGTGAAATAGCAGGTACTGGAATAGTTTTCTAGTCTCAAATCTGCCTTATGTCTCCAATAACCAACTCTTGGTGTCACTCAGCTCTTGTCTGTATTACAGATCAGTCAACAAATAACATCTTTTTCATCTCAGCAACATCCAAGGAGTATTCACAGAGAGAATGCAATAAAACAGAAAAGCATTACTCTCAGTGTCTGAAGCTGAGCACAGGGAAAGCTCACATTTACTCAACATGCCATGAATTACTAGCTGTGAGAGATGTTAAAATTTTCCACGTTCTGATCTTTCCCTTCCTGATAAAGGCATCCACTGAGAGGAAATTCTTACTGCATTTTGCTCTTATTGCACATGTCCTACAATGTCAGTGTTCCTGAAGGCATGTTGAAATGAACCTGCAGCTCCTGACAGACTGCAATGTCACCAAAGGCATCTCATTGAAGGGGCTACACAAAAAATTCAGCCTCTAGCAGATTCAGCAGAGGCAGTTGCAAATGCTGAAAATTGCTTCTTATGCCACGAGGTTAAAATCAGATTAATGCCACGCCATGAGTCAGTATTGGGAAGCAAAAACACATCACACCCATTAAGCACCTTGAAATAAACAAACATAGCAACAAACACTATAAATACTTTTAATTCCCCCAAGAAGCAATCAAGAAACCAGATCTAGTAATATCTCCACTTGGCAATGGTGTGTGTTGGTGATCACTCAGCAAAATAGAAGTGCTTCAGGGATTAATCTCTCACAGACTTTTGTTTTATAGAAAGAAAATTCAAAAGAGAGGGACATTGTAAGACAGTTATGAGACTTTGTAAACTCATTATTCAGATTCATATCCATATAAATACCTGGATTGCACTATCTACCACCTACTTATGATTCATTATCTCTAGGTGAAAATGCCACAATTATTTCTCACTAGGGATGACCATGGCAGGTACCCAGAAATTACTATTTATAGACAAGCCATGACCTTTAATAAAAAATTGAAAAATATATGCCACTAGGGCTTTATGCACTATATTGCTTCCCCATGCAACACCATTTTAACACCCTTTGTAAGCCCTGGTCTTCCTGTTCATTACTCAGTTGCAGTTCTTGGTCCTTCCCTAAATTTCCTCAGAAATATGACAGTCAGGCAGAATAGTTGATAATCACCAGTAAAAAAACTTCTCTTGTTAAGCCCTGCCCTCAGACTGTCTCTGTGTTTCTGTGCACTTATTAGAGTGGTATATATCCTTTGTGGAAGAAAAGAAAAAAAAAAAAAATAAAGTGAGTCTTTCTATATCACAGAATAGTCTGAGTTGGAAGGGACCCAGAATCACTGAGTCCAGCCCTTAAATGAATGGCCCCTATAGGGATTATTGGCATTTTTAGCACACTTCTAACCAAGCTAGTCATCACTGTAGTCTCCTTTGATGACAAAACTTTGTAGTGTTTTGTATCTGTGTTGCTGATGTTGTACTGTTTCCAATACCCTGCATGCCCTATGAGTCCTCCCTGCCTCTTTCTGGGGAGGTTTGATGATATTGCTCCATTGTGGATGAGGAAATTGGGGCAGGTTACTAAGAGCATGGTGGCAGAGAAATGGGGAAATACTCAGGACCCTCATCAACACTGAGATTACATCTGCCTTTGAATGAAGACAAGGCAGGAGTGTGTGATTCAGTTCTATGGCTCAGTTTTTTACCAGTTTTATCTATTTGGGAGGGAGCAAAAAAACGCAAGTTCAAATTCAAGATGAATGCCATGTCACCATATCTGCATTTATCTATTAGCTACAGTAAAGAGCTGGCACACAGCTGAACCCACCAAAGATGATGGAAATCGTGCTTTGAGTATTTCAGCTGAAGAAAACATAGGCAAAGGACACAGCTTTGTCAGATATCACACATTAGGTAGTGTTGCATCAGCCATGGAAATTACTCAAGACTACTTCAAAACCCAGAGCTACTGACAAAGAAAAAAAGGTTGTTGTTTTTTTTTCAATGGCCATCATCCTGTTCCTAGTTTCTCCAACAGAACTCTCCAATTGCAGTATTACATATTAAGATGCAGGAGCCTTTCCTGGCTTTGAATGGAGCTCATTCACCAAAAAATAAAAGAAAAAGTAGATTCCATTTCGTTATGATTCCCTTAACGTCTGTATTTCCAAAAGCTCTTCAGTTCACATTGGGCTCTCTGAAACACATCTAACTCAGCCCTAGATGCAGGTCTCATTGCATTTTTTGCAAGTATAGGGGACACCTAAGGATGGCAACCCAGGACCAGAGATGTTGGCATTATTTCTCCACAGAGATCAGATGCGTTCATTAGCAAAGACACCAAACCAAGGAATGGGAAAGAAAATCTTCAGATGAAGCTAAGCTTATTGCTGCTGTAAAATCTGTGTCATTGGTGCTGCTGATGAGAAGAGGAAGCTGAAGTGTGAAATTAATTGCAGTGGCACAAATTCAACCTGCCACACATGCCCTGAGCAGCTTGAAAGAACCAAACAAAATGTTGAAAACAGCCATTATCTCCTAGTCCTATTCTGATTCTTATGACATTCCTCCACACTTATCCCAGGGAAAAGTGACCTTCTTCCCAGAAACAGCAGAAGAAATACAGAAGAAATACAGGCAATAATTGCACATACAAGGATGGTCCCATCAGTCTGCAATACACGGCTCAGCAGGAATTCTTTTCAAACTGTTTCAGACTGATGTGGTTGAGGGCCCTCATAGAGCTGTACAGCCTCAACTCAATGAAATAAGGTTAGTAAAGTACCTAAACTCTGATGCCATGGCTTGAAGTATTCCTCCAGTCAACTACAATTCACCTGTGGCATCACAATGGATGCTCCACTGTTTACTGTTGATGGATCTAGCAAGCACATGCCTTTATCTCCTTTCCTTTCTTTCTTTTTTGCCTCCCCAGTGCTGTGCTGCATGTTAAGAGACAAGTCTGAGGTTTTCTGGTTGCAGAGTCAAAGCTAAGTAGAGATATTTCAGCAGAACCTGCTTCAGGCTCCTCTGATGCAAGAGAAGAATAAAAATTGCAAATAGAAAGTACACCAGGAGACAAAAAAAAAAAAAATAAATAAGAAAAAAGGTAAGCTGAGAATAATTAGCTGCTGCATTTTAAAGCCAAGGCTGGATTTCAGGATGGAAAGATTTTCTCATTGTTAACCCAATTCTAAACATAAAGCTAGGGAAGTCTGTAGTGCTTTAGCAAATCACCCCAAAGTTTATCTGTCAGCACCATAACCTCAGAACACTTTCATCACAGGGAAAATACAGGTTAATGCAGGTTATTCCCTTCCCTGCCTTTATCCACATTGATGTGAAAGACAAAATATAAGCAGCTGGGTGTTTAAGGAATACACACCTTATCTAATACAACTACAGACATACTCAATATTCATACCAGCACCCAAATATGGTTTAATTACATTAAACTCAAAACCTGTGTGGTATCTATTGTCAATGACTTCCAGTTAGATCACGCAAACTACAAAAGGAATTTGTCATTAGATTTTCAGCTAACATCACTGTCTCATTGTCAGTATAATTCACTTTCTTCAAGCAGCTTGTATATTGTTTAGCTATCATGCAATGTCTTATTGAACATCCTTCTAAAAAGACTTTTGCTTTTTTTTTCATAGCTCTTCAGACAGGACACATTGTAAGTTTTACAGGACTGAAAGCATTCAACTATTATACTTGGCTAAAGTGAAAATCAATGTATTTTTGCTTCTTTCTGTCCTTTAAATTCATTGTGTATTTATAGATAATCTATTTAATCTATTTAACCTATTCTGGGACTTTGTTTTGGGGTTTTTTGTATCAAAATATTTTTATTTTCCTTAAGAGAAATAATGATAATTTTATGTTAATAATGATAGTTTTAATTTAGTAAGAGAGAATAATGATGGATTTTGCCAGAAGATTTTTACATTGACCATTTCTGCCTTGTTCATTTTGTTGATATTACTTCAGTCTATGTGTGCTAGGTAGTAGAATTGTAAATTTTTTTCTTATATAGCAGCTAGATTTCTACCTTTTCAGCAGAAAGGTATACAGGCACAAAATTTCCTCTACATTGAAATGTATAGCACTAGTAAAAAGAACTTCACAACCTCATAATGTCATAGTAATGAATGAGGTAATAAATAAATCAGTAGTTTATAAATAAGGGTAGGTTTACCAAGTGCTTTTAAATGAAATAAGTGCTTTTAAATGAAATTTTAATTTTAAATGAAATAAGTGCTTTTAAATGAAATAATAATATTTGAATTCTCATTCTCTGCAATTTGTCTACAGCTACTGACTCTAAATACACTTAATATTTTTGATTGTATTAAAAAATCATGCAGAAAATATCGTGATATTGAAATCTTGCATCACCAGTTTCAGTTTTGTCTTCATTAATCATTCCTGGATGCAAAAATGTGAGCAGTTAATACACCTTAATTTCCTTGTGAAAAAGTGGTTAAACTGACAACTCAAGGAGCCTGTTTCAAAGGCCAGGGATTAATCAGGCACTTTTAGTACTGTGAGTGCCTCTGCAGAGTATTTCTGCTTTATCTTCATTACAGGTAAGTAATTCTGTTCTTTTATAATGTTACCCAAGTCTTCTCTTGATTTTTTTTTATGAATCCTAATCTTTTAGTCTCTATAAATCTCCTTGCCATTATTTCATTTCTTTTCTATAGATATAAGGATGTAGCTTTTTTTTTTTTTGCTTAGGCTTTCCTTCTGCTGCTGAAAATGAGGTTTGGTTTCCAAGACCTCTCATTTTGATAAGAGTGATTACATGAATTATATTCACACCCTTTACCCAGCACTTCTTTTACTTCAATTATTTAGCAATGTCAAGCAAAACAGCATTTAGTTTATGGGGCTCTCTACAGTATCATTTACCACCTTATTTACAGTCAGCAGACAAAATGAAAATTATGTGTACCAGGACTAATTGGCTCTATTTACTGTAAAATTTGCATATAATGATCATAACTGTAAAAACAAGTGAGTTTAAAGAGCAAATGTGTAAAGGCTATTTTTTTAAAAATTAGGTACAGAGGGGTCAGAAACTTGCTGTTTGAAGGGGAAAAAGGGCAAAAGTGTTTTTGACTGCAAAGAAAACCTATCTCTTCTTCTATTCCATCTATCTAAAGTATTAAAATATTATCATTTTGGCATCTACACCCAATTAGTGAATGAGTTCCCACTGACTATCCTGCTAATGACTGGTATCAGTTTATCCAGAAACAAAAAGCACAAGTTTTACCTGTCCACTCTATAAAGTTCCTGCTTGTACCAATGCCTGCACACAAGGATCACACTTTCAGAACCATAGCTTACAAAATGATTACAAAATCATTAAAATTTCTCTGCATGCAGATGCAGTCCTTAACCCCTGAATTATAATTCTAGTTATTCAGCATCATCAAGTGTGGCCAAATGTATTGTTTCATGAAGAGGCTTTGGTAGGTCTTTAAAATATATTATATATATATCTCTAAAATATATTTAATCTTAGACATACTGCAAAACTGTTAGCAGGATGGGTTTAACTGTGGCTTTCACAAGGTTTTGTGTGTTTAATTAGCTGGCAGAATGGAGAAAAGGGTGGGAGCTGAAAGCAAAGAAGTGCTTGCAAAAGAAATTTATATCTCTGCATTGTGCAACTCTAAAGTTGTCAAAACCTATTACTGGGGGGAAAAAAGAAAAACCAAACAAAAACAAACAAAAAAGGAGAGAAAATATAAAGGAGGAACAACAACACAGATAACTTTTCCCTCCACCTATGCAGAGGCACCTATGTGCTTTTCCCCCTGACTCTTTATGCAGCACAAATTTCTTGAGAAATTAGCTCACACTGAAATACTCAGCAAAAAATATATATGGGTATGCTCAGCTCCAAGAGAATGTCTCTGCCTGATCTACAGCTATAGATTCCTCAGGAAAAGAAACTGCATCTTTAAAAGTGTGAGCTGTCCTTCCTTCTGCAACCCCTTGGTTACCTGTTCAAATCTTATGAATCAAATTTATAATAACACCACTGAAGCTTGATGAAATATTTGTAACACAATGTGTTTGCTTTTGAGAAAAATTCTTCCACATAATTGAAATAATTGCACTAAATTGACTAAATTACTAAGGCTACATTACTCCTTGCTGGCTCTGTTACCCCTTATCTAGTTGGAATCAAACTCCAATAATAGGAAAACAAAACCCACAGACTCAGACAAACGACATACAAGAATTGAGTTCTCATTTGTCTTTGAAATAATGTTGTGAAAATAATGATTTTTCAACCCAAAGCAATATATTTTCTTTGATCAACTTTAGATTCTGGGTTTGGTTGAAAGTGACATTTCAGGGTTTTCTAAACTATGAGATGATACATGGTGGTGTCAGGCTGTCTAAAATCTCCTTTTCAAACATTTGAAATCATTTTGTCAGTTTAAAAAACCTTGAACTTCACCAAGAGGGATTAAAATAATTAATATTTTAGAATGATTTAGGGAAAGAGGAAATCAAATAAAAAGGCTATCCATTTATTATGTATCCAGATATTCAGTTTTTTCCCTCCTATCTCAAACATGCTATTGTTTGGTGATTTTACAACCATCTTTTTTTTTTTTTTTTTGGATTGTTATGATCTGGAGGATTTTTTTTTTCCTTCAGTCAAAATTAATTCAAAAGCAAAAGTTTTACACAGTTTTCGGCATTCAAGAATCATTAATTACACAGAACATTCATGTTGTTTGAAAACAGGCTGTTTTCACAGTTCCTCTGCTGTTATTCCTCCAAACAATGTCCTTGATTCAGGGGTCTTCTGCCTATAAAAGAAACACAATTTACAGGGAAAAAAAAAAAAGGAAATTAAATCCCAAGCAAAATATTTAAGGAGATAAATTCTCAGAGCCTGGCTGAAAATTCTCAGTTATCAGAAGAAAGATACCTGTAGAACTAAAATAGTGTTTGCTCATGTTTCAGTGTTTCCTACCATAATCTGAAATGTGCTGAGCTCTGAAAATAATCACTGCCAGTTAAACAACACACACCTGCTAAAGGTGTCTCCTCAAAAGCAGGCAGATTCACATCTGAGATGATGCCTTGAAGAGTATTTTTGCAGTAGTTTTCATAAACTCATGACATGACTGGCAATAAATAAAAGAAGCATAAAATAAAATATTATTAAAAAAAAAACAAACTGTGGTTTTCTTTACTGCTTTCCAGAAGAAAATTTTACAAAGTGTTTTTTTAACTTCCTTTCACAGTTTTTTGAAAACCAGCCTTCTAATAACCAAGGGCATCCTGCAGGCAGTGGCAGCTGCAATCACTGCTCAGAACAGCTCAGAAAACGAAAATGGGAAAAGCCCCAAGTTTCTTAACTCTAACATATTTATGGGATTTCTTGAGGCAACTTGAGGTATGAATCACTCACACTAGAGGGACAGCTGCTGGCTACCTGTGACTGAAGAAGTTGGTACAATTTTATTAATTGCTTGGAGAAAAGTTTAAACAAAAGTCAGCGGTTTAAAAAAGTCCCCAAAACAAAACAAAAAAACAAACAAACAAAAAAAAAATCTAACCTACTAAAACAAAACAAAAATTAGTCATGGATCCCCAACAAAATCTGCCCAGCAAAAGGACAGGAAAGTTTAGTTTTGTTCAATGCCCATTGATGAAAACACCTAAACCATCCTGCCATTGCTGCTTTTGGTTTAGCTCCCTCTCAATCAACATGTAACAAAACATGATTTAATAAGGCTTATTAATCTCGAAAAATGGAGGGAGGGCAGTTGAGGTATTTTCATTCACCAGAGAGAGCCTTTCAGTTTTCTTTGCTGTCACCTGCTGAGACCCATTTGTCATCTTTCAAAGAGAATGCAATGGCAAAATGAATGAGAGATGCAAGAATAAGAGTCCCTTATTCTACCCAATGGAATAATCAATGAGCATTTGTAATCCCTATTGTACTCCACAGAGATAGTTGTAAAACAATTAAATCTTGCTTCTCAGGCAAATGATTCTGGTAGTTAACCTGAAATAGCCAACAACATTCTGGGGATTGAATGCATCTGCAGCAATGATGTCATGGAATACTGCTTAACTACAAATCCCTCAGGGTTTGGGGGGTTTTGGTTGCTTTCTTTTGTTTGTTGTTTTGGTTTGTTTTGTTGATTGTTTGGGGGCTTGGGGTATTTTTGTTTGGTGTTGTTTGTTTGTTTTTTCTGTTGTTATTTTGTAGCCTGGAATTACTGTAAATGTAAGCTACAATTACAGAAAAATAATGGGGAAAACAGAAGAGATTTTAAGTTTAAGCTTTACTTTGAGAGGATGTGAAAGAGGTGAATGGTCCATATATATGCTCTTTTAAATGCAGAGTTCATACCCTACATGTACAACAGCAAGAAAGTCTTATATTTTTATCACAGCTTAAATTCCACATGGTGGTTTAATGTCATTTGCAACACCTAAATTAAATTCTGGATTCGTTTGTATGTCAAAAAGAGTTTGTATTGTTCTGAAGAGACAGGCATTCATTCTGGACTCTGCCCTTTTTGTCCACCTTCCATTGCATGGACATGATTTCTTGTAAAGCATTTATCTCCTACATCATATCACCTGATGTATTTTGCCCTTAAAAGCTGCATTTTTGCTATTAGACTCACTGTTCTGTCAATTGCACATTTCAGCAGAATTGTAAATATTTTGTGCTGCAATGACAGTACCACAGAAAACAGAATAAGAATTGTTATGACTAATACAGAATAGGCAGAAGGTACCAGAGTCAGCAAGTATATTTACATCCCTACTTTCTCACAGTATTTACTATATGAAGGAAAATAAATGCTATTTGCATGCATGCATACTTCTATTTTTTAAAAGGCAATTGTACCAATAGATGAGATTAGAGTGACAGTTTTAGTGTTTTACTCCAGATTTTAAAAGGAAAAAGGCAAAAGTGAGCAAGCCCTGAGATGGTTTTGGATTTCCTTGCTGGTAAATTACTCTGTCCTCTCATTTTTGGGGGGAGTTTAGACACACTCAGTCACATAAAATGATGGTTTTTATCAGATTAAGGGACAATGCTCTTTCAGAAGTCAATCACATTATGAATAGGAACAGATTTACAAATATGTTTAAAAATACTTTTTTACTAACTTATTGTTCTACTAAAAAATTGGTTGGTTTGGAGTTTTTTATGAGGTGCTATCTGAAAGAAAGCACAGAAATATAATGAGACTCTTAAAACCCCTAGACCACTATCCATGAATACCAGTGGAAAGATGCTACTCATCACCTTTCCTGGTTCCACATGACTATTTAGTGATAAATCCCATTAATGTTGTTTTGTGCTTTTAATCATAAGCACTTCCAATCTCGTAATAAAACTTCAGCAATGCTGTCATGGAAAGATGACATAGTACATTTTAAAAATGTCCCATGACATTTAAAAACACAGTCCTGCAAAGCAGAGCTGGGACAAGAGAAAACAAAAATATATTTTCAGCTGTGCCTCGACTGAAAGGGGAAAGTCTAATTTAGGGCAGAGAGAATCCAACTTTCTGATTGGTTTAGACTAATGATTATTCAGCATTGAGTAGGAAACACTGCTGTGTGTGAGACAGGGTGGAAAAGGGCTTAGAAGACCAATGCTGAATAGAAATATAGAAATGGCTTGGAGAGGAAGGGACAGGAAAACTACTGAGGAGGTTCCATGTGGAGACCCCTGCCTATGGCACACAGCAGGGCTGCTTACTACATTTTTTTCATATAGATATCATGGATCAAATTACTCTTAATCCAAGCTGTCTTTCCCTGAAGCAATCCTGATGGACTTATCATTATTTTCCCCCTCACCCTTCCTAAGCATCCTGAGGAAAATCCTGTCCCTTTTCCCTGTAAATCAAATCTGCCATTGCTACCAGGAGAAGCAAGATTTGGTCTCCTCAATCAGCCAAACACTGCCTGGCTCAGCACGTCTGCAGACAGCCCACAACAGCAGCAGGAACTCAGGTTTAACACAAAATTGGAGTACAGCAGAGGCAGTCATGATTTTCTAAAACTGAGAAGCTCCTTCTACTTTTCTACTCTCTCTCCCTGTCCCCCCAGCCCCAGCTTTCTTTCTTTCTTTCTTTCTTTTTCTTTCTTTCTTTCTTTCTTTCTCTTTCTTTCTTTCTTTCTTTCTTTCTTTCTTTCTTTCTTTCTTTCTTTCTTTCTTTCTTTTCTTTCTCTCTTTCTCTCTTTCTCTCTCTCTTTATCTCTTTCTCTCTCTCTCTCTCTCTCTCTCTTTCTTTCTTTCTTTCTTTCTTTCTTTCTTTCTTTCTCTCTTTCTCTCTTTCTCTCTCTCTTTCTCTCTTTCTCTCTTTCTTTCTTTCTTTCTTTCTTTCTTTCTTTCTTTCTCTCTTTCTCTCTTTCTCTCTTTCTCTCTTTCTTTCTCTTTCTTTCTCTCTTTCTCTCTTTCTTTCTTTCTTTCTTTCTTTCTTTCTTTCTTTCTTTCTCTTTCTTTCTTTCTTTCTTTCTTTCTTTCTTTCTTTCTTTCTTTCTTTCTTTCTCTCTCTTTCTCTTTTTCTCTCTCTCTCTTTCTCTCTTTCTCTCTTTCTCTCTTTCTTTCTTTCTTTCTCTTTCTTTCTCTCTTTCTCTCTTTCTTTCTTTCTTTCTTTCTTTCTCTTTCTTTCTTCCTTTCTTTCTTCCTTTCTCTCTTTCTTTCTTTCTTTCTTTCTTTCTTTCTTTCTTTCTTTCTTTCTTTCTTTCTTTCTTTCTTTCTTTCTTTCTTTCTTTCTTTCTCTTTCTTTCTTTCTCTCTTTCTTTCTTTCTTTCTCTTTCTTTCTTTCTTTCTTTCTTTCTTTCTTTCTTTCTTTCTCTCTCTCTCTTTCTTTCTTTTCTTTTCTTTTCTTTTCTTTTCTTTTCTTTTCTTTTCTTTTCTTTTCTTTTCTTTTCTTTTCTTTTCTTTTCTTTTCTTTTCTTTTCTTTTCTTTTCTTTTCTTTTCTTTTCTTTTCTTTTCTTTTCTTTTCTTTTCTTTTCTTTTCTTTCTTCCTCTCTGCCTCTTTTACTATTAAATAAAATAGATCATTCTCTGGCACCTCATTTGGTTTTAATCTCATTTTTGGTTATATTTTGAACCTTCTAAGTCCTTTCCAGTTTATACATATACAGACTTAGCCTTCTTTGCTTTTCTGGGTTTAAACCAGATCACAACAGCAGTGGAGGAAGGAGTCTACCTCCACACCAGGTTTCAACAGAAGAGTCCTTGGCTGTATTTGACCCAAAGTGGATGGATGGTAGCTTGCAGAATACTCTTTCTCTCCTGTTATTTCATGTTATTTTAATTTAAATTGATTTTGAGAGTTTAAAAAAATTGAGTCTATAAAACAGTTGGAATACTTCAAAAATATAAAAAAATACAGCATTTTAATTTATTTTCTGATAAAAAGCTGCCTGTTGATCTGGATTTATTTAACTTCTTTTATTGTGGTGGCGAATAGGGAGATACTTATTTTTTGTGGAATTGCATCATCAAGAAGAGAATTTTGGGGATTAATAAAATCCTATGCATTGATACACAGTGTGGAAACATTTGATATATTAATTTGGCAGTTATATAATTAATTTTCAGCAGAATTTCTGTAACATAAGACAGCCGAGTTCCAATCACAATGCCACCAAAAAAAGTAAATAAAAGGTGGGGAAGCCCCAATAACAACCAAAAAAACACCACCACAAAGAACTCCAATCTATATTTATATCAGTGTGTCTGTTGTGCAAAAGCACAGACAGACAGAAGAGAGGTCTTTTAAATAAACAAGCAGATTTTTATAAAAAGTAAAACACAAAGCAAAACATCTGTCAATGCAGTCAAAAGTCCTTGTGGATCTCCTACTATTTGTTTATAGGCAGAGCAGGAAGATTCTTTTATTTTCATTCTAATAGTCATATCTTTATCATCAGTTTAACTAGAGTCTTTGCTCTTTGTACTTCCCCCTATTTCCACAGCAGTGGGAATAAATGAGAGGGGTAGGTCCAATGCCCTGTAGCCCTGCTAGAGAACATCAGTGCCAGTCAAAACCATGACATCAAAGCTGTGAGACATTATTCCAACTGTGGCTTTTGCTTTTAAAGCCACTCCAACGCAAAAATTTTTAGTTTACCATTTTTAAAACTGCATTTCTTAGCAGCTCTTCTGCATGCTGACACCAACAGAGATTGAGGCAAATTCCAGAAATTGTTCATCTGGCCCAAATTCTTTGCAGGGACCAGCTGCATTGGTGGCAATGATTCATGGGTCTGCCATAATTCTTGCCACCTGCTTTTTTGTGGCTGGGTTATTTTAGGCAGTTTCCATGGCAGACAAACATTACCTGCCTTACAGGGACACCTCACTAAAATATTGCTTGGAAATGGTATTGACTGGTGAGGCTGAAAAATTATAGATCATATTTGTGCAACTCTCTTGCATAATTCAAGAACACCTTGATGAGTTTTCATCACAGGGTTTTTTAAGACTTCTTTTGATTTAGCTTTTTTCAAGAGGAGCTACTTCACCTGACAAAATTTACAACATTCCATGCATGAATTCACATGTGCAGTAAAATTCTCTACACTGGGGCCAAATTTATGAAAAGCTGGAAGGGAGCTACACTCACACTTACTGTGCATTGGAACTTTCTGCCATAGATAGATCACACATTTATGACACATCCTAGGTCATCATGTAGACCTTCTGGTCTGAATCCAACTCAGATCTGCAGAATTTTTAATAAGATTTATTGTGTTCCTTGAAGTAATAAGGAATTCTAAATTGCAGGATAATAAAATAAAATCATAACAAAATCTGTTAGTTCAATAAAATGATTAAGCACAGAATGGTTTAGACAAAAAGGAAAAAAAAACAAACAAAACAATGTTTAGAAGACTTTTGCAGGGTGTGGATTACAGGGCAGCAGGAACACTCTCCAGTTTCTGAGACTGTGATCTTTTGGCCTGTGACTTAGACATAAATTCCTAATTCCATTTCTGTTACAAGATTTTGCAATTATGTTTAAAACATGTTTGAAAAGAAAGTCATCCCCATAACCCCAAGACATATATCATTCATTATCATTCGAATAATGCAAAAAACATCCCAGGTTTCAGAATTTACTGAACCAGGCACAACAGAATTGTTACACAGGCCATAAAAATCTCAGTTTTGTCTCTATGCAGGTTAGGGGTCTCTGGGTTTAAATTCTTCTTTTTGTTGGAGCTAATATTTTACTATTATTATTCTACTTAGATTGAGAAAGAATATAAAATTCTTCGCAGAGAGCAAAAAATTGTGTTCTTCAAAGCACTTTCAAAAACAGACAAGTTTACAAATTAGATATTATGGTTATGTGATCTTGTAGAATAGCAAATCAGAAACTAGAAAATCTAACATACCTACATAATCCTAACTATATCAAGAGCATATGAAATAAATAATGGTGCTCACTTCCCATGTATTCAACACCTTTTCCAGAACTATGTTATTTTCCCACAGGATGTGTAAAAAAGGTTTCTTAACATATACTTCAAATTACAACAGATCTCTTATTCATGCATTAGTAGCCATCAAGGCTTGATTTCACTTTTGGTTTTGTTTTCACTTGGATTTTCTTTCCTGTTATTTTAAATCAAGACCAAAAATCAAAAGAGCTTTTAAGTGGATATTCCACCCTGGGGTAAATGATGGTGTGTGATGGAATACAACAATTTTTCATATGTTTGAGATGCAGACAGTGTTTAAAACCTTTATAGGTGTGCTGCAAAAGTACAGAGACACTGGGTAAATTTTTTTCCCCAAAAATGGGATGGCTGAAAGTTCTCTGGAAAGAAGGAAAATAAGTGAATCTGCCTCTTTTTCCCAGGGAAAAAGCAAACCCAGCACATTTGAAGATGCCTTGTTGGTTCCAGCCACTCTCTGAGAGGCTCTCCTGCCATCTGGTGGTTCCTGCCCCTCAAGTGCTCAAATACCAGCTGGTTTTGTCAATAACTGACAGTTTTGACATGGTTTTCCATCATACCCACTTCTAACTGCATACTCTGTAGTTAATTCCTGAATAGACATCTAATGCTGCGTATTCAATGCATTTCTTTTTTCCCCCAAGAATAGAGATAATTATGAGTCAAATACTTGCTTCTTCTCAAATCAGAATTCAGGACCAGCTGGCACCAATACTTTTCAACTGTGTTTTTGTTTTCTGTGGTTTTTTTTCCCCTTCCATGTGTTGACACTGAAGATTATCAGCTGGACCAAACTGCTAATCTCCATGTCAGCTGTATATTTCAGTCTTCAATCAGTAACAAAGAAAGTCATCCTCCCTTGGTGCATAATGGAGAAGGATTTGTTAATTTCATAGACTAATGTGGAATAATTAGCTCTACAGTCTGTTTTGGGATATAAGGTACTGGTTCTGGATGCCCAAAGGTAATTAATTTTTTTTTTCTTCCCATAGTTCCACCACTGTTCTCTTCAGTCTCATCTTGTTGGGAGCTCTCAATCTGACTCAACCTGGGGCCCATGTCTTTTGCCATAGGTCTCTGAGCTGGTTAATGACCTTTGCTGCATACCTACACCATTTCCAGATCTCCCATTATTGCCTTTATTGTCTAAGATTTGCAAAATTTTTCTGTCTTACACCATTAAGGCAGGTTGTTGCAGGTGGTGATGAGGACTTCACACACACAAATAATTATTATCAAGTAAATGTATGGGTCAACATCCAGATCCCTCAAAAAACATTATAAGACAATCCAGATAGTGCTAATTATCTGGTAAGTAAGCAATGTAATAAAGGTTGCATGCAAGTTCTACTGCAAAAATAAACATCAGCCCAGATCTCCACCTTCAATACCTCAAGCAGCATCTCTTTGCTGAAGTGACAGGGAGGCAAACAGCAAAGACTTTTTTCTACTAGGCATATTCAAGACAACAAGGAGGTGGTAGAATGTGGTAGAATCATTTTACACTCATAATTCTTTAATCTGCAAACCTCTGTCCTGCCTTCCTTCATCAACGTACATAATGTTTGGTTTTTTTCCATCTTGGCTTCCTGTGACTTTTTTTGTTCTCCTTTGGATCTCTACAGATTTTTAAAAAATTCTAGAGGTCCAGTCTTAAGCACAAATGTAAAATATAGAGATCCACATATGTTGAATAAGATTTTTTTTTCATTAAGCTGAAAGGGATAGAAACATTTGTACATTTTTAAATCTCAAAATAATGCATTGAATTTTGAATGGTAGAGTCCTATCACTGCAGTGATCATTTCCTCATGTAAAAGAGAGAGAAATTCTTAATTGTTCCATATAATCCAGGTATCCAGATAATTCCTCATCTAAAACTAGAAAACCTTCTCCGTGCTCTTATTCTACTATTAATTAGAATAGACTTTGGTTCCTTGATGAAATGGGGAAAAATTGCTAAAGGTCTGTGCTGCTCTCCTTAAATAAAAATCCTCCTCTGAATTTTCTACATTTTAGTTCCTTGACCTTCAGTATTCATCTTATGACTCTACCTAGTCTAAGATTATCAATCTTTTTAAGGCTAAACCCTAAAGGATTTTCCCATGAACATTATCATTCTTAGGTTTACAGAGTAAGGTTCCCGTTGTGTTTAGTGTCTTCTGCCATTCCTAATATCTTGTCTGATTTTCACATTCACTCTCTGTATCTTCTAGGGCTCCAGAGCACCTTTTGTTTCACTCTCCACTTCTTATTCCTTGCTTCCTCCTCAAAAGACTCAGAAAGGCCATTTCTTTCCCATGTAAAGAGCTGCTCTCCCACTGCAGGTCCCTCACTTTGTGGCTGGGCTTGCCTTGTACCCTGCAGCACACAAAGCCAGACAAGCTCTTCATTCACTCAGCAGCTCAGAGCTGCATTGTGCAAATCAAAACAAATTAAATGACAGATGGCTTCTGGTATTTTAATGAAATGTCTAGTCACTAAGCAGCCTCAGTCTTGTAAACTCTGAATAATGAGTTAACTCTTGTATGAGCCACAGTAAAGGGGCAGGCACAGGCAGAGATGCTGAAGCTGTGTTGTGCAAGACCTGCACCAAAGGATCCTTCCTAAAGCAGAGGTTCCTCCTCCAGCCCCACCACAGGGTCCAGATTCTGAGCTGACAGACTGACAGATGCCACCCCCCATGACCCAGTCACAGGCAGTCCTTGCTGCTTTTCACCTTCATCACTATCACTACAAACGTGTTGCTTTCTTAATTGCTTCATGTTACACACATTTTCCATAAACTCTTCAGGTGGTGTCCTCCTGTAATATTCTGCAGGCAAAAAAAACATCCTAGCAAGGTTCAGCTGCTCATTTCCACTGTTGGTGGGTACAGTATGGCTATGCAGCCCTGCATTTCCTGTACTTGTTATGGATTCAACACTGCAAATGCAAGCTTATGAAATGGATAAATCCACGATTCCCTCCTCAGGTGCCATGGTGATAAGCAATTGCAGCCAAACTCCCACTACAGATGACAGAACTGGCCCCAGTCACTTCAGCAAAGAGCCTTGCTATTCCTTTTGCAAACCAGCTTGGAGGCACCATTCAGTGCCAGTGTCACATTAAAGTATAACATATACAATTTTGTAAAAAATATGTAAAACCAGCAAGGCTAAGTACCTTCTGAAACGTCTTAGAAACTTAAAGGTAAATCAGCCTATTAAAATAGGAGTTTCTTTTTTTATTTGCCTGAATTGAAACTGAATGCTGGCACTGGTCAGTCCACAGTGCTGAGAAACAAAAGCAGTTTTTATAAGAAATCTCTGTGAGCTTGGTTTTGTTTGCACAAGCTGATCATATTTGGTTTCTTATAGAAACCAGCATGTTTAGTGAATTCCAGTCAAATAATCAAATCCCAATATTATACTGGGACACCAGTTCTTGATTCATTAATGCATGTAGGAATTTTGCCACTTAATTCAACATGAGCAGAAAATGTTACATTTTCAGAGTTATGACCTATTATTCCAAAAAGCCTTCCTTCATATCCATGTAGATTGTCTAGGAGAAAAAAAGGTGCAAAGGAAAAAAGTAAAGGAAAGTTGTAATTTTACAAATTGATTATTTACTTAATTTAAAACAAGATTAGAGAAAGGGAATTAACATCAAAACAGGTTTTGATAGAAAGAGGATGGCTATCTGTCAAAAGTTACTCAGTTCATAAGTTATTTTAAGATTATACTTTTCAAATTAGCATTCAGATTAGTCTGCACTTGCCACATGGTTATATATGCTGGTGTTTTCTATCTTGCCAGGACAACAGTATGAAGAGCTCATGATGGTATTTGTCCATTCACCCTGATAATTATTTATTTTTAATTATTTTTCAGCCCTTTTATGGCTGCAGCATTTTTTTTTCAGAGTCTCTTAGGAAGGGATTCAATACCTGTGGCCCTAGCTCCAGGCACAAGGCACAGATAAGCCTTGTCAAGCTTGGGAAGCCACTTTAGGGACAGAGGATAAGGAATTTGGGAGGACAAGAGGAGTTTCAGGGTGCTGCTACTGTTGTCACTGGAGTGCCCACTACAACGCCCAAAGCATTTGACCCAAACATTGATGCTCTCTTGCTCTCATTATCAGGCAAAACTCAGAGCTCAAATCATGTGGTGGAGTTTAATCTTTGCTAGACATGATAGCATTTTTATCTAGCTTGGCATTTATGACTCATTTTTGTGCCTGACAGATAGAATCACGTGGATTTAACAGAAGGACTAAATTTTGTACAACACATACAAAAGGAAAAAATATACTAATTTTGTACCCAAGCTCACTCAAATTGTTTCAAGTCATATCATGGGCATAATATGGAGATAATGAATTTCCTCTGAATGCTCAACAGCAATTTCAAGACATTCTAAGACATTTAGCAGTTGCACTGCTTATTATCAAGAATAACCAGCCAGCTACACTGAACAGGCCAAAAAAACTGCCAGAAAAACTGCCAAAAAGCTTAGAAACTCAGGTTTCATTATCCTTAAAGGCCAGAGGAATTTTCTCTGTTCTGAGCTGATGCCACCCTTCTGTGCAGCACAGAAACTTATTTTAGACTTTAAGAAGTACTGCAATCCTCCATAATAATTTCTTCAGTCAGACAGACCACATGAGGATCCTGAGGAAAGCAGACACAGATTGATTTGAGTGACTGATGTGTCACTCAAAGACAGCAGTTCCATTAAGTACTTGCTGTGTTAAAGTTATGGACATTATAGGGCAGGACAATTTGTGTAATACTTTTTGATGTTTGTACTTAGCAACTCAGATCTTGATAATCGTACATCTGGAAAATTATTGATCTAGGTGCAATTCTAAATGCACAAGTTCTGTTTTTTCAAGATGCTATAGATATTTTTTTTGTTCCTAGGAAAAGTGCTATAGAAAAATAGATTGTTGGCTGTCCTAATGTTTGCAGAAGAGATACCCTTTTCAGTGGGGAAACACTGTATTCAAAAATCTCATGACAGGACATATGAAAAAACAATCTTGATTTGAAACTCAGGTTTCAATCTTATGTTGGCATACAAGGCTAAAATGACTAAAGATATGCAGATTGACATTACATCTAGCTCTTCACACACAATTATTTTCATTATTATAGAAAGGGAGAACAAAGGTTTTTTTGAGGTTCCAGTGGGCTCTTTACTTTTCTTAAACCTTATTGAGTTCAGCCCTGCCAAAATTCATCTTCCTTACGATGCAAATTCATCTCTTAGTTTGGAGATTGGGATGCTCAGGTCTTGAGCCTTACTCATTCTAACTCTAGTAAAGTGGACTCATTTGTGAAACATTTTTAATGGAGAATCCAAAAAATAATGTGATTTGAATGCATAAATAGCAAGAAGCAGAAGTTATACCTGTGATTTCACCCAGAATATTCTCAAAAACAGTGGAATTGAACAGAGAAAAGGTTTGTTTGAAATTAATTGAGAATAATCTAAATTAAATAGATTTAGTAAAAGAAAAAGAAGGAAGCTCTCCTTCTTCTCACTCAGGCTGCTGGTCATATCATCTTATTTATCAGATATTTATGTTATATATGCATAGCAAAACTCCCCTTTCTTACCTCCTTTAGTTCTGTGCTATGGATTATAGCAGCAAAAAGGTACCAGCAACCTAAGTGGAGATCATTACATTCTCTTGGTGTTGAGACCATAAGTGGATAATAAAAGAAAATGTTTAGAAGTAGAATTAGTTCTTTTAAAAATTACTGGTTTTAGTAAGACTGGTAGTGGCAGCAGCCATAGTAGCAGCAGTAACAACAGCACCAGCAGCAGAAGTAAAAAAAAATAGCAACAACAGACAAGGAAAACTGAGGCTTCCTTGGAGACAAAGAAAATGAGGTCTAAAAGCCAATTGATAACCGATTTACATCTCTGGTTTTTTTTTAACTATGTGCTGCTGAGGGCTAGAAGTTAAAAAGTGAACTACACTCCTTTAAGTTAGCAGACCAGTTTACTGTGACACCAATTTGGGCTAACAGGGGGAGTAATTCCACTACTCCCACTGGTATAACATTAAGGGAAATTAATCTTATTCTGCTCCTTTTTCCCCTCCTAGTTCATCAGACTATTTATTTACAGAGTAGGCTGTATGGCAAGTAAACAAATATGTTATTTTTACCATCTGCAGCCAACTAATGGATTCTGAACATGAAAAAGAGACAGAGTAAATGTCCTGGATGTGCTAAAATTTTGTCAAGAGCCCTGGAAAATAAAGGAAACTATTGCTGGGTCAGGTCTTATTGTCATGTGCACGGTCCAGAAACTTAGGAGAAAGAAACAACACATAACAGCAAACTGTAGAAGTTACAAGGCTGAGGCTATACTTAATACAGAAAACATTTTACAAAACTGAAGAAAAATTGACATGACAAGTGATAGTTGCACCTGTACTTTACTATTTTTTATGCTTGCATTTTCTAGATTTTTTAATCTAACATGCATGCACACAGGCATGAACATTGGTGCACCCATATACATACAAACATAAAACCCAATAATTTACCATGCAGAACTCACACAAACACTTCTACTACACCTGACTGCCCTGATTCCTTGCCAGGCACCCATGAATTAATACGTTATAAACATTCTCTTCTATATTGCAATATCTATTACTGTCATGTTCATCAGTTACCATGACTCTGAACTGTTTTCATATTCAGTTTATAGAGTACACTTCTATTTCTCTCAAATGATTTTGAAAAATGAATCATGACAATTGAATAGTCTGATAGTCCTGAAATATGTTGCTGACATCAAAATTCAAATTTACAGAATGCAAATTTTAAAAATCTGCATCACTTCACCAATAATCTGAAGCCAAAATCCTTTTCATTGTTATAAAATTAGGCCAGTTCATGACATGAACTCTAGGAATTACATTTACCAAGAGGATTTTTGTCATTCACATGGGCATAGACCATCAGTTAATTCTGTAGCAGGTCTTGGGTAACCATCACAGGGAGAACCATACTAAATTCAGTTCAAATGAGAACAACCCAGCTTTACTGTCTGTGAAGCACTTGGAGCTATGTGGAAAATTCATGATTGAACAGACACACAAGACAGGACCATCTGTCAAAAAGCCAAGAAATCAGCTAGGAGCACACAGTCAGCCTGTCCCTACTGTGAAAATAAAGCTAAAACTTCCACATGGTTTTACAAACCTTTACCTTTGTAGATTTGTTCTCCATCATCTTAAATTCAAGCATTTACAATTCCCTTCTGTTTTGACATGATTTTTCTCAAGCTGGAGAAATTTTTGGAGGAAAAATATAGCTTTTGTAGATTTGCTGTATGACTTCACACTGCTGAATTGATGTTTGATAGGTGGCATGGTGATCCTAGCCCATCTTTCAGACATAATGCACAGCCTTAGCTAAAGGAAATGGAAAATTCCAAAGATGATGCACAAGTGAAGCACAGCACACATCTAACTTTTCTTAAGGGATTGCTTTGAAAGGCTTATCCTTTTCTCCATTTAAACAGGTAATTTATTTAACTACAAGTCTACTAGTATAGTGTTGCATAGTTTGGAACATTTACCAACACTAACTCTTCTGTATTGCTAATAGCATGGGAGCACACAATGATAGGATCTGAAACAGATAAATACCAGAAGCTAACAAAAATACAGGAATGAGCTCTGAAATACAATTTGCAGTGAAATGTAGTCTAGCTCTTGGGCTTGTGGCTTTATTTCCATAATGTTAATCAGAGATTCTGAAGCCTAGAAAACATCTAGCAGTTTAATGCCCTTTAATGCCCATTATGCAAAGTTTGAGATGGAATATGTTTGTGCTTACTGCAATTAAACAATTCTTCACTCTCCACTACTTTATACCTTGCCAAACCACTTCCACTGCAGTATAAAATGATGACAGAGTTTTCCACCACTACATAAGGTGCTCAGAAGAAACTATTGGGCAGTCAGTTTCTCAAATATCTCCTCTTTTTCTAGTTTCTTAGTTCTCACTCAGTAATTTAGTGTCCACCATTAAATACCAAATATGTTGAATTGCTCCCAACACAAGACTTCAGCTCGTTAAGTTCCGTGTTTCTCCAGACCTCAATTCTCCTTGCCAACAACTCTCACAACCTGGCAGAAGCCCTGAACACTCAGCTTCTTTGAATCCTTATCAAGCAAGCCTGATTTTAGTGCTCCATCAAAAAATCTGGTAATTATAAACATTCCAAAGTGACCAGCAAAAACTCTGGCATTGCCATCATCCTAATGGTCAGAAAACACAGATTTTAATGTTTCAATCAAGAAACTTTGCGTAAAACAAACAGGATATTATCTTGACATAAACTTTTTACTCACCCAAGCAACTTTGTTTTCTATTAGGACAGCTTTACCTGCATTGTTATGCCTAAGAAATACTTTGGAGTAAAAAACAATAGTTCAAGTAAATTTTATTACAGCTTCTCAATAATTTTCAGGCTTTTCTAGAAAGTTGCTCTGTCTGCAATGGTGTAAAACAACTCAATAAAAGCCCTATTTGCAAAGAGCATTCATGAATGAAGAAGGGGAAGTCATGCTGTTTTGGTGTTAAATAACACTGAAATCAGTATTATTTAACCAGTGACTCACCAATCCCAAAATTAAACATCCTGATAGTGAGATGAAGGTGTGGCAGACATAAAGTACCAAATAAAGGGGAAAAAAAAAACAAAAAACATTGTGAACTAAGTCATACTAATAATAACTTCTCTATAGCTACAGAACTGACACAGCTGACCTGGAGGCATCTGACTGAAGGTCAATCATTTTATACTATCAAAACTAATCCTGTATTTCAACAGCAAGGTCTTCTAACAAATCACATCTTGAAGTGTGTGTGGAGATTCCTCCCTTGAGTGTGGACACTCCTCAGGGTTAGTACTCAATGTCAAGTGAACAGGATTTGCCCACAGTCAGTAGGGTGAATAACACATCTTTATTTAACTATTGTTTTTTGCTGGTTCTATTACAATTGCTTTAGTATATTTTTTTTTATTCAAAATAATGCATCATACTATATAGTAGTTATAGCCCCTATACTGTGTAGTAAATAAATCTGAATAATTCCTCTTGTCTAATCATTATCTTAATAAATCATAGCTATTTGTGTAAATATATCTGGTTTGCCATCCTTAATCTGCAGGACAAAGTTGTATAAAGGTTCATTATAGCTGTATAATCCTTTAAACATAAACCATTGACAAAGTCTGGATTAGATCCTGCTGCACCTTGACTCCTCTCTGTAAAGGAGTTTACAAAGCAAGGGAGTCCTTTCTTCACCTTGTGACCCAGTGGAAGGGATTCTCTAACAAACTTTGAATCTCACTCTCTCCCCAGGACAGCTACCTTCTGGAAATCTTGCCTCATACCACTGAGGAAAGAAATTGCATTTTTATATGGCAAGAGTCAGTAACAAGATGGAAATGTTTTTTAGAATGTGAAGACTGGAGTCAATATGGTACAAGCACTGGCAAGGCAGGTGGAGCTCCCAGCCAGCAGCACAACACACACAGCAGCACTTGAGAAAGTGCTGGGAAAGTACCATTCTTCTCTGTTGACATTTTACATGCGGTACAAAAACTCTGCACAGCTGCATTCACAGACAATTTTTAAGTAAAAGGCAAGCAGCTGCCAGCAGTGAGTACAGGTAGTCTGTCTTGAGAGGGAGTGCCAGAGGAAAATGTGCTTTTTCAGCCCAAGTTCTCTTCCACTTCATTTACATGGAACTGGAGTGAAGAAAAGGATGCAGAAAGTAAGCAAGTGAAAAACAGCAAGGACAATCAGAGAAACAACTTCAGCTTTAAAAATTTGGGCTAAATTTATAGTAAAGCCACTGAGATTAAAGGAGAAGGAATGACTGTGAACAAATGAATGTTTGAAGTATTTGGCTTTACAAGGAGAAGTTTCAGAAAAGGGAGGGCTTCTTGGCCATACAAAGTAAATACAAAGAGCAGCCTGGATGTCTAAGACAACTGCAAAAAAATATAAAATGTGAAGAAAATACACTCTTCTTCTCGCATTATTGCACAAAGGGTGGGGAAATAGGTACACACAGGAAAGCACAGGACAGGTCAACACAGACGTAACATAAAATCTTTCAGCTTCCTGCTTGGATGTGGTAAGGCTCTTCATAATCAAAAAATTTCAGTTGTGCTGAGGAAAAAAGGAAGCCTGAGGACACCAGTAGTTTCTTGAGAATATGTAAACAGCAAACAAATAACTCAGTGAGTCATTAAGCAAATGATTTTAGACTTCTTCCAAGTTGTACTACCCATCTGCTTGAGAAGGCAGGATCACAGTGATGCTTATGATGGCAGCTTCTGCACTGAGTTTTTAAACAGGATTGGGCTCAGATTGTTTATAGCTCAGAGTTCTGGTACTAGACTGGACATGACCTGCAGGAATACAGCAAGTGACAAACCTTCATGTCTTAAACTTCAGACACTCAGAGAATCTCTAGCTGGAGACTCTGCTGATAGTTCCAATGGCCCAGAGCAACTGCAAAATTTCATTTCAGACTCTTCATCTCTTATCTACTCTAGCTGCCTTTTTCTTTTTCTTTTTCTTTTTCTTTTTCTTTTTCTTTTTCTTTTTCTTTTTCTTTTTCTTTTTCTTTTTCTTTTTCTTTTTCTTTTTCTTTTTCTTTTTCTTTTTCTTTTTCTTTTTCTTTTTTATATGTAAAATCTGCAATTGTTTCTGTTTAATGAGCCTCCTTCTCCCCACAGCAATCCCAGCCAACAAGGGCACCACATGAAAGCCAACATACTAAAATAATAATGTGAAGTGGCTGCAACTTTCTGTTTATTATATGAATAGAAGCACCCTGGGTCACAGTAAGCAGGACTTTCACAGGAGCCTATAAAGAACACCCATTCACACATGGCTTTGTGTCAGTGTGCTATTAGCTGTGCAGAACCTGAATGCAAATAATTGCTTCACATGTGTCAAAGAATCAGCAAGCCTAGGAATTCTACTAGATTATTAGAAGTTTCTCAGCCATAGCTTCAGGGCAAATAGGGAAAATATGCAAGTTTATGAGGAAATTATCTTCTGTAGATTAAGAGATTTTAAAATCAAAAGGAATTCCCTCATCATCATCTCTTTACGGGAAATCATATTCAGATCAAGAAAACATTGATACAGCAAACAGAACCAGCAGATAGAGAGCTGACTTTTGACTACAGACTTTAGACTGCAGTCATAAAAATGAGTCAAGGTGGGCTGCAACCAATGTAGCTGAAACATAAGATCTTGAGAATTGTGGATCAGTGTTCTACTGGACATCACGACAGCCCAAACCATTTTATGATTCTATTCTATCATGCTTGACTCCCTCTTAAAACTTAAGTCAGCATACCTGAACCAGCACTGGTTGTTTTCAGCTTTGTTTTGCTGCATTGCATAGGTCTCAATTTAATAAAAACAATGACAGGTTCCACCAAGGAAAGTGCTTGTCACCTCTTCACATTAGCACAATGACAGATAAAATACATAGGGGTGGCTGGGGCCAACCCCTCCTATCCACTGCAAAAGGATTTAAACTTTCTAATATGATATAGTTCAAAGGCCATCACAAGCTCAATACAACAGTGAGGAAAAAACAGACCTAAAAACCCACTTCAAAAGGTGCAAAGGAATATAGGCAGTCTTCATGCACAGTCATCCCTCTGATTACAAGGGACAATTATGCATTTACATTTATTTGCCTACGTAGTTATTGACATGATAGATGGAAATCTGATGCACAGGTGTCACTGACAGAGTCCTGACTTCTATTGGATCTCTATTTCTTGAATGACACAAATGGATTTCAGCTTCAGATTTGAACACTGACCGAAAAAATTAGTTGAAAGAGAGAAATATTCCAAGTCTATGTTATGCTTTCCTGGACTTAACAGTTCTCAGGATTTGAGAATCCATCCACAATTACTTTCTAAAGCAGCAGAAGAAAGTGTCAGGAAAAAACATATTTGAAAATGTATCATCACCACTAGGTACACACATGCAAATGATGAACTAACCAATCAAGACTCTAACCAATCCTGGCTCTTACACTAAGGTTCTGAAAGGATTTACAGAGTATATTTTATTCACAGGGACACATGAAAGGAAATCCCAGCTTTTTCCACTAGGGTCTCTTTGATGACTAACCAAGGTGTTATAAAACGAAAATCTTCTTGGAAAGAAAAGGAAGAGAAAAAGGTGAAAGCTAAGAAATCTGAGACAGCTGCAAGTTAATTGAACTAATTTGGGAATTTTAACTGAATGAATGGAAAAACCTGAAAGGATAGCTTCTCTTGGATGCAACATAACTCTTCACACACTTAGGTTTGGGTTAGCAAGACAATGGAGAAAACCTAGGATGTCACATATTTCGTGATGAATATAAGCATCATTCAGCAGAAAGGTTTGTACTTCTTCAATAAAACTAAGGGCATATGATCAACAACAGTAAAAAAACATACAGTTCTACTAAAGTCATCAGTTTCACCATGTGAATTCACAGCAGCTTGTCCTGGGGTGACTGCCCTAAACCAGGACACAGCTAAATTCTGCCTGCCAGCATTCTGACAACAGCTAGAAAAGTTTGTTGTACCCTAACATATAAAGGTAGGTGGCTCCCCAAGAGGAAAGGCAGGAACATTTTCTCATAGCACAGGAGAACAGATAGCAGGGTCTGTTAGAGAATCTTTCCTCTCTGCTGACACAGGAGCTCCTCTGTACTTCTCGTTTGCACCACCAGAGACTGGAACTGGTAGGACCCAAGGTGGCCAAAACTGGGCCAAAAGTGAGAGGCTGGTAATGCCTCTGTGGGGACATACTTAGGAAGAAAATCCAAACAAAGTCAGGGGCTTATAGCTTCTAGTCATAGAAGAGAAGGAGGTGAGGACATGTGAGGGAAACAGCACAGAGACACCAGGGTCAGTGGAGAAGGAGGGGCAAGAGGTGCTCCAGGCACTGGAGCTGAGATTCCTCTGCAGGCTGTGGTGAGACAATGGTGAAGCAGCTGTGCCCTGCAGCCCATGGGACCCAGGGGAATGCAGAGATCCACCCCCAGCCCATGGGATCCATGGGGGATGCAGAGATCCACCCTCAGCCCATGGGATCCATGGGAATGCAGAGATCCACCCACAGACCATGGGATCCATGGGGATGCAGAGATCCACCCACAGCCCATGGGATCCACGGGGATGCAGATCCACCCACAACCCATGGGGATCCATGGGGATGGAGAGATCCACCCACAGCCCATGGGATCCACGGGGATGCAGATCCACCCACAACCCATGGGGATCCATGGGGATGGAGAGATCCACCCACAGCCCATGGGATCCATGGGGATGCAGAGATCCACCCCAGCCCGTGGGGAAGGGGCTCAGAGTGGACCAACACTGGAGAAGTTCAGGGAGAGCCATCTCCATGGGACAGACCCCACAGCCTCACAGAGGAAGGACTGCCCTCTGGAGCAGCAAAGAAAATCTGAGTGGTGAGCTGACCAAAACCTCCATGCCACGTCTCTTCTCACTGCCAGGGACTGGGGGAAGAAAAGGTATTTTAAGGGCTTATCTTTACTTCTGATTCTGTTAGTAATAAATTTCACGTGGCAACTTAAGTTGAGCCTGCTTTGCCCTTGGGATATTTCTCCCACTCCTTATCTGACTCATGAAGCGTTCATTAATTTTTTTCCCTTTTTCCTTCCTCTTCCCAGTTGTAGCAGGGGAGGGTGAGTGAGCTAGTTTCGTGGGTGCCTGGCATTAGGCCAGTGTCAAACCATGTCAATAATGTAGAGCAGTGACAAAAACAGGATATCAGATCAGAATTTATGGGGTATTGGCTTTCTTTAATCTAATTCAGACAAAACATTTAGTTTGATTTAAGATGCAGAAACGGCATGCATGTACCATAAAACAGTTGCTGTAACTTCTACTGATACTGAAATATTAGTAATTACAGGAAGCCAACCTACAAGTAAACCAGGAGAAAAACTCAGAAACTAAGAACAAAATGTCTTAGTCAGGGGAAATTGCCATGAAAGAAATGGCTGCCAGCACTGAACCACCAGAAAATTCACCAAGGACTTCACAAAACACATCTCTGATACGTTCAGGATTAGCATTTGACTCTTCTCATTTAACTTTCCTTCCACACTAGTAATGTTTTTACCAAGTTTTACTAAGTGGGATTGGGAACAGCGTCATCCTGAAAGACGTTTCTGAGTGTGAAGTTTTGAAACAGCAAGAGTTTGCCCAGCCTCTGGAAGCTTCAATGCATCCTGTTCTTCTACAAGGAAAATGTTTTTGCTCTGTTCCACCATCCTGCACCCTAATACAGGACATCACAGCACTTTTCAGCATTCAGATCTGCTCCAGATGCAGCAGCCTCCAGCCCTTGCATTCAAGTTAATGGTGAGGAAGCATGCCACCACCAGCACAATATAAATAATTATAATATAAATAATTGTACAGATACTGAAATGACACCCACTGAACAGTCTACTCAGAAAGGAGATGGTGACAAGAATGAAAGCCCTTGCAATTACAGGAAAAGAGGAAAAACAGTTTCAGATATTCAGGTTTTTTCTTCCATTATTGTTGTATCTTGGCAGGATGGAGATACAAAAAGTAGATGTGATGAGGGTGATTTTATGACTCACTTCTGTCTCTGTAAGACACTAAGCATTAAACCAAGTTACTGAATACTAGCCCAAAAAAAGGGGTTTTAGGGAAAGTGTCTTACTAAGGCTGTTTACCTCTAATATATCATATATATTTTATGACAAAAGAATGTTTAAATTAAGTTATTTTTCTCAGCAATCACTGTGAAATTAATACAACTGCTCTCCACATCAGGGGCATGACCTAATGACACAGTGGCATCTGTGAGTTTATCTATGGATGTCCCCATAGTTTACAAATTCCTCCTTATAATTTCTTGATGAGCATTTTCATTCACTGACTCATCTTCTCTGGTGTACAATCTGTTTAACATTCACTCCTGCCTCTCAGTGGTTTGTTTCAGCTTGGCTCACCATCATGGATTACCACAATGGGCACCTCACCACCATCCTGGACCAGAAGATTTGATGACCCTTAGGACCTCAGTTTGTCAAGTGATTTGGCCAACCTCTTGCAGTTCTCTGTGTCACCAGGATCTGGTTGGACCCATAATCCTGAACATCCAAACGTCTTCAAGGACCAGAGCTGTGTTTGTGCTCAGATATGCTGGTTTCCAACTGTGCCACAGCCTCAGTTATTTCTTCTGGCTCTAGCAGAGCCCTTCTGGCTTTCACCCATTGAGAACAGGCTTGAGAGCCTCTCAGTGGTTTGGCAGGCACTGAAATTATTATTCAAGCCATGTCTTCAGCTAATCAAGAATTCTTCTTAATGGAAACAAAGGGCCATGTGCCAGAACATCTTTATTAGATTTACTTTCTATTAAATGTACAATATTTGTGGGAAGATCAGAGCCAAATTAACCAAAACAGGTTTGCTCCTTTTTTTCTTTTTTTTTTTTTCCTTTTAAGATTTAGAATTATTCAATGCACAGGAACTTTCTGCCCTTGCTCCTCAGCCAGGAAAAAAAAAAAAAATTAAAAGGCCACCACCACCACCAAAAAGAACTCCAAACCAAAAAATAAACAACAACCATCACAACAAAAACCAAAAAATAAAACAAAAAAACACCAAAAAATCCCCCTAAAAAACCCAAAACACCTAAAACAAGAAACAACAGAAAAACACCAAAAACCAAAACAAACCTCAAAACTTATATTCCCCCCCACAAATCCCATAACTTAACTTTCTGTCTTTCCACCAAGTTTAATCACAAAAAAAGAAAATCTCATCAAAATCTGATTTAGTGCAAAGTTTACAAAAAAGAGTGTCTGAGTTTGCAAACAGAAAATTATTTGGGTATTTGGTTAGTAACAAACCATTCAATCTGACAGTTTCATTGACTTGGCATTTGCACATCTCTGGATGAAAAGCTTCTCTTCTGCAGTTATTAGAACTATTAAAGGTATTTTATGGTTTAGCAACTGGTAAATAGTTTTTATGAACATTTGTGTGTTTTTATGAAAGAACTGATGGTATCACAGAATCAAAACAAAAACCTTCACTAGAATTTTGCAGAGGAATAGAAAGGAGTGCTTCCTTTTAAACACTTCTAATTATTTATTAGCAACTCTTTGGAATCAGTTTTCAAAATAGTAAATAAATAGTAAAGTGCAGTAGTATATACAGAAAATGTAGTTGTTTAAGCCATCACTTCTCCTGCACTCTGGGGAGCTTAGAAATTGTGTTTATTTATTCATTTAGTCCCTTATTTGTCTTTGTCAGGACATGAAGGAGAAAAATAAAGTTTTCAGGCAACCTGTCAGAAATGAGCTGTCAAGGAATTGAAATACCAAATGCTTGACGTCATCTGTTGATTTAAAAAAAAAAATGTTTCAGCACTGTGTTTTTGTTGCTTAGATGTGATGTGCAATCAGTAGATAAAACTTACTTATAAGTAACTTACAGTTACTTATACAAGTTATAGTTATATGGCAGTATCCTCTGCTATTAAAAATATTAATCAAACCTGTGAGAACTTGCACGTGACCTCATCATCTACAGCTACAACTAAATATGTTGTGAAACTCTTTGCTATAGCAACAGTAGATACTCTTCTATACCAAAAGAAATGCAGAAAAAAAATTCAGATAATTTACAGATTCAAAAATTCCTAAAACAAATCTTTTTTGTGCGTCTGACTAAAACTGAATTATGTTTATGGGTGACTAGTCAGGCTGGCACACTGATCTTCATTTTATTTCAGGAAAAATACTACTTTTATCAACATGCCTGAAAAGCTTGGAAAATTGTTGTTCAAATCATAAACAGCAATAGCTTTCCCTAGTCTTGTTAATAAATGATAGTTGTTTGAGGGGAGAAGAAATATTTTCTTTTTGTATAAACATATGGACTAAGATATTGCTAAAATAAAAATAAAATCTTTGTGCATCTTGGTTAATTATTCTCTATAATAATGCATGTTTAATGTAAGAATAATCTATATGATATAACATCATCAACTGACTTGAATGAAAATGAAGAATGTACATTTCAGGAGTCATTTCATTCTCCTGGGGAAAAAAACCAAAATAATCTAAAATCTCAACATGAAATTAAAATCAAAACTAAAATCTCTATACTTTAACTTTTTAAAGTCAATATATTTAAACTTCTTCAAGTGTTTGTTAGCATTGTCTTGATATTTCCACTGAGAAACCCTGAGAATCTGATGGTTCTTTACTTAATATACCTCATGCTCACATTGATGGAAATGGGATAAAAATCCAGCAGTATCCTCAAAAAAAAATCCCCAAAAAATCAAACCACACATCTGACTCAATCCACAAAGGAACAGTAACTAACCTTTTAATGCATTCTTCCCAGGGAAACAAAATAAAGGAGCAATAATTTCACACAAAATTTTGTGATACAATTGTCTTGAAAAAACTGCAAATATTTCTCACAAAATGAATCGTGTCCATTCCTGCCAGCCTTTTCAACCTCTGTTGTGCTCCTAGAAATTACCAGTAATGAAATCACAGCAGAGACAACCATAATGTTGTATAAACTTCTGCACTGTGGGAGCTAGGAGTCTTGACTTTACAATAAGTCTTATGCATTATTCGCATATTACATATTTTTATGTAAATTATCAGAAGCAGAAGAGTATACTAAAGCAAAAGAAGTATTAAAACAGTGATGTTAAAAATACAAGCAGGGAGATAGAGAGAGAGAGAGAGAGAGAGAGAGAGAGAGAGATGTGTATATGTATATGTATATGTATATGTATATGTATATGTATATGTATATGTATATGTATATGTATATGTATATGTATATGTATATGTATATGTATATGTAAAAATATTAAAATATAAATACCTCTTGTAGTCTTCCTAGTTAAAAGAGTGTGGAGATGCCATATCCTACATAGAAAACTTACTTCCTGTTTTCCAGGACTAGGCATACATTTCAAAATTTATAAAACAAGGTATGTGAGCTTTTCAGTCATTCAGAAAGGCACTGGGAAGGTTTGGTAGTGCTATTTCTAGAGAAGATACATATATTTGAAACTACATAAACGTGCAGGAACAGTCACCTGCGAATTCATAAAAATTGAAAAAAATCTTAACTTACTCTTTCCACCAAACCCAGAACATTTCCAGGTAAAAGCTGCTTTTTTCTGTTTATTCACAATTGCTATTATCAAGGTGTATATCCCATCTTCTGAAAGCAAGAGTTTTAGAAAAGATCACATTCAGTGCACAAATGCAAGCAAGGATTAAAATGTTAATTTCATTCAGACATTTTGAGCAACAAAAGAAGGAGAAGCATTTACATAAAAGGCCTTTCTACTTAAAAGTCAACTCTGCATCCCTCTGCAGCTGAGTAGCACACATGGCAGAAACACATTGATGCTCTTGTATTCACATATTTGCATGTAAAGTGTAGTATCTTCCTCCTAAGGCATTTAAATTTTACATTATATTATTTCAGAATACATATCTAACCTACATGCTATTACATATGTTAAGCAATATAAATGAATGTAACACATAATACATTAAGTGAATGTTACATCACACAATCACTTTCCTTTTCATTCTTTAAATAAAACTACTGCTCCTCCTAAGCTCAGAGTATAATTTAGTGAGTGACTGCAGCTACAGAATTACACATTTAGCATGAGCAGGAAATTGTTTTTCTCATCTGTATTGCGATTTTCTCTTAATGCTTTATAACAAAACCACCACCTTTCAGAATATTGCAGATTTGTAACTTGCACCTCAAACAATCAGAGTTCCTTTAAAAAAAATGGGTATTTTGAGTATTCCACACAAACCAGAGGCAGAAACAGAAAAAACTTGGGCTCAATGTGACTGATAGGAAAGCAGAGGTTCAAGTGACATTTTTCCACTCTACCACAGTGCTGATTTTTGAAAGTCATTTATCAGGATTATACTGTGACAATATCTCCGAAACTTTATTGTTGAGCTTGTTCTAGCATGTAGGGAATACTGTGGGAGGCAGCTGGACCCATAATCCTGCAGGACCAAAACACACTCAGTGAATAACTGCCTTCCTGTGCCAAACATCTCCCTCCCAAACACTGGTCCATACACTTTTTTCCTACATGTACTCACAGATGAAGAACCTCTCCAGCACCATTTTCCTAGAAGTGTATTAAAGAGATCATTTGAGAATGCCTATAATGAAGCAGGCAAGTAAAGGTTTGGGTTGTTATCTGTGCATTAGCATAAAAAATCCCTGAGGGAAGAGGGACCTGTACGACTCTGACAATTTTCCTGTCTCAGGGCTGTAGTCAGAAATGCTCAATGGCATTTAAGTCTGAGAACAGAGCACTGAAATTAGTTTTTGCTTTTAACCCAGTAATAAGCAGGACCCACTCTTCACTTCCAGAGAAGAACCTTCAGCCTTCAGACCTCTCTGGAAAAACTTTATGTCTTTGAGGCATATGTTGTACCCAACAAGTATTGAAATCTCAGACAGCATTTATTTGATACAAGCTTCTTACAATATTTCAATGACACAGTACTCAACATCTCTAATACTAGGGTATAAAATAGTTGGCTACAGACTACCTGGTACTTCCTGCATATAATATATAGAAACATCAAATCTATCTACATCAGATGTGTGATATTGTGTAATATATTGTGCAATATAAATAGAAGATTACCATATATGCCTTTCTGATAATATTGTGATTATGAATGGAACTATTAAGTAAGGAAATCAAACCATATTATGCATTTTTAGGAAGAAACATGGATATTTAATCCCCTGCTGGGGCTGACCTAAGAAAAAGAAGCAGTAAAAGTTTTGTTTTGACTAGAGTGTGCAAAGCTTCTTCAATTATCAGTGTAACCCTTAAGAGCTATAAAATCCATACTGATGTCCTGGAACTTTTCAGCCTTAGCTCTTCTTACTGAGGTGTTTTAGTTAATGATTCTGTTTCTTGTATGTTTCTGAAAATAACCTCTCGAGTAGCAACATTAGCATACTCACCATGGTTCAAAAGGGCAGCTGTCCATCTTCAAACATGACACTCTTCCTAGTGCTGAACGTCCTCACTGAAAAGCACTATGTCCTGCCAAATTAGAAAGGGAAGTCCTGCTCTTTTTGAAAGGTCTCCTTGGTATCCAGCCTGTACCTTTGGAAGACTGCAGTAGTTGACTACAAAACAGACATTTAAATTAGTGACATTTAGTACAGACATTTAACAATTACTATGCAATGGTCCTCTTTCAGTTTATGGTGAGTACAGCTCCAGTGAATACCCTCCAGGGGCAGACATCTCAGAGGGTGGCTCTTAGTCAAGGCAGACTCTGGGGCTGTATGGGGCTCAACAATCCTCCAATAAAATTACCTCCATACTCACAGTGAGTGATGTAATCTAAAAGTACCTGGGCACGTATTCTATGCACAATTTCACATCCTCATCTTCAAAATGTTTGTAGAAGTACCAGTCTTGGAGCTTTTATTTGAACAACTCCAAGGTATGCTGTCAGTGCAGAATAACTATAAGGTCTCAAATCCTACTCTTTCAGATGCCCAGATGGGGTGACAAAGCAAAACACTATAAAAATATAAATGCTAGTCACTTAAAACTCTTGATGATCTAGCCAGCTCAAGTAAAAAGGATTGCCATCAAGGAAAAAAGGGTGCCACTATGGGTGTAATCAAACTATGTATTCCACTTCCATCTACATCATGAACTGATAACGATGGATCACTTGCAACAGTGGCCTGGCACACACTCCACCCCTCAGACTATGAGCTGGGTGCTTGAGATAAGGAAAAAAAGAGCCAGCCTTGAGAGGTGGGGAAATTACTCAGCCCTGAGAGCTCCCTCCAAGGATGCATAGTCACACCCATTTAGAGGAGGTTACCCTTGTTAATGGGCCATCAAAAACTCGAGGCTAGAATGACCATCAAGGACTCAAAAACCATCCTATGACTCACAGGATGACATCATTCCATTGTGAAACTCCCAGCCCGGGGGGAGGTACCAGCTGAGTCTGACCACATATAATCTTGATGTTGGAGGACTTGGAACACCACAGTCACTGAACATCCACAGGTGGGCCCAAATTCCACAGGAGGACCAGACCTTTCCACAGAGCAACCACCTTCAACAAGACCAGAACCACCACTCCAACAGGACTGCAACCACTGCTGAAGTGGACTGTGACCACGATCCTGACCAACAGGGTGCCAGGCTGTACTCTGACCTTGCTGGTTTAAGTCAGTGTTTCTGCACTGCATTTATTATAATAATTCTAATAAATTGCATTTCCAGCCTGAAATCTTTCTCATGGTGATTGCGTGGGGGTTGATTTTTCCTACTGGTTTACCAGCACACACTGCTGAGATCTTCTATACAGGCATAATCCAAATCAGGCACAAACCTTGCACTATAACTTGACCTAAAATTTTGCCAGTAAACACTTGGTGAGAAAGCAGCTGAAGGATGGACTGGGGCTCCTATTCCAACCCTTTCATATGACTTGGGAGAATTAGATCCAGATAGTGTAGCTTAGCTAAAATCGGAGGATGTAGGAAATTGGATGTGCAGTGGCATTACAACAGTGCTTGCTGCACAGTCATTGACTGAATGAATACTAAATCAATGAAAAGGTATTCCTAAACACTTAGACAAAAATATAAAAATCACCAGGGTGGTGAGGGATGATTTGCAAGAATTTTCTTCATGAAAACCTCTGTCTCCAATGTATACTAAGCAGTAATGTGAAAATGGAATTATTGTGAAATGCCACCAATTACTGTGCAAATTGTGCTGCTGGCATGAAGCTGCAGCTGATTTACATATAATATAGTTGGAAATTAAGTAATGTGATAGACAAGACTTCAGAAACATCAGACAATCCTGCTATAAATTCTACTGGCACCAACTAATAAATGCTGTCACTTACAGATCAAAGGCAGCACTGCAATGGTTATATGTTCACTGTAAAACCCTAAAAATACTTGACTTTCCTTTTAATGGGATTAGAACTGGGAACTCCACGGTAGCAAGGCAATAATTTCTCAAATAAACTAAACTATCATGGTTTTCAGTTTATCATAAGAAGATGCAGATATTTTCAATTAGACTGCCATGAATTTTTGGAACAAGAAATTGTGCAGTGAAAAGATAAAAGTCTTCAGGAACTGGATATTCTGAGCAAGCAACATGTACATCATCTCATATTGTAAACAGCACTACTGTAATTACAGCTTCATCCTGCATTGAAACATTGGATAAAATCACAAGGTTTTGTACAGAAATGTCCTGTTTGAAATATGCTGACATTTTTACACAGAACACTGGCTATTCCAAATCATGCTTTAGGAAAGCATCCTTGAATGCCTTAAAACTGATGCCATGTCAAGAATAAAAACATAAAATTTACCTCTTAAAATACCAGAATAAATCCATGGTAGATGCCTACATTACTCTAGGATTTCTAAGTTAATTTCAAAAAAAATCATAAATGGCTTGGGTTGGAAGCAACCTCAGCAATCATCTGTTTCCAAAACCTGTCCCACTAAACCAAGTTGCTCAGAGCAACAAAATGTTTCCAGGGACATAAACGAAACAGATTAAATGGGAGCATGATCCTAGATTCCATGGACAAGAAATTTGAGATGCAATCTATTATTTTGGCACTGGATATTAGATTATATTCATTGGCCTATAAGCAAACGAGTGTTAGTATTGGCCTTTATAACTGAGACTACGGATATCACTAATGCTAGCAGCAGTCAAGAAGGATTGAGAACTGTGAATACAAAATAAATTTTAAAGTTACTTTTAGATATTGCCAATGTTTAATCTTCCTTAATTTCCAAAGTAAATGACCCAGGTGCCTCAGCTGCTAAATATTCACAGTCTCATGATATGTCAACAGGGACAAAAGCAGCAAGGATGGAGCAGGAAAAGTGCTTGTGGTCTTTTGAGAAGGTAGGATAAACAGGGCAAGCATAACCACACCCTTCTGACTGCCACCACCACTGCTACTGAAGATGAAAGAGCTAGTGTTTAGGTAATGGTGTAAGGTAGGAGCCAATTAAAAAATCGGGGAATGCAGTCATTTTCAGCTGGAGGATCCCAACAGCACTTTAAGGACACGTGCTTTTTCCTCAAGAATAAACTGAAAAGAATGTTTTAGACTAAAATTTACTCTCCCTGGATTATCTGGAATACCACCTGCTTTGACAATGAGTCTTCACAGTTCTATGTTTTGGGGACACATTTTAATACAAAGATAGCATTTACCACAGTTTTGTATTAAAGAATGTTACCCCTTACAGTATCTCCTGATTTTTACTAATTTTAATGCACATAGCTGTACACAGAGGAAGGATGACCAGCAACACTTCTGTCCTGTCTTCCAACATACCAGCAGCAACCCCATGTTTTAATTTAATATAAACCTGCTTTATTAATTGACAATATTAATACTCCTGACTTTAGCCACTCCAAATGAGGGTATTGGCATGGACTAGTGGAGGTGAAAAAAAGACAGTGCAAGTTAAATTTTGAAACAAAACAAGAAAACCAAAACCAAACCCACAAAAAAAAATATTATATGAAAGGGGAGTTGGTTGAAATCTGCAACACCTTGGTGTCCAATGCCATTTCAGATGCTGTGGGCTATCCTGACCCAGCAGGTGGAAATTGGTGGTAGGTGCTGGGGAAGCCTGTTTCATTCTTTGTGTCTCTGGATGGGACAGCAGGGCTTCTGAGATCTCTTCAAGAGGTGACAGGAATGAAATCTGATCATGCAGAGCAAATCTGTAAGGAAATCTGTGTAGTTTGGGGAATCTGGGAATAATGACTGCAGTTCACAGTGTCATAGAAATGCTCCTGGGAAAAGGTTCAGGCACAGCTAAACTGAGCTCATTGTATCTAAAGAAAATGTTTTTAGCATACTTAATTACCAGAACACTAACATCAGCTGTTACAAAAAACAGAATCATCACAGGACAGCAGAAATCAGACCTTTTTTGATTTGAATGAGGTTTGTATCAGGTTTATAGTTTTGTTATACAGAACTTAAATTCCATTAAGTTGTGCCTTATTCACAGTATCAGTAAAATAATTTCCATAATAATAACACTGCAAAACACAGTTTTAAAAAATTCTTCATTTGATAGACACCTACATGCAAGGCATTGACTAGATTTTTCATTTCTTTTTCTTTGAAAATAGAATAAAAAGTGTGGAAAACATTAGAAAATATTTTAATACAATGAGAAAACATGAAGATAAATATTTTGAATATGTATTAATAGGCTACAATACATTTGCTAATATAATTGTCATCTAACCTCTTTTTGCTGATTTTCAATAACATACAACAGCTGGAATTTTCGCAGCAAGACCATTTTGGAAAGTCAATTCCCTCTTTGAAAAAATCTTATTTCACTGTCCGCAGCAAGAGCAGAAGATAAAATACTTCAAAGGCCATAGATTCATCCAACCTTGGAATCACGCTCAGATTGCAAAATCCAGATTTTCCAAAACAACAGGACTACAAAACACATGAAATACCAGTGAAGGACAGGTTATATCCCAAATACCCTGCATTTCCTTTCCACAGGAAAAGAAAAATATCACTAGGTTTTGCTACATGATAAAACTTGTGCATGACTGAACGGTGGAGGGTGGTGTCACAGAGGGGCAGATTGTGACACTCCAAAGCCTGGCTGTCTAACAATACTGACCTTCCTGGTGGTCTCCTCTGCTGGTCTACCTCAGAAATGATGTCTGTACTCTGCCCAGCCTCCAGCACAGATAGGAATTCTCATTCCTCAGCTTCTTGACTTCAAGAGAATAAGAGCTTCTCTTAAGATCCAGACCAAGTAACATATAAAAGAATTACTCCTATTACTGGGTAAAAAAGTAATTCTAATTTTAAAAAAAATTACTTGGTAAAAAAAATCAGTTTTGAAAATATGGTCAAAGAGTTTTTATAATCGCTTACTCATTTTTTGGATACAAAAGCACCACAGAGCATCCTATGTATTGCACCCTCTAGTCTGAGACTAACAGGGATAATCAACAAACACATACAAAAGAACTCTCATTCATCAGCATACAAGCCACATAGCTGCAAAAATGAGGATGCAAATTATTTTCCTGCCTCTGAATCTCATGCAGCCTTTGTGTACCCTTGTCTGTATTAAATGAAGGATGCTCAACACGACAAGCAATGTGATTCACCCCAATTACCTCAGCAAACTACATTTCACCCTAAGCTGCTGAGCAGAAATGGTGCAAGGTATTCCCACAGCATTCCACTGATTGCTTGAGGAATGCCTGGTGTGGCTGCAGCCGCATTTCCTGGGGGAGGCAGCTGTGCCAACACGGCCCTAGGGCTCCAGAAGCCTTTGGCTGACGCTTGGGTGTAAGGGTAAAGGAAAAATGCCTCATGAGAAGAGGAAGCAAAAAGCAACCTGAGACTGAATTAAGGAAATAGCCATTTATTTTCTTTTTCTTGAGTAAAGGCTTGCTGTGTGCTAAAGGCGTTCTAGAGCTGCTCACGGCGCTGCCTCTTGCTGGAATGGGAGGCAGCTGGGGACCCACGGGTCCTCCTCTTCCGGCACCGCTGGGATGTTGCAGGTGAGGGGTCCCTGCTCTGGCCAGGAGCAGAGGAACCTGCAGCCACTCTTGTCTCCTCTTCCTGGGGCTGTTCCTGCTCTGCAGGGCTGGACACAGATGGAGAGTGGCTGGGATGTCCATGGAGGGCAGTCTCCGATCTGCTGGCTTCCTCCTCCACATGGAAATTTGCAGTGCCACTGGATGGGGCCTGGCTGAGGGTGGGAGCACCCTCCTGGGAGGCAGAGGGATCAGAGCTGGCAGCAGGGATCTCATCCTCCTCCCTGACGGTGTGAGAGTGCCACAGCCTCCGAACCTCCTCAGTGCACTGGGTCTCAATGATAGTGAGGATGCCATGGACCAGTGATGCAGTGTAGTGCTGGAGACGGGGCTGCAATCTCTGGACCAAGACTTCCCTGTCTGGGCCATAGACACAGAGTGCGAGCACGATGCCACTCTCTGCACTCTTCACCTGATACCACTCACCCCCATAAATCATCTCCAGCCCCTGGCGCAGCCACGGCCGCACGGGGTTCAGGAGGTTCCGTCGTCTTCGGAAAAGTTCTGCCCAAAGCTCGGGCAGGATGCCGCCCACAGCCTCTGATCCTGCAGCCTGCTGCCCAGCAGGGGCTGTCACTCCTAGTGGAGAGGAACCAAGGGGATCTGCAGGCCCATGGGCTCTGTTTCCAGCCAGGCCTCTAGGAGCTTCTGCTGCCTGGCTGCTGGTCTCTGGCAACTCCCTGGGAGGTGTGATGACACAATGTAGGTAGTCATCTCCACCACGATCAGAAAACTTCACTGTCAAGATGGATCTTCTGCAGAGCGGGCAGGCAGGGTTTTTCTCTGCCCAACGCAGGATGCAGCCAAGGCAGAACCGGTGGCCGCAGGGCATCGTGTAAGCGACGTCGTCTCGTGCATCGCAGCAGATGGGACAGCTCCACTCCTTCCCCGTGGCCATGTGTGCTTGTTCCCACAGGCTGGCCCAGGCTCTGACAGCACAGGCTCTGAAGTTACAGACCAATGGATGTGAGGTCACAGTCATAATCTACCACCAGGATTATGATTATTCCTAGGATTATTATTAGGATTACCATCGCCTCCACCACCCAGTGATGTTACAATGTGATGTCTGCCCCTGTGGCTGTTGGAAATACACTGCTGGTTGGAGGCTGCCCTCTGCAGAAGCCCCTGCTGCACCCCAGAAAGGAGGGCATCACCAAACTGGAGATCAGAGTTAATGGATCCTTGGCTGTGGAGAAACAGCAAGGTTAAAGTTTGGTCTATCACAGATCATCAGAAATTCAGTTCAGGAAGCCAGGCAAAGTTTTAGATGGCACTATGAGGAACAGCTGGATTTCACAATTCATGAAGGAATGTTTCCCAAGAGATGGCCAAAATGCACAGATAACCTGGACAGGAGATATGCTGGGAAGGGGAGCCTTGCAAGAGAAAAGCATTGGTGCAGCTATATCTGAAACATCATTTAAGTCTGACGTTGCCTAAATAATGCTCTCCCAAATCCCAAGTCTAGGACCAGATCAATTCATGTTGGAAGCAATGAGAAAAACGGCCATTGGGTGGAGTTGTTTATATGGGTAGAGGCAAACCTGGAGAAAGTGAAGTGCAAGGGCATGTGAGGAGGGGAAGACAGAGCCTTTAGTGACTGGCATGAAATACCTATGGTGAGCAGAAGACATGGGAGAGAAGCAGGAAGTGGAGCTTTACTGGGGCTGCAGTAGCCCCAGACATGTGCAGAGGTGCAGCGGAACATTGGGACAGAAATCCCTTGTGCATCACTGAACTATGGCATCACAGAGCAGCAGACTCCAAAGCCTGGCTCTTCAACAATACTGACCTGCCTGGCGTCCTCTGCTGCTTATGACTCATCTCCAAGCATCACCTCAGTGCTTTCTCAGAAGCTCTTCAAGCACTATGGCATCCTTTCCATGTCTTGTTTGTTGTGACAGATCGGGGAGAGCAGAGAATGAAGAGTTGCCACCTCTCACTGGTGTCACACACTGCTGAAGGATCATGGTCTTACTCATGGTCACCAGCTGTCCTGGGTATGGAAAAAATTCAAGAAATGTCCAGACCCTTAATAATGACACCACCCTGGTTCCCCAAGCCTCAAACTCACCCCAAGGTCAGCCCCAGAGAGATGTCTCCTTGCACAGCTCACCTGCACTGTTATAAGCATTCTGTGGTACCTGGCTACTTGAACTAGGGGAAAATGTTAATGGGAAAACAGAAACAATGGATTCTGGATGGGCACTGGTAGCTGAAGGCAAGCTCCAAAGCACCACCCAGAACCAGGAAGATCATGGATCAGTCATCCAGACCCCGCATGCACACTTGGCACATGAGGCCTCTTGCAAGGCTGGGAACACTCACCTTCACTGTTGTTGGAGATTACAGATTAAGAGGTTTTCCTTAAAACATTTCTGATTTAACAGAAGACAGTTTCAAACTTCACTGAAATTAAAGGAAATTTGTTCTCTAATCTGAAGTATTTGATGTTTAGGTTGTTCAGAGATCTTGTTTCAAAATCAAGGGTTTGGTGGCTTTTCCCTCATGTGTGAATTCAGAGACAAAAAAACATTTTTTCTGCATTATGAAATAAAAAATATTTTTAGTAGTGATCTATGTATATCCATACTTTATTGTGAAACATCACTAAAAGGACTGTAGATGTCCAAATGCTAAGCATAGATCTAGCCCAAGAAAAGCTGCAGATGCACTTTCAATTATTTATTCAACTTACCAGTTCTGGACATAGTAGGACATGAAGGAGAAAAGTCCAGTATAATTTTTTATTTTTTATTTTTTTTTACATTTATTAAGACTACAGGACCTAGAGGGAAATTGAAATATCCTTAGCTTTTTTCCTCTAATGAAACCAGCCTCTGTTATTTTCCAAGTATATAAAGCTTTTGGTAAACATTTGCTTTAGAATAGTCATAACTCTTCTCTAAGTTTTTGTTGATCAATTAGTCTCCTATCTTATAGTTATATAAACATATATTCAGTTATATATCACTGGAAACACAGAACAGTCCTTAAATAATTACAGTACTCAACTACACTGAATTAATATTGCACTCACATTAGGATATACCTCTACACTTGAGACCAAATTAATGTTTTGTGTTGTTTAAAAAGCTGAGCTGCTGTGCTGTGACCACCCACTGTGTCCATTGCCATGTTACCTGAGATGGCTGTAGCTTAATTCACTCTGATTATCTAAGCAGCTAGATAAATACACTAGCAAACAATATAATTTGGCCACTGTATTCATTTAAATATGCAATAGTATTCACTTTGTACTAATCTCTAAAGCACAGGTCTAATTGAAAAGCCCATTGTCTTGGTTTGAAAGACAGGTGTCTGCTAAGGAAGGCAAAAGCATTTCTAGAAATGGAAAAATGTCAACTCTCTCCCTCCAAATTATTATAATTTTGAAATTAAGGAGCTCTCAGGCAAAGATATAGGAATAGGAAAATTAAAATAGAAATACAGTAATACAAAACAACAAGACACTGACAGTGTCAGAACACAACACAGGGTGTTGGCACAGTCCCATTCAATGGTGGCTGTAACCTCCTGCAGTGGCAGATGTGGTTCAGCTGAAGCAGTGCTCCTGTAGAAGGTGCAATTTTCCTCTGAAGGTCCAGGGATGATGTGGAAAGGTCCAGTTTGCCTCTGGAATCAAGTGGAAAAATGCTGCTCTGCTGTTCCAAATCTCAGTTTTTATCTAGGTAGGAAAGGCTTGGCTGCTCCCCCTGGCTGGAGCATCTCCCAATGGAATGATGCAATTTTATCAGTCTTACAGTGGGACTCAATGGCCATTAACAGGAGATATCTTCCTGGAGGAAGGATGGGTTGTGGAAAAGATAAAGAGCACTGCCCATCCTGGCTTTAACATATAGCCAATTAACATAAGAGATCTCCCCTGGAGATAAGGATCCATTCCCACCTGGTTTCAATAGAGGGTGATATAGTACATACTTTTGATTACATCCTGCATTGCAACCCAAGACACCCATATATGTTAGTACACATGGCAGGAGGCCTGTGAATTTATTGAAGAAGGTTAGCAGTAGGAATAGCTGCTTGCTAATGCCATGTCCAGGCCCTGACTTCAGACATGGCTTACTGCAACCATTGGCCATACAGAAGCTGAAAATCACACATGGATATTTCCTCACTCAAATGAACCTCAGTTCACAGAGCCATGTCAGACAATCTAAGAAAGCAGGGAATTGATTTAGCTTGAACAATCCATTTGAATTCACAGGAACTAGCAAAAATTGAGGTAGATTTTGAAAAGGAAGATTTATTTGTCTTCCTCAGAAAAAAAAGGATACATATGGATAATTAGTATGCTTACATATTGGATCTGTGTTTGTATCAGAGTAAGGCATATTGACAATACTCTATAGGATGCACAAATTCTTTATGTTCCTCCTTATAGCTTGTGTTTATGTATGATGGGATCAGATCATCTTATACTCACGTTTGTAGGCTCAACATTTGTAGTGTGTATATCTTTCCTTAACATACTAATGCCAAATTCTACAGGGTGGGAGAGGTAGGATTTATTGAGGAGATGATAATGTGATGGCTGCATGTTTTTCCAATATTTATTCTAGGGTCTTTTGTGGCACTCATTTCCATAGTAACATAATAGCTTATGCCCTCATTCTTCACTTTTCTGAAGGCAGAAAAGTTGGAATTCAAATTCACAGCTGAAAATACTAAAATATATCAGAACTGGATTTCTGCACCAGAGATAGTACTAAAATATAGATCTATATAGTCCCAAAATATTAATCTTAGAGAAATTTGGATTTTTGTTAAAAGTTAGTTATTTACCAGAATTAATTAAAAGCAGATGGATAGGCCTTGCTGAAAATAATTAAAAGTTAGAAGTTAGTTAGAAGAAACTGGGCTTGAGATAGTTATCTCAGATCTAAATAATTACTTGTCTGTCCTTTTTATGTTTGCTCAGCCATGTTTGCAATGGGAAAATAAGAAACTAGAAATAGATCCAGAAAACCACAAACAATTGCAAGCAGAAACTTATTCAAAGTTGCGAAGGGAGGAAATTGGAGTGCTCCCAGAGGTCATTTGTATTGCCATCGATAGAAAAGGTTGAGAGCTCAGAGACAGGAAGACTCACCCTACTTCCTCTTTTTAAGACTCCTCCCCACAAAAACGACCCCAGACCTAATTCAAGAAGCCAACCACACATGCTTAATAGCCATTCAAGCTAATTACCATAGGAAGCAGGGAATGGGAGGTGCTGGTGTTATGAATATGTAATAATTCAAAATTTTTGTAAATAAATAGACTCTGTGATCACCTGTGATTTTGCAGTGAGTTACCCTATACAGCTGCCCGGCACTGAATAAACATACACTTTCTAACTTTAAATTGTTAGAGAGTCTTTTATCTGTCACAGTTGGATATCAATATTAGACCAGTACTCATACTTTAGTACATCAGTCCTAACCCATTGTTTTAATCCAAATTCATCTAGACCTTTACTGGAGGTCAAAGTAATTAATTAATTAATTCTTCACCAAATAAAATAATAATCATGGTTTTCATATTTTAGCGTTCCCCAAACTATCTCCACTTGACTGATGTACCTACACCAGGGAAAATGAAGAGACAACATCTGTCATTTTAAATACTTAGAGAGTATTTTTCATAAAAGTTTTCTCATTCTCAGATCAGGAATTCTGCCTCAGTATGAGGATGTAGAATATGAACTGGATAAACCTAGAAGAGAATTGTCTGTCTCTGGATCACGTGGAATATCCTCTTCTAGAATACCTGATTCAGATGTAATCTGAGTCTGAAGACAAAATGCCCTGAAACCATGGAAGAATAGGTGCAATGTCAGTAAGTTTAGACCACATATCTTTTGTGGGGAAAACAGCATCATGAGTGGGAGAGCTGCTACCATTTCAGATGCGACCTGTTTCTGAGGAAGCTATGTGTTTTAGAAACCACATGTCCTAGAACAAAAGCACACAGGTGTAAAACACTTGGTGCGTTGCAGCATGACTTGAGTTTCTGTGGCACAGCAGCTCTTGAGCAGGGAAGCCAACACCGAGTCACTGCCAGGACAGAACTGCCTGGGACCACTCCTTGCAGTCTGGGAGCTTCCCGAGCCAGTCCTCTGCCTCTGCTGGCATGCTGGAGTCTGTGAGCTGGGGCTCTCTCTGAATAAGGTTTAGTAAGAGTCGAAGGGGTTTTTTTTTGTGTGTTTTTGTTTGGTTTTTTTTAATAAGTGAAAAGCATCAAATACCACGGTAGTAGAGTGTCCTAGTCAAGGCTGTAAACACATTGGTATCTTCAGCAGAGGCTGCAGGCCCACAGTGTAGACAGGACTTAGACATAAGAGTGCTAGTAAGAATATTGCTTACATTTCTTTGATAGAACAAGATAGATTCTATGCGTAATGTTACATGTAACCTGGTATGCTAAGAAACTAGAATTCTAATAGGTTGAAGAGTTGTGGTCCAAGCTTGCATTTTAGCTTGTGGGGAAAACCCTATATAAGAGTATGTATTCAGAGAGTTGTTGCTTTTAGCTATTGGCTTCTACCAGGGCTTCTAGCCATTTCCTTATTGCTGCTGTTTTTGCCATTGCTTTTGCTGTTGCCTGCTGAGACTGATGTGCTTTGCAATAAGATGTGCTTTGTAATAAATAACCTTTTTAACTATTAGCTGCTTTGGTTATTTAGAGAATTACCCGACAAGTAAGAGGCTACGAGCTCAGAGCAGGAGCCAGCAGAGCACCGGGGGGTCAGAAAGAACTCGCACAGCTCTCCTCACGCAGCAGTTTGGAAAATGAAAGGCGCCGTCCCTCGGGCCGGGCCCGCCCCGCGCGCCGCGTGAGGCGCTCCCGGCGTGCCCCGCGCGGCGCCGCCATGTTGCGCGGCCGCGCTCGCAGCCATGTTCCACAGCAGCACGCAGCGCCGGCACTGGACCTTCCGCGGCGAGGAGGAGCTGGCGCGGCGCCGCGCTGAGGGGAACCGCCGCGCCCGGGCCCGGGCGGCGGCCAGCGGCAAGGTGCGCGGGGCCGCTGGGGCTGCGGGGCGGCGGCCAGCGGCCGCGGGAGACTGAGGCGCGGCTTTGCTTTTCGCCAGGTGCCGCAGGGCGAGGCGGTGCTGCTGGAGCCGCACGAGGAGCTGGCGCTGTGCAAGTACTACGAGAAGAGGCTCTTGGACTTCTGCGCCGCCTTCAAGCCCGCGATGCCGCGGTCCGTGGTGGTAAGCGAAGCGAGCCTCCCTCCTTCTTATTCCTTCGCTTTCTGCCTGCTTGGATTGTTCTTGAGAGCGCCGATGTCTTTAAAGCCCTTTTCTTCTATTCTAGCACTACAGTCTGTGACCGCTTTGTACTTTTTTTTTTGTCTTTCATTTTCTGAAGCGTTTCAAAACGTGATGTGTTTCAAGGCGATCCTTCGCCTGTGGCTCTTTAACTTGCTTGGGTTGCTGAATCGATTCGTTTCCCTTTAGCAAAGCATAGTGGTAGATGTTTGATGATATAATGAAACCATCTCCCAGTAGTTAAAGGAGACGGTGCCAAATGTGGGCTGTCATTCCAATGTTTCTCCAGCATTAATGCTTCTCTGACCAAAAAATAATGTACTGGCAAAATATTAACCTACAAAGGAAGAACAAAATTACCTTGAACTGACTTGTCTTGAATGCAGAAGAGTATATTTCAGAAGGGAGAAGTGCAGACTTAGGGCTGAAGAACGGAGTGAAATTGTGCCCCTCTCTCTCATTGAGCCATTAAGATGTGTGATTTACACTGTCCCGTGTTAGTCCTCCCTTTTTCAAGCAGCTGTGGTGAAGAGTGCCATGCTTGAGGATGCCTTTGAAAGATGGCAGTCAGTGCCATGGCATGTTCTGTGAAGCCAGACTGATGTTTGAGAAGTAGCCCCTGCAGAGGGGCTACTCATTTTGGAAAGCATTGCCTTTCATGCTGATAAGCATGCTGCAGAATTTAGTGATGTAAAAAGTCAAATAGTTAGGATTGCTTGCAGCTTTCAGACGTTCAGATGTTTTTTCAGACTTTGATTTTTAAATTTCATTTTAATACCAATTTTTTTTCATAAAGATACTTTTGGCTTTTTAAGCATTGTCTTCCAAAACATGTCTAAAAAAAAAAAATTATTTGGTATGACAGTCATAGTGTAAGGTTCTTGCAGGCAAAAATAAAGACTTTGAAATATTTTATGACATAAAATGGCTATATGTGTCTTAGTGCCTCAGTGTATCATGTGTGCTTGTAGTATATATCCAAATTTGCCTGTTTTGTGGTTTTTTTCTTTTTATGTACTTACTTATTTTTTCTTAATCCATTTTTATTTTTTCCCTTGCCATTTTTTTTCGATTTAGGGAACAGCTTGCATGTATTTCAAGCGTTTTTACCTCAATAACTCAGTGATGGAGTATCATCCTCGAATAATAATGTGAGTTATCAACAGTTCTTGAGTTACTCTATCAAATGGAATATTAGAGGTATGATCTTTATTAAGACTGAAAAAAAAACAAGAAAAAAAATCTGAGAGCTTAAGTAGGAGTAAAGACAAAATATGGTCAGTTTCACTATAGTTTTGCTGTGTTCAGAACATCGTGTTTTAAATCTACACAAATTTTCTGAGCAGAACTTTTATAGAAGAATGGATGCTGCATATGTAAATTTTTGGTTTTTTCCCTCCTCAAGGCTAACATGTGCATTTTTGGCCTGTAAAGTAGATGAATTTAATGTATCCAGTGCACAGTTTGTTGGTAACCTCCGAGAAAGTCCTCTTGGACAGGAAAAAGCTCTTGAACAAATACTGGAATATGAACTGCTACTTATTCAGCAACTGAATTTCCATCTCATCATCCACAATCCATACAGGCCATTTGAGGGATTTCTAATTGATATTAAGGTAATACTCTCTGATACGCTATGTGCTCTGTGTAGTAAAGTAAGACAAGTCTGTCGTGCATTGTCTTAAAAAACTTCACTTCCTTTTGTGTCTCTGAGTTTAAAAATCTAATTTCTATAGTGATAGACAAATACCTGAAAGATAGTTGTTTTATTCGTGGTCTTTAAGGCCTTTAAGTTATTTAGGATATTTTTGGAATAAAAATATGGTCTGCTACTTTTTAGCTTTATAAAATACTGTTGAATTTTGAGTTCTGAGCTCATGAACAGGAATGATGAACAGCTACTTATTTTCCTAAATCACTACTTTTTAGACTCGCTATCCAGTTCTGGAAAATCCTGAAGTTTTGAGAAAAACAGCTGATGACTTCCTTAACAGAGTGGCTCTGACAGATGCTTATCTGCTCTTTACACCCTCACAGATTGCTCTCACTGCCATATTGTCTAGTGGCTCAAGAGCAGGAATTAATATGGAAAGGTAGTATTTTCTTTCTTTTATGCGTGATTTAAGCAGTTTATTTGCTTCTTGTATAAAATTGTTTTGCTCTGGACATTCTTAACCACTAGAATTGTGTATTTACTGGTTGATAGCACTTGTCTCGTCTTTATGTTTTATAGAATGGCAGTGGTACTGTTCATTTTCACAAATAGGCAATGAAAGCAGTAGGTTGCTGTCTGTTTTTTATATTCCTTTGGAAAAAATTAAGAAAATCTGCTGATGACTTTGCCTTAATTAGAACAGCATAGGATTTTCAGACTCAGTTTAAGGGTTACACAGGGAAGAAAGTGGAAATATGGTGGAAACTGAGAATGAACTGAAATTACACTGAACTGACAGCTAATGGGCCTGCTGTAACATGCTGTGTTTGGCTGCTGCCAACTGTTCAGTTTCCATGGATATGAACCAGGGCTAAGGTGTTGCTCTAAATCAGTCTTTTCTTTCCCTTCTGTGTCATTGCCACTGATGTTTGCACAGGCATTATCAAACACTTCGATACCTTTGCTGAAATGTGTAGTTTGTTTGGTTTAGTTCTCTTGTGGACAAAATATATGTTTTTCTTCAGATGAACAGCTGAGGTGATTGCTGTAAGGTGCTGTACCTGGCATGTGATAATACCATGCCACTGCCTGTGAGCATTTTGCATCTGGAATGCTCTAAATCCCAAAGTTCTTTTAAAATCTTCAATTGGTTCTAAATCTCTGTAGTTCTAAAAGAAGGAGTTTTGGGAGTATTGTCTACAGGATTCACTGTCTTCTCAGAATTGTGTAAAAACGTTCAGGTGCTTACTTTAAATTGAAACCTGAGCTCATTCCTAGATTGGTGTTCCGTACTGCTTGTGCCAAAATTCAGAAAAGTATGCTTGCAAAAAGAATTAAAATAATTTGTAGATAACGTGATTCAATGCGTCTAAACTTTGTTTGCACATTCAGGAAGAATTCAAGACTTTGTTACCTGTCTGAAGCATACAGTTGTTGTAACCTAGTTATTTGCTGTTTGATGTGAGTTTTTGCTGCCAGACATGAAAGAAGCTGATGGTGCAGCTGATGGTCTGTGGACCTGTGATCAGGTGCAGCTGCAGAGGTGGTACAGAACATGTGGGACTTGGAAAACCTGTTGCTGTCGTGGGGGAAGGGGTAGAACTCCGTCATTGTTGTGGGTGTTGATGAGGAGGGTAGCTCATGTCTTTATCCAGACAGTGTGCATTAGTGTTATTCCTGAAGAGAAGTTTGATCTCACTGGGGAGAGGAAGGGACCCATAGGGTGATGCAAGGCAGCATTTAGTAATAGCTTTCAGCTGTCAGAAGCAGCCAGTCTTGCAAGCTGTGCTGTTGGTTAATCTGAAAACCACTGTAGTATTTGTTTGTCTTGTGGGCATATTGTACAATAGTGTGAAGTTGTTGTACAGTCTTAAACTTGATTTGACTTAGCTTCTTGAGGCTTAGAAATGTCAAATTTGGAAGTGTTATTTCTACGTGGCTGAGGGAATGTTTTTGTCACATTCTTACAGTGACAGATTTGCTTTTTTATCACTTCATAGCACTTCAATAAAAAGTTTAAAGCAAGGCATTCTTACTGATCTAATTCTAAAGCTCTAGGAGATGTTAATAATAAATAATACTCACAGTATTTATTAACTCACAGTAATTGCCACAAATTATTCTGACACTTCAAAAATTTATTCTTCCATATCTCTTTGCAGCTATTTATCAGAAAGTCTTATGCTGAAAGACAACAAATCAACATTATCCAGATTACTAGAGAACATGAAATGTAAGTAAACACTGGAAAACTATGATAAAGAATATCTCAAAAGGAGGAAACACCATCTTTTTCTAGATTACAAAAACTTTAGATAGAAAGGTGCACTTCAAATGGTTCCCTTCACCTTAAGGCATACATAAGTAAACTGCAGACAGTAGAATAAACTACCCAGAATGTGGATGGAAGGGAAAAAATACTTAGACAAAATGAACAAGTAAATTAAACTAATTTAATTTATTTAATTTGTTCATATTAACAGGTAGAGGACCTTCCTGATTCTTTCAGTACTTAAATGCTGGAGTGACTTAAGTGCTAGCCACTGATTCAAAAGTGAGAAGTCTATTTTGAGAACTAGATAATGGTTTCTGTAACAACAGAACTAAATTGCTTTTTAAGTCACTATATCTTAAACATTACAGCTTCAGGCAAAGCCTGCATATAACAGCTACTACCACCAAAAGGTGCTTTTTGTAAGCTAAATGATTAACATGATGTGCCAGTATTTATAACGCACAGCTATTTCGCAGCAGTGTTTCAGAAGACACTTAGCTTCACTAGTGTGAGAAATATCTTTGTGTGTATGGACATATATATTTTACAAATGTTAAGAATACTACCATGTTTATCTAGAGTAAAAGGGAGTGTATTACACTAATTGTTAAGTTAAATTAAAAGGCTGTGATATGAAATTCCCAGTAAGTAATCAGTTATTGAATGCATTAAGCTAGTGCATGCACTTCAGATGGGAATGGTGGCAGTGAAACTGGGCTGGCTGACCTAAGTTACTTGTAACCAGGGTTGAATTTGTATTCAACTTATTTTTAATTTATAAGACTTAAGATGTCCTTTACTTTCTGGTCTTCTAACAAACCAAGTCTTCAGACTTCCATTGCTGAGATGGAAGGGAATGCTGGGATCACTTACTCTTCACTTCAGTTACTGTGGATAGTACTTTAACCCAAAGGTGGCTCTTCCATAAACATAAGATGGTTGGAAGAAAACTTTTCAAGCATTTATAAATGACTTCTACAGAGTACTGGTAGCAGAGAAAAAAACTTGTAAATTTAATTTGCATTATTAAAAAGACTGGAACTGATTTATGTTTTTTTTAGGACAGCGGGTACAATATTGATTGCAAAAAATACCTGTATATTTTGAAGCTTGTTAGGAAAGTAATGTGAACTCTGCCTTAAGGAAATTTAGAGCCATTGCTGCTGGAGATTTTTTTCACTGTAGTTACAATGAGGGAAGGAAGGATGAACTGTTGGGTCAAGCCTGACTATGAGACTTAGACAATACTCGGCCACGCTGGAGACTGGATAGGATTGTGTGATTCACAAGTGTGGTAGGTTGACCCCAGCTTGATGCCAAGTGACCACCAAAGCCACCCTTTTACCGACCTCCCTAGCTAGGCAGGGCAGAGAAAAGAAAATAGCAAGTTTATGGGCTAAGACAAGGGCAGGGAGAGGTCACTCAGCAGTCACTGTCATGGGCAAAATGGACACAGCTGGGGGAAATTAATTAATCACCAGTCAAATCAGAGTGGGATAATGAGAAGTGAAATCCCAATCTTAAAAAGACCTTTCCCCCACCCTTCCTTCTTTCTGGATTCACTTTCGCTCCTGAATTCCCTCCCTCCAGTGCAGGGGGATTGCAGTCAGCTTACCATGTTTCTGATGCTCCTTCATCCTCACATTCCCCTGTTGCAGTGTAGAGTTCCTCCCCACACTAGAGACAGTCCTCTACAAATTTTTACGAGTCCTTCCCACATGCTACAGTTCTTCATGCACTGCTTTGATGTGGGTCCATTACCTTCTGTAGTGTAGGTTCCTCTTCCCTGCATGGTATGGCAAATAGCATGGTATTCCCGAGGGTCACAGCCTCCTTTGGGCACATCCACTTGCTCCTGTCACCTCCTCTACAGGCTGCCAGGGTTCATCTGCACACTCCACACTCCTGCTGACCTCCGTGCAGGGGCACAGCTGCTTCCCCATAGTCTGCACTAGGTGCTGCAGGGGAATGTTTCAGTGCCTGGAGAACTTCCTTCCTCACTGACCCTAATAGATACAGGGTGTAGATGTTCTCGTATATTGTCGTTCCTCTTTCCAGCAGCCATTAGTGTTGCCACCAGTGTTTGCATTTTTTTCTTTAAATCCATTACAAGAGATGCACATCCACTGTCACTTAATAGGCTTGGCCTTGGCCAGTGGTGGATACATCTTGGAGCCGTCTGGCATTGCCTCTGTTGTGCCTTGAGCTGCCTCTAGCAGCTTCTCACAGAAGCCACCCCCGTAGGCCCCCCACTGCCAACATCTTGCCATGCAGACCCAACACAAGAAGGCAGAGCAAAAGTTATCTGTATGCTTACAGCTGTGTTGCCATTTTAGGCATGAAAAATCTCATCAGAAAATACGAATTGCCAAGGCCTGAGGAGGTTGCTGCTCTAAAACAGAAGTTAGAGAAGTGTCACAGCTTGGACCTTTCATTTAATGCAAACTTGTAAGTATATCCTGGATGTGGTAAACTTCATCCTTTTTTACTGGCATAACAACGTTGGTATTTTCATACCGGTGTGAGTGATGTAAAATGAAAACCCTTAAATGTTTACACAATGTTTGTCTGCTTGCTGTATTTACTGAAGCTGAGACTGAAGACTCATTACTGCTTTCAGTAATAAATAGGTACTTTTGTGCTGATTTGCATGGCAAGCTGATTATTTTGTAACAAATACTGGAATACAGGGTGGTTTCTAAGGTTTGGCCACTTGATATTGTATGTAATGAGAACTAAGGGCTTTAAAATCAGGTGATTAAAACAAGAATGTTATAAAGGCTTAATATTTTCCTAAGAATTATGTGGACGGCAAAGGACTTCCTGATTCTTCTATTCTGCCCATTTCATTTCAATATGCACCCTGAACTCCCAGCAAGTTGCATGCCAAGGCTTTGCTAGTTTTTTTTTTTTTAATGGAGCAGGTACATCCATAATGTAATATTGGGGTCAAATAAAGAGAGTCTTAACTTATAAAAATACCTAAGCATTTCCCTTTTTTTCTGTGTTAGGAAGAAGAGGAAAGGTTATGAAGATGATGAATATGTCACAAAGAAATGTAAAATGGATGAGGTTAGTAAACCTGTTGTACAAGTTTTTTCCTGTCTTTTTTTTTTTCATTCTTAATGCCTTGACAGAAGTGACACAGCTACTAAGATGAATTTGCACATCTGTAATAGAATTTTACTTGTTGCTCGGACTTAACCTTTTTCAACTTTTTTTTAATTTTTTTTTTTTTTTTTTCATTTTAAATGAGCCGGATTTCATACTGTGCTTGGAAGTGTTCTTGAATACCCCTGTCTTGTGGATAGGGGAATGAATATGCAGATGTCGCTCAAAGTGTTGTGTTTCTCCCTTTCATTAGGAAGAGTGGACTGATGATGACCTTGCAGATTCATCATTACTTTGAAGGAAAATGGACTCCTACCACTGCAGGAACCACTCTCTGGTGTCAGGTGTGACTGTGCCTGCCGCACGTTCCTTATTATGTGTCATAAGATGTTGATGCTGTTGGTCTTTATCTTGCCTTTAATAAAATAGTAAGTTGTTGTTCTATTAAAACCTCATCCATTACATGTCCAAAACCAGCAAGATTTGTTTCAAGAGATCTGGCCCTTGTTTTTGGTTCAGAAACAGTTAGTTTCTGAAATAGTTTGATGTGGCTGCAGCATAGTGTTAAAAGCACCGGCTGCTTTATTTCCTTTTCATTCATCCTGTTATAATTCTAAAGTACACACACCTTACATGTAGCTTTAGGTGTTCACCAGTTTCATTCTATTTGCTGTATTTTGTGTGTAACAGGTAAATTAGGTAGGCAGCTCTGCTCTGTCTTCCAGTTTGTATTTTTACCATGTTATATTGTCTATACCAAAGCAACTAAATCCACAAAATAATCCCTTTCATACACTGTTTACCATCTAAGTAGGACAGAATGAAAGGTTAATTACTCCTCTGAGATGCAGTTTAATATAGGCTTATATGTGTTTTGGGACAATCTAAGAAAAGACTTCTCTAGTAACAAGGTCTTGCAAACAAGTGTGTAGTCAGTATGGAAGAGCATCACATGGTGTTTGCCCAGTGCCATACATGTGACATCTGTGAGCTCCCACCTTCAAAAAGCTGTTCCAGCTGGAGACCAGGTCAACACAGCAAAAGCCACTGTAATACTACAGTAAAGGTGCAAAAGCAGTCTCTGAATTTATGTGACAGTGATTTCTGAGTTCTGATAAACAGGAAAAACACTGTAGGATATTGTAAAGATTTACAACAGTGTATGACAGAATTATTTAAGTGGTTATCTCATTAGTCTTGTCAGTAAATCCTTTTATTCCCTATTACTGTATCACTGCCTAGAAAGTAACACAACAGTGATGATGAAATACCCTCTAAAGCAACAGCACATTTTACTATGTAATTTTTTAAACAGATTATGGCAGTGTGATGAGCAGGGGCACTTTCCACTAGACAGGGTTGCTGCAAGCCTCACTGAACATGACCTTCAACACCATTCAAGACTGCAGCATCCCTGGCACTCTGCCAGTGCCTCACTCCACTCACATGGAAGAATTTATTAAATCTCAACCTACCCAAGATGTTTTAATATCTACTTCCTCACCCAGTGATGTACAAATTAAGGCACAAGGACAAGGTAATCTTGTCTGAGGACTCATGCTCAAAAAGTGTCACAGTGTGAACACTTCAGAGTACAACACCAGTGCAGATACTTTCCACAGCAGCCAGAGTTAGCCAGTTTCCAGAGAGTTTGAGATATGCAGCTTGATTTATTTTAAAAACTTTTCACTTATAAAAATAATATTTATGCTAGACTTACAGTATAAAAAAGACCAAACAATACCTATTTTATAAAATGGTTTAATGAATGCATGCATGTCTGATATAATGATCAATAAATTTACTGAATTCAAATTATTTACCGTTGTAAACATTTTACAAAAGCATTGTGATTTATCTGGATATACAGTTCTTGATGGAAGAACTATTCAGACTGAATCAGTGGCACATCAAAAAAATAAAGCTGACAAAGACCCATTCTGCATATTCTCTTTCGACACCATTTCAGCAAGAGAAACAGCATGGTATAAAAAGTGTACAGTAAAGGTTTTTCCTACCATAACATCGAATTCTGGAAACTGTAAATACAAGTTAAAAGTGGTTGAAACAGTCAAAAGTCGTAATTATTGTAACCAGTCAGAAATTACAGTAAGAAATGTAATCCAGTTATAGGTGGTTGTCAGAACAACGCCTTTCTTCTCATGTCAGTTGATAATTCTTTTCCAATCAGACAGCAAACACTTTGGCAATCAGAGATGCTGAAAATTTCAAAGTCCTAGACACAGTCACAGCATTTTCTCTGTAGAAGGTGAACTGTACACCAAGGCTCAGAGGTTGTGAAATTTCATTGTTTCCAAGTGGAAAAAAAAAAAAAGTGCAAATGTCCTGCACAGATAGCTTAAAAAAAAAGCTGCTGGTACAATCATTCACCAACAGGATCTTTGTTTTCTTTTTGCATAGTTCACACATCACTGAGAATGTGACAGGGTGTGCTATTTTTGGCAAGAGCAAGAAGAAAGTGATACTGGTGAGAGTTGCCATGTTGGGCATGCTGGATCCATGCAGAATTCAGGTAGAAGGCTGCTACCTGATGTTGTTGGACACCGAATACTGATTTTGTTTTTGTTGTAGCAGTTCAGTAATGGCCAAAAGCTTCTTAAGAACATGCTGTGAAAGAGAGTGAGTCAGTAAAACTACATGTTAATTACTGGAGACAGAAAAGGCCTCCCTGAGCAGCATATTTTCAGCATCAGCCTATGAGACCTGAAACTTGGTAGTTTAAATATATTACTAAAAAGAGAAAGCAACTGATTCCCTAGCCAGTAAGGGTAGTCTTAAAATAATGTTATGGACTTTGCTGCTCCTCCCATGGATCTTCTTGCTTCTTTGTTGTTAAGAGGAAGGCAGAAAAAGTGTGCAGCTAACACACTGTTACAGTTCACCAGGAGAGTTTGCCAAGCATACAACTGTAATGGCAAACTAGGAAGCAGAAATGAGGTATTAATAGAAAGCTAAAGAAAGTGAATTTGGTTATCAACTGAAAAATAATCCAGATCTGATAACTAAGACTCAGAGAGTCTGTCAGGAGACAGTAATTTTGTGAGTTTAAGGCTTACTGTAGAAACTTTAAAAGAACATCCAAACTTAGTTGGTTTTGTTGCATGAGGGAACAAAATTATGGATTAAGTATTTCCTTTACAGCTCATAACCTCCTGTATCAGTAATATTGCAACAGAAATACCACAGAAGAATTCCTGAGGAGTAACTCAGGACACAGCTCCCCTCCCTGTGCTTTGTTTGTGTGAACTCACCTGCATGACGCCCCGCTCGTTGCTCAGCGTCCGGAGCTCATCCGAGTGCGCCACACAGATCTCATGCAAGGCCGCCAGGTCACGGGAGAGGTCAGTGCGAGAGTGCTCGGCAGTGTCTGGAAGCTCAGGAACGTTCTTCAACAAAGTAGAAGACAGCAGATTTAGGGTGCCAAGACCACCTTTGGTCTTTCCAGCTAAACCTCCAGTCCATCTTTCTATTATGAATTATCTGTTTATTTTCTCCTCTTCACAGGCATGTGTACTGCAAGTTGTACTGCTAGGAGGATTCTTACTACAAGATCTGATACTGCTCTACCTTTGAGCTGACGAGAAACCTACAGCACATGGAGACTCAAACCCTCTAAATGAAGGGGAAATCCATCCATTAGGAGCTTTTTTTAATCTAAATGAGAGAAGAGCAACAAAATTCAGCAAAATCTGCTGTTACCTATCATGTAACTTGTAAAACTGATGATAAACCAATAATGCTGCAATTAAAACAGCAGAATAATCCAACAGATATTTTCAAACCAAAGTTATCAGAAACTGCATATAAAATCTATCATTTAAAGAAAACCCATGTGTCATAATATGCAGAAGTTGCAATTTAATCAGAAAAGGATGACATCTGGAACCTACCCAAATGCCACTCATGTTTATGTATTCTGAGATATCGTCTAGTCACTTCTGAAGGATTCATTCAGGATGCTTAGCACATTTTTTTATTTCACTTTTGAAAATGAATTATTGCATTTAAAATACATATATATAAAACATGATGATCTAACTCCTCTTACAGCTTTCACACATACAAAATAGTCACATTTTAAAAGGACACAGTGGCAGCAGTTCACTTTCAAACTACAATACGTAGAATGTACACTGAAGCTTTTGCCAGTGCTAACTGAAATTCAGCCTAATATTTTTTAAAGAAAAATTATTTTCAGTCCCTAGTCAAAGCCATATGACAAGTTATATATAAAAACTTCTGGTTTAAAAATATGTTTGTGAAAGGTCAGTATTTTTGCCTAATAGTACTAATCTCATAGCTATAGAATATATTTCAGCTTCTCATATTTACACTAAATTAATTCTTAAATTAATTAGAGGCACTAAATTAATAAAGTCTTAAGAAGACACTTGATGGTTTCAATTCCATATGACAGACCAGCAGTTTTTAAATATGTATTAAAAATGTACTCAGATAAAAGCATTCAGAATTATGTGGGAGCTGATGCATTGCTGAGCTACTTAGTAAGAGGTGTAAAAAATTATAATTAACAATTCTGCTGTGTAACTTCAGTAATTATTTTTTTAACCACTTACCCCAAGTTCATCCAAGAACATGATCATGCGATGCTTGTTGCTCTTGATGAATGGATTTACCCCTTCCATATATGGCTCCTAGTAATTTTGAAAAGTATTAATTAACAAATCAGTGCCAAGATCACATCTGAGGCAAACACAGTGTAGTCAGGCAAATGATACTGCAAAATGCTTATGTAAACTGGAATAATATCCTTTTTCAAGTATATTTCTAATGTCTGTTGTGCAGACAGTAAAAAGAGTATAGAATTTGCTATTTTCTTGTATTCAGAAGACTGAGAACCTGTGATTGAGAATTTTTCTTACAGATCCGCACTGATACAAATTTGCATCAAGGGGAGTGTCTCTAAAGACCTGTTTGCAGTGAACAGATGCTCTCTGTTCAGATGTATCATCAGAAATAAGTGCCTTCTTTCTTGTTTTGTCATTAATTCTTACATTCCAAGTTCTGTGTGTCAGAGAAACAACTTTCTCATGCCAGCCTGAAGTCATGTTAATTATGCTTAAGTCAACAGATATATTTTTAGCAATGTTTCAGCCTGGAAATTGAGACCAGTCACTGCTGGCATTCTCTTAGTCTTTTAACAGAAACATTATTGAAAGCTTGGGCTTATTAGTGCAACAGGTACACTTGACTTACAGCTTTCATTATGTTTAGCAGTATAGTATATATCTAGCTGATTGTGAGAGCTTTGAAGTACTCTACCACAGAAAACAGCAATTTAACAAGTGATAAATGCAGGAGTCAAAGTGGAGGAAGCGAAAGTCATTGCTTCTGTGTAAGAAAATAGCAACAAATTTTTTGCACGCATTGAACAGGAACATGTGAAAAGTGTACTGGAAACACAGTTCTAGGTTATTCTCTGTATGTAAAACTCTGTATATAAAACTATTCACCTTAGCTCCAAATTCAACCAGATTTGCTAAATTCTGCACAGACTTGGCGACCAGCGTCAGTGTTCTTGCAGCAGTAGGGGAAGGAGAATCTGGCAGGAAAGCAGAGTCATTTGCCATTACATTTAAAATTAACAGCAGTCACATGAAAATAAATTCTTTTCCCACTCATATTTTTATAGATTCTTTCTTAAAACAACTGCATGTGAAAGGTGTCACTTGGTAAAGTAAAATATATTGCTTTTGTAATGTCCAAAAGCCATGTTAATCTGATCATCTTATTTTATTTTTAATAATAGTAAACAGAACAAGAAGGCAAAATAAATAAGTGTTATTAAGAGTTAGGTGAAATTATAACCATTTGCTCAAAACTTGAGGAGTTTTATTTAAAGGAGGACTACTTGTTAAAACATTTACCTTTGAAATTAAAAAAAAAAAAGAAGGATGTTTACATTTTCCTTATTTGCTTACACCCACAGAAATGGGCACTGTCAAGTCATACTTTTAAGTTACTGGCAGCAGGAAAACAGAGTGAATGTTACATGCAATCGTGGCCTGTATTTCCATGAAACTCTAGACTGTAATCACTGTGACTATAAACACTTTACATTAACCACTTAAGTCAGTTAGAACTTCCTTTTCCGAAAAGGGATGCTACCCAGCAGTATCCTGCAAAATTACTTTTCTCTCCGTTTAAAGTAAATGGCCTGGTTGAAAGCACTTCACTGATAGGTTATACAGTCTGTAAGTTTCCTTTAACAGTAGTCAAGAATAATAGATGGAGAGAACTCAGCAGGATTGTAATAGACAAGCTCAAAACGCATTACTCAAAGAATAAAGTAGTTCTTTACACCTGCAGTCACAGTGCAACCCAAGTTAGGAGGTACCTAACTTGCAAACTACCCAAAGATAATAAAATGCCAAAGAAATTATCACTTGTTCCAGTCACGTTTCTCAAATGCCTTCTCCATAGCATGTACAGAAATGACTACTGTGTGAGAGAAAGGAACTTCGTTTGACACACTCCTTCTCATTTAGTACAGTTTTAAAGACTGATGGTAGAAAACATCCACATTGTCTTAAAAATTGTCCTTGAATAAAGAAAAAAGATTTATGAACCAGATTTTTTTATTATATCCTGTGTTTCCTATTTTTCACCCTTTCTGAAGGCCATCCCTCTCTCATCTTTAAGATCTTACATCTAAGGTAACTGTATTTAATGAGTCAACACACTACTCTGAAGGCTGGAAGCCATCTAAGCAGGACATTCAATTTGTTCCGTAATAATTTTCTAGGTGCACAAATGTATTCCAAACTCTGTAGACACATAGCAACTTTTTAAATCTTGTAATTTCAGAGATACCATTGCATTCAGCTATTAACTCTGGCATCGCACTGTATTGAAAGTGACATCTGAAGTTCCCATAATTACATTTTTCACACTCCTAAGATACATTAAACAATGCTAGACTTGACTCAAAATTTTATTATTAAATATCACAGAGGATGGTTTTTGGAATTTAAATTACATTGGGGATATCCACAATAAAGCCTTTGAGGGTGAAAGACATATACCCCAAGGAGAAGTCAGCCAAATGATGTGCATAACTTGACTTGAAACACAGCATTCAAAAAAACTTCCTACTTTGCTTTGTTACATACTACAGTGATTTCATGTCTCCTGCTGCATAAAGTATAGATTCGATCTGAGGCACATAGTCACCTGAGATGATATTAAACATCCTTGGATTCAGGATAGCAGGACAAATCAGTCGAAGAAAAACAAAGCCACTGAAATGAAATAAAATTGTATTTTGTTCAAAACCATTAGAAAATTAATGTAAAATTGTGTAGTCTTTGAGGAATAAAGTTAATGGGGAATCTTGAGACAAACACCAGCACTAGCCTGTGCTCTGTAAAAATATAAATTAAGATCATCATGCTACGATTGTATGAACTGCAATGAAATCTGAAAGAAGAGGCACACTGATTTCCCAGTAAAGGTGAACTGTTGAAATTGTATAGAAAGAAATTAATTGTCAAGTAATAATGAAGCCAATCCCAGACCATGCTCACCTCAAAAAGGAGCTGCCCTTGGTCTCTGACCTCCCAAAAATTCTCCACTGTCTGCTACTGCAAGTTATCTATCCCACAGTCACCCACTTCCCTATGCCAGTGTAAGCTGGCCTGCAGGAGTGGATGGGCAAAAAGATCTCTCTTGGCAGAACACACCTTTAGGTCAGCTTCAGCTATCCACTATCCTGATACACTTCATTTGAAAAATAAGGGATCTACTACTTTCCACCAGTAAGGAATTGCTGCCATTTTAGAAGCTGGGAAAAGTTCTGTTCTAACTGCAGAACTAGAAATTCATTCAACAGGAACCCAGAATAGGCTTCAGCAGCATGAGAAAAAATCTGTCTTCCTGTTAATACCAGAGGTCAAAATCATCACTCAGGTTAACCTCAGCTCCAGCTAGTTGCTGTACAATGAAGTGAGATACAGATCAATTAAATAAATCTGAGACATCAGCAATTTTGTCCTTGGACATCAGCAGCAGGCTGGATTTCACTGCAGCAATACCAGAGCCTGACTCCTAATGAAAGCAGGAAGGGAACCTTGCCTCTTGTAAAGCACACAGTTAGGGAAATGTCTACATTTCCTTGAAGTGACAAACAATAGTGAAGTTGATGCACCTTCTTCAAGTCCAAGACACCTGTTCTGTTACAGATGTATCTTATCTCTCTAAGAAACACAAGTTATGGGCTAGTAAAAAAACAGTTCCTGGCTAGAGGTTAAGCTAAAATACTTCCCCAGGTGAGAATTCAAAGCTATGACTCAGTAATTGATTTTGAAGTCATGGCACATATACCAATCACTCTTTTAAGAGTGCACAAATTTGACAGCCAACAAGGTACACATCTACCAGAGACCCTGCTGACAGGGAAGACCTCATGCTCCTTACCTTTGTCAACCTGCCTTACATTAGGAATGAGTATCTCTAAGGGAGTTTTAAATCAGAGACAAATGGTAGCACATTCTGACTGATGTGATAGAGAAGATACCCAGATATCAAAAAAACTGTCCATCTGCCTCTGAATATTGAATCATTCTTAAACCAGTAACAGTGCAATGAAAGGTAATAAACATTACTGAAGGCTGTGAAACTGCATTTCAGAGAGAAATCTCTAGTACCCTCTTGTGAAAATGGAATACCACAAAAGCAAGTGATAAAGTATTTTTAGCATCTAGTGGAGACCACTGGGAAAACTCTGAAAGTGAGCTGTGTGTCCACTAAGGAAAACCACATGGTCCTCTTTGGAGCTGGGGAGGAACAGCCAGAGATAAGGAATTCACTACTGACCTTTACAGCCTTCCTGCAGCTTAGTCCCTCAGAGTAAAAGGAGCTCTCAGAGTAGGAGCAGTCTCCATTTGAAGGCAATGCCGCTTCACAGTATGAAACACATAAAGCTTCTGGTGTCAAAATGATAAATACAAGCCAAAGACAAATGCTCTTAAAGATCCCTCCATGGGAGATAAAACTCTGCTAACCATACAACTGCCTGACACCACAAAAAGGAAAGCTGTGGCTCTGATATCCTTAAAATCCCTGCCTGTTTAGAAAAAAATGTCAAGACCACAGCTTTGTCAAAGGTTTTTGTTTGACAAACAGAATTAGAACTTTTGTATTGCGCTGGTTTAACAATGTAGATTGGAGTTTTGGTAGCTGGTGTGAGTTCAGAAGAGCCACGTTCTGTAACCTCCAGCAGCATTTTCAGAGGAGCTCCAGAATATTTCAACATGATTGGGCTGTAGTGCTACGAATTTGAAGTTAAAACCATTAAGGTAAAGCTATACTGACCTCTATACTACATCATTTTATTCTGGCAAAGCTCTAAGAACAAGACCAAGAATCCAGAAAGTTCAATCTTTAATTGAGACATTGTGCTTCATCATCATAAACATCTTAAACACCTGTGGAAGTTCATACAGTTTTGTCACTGAAAGAAACATAGATAAGCACACTGCAGTATGTCTTCAACAACGCTTGAAAGAACTATTTCCAGGATAAGGTTGACAAGTAACTTACCTAACAACTCTGGTTCTCATGGTAGTATTAGCTGGCCATTTGTTTTGAACAGACTTCTGCAGGCACCCATAAATATACCTCAATGTCCTGCAGAAATAGTAGCTAATTACCCACTCCATTAAACTTACAGAATCAAAATAGCTGGTCAGCAAGACTAGACCAACCTCCTACTTGATGCAGAACTATTATCAACTTTGTAATAATAAGTTAGACAAATCTTTAACTTATAAATTAAATCCTAGTTAAAGTTAACAAATGCATTAAAATAATATTTTAAAATTATATATAATTTTATATAGATAAAATTATTATAATAGATATATTTTAAAAAGTAAATTTATAAATGACAAGGAAAATCCATTCTGTGCAATTCTGTGATCATTCAGATGTGCATTAAATGTTTTGTAACTGTTCTCTTAAGCAGTAGTTCCTTTTTGAAAAAAGATCATTTTGATGGTTGGTTTTTCTTTTCATTTCTCTCTTAACTAAACAAGAACTATTCTTTCCATACATGATGCATAGTGAAAAAAGCTAAAAAGTTAAGCACCACAGCAATAGTCCTCTCCCATTAAAAAAAAGGACATTTGTGGTGTATTTCAGAAAATGTTGATCACTGCATCATATACTTAAAAGGACTGCAATTTTCAATGTTAACCTTGTCAGCCACTAACACAAAAGAAGGTTCCATGCTATTCCAATTACTCCAAATTGAGTGGTTCATATACTTTAAAAGCTAATGATACAATGAAAGAAGACTCTGCACTATCCACTTTTTATTAGATGATTCAAATCTGAGGTATGAAAACAAGTTACTTTATAAATTAAAAGAAGCAGGGGAAAAATGGCCTCTGCATTTCCCTAGCAGACAAAAATAGGCATAACATGGTATCACTGTTACTACCTACCTGTATTATTAATATGCTGTTAATAATTCCACCTCTTTGTCAGAGTTAAAAAGACTGACAAATACATGTCATTGTCTGCTAACTACTGTTTTCCATTTTTTTGCAAAAATGAAATTAATTATTTTAATACTATTTTGTCCCTGATTTCTTGAGTGTAGTAGCTTCTTCTTTAAAAGAAAACCAAATGTGCCAGCCAGAGGCTTTTGTAAAACACTAGAAATTCCCAGAAGTGTTATTTTCCCCCATCTGTTTTCCTCTGTCTCTATACAGCAACACCAAGATAACTCAGTAAGAACATTGTTTTAAGGTGCAATGTAATTAATGGAAACGGGAATTTTCAAATATAAATCTGAACAGAAAAGTGCAAACTTACGGGGGCAGTATCTCCGCAGCCATGAATATCTTCTCCACCAATTCTGAAAGTATACTGAGTAGATGTGCCAAATTAGTGTTTACATCTTCATTTTTTTCTAACTTCGAGGGATTTAACTAAAACAGAAAAAGATTAGATTTCTTCAGCTACATATATATATATAGTTTCTGAATATTACACATTGAATACTTTCAAAGCAAATTAAATATTCTGCTACTGTACAAGTCTCTTACAGAACTCAAGCATGTTTCAGTGACTTGTCAGGAAATGTGAAGCAACAGTTTTAAATTCTTATACACATATCTGGCTTTTATCAGCTTGAATATTCACCACTTTTAATCTGTGTAACTTTTTTGTCTCTCTCAATCCAAATTTCTGATGACTTACATCTTTTCCACAATGAAGTTGAAGTGAAAAACAGGAGTTAGGAAGGTCATTTTTAAGAGTTTCAGTATCAGTAACAACCATTTAATATCAGGAATTTTACAATTAAATCAGAAGTTCTGACCTTGACTTCTATAATATCTTAGGTTTAACAAGAGTTACCTAGATTAGGACATTCAGCAACAGCTACTGAATGCCTGCTAAAGAATTAAAAGAAATTTTGATTTAAAAACTTAGTAGGTTCTACTATGAATAATGTTTGAAGCCAAAATCAAGGAAAAAAACTCTTAATCAAGGAAAAACAGATATTTAGTTCCTGTATTTCTGATGTAACCAATTAAATGTCTCTACAACCAATATTTAATGTAAACACAACATTTAACAACCAATGGATTATTGTGTCAACAAATCAAAATGTTCAAATACACAGTTTTAAGGTATCACCTCACAGGACTGCTTGCTCTCCATGATCTTTAATATGGAGTCTTTCAGTGCATGATGAACAAAACTTGTTGCTGTGGCTTTCATATACTGCTCCATAAGTGTGCTTGCTAAAGTGGTGGCACGGAACAAGGTAGTAGCTTCATCTGAAAAAAGAAATTGTAAAGAGAAAAACTGAGAAAAGGAGACATCAAAAAGAGAGGAAGAACATGGTTACTCTTTGACATAAGCTACAATTCAAGGAAAAAAAGGATAGCACCAGAACCCTTTCCTCCCCACCTGCCCAGAATTCCAGTAAGCTTTTGTGTGATTTAGTGCAGTACCTTCCATGCTTATCTCCCTGTCATTTAGTGTTCGTAACAACAAGGACTCAAGCTTTTCATGAAGAAAAATCTTCAGTAAAATGCCAGCCAACAGTGTTCTATCCTGTCCACAAACATGTGATAAGGCATAGACTACATGAAGTTCTTTCTGGAGTATAAGCTGAAAGAAAAACAATTTTTAAATATTCAGAAGCTTCTCCTTACATATAACAGCTTTGGAAAAATATTATATTATGTACCTATATATCTATGTATATATAGCTGTCACTTAAAAATATTATTTGATTACATCAACCAGTGTTACTGAGATCCCTCTCAACCAATGAAAAAAATAAGTTTCGACAGATAAACCATGGATGGAAAAACTTAAGTTCATACCTCTTTAAACTCATTGTACTCTTCTTCTGGCATGATCTTCTCCATGGAATATCGTGCTCGAACACGCAAAGATCCTGGCTCAATACCCTTTAATGGTACATGGGAACTGAGTTGAAACCACTCATCTGTTGCATGTCCTTTCTGTAATCGGCTTAATTGGCAGCGCATAAACACTTAAAGAAAGAGAAGAGTTGTTCAGGTACGTTATCTCCACCAACACAGTGCTACTACTTAATAAAAAATAGTTTTATTTTCAGCACATCATCATATTTCAGGAAAAAAATACCAGCAAGAGTAAACAAAAAGTTTTTCATCACTATATTAATGGATTCATTCTCCCTTCAATGGCTTAATAGTGTCTTGTAAACTGAAGAAGAAATATATGGCAATCTGTAAAGAATGTATAAATATAAATTCAAAAATGCCACATGAATATTGACATGGTTTTCCTAGTAATACCCAAGTAAGTAGGTGAAACAGTGGTACCCTGAAAGTCCAGCCAGAAGTCAGAAACTAAAAAACAGGTTGAATCTTTAGAATTCACTACTCCCTTTTCAGTCTTGGGCTGACACCACCATCAGGGTCTGTTCAGATTTATCATTACAGTGTTCCTATGGTATTCCCAAACACTGACACACACATTAGTTTTACAATAACTCCACTCTAAGTAACAGTTTGTGTGTATAGTTAAAAAGTGTTCCAAAGCACTTGCTGACTACATAATGAAAATCAACTCAAGAATAGTCAAATCATTAACTGGTGATTGATGGTACACTGAAATTAACAAGCAATGACCTGGACTGCAGCTGATGTCTGGTGCAGCAATGGGCCAGCCAGCTACAGCAGCTGGGAGGGAACACAGGCCCATCCAGAGCAGGAACATATGATTCTGAGTGGAGGGGTTTTCTCCACAAAGAAAGGCCCATGCACTTTCAGAGGCAGCACTGTGCCTGTGAAACAGCCACCATGCTCCAAGAGAAGTCCACAATTAGTTTTACATTTAACCTATCTGACTGCATCTCTCAGTCAAACACGCTCTCTTTCCATGACAAAGATATTTGTGGTAACTTTCCTCACATGAAAAACAAAAAAGCCATAAAACCAAGAGCTTATTTTTTTTACATTTCTGCAAAGCCAATACACTAATCTGTCTTGCAGAAACTGTCAACAGTTCCAAGAGATTTCTCATTGCCCCATTGTTGCAATACATAGCAGGATATAATTTGACACTAGAACAGAAAAAAACTGTATTTATAATGCCTCATTCATATTGTATGCTGCCTATTTCATAACTTTTGGAGATGATGAACTGATAGAAGTTAATGCATTTACATAAGTCAAACAGCATGAAAAACAATCACCTGCTACTTATCACCAGTGTGGACAGAGTGTCATTAGACTACGTAATAAATTGACTTTCCTAGTATGCTTCTCCACCTCAAAACTCACGATCCACATCTAAGCAATGTGCTTTTCTTCTTATTTACCTGCACATTTTTACTTGTCCCTCAATGAGAGGAATGGTGAATGAAATACAGGACCTAGGATTAAATTATGATTTAGTTTTTCTCTGTGCTTACAGTAGCACTTCTTAACTATAATATAAATAATATTAATTTACTTGATCTACTTATGTTTTTTTAAAAAAACATACCAAATATCTGTACAAGGACTGCAGAGTAATTGTTATCATAATTTGTATTATATGACTTTGAAGAAATAAGACTTTTTTCCTGTTTATAATGTTACATTGAATTGGCAGGCTCCTTTCAGCAAGATGCTTCTACTCAACATGAATTAATTTGAAATTAATCACTGTAGTGCAAAACCAAATCAGAATCTCCACTCTAGTTCAATACATTGTCGTGTTGTCCTTCCAGACCTACTAATTCAACTATGAATAGTAGCTGATGGAAGTCTACTAATAAATTCTATGACTTTGGATATTGCAAGTCATATTACGTATATATTTGAGTAAGTCCTTATGCAATTTAAAATAAGAGAAACAAAAAGAAGTGAATAGAATTGATGCAATTGATGCTGAACTGTTCAGTATAATTTCTGTCTATCTGGAATACTTTCAAAAACTCTTAAAGTAACTATGGAACATTCTTAATAGGTGAACTGCAATGTAAAGACCTGAAAACTCAGGAAAGGTTTTAAAATACTGAAAAGGCAGCCTTCATTCATGTATCATTTTGGTATTTAAGTTTTGCATTATGATGGAAGAAACAAAGTAGTGAATCCAACAATTAAATTTTGGACCTTCAATCCACATTGCATGGAAGGAAAAGCAAGCAGAAAAGATGAGTTAACCCAATTAATAACTGGCAAGATGAATAGCAGCAGCTGTACAGGACTTCCACTTCATACCATTCCACAGGTAACATCTGTGGCTGAAAAGGAAAGGAAAGCTGTTTGGTTAAGGAAAGGAACCAGTTATCTTGCTTTTGAAGAGTTACAGGTTTATTTTGGCAGTGCAACACCACGTATGTCAGAGAAGATGTGGTTTAGCTTATTTTATCCCAGTGAACTTCTCATACTTCATAGGGCTGGGGATGTAAGCAGAGGTGAATGTTCATTCAAGGTGACTTAGTGTAATCTTTATCTCAAAACGAGAGAGTTATGCTGGATTATGATTATGCTATAGAAGTGTAGATAACTGCAGCAAAGAAATTCAGTCAATCCTGCCCCTGACCTAGAACAGGAAGCCTTCCATCACCTGAATGCATAGAACAAACAACAACATCTCCTTAATCTGAACAGAGATGAGGAAACTACAAAAATACTTTCAAAGAAACTATTGAAATATCCAACTCAAGAATTAGCCTTTTAAGATTCTCTTTCTAACCAAGGCTTTGGTTCAGACAGGTAAACAGTTTTCCAGCTCAAATGAATTCAAGACCAAGGTCACAACTGCAATTACAGCCTTTTAGTCTGTCAGAGAGAATGCATCTATTCCTCCTGCTATGCAGAAACTTTTCTAATGAGAGGAGGAGAAAGAGATCTGAAATTAAATCAGATTCTGCAAGACCATTCAAAATCAGTAGTAAATATCAATGTGGTTTTGGTTCAACTGGGCAAAACCACCAATTTCATGTAGTGGTTTTGATTCACCAATTTGAAACTTTTTCAGACATAAAGGAAGCCTAGCTGCTCCTCTCAAAGAATCACTTCTTTGGGTTGTCTTTAGTGCCAAAGCAGCACAACCTACTTTGGCTAAGGTTTCCCTACATATCTTAATAAACCCCAGAAAATCAAAAATCAATAAATAGCACTGGTATAAATTACAGGCCAGTAACACAATATATGCAAACTGAAAACAACTGCAGTAGATTATATATACTCTGACTGTCTTGGAACAGACAGCTCAGAACATAAAGGAAAAACAAACCCTTGGAACAAATTTGAAGAGGGCAGGGAGAGCCATCCTGCCCTGCAAGCATCAAAGAGGGGGCACAAGGCTGAAGCTGCTCCAGAACAAGTATACTGGGAAATGAGATACCTTGATGAACCAAGGAAAAAAAAACAAAACCACAAAACTAAACTAAAAGTACTGTGTAGGAAGAGACCTGACCTTAAAAATACATATTTTTCTACCAAAAATTTTCAAATCCACATTCTTCAAACCCTTTCTTTTCTAGGAAGCTGACAGATTCTACCACCTTGCTGTTGATTTGCTGGAACAGAAAACCACATTAAAGAAGCACCTGCCTGGCTAACATGAGAAGAAAATACAGATCCTTTCCCATTCAAAATGACATCGAGGTAACTTCAGATTTAAGCCAAAGAATAGTAATAAGGAAAGAAGGCAGGTGAGGTAAAATGGAAAGAAAAAAAAAGAAAATTTTCTTCAGAGACTGCTGAGATTATTTTTTAATCAAAGAACTGCACCCTTCCCTACCTCACGGGAAGCAACTAAAAACCTGAAAAGAAATTCAGCGTAATTAGACTCCATGGAACTTAACATTTTACGAAGCAGACTAGTGTAGAAAATTTCTCTTTGCTCTTGGATTTTGATAAGCACAGTCACTGTGTAGCAATAGTTACTATAGAGCAGAGCTATGTCAGACATACAGGACTGGTGTATATCAGTGGAAGTTCTCATTATAAAAACATTAATGAAAAGCCAGTATGACACATCGAAAACAGACATACACAGTTTGGTGAACCTAAAAACATACTTAATTCCCTTGTGACAATCCTTGACAAAAGCAATGATAACCACAGAAAGTATCCATTGCTGAAATATATATGCACATTTTACAGAAAAATACTTACATATATCTGGATCTTTACTTTTCTTTGTTTTGTTACTAAGACTTATCTCAAATCTATTAATATCAGATGAAAGATCACTAGGAGAAAAGACAGAGAGCTCAATTAATACTTTATATGGCAGGCATTTAAGCTTTTCCTAATTTCATTTCAATCCTGAGTTATCACTATCAGCCACTTATATCAGCAAAGATAGGTGTCTACAGAAAATTCTGCCCATGCAGAATTTCTCTGAAAGGTTGCTTCTGTATATTCTGTATATACATATATACAGTATTTTTTAAAATACTGTAAAACAATAAAAATGCGTTAAGAATCTTAAATCAAATAGAAATTAAAAGTGAAATTCACTAATTCAAGATAATTAAGACTTACTCAAAGACAAATTCTTCAGACCACACAGGGTTTTGTCCTTCCCTGATGTGTGTTTTTGCTACCTGGACACTGTTCAGGTAGATGTTACAATATGGATTTGTAAAATGCTTTACTGGGAGTGTATGAGCTTCTTCTACATGCAAAATGAGACTGCTGACCTGAAGAAAAAATTAACAATTAATTTTTTGTTGCTAAAATACAAAGCACATGAATGAATTATTTTAAATCCTCTATGCAGAGGCTTAATGTTAATATGTGAATACTGAATACAAAACTCTTTATTAGAAGAGCAAAGACCAAAGGTATTAGAGCATTTTAAGAAGCACAAGGAACAAAGTAAGAGTAATATAATAATTACTGAAAACAAATATCCAGACCCATGTTTTTAATGAATCTTGGGTTTTTATTTTAAATTCATTTTTGAGGTATTAGGATTTGCAAATAACTACTTTTCCAGAGACAAAAAATTTTACTGAAATGGAAGACTGGCACTTTTGAGTACGAGCCATTAATAATTCCAAATACAGTGGTTTATTGTTTGGTGCTTTCCTAACATATTATGTAAAATTCTCTTGTGCAACAGATTATATATTATCACATTTATGTAGATAAGCACTGTCTCTTGAAGAATTCCCTTATTGCTTTGCTTTTGCACCCTGAAGCTCCCAACTGCACCTGTCACTTTATCTGTAAAGTCACCTAATTTAGTTCAGTTTCAGTTTTCAGATTCAGAAGTATCCAAACTTCTTTAAATGCTCACAGCCAAGCAGTTGTGGTTTATTACTTTTTATTCACCCTTTTATTCCCTTCTCTACTGCCTGTAACAAATAACTACATTCAATATTCCCAAAATTAAATCATACCAGGAGTTTTGAGTATTTCCCTGTTATTCTCCAATCATTACAGACATAGCTATTTTAGACTGACAGCCCTCTCTGAAGAAATTCTTGCGTATATGGCACTTCCAAGAGGCCAAGAGAAATTAAGACACAAGCATGGCTCACCATGTATTTGTTACATAAAATGAGTATCATTAGTTAAATAACATGTATTTATATATAAATGAATTGTAAATAATGAGTATTTTATGTATGTGTCATATAAATTTTTATAAATATTTTTGTTTCCATGTTTTATGAATTTTTATGGTTTCCCATGTAAGGCGTATTTGAAAAGCTGCTGATTTCTTTAGACTTTTATTCAGGATTTGCTACTGTTGAAAGGAAAATTCTGAAATTCAGGAACATGATTTTGCACAGAGGAGACAAAATATTTCTCTACATGCACCTCCAACCCCACAATATCAGCTTCACCTGACGCAGACGTTTATTTGATGTTCCTGGACTGGTTTTTCTTAAACTGCAGAACACCTGCAGAGCTTTCATCCAGTCCTAAGAGAGAAGGATGCAGAAGAATGTAATGAAACCAAGTCAGACAGAGCTTCTTGGAGTAGAACAGACATATCTGCAAAAAGTATCTGAATTTTCTCTTTAGCATGGCAAAACCTAAGTTTTAATTCCACTGTACAAAAGTCAGATTATTTAAGCAAATTTATTATCTTTACTAAGCAAAACCTCATAAAGAATTTGCAAATCTGAACCATTTTCTTTTACAATTATCAAGTGTTACAAATTGCTATACAGTGTGACCTTTGCCAATTTTCCAGTGTAGTGATACCATAAGAAATTGCAAATTGTCTATAAAATTTAGCAAAATTTGTTTGCTTCTGAAAAAATTGCATTTAACAGGCCAAATTGGTCTGATTATTCTCTCCAGTACTCCCATAAGGCAGTCATAACACTGTATACTTCAAACAAAAACTGAACAATTAACAGAAAAACACAGAGCATATATCCAACATTCTCCAGTTTTAATCTGGAAGGTGGAAGATACATGACAGCCTCATTCTTTAGTTACTCTAGTCTCCCAGCCATTAAATCCTGTACATTTCTTGCAAAGCACAAAATTTACGTTTTGACCCACAGTCTTCTCTTGAGTCAGTATCTCGAAGATCTGCCATCTATTCTCAAAGTACAATTTAACACTGTCATTAAAACCATCAATCATTCTTCACAACTTCTTCCACATTTTAAAAATAAAGGAATATGTGCTGCATTTATTCCCAGCTTTGTGATTAGGCTTCAGCTTTCAAATCTTTCCAAGGAAAAGCTTTCAGCTACATCCCACCAAGTTTCTAATTTTTCTAGAAAATAAAGAAAGCTGAGCTGAAACAACGTGTTGTATATGAACGCAGTTTCAATACCAAAACTAAATTAAATCAAATGTTCAAGAAACAAGACAGGATATTTTATCCTCTACACATTCTTAATTCTTTTACTTTTTAGAAAACAAAATATTTTACAGATATTGCAAAAATTAAGGAGCATGGCACTTAATTTATATATTCTCAATTATGATACAGCATACTGCTTCTTAAAGACAGTATTATGATGACAGTATTATGACAGTTGTATGATAAATATCAGTACATCATTCTTATGTCATCTCTGCAAATTTAACAATTTGCATTAATTGTGTGCTTTACTTTATATTTAGCATACAAAAAATACTATACTTATAGAGACTTCATGCTCTGCTGAATACAGTCTGTTATGAGTGCTCTAAAAGGCTTTCATCCCATTCAAAGAATATCAATTAGAAAATGTATTTTCTAATGCAACATATACATCAGAGCTGTGAACTTGCAGAGCTTAAAACTTAAATAAGAACACTGTGTCACTTTAGATACAATCTGCTGGTAAACTAATTTCTCAGAAGTAGGCTTCTATCCCACAATTCTTAATCAGTGAACATAACTGTTAAGATAGCTAGTCATTAAAGACACCCTATAAACCAAATAAATCTTACACTGAGCACCATCAGGGCTGAAGACTGTGCATGACTACAAGTTAATATACATGGCAAATAACTGGAAAAAGGCAATTTAATGACTGCCTGTTACTTTGGTCACTGGGCATATATACATGCATTAGTATTTTATTTATTTCACTCTGAAGTAAAACCCTCACTTATTATGTTGTGTTTAGTAACCTGGGAAAGACCTGAAGAGTAATTTTTTTCTTCTGAATTGTACTATGTCAAAAAACATATATGCTTTCCAGAAACAGGAAACAGAAAACAGAAAACAACTCAAGTTCTGCGCGTGGGACCTGACTGGAGCTTGTCAAAACCGAAACCCTGAAAAACAGGTAATACAGGTGCTGGATTTTCAGCACTAACCTTTCCCCTCAGAGATCTTCTAGTAGTTGATTTTAACATCTCCTATACAACCACTAAATATTTGTGATACATTTGCTTCCTTTTTCAGAAGAGCAACATCACTGAACAACACAAGATAAAAAGTTACTTTTTTTACACTTAGCAAATAAAAAAGATCTCACCTGAGCTTGTTCTGGAGTTTCGCCTGCAAAGTAAAAGATGTAATGCTCTTCACTAAAGTGCTGAACTACTATCTGAAAACAGTTTGGCCTTAAAAATAAAAAAACAACAAAAATTAAGTTTAATTAATCTTCACATTTTAATGGACACCTTCACTTGATCTGTGCCAAAACGAAGTTTACACTGAACTAACAGATTTCGCTGTTTGTCTGTAAGGTGCAGTGAATAATTGAGTCAATTTTTGTTCATCTACATGTTACCATCACACATGGAAAGAGGAAGAATGCCAACAAGACTTCTCAAATCTTCAAAAACTACTTTTTTTTTTTAATGTATTGTGTCATTTTAAGAAAACTAAACAGTACATGCAGCCTGTTTCAGAATATTGACACATTTTTAGAATGGTGTGTATTGAACAAGCATATATGCTGTCTTACAATCAAAACAAAAAAACAGCCATCTGAAAAAACTTGTCAACAAGGATTATTACTAAGTTTAAAAGCAGCAGAGGTTCAGCATTAATTCACAACCAGTTAATCATACATTAAGGATTTTTCTTTCAGGAAGCAGAATTAACCTAAGGAGTCCCCTGTATGAATGTGTCCCACAGATCTCATCACCAGTGAAATGTGTACTACATCATACACGAAACATCCGAGTGTATGTCACACAAACCTCTAGACCTTAGAGGTCTAGAGTACAGAAGTACAGACTTCACTGTACTCTTGAGAAAAGGGCAGAGACAGTTTTTTATCAGCTACTTGAAGTGCAGGAGGAATTTTGTCTCAGCTGCACTTCCTCACCAACAGCTTCCTAAGCTCCTGCAACCATGCACATCCTTCTACACGTTTAAGTACCACCTAGCACCTCACTATGCTCCAGCCCACAATATAGGGTTTCTTAAAAGCTGTTTAGGAGAAAAGAAACAGAGTATTTATTGATATACAATATGTATCAAAGCCGCCTGCCTAATTGTCAACTACATTGGGAACATTTCAGTAATTCTTTTAATAATCTTTATCTGTATCTGTACTCCTCATTCCAGTAGTTAGATGTTGGAGTTTTTCAAAATAATTATGAAGATTCTAAAAACCTACAGACAGGGCAAAGCATCAGAAGAAATGTCACTAATTTTAAACATTTGTCTATAGTTTTTTCACAAAGTAACTAGAAGTTGACTACATGTAATTCTTCAATAAATATTAAGATCCTTAGGAAAACCAGAATTTCTAACTTCTATCACTTAATACATAAGTAAATGTGGTTATTTCTTCCAAAAAAAACTCTAATACAGGCCAGTAAGGTTGTTTTTGTAACTCTCAATGAAAAAATATATAAACTCTCTTCTTAATTTCTAGTAATATCTAAAAGACTTCTGATTCTCAACTCTCTTGCTCATAATCGCTTCTCTTGTGGTCAGCATATTTTGAATATCAAAACAATACAGTAAATAAGAACTGATGTGTAAGTCACTCTGAGTATAATTGTGCAAAAACAATCTCTGAGGATGTTTACTTGTTCATACAAACTAGTATACTACAAAGTACTTCTTTTAAATAGAAAAGCATCTACAGACTTCCAACTAAGTTAGCTTTCAAATATCAAAATAATGTAGAACTTTTAGAATTTAAAAAAATTCTTTATCTTATTAACTCTTGATGAAATAGGATTACAAAATCCGATGTCCTACCTGCCAAATAAACTGTCATGTACTCCGTAGACAGAACACACACTAAGGTCTATTAGTCCTTTGGGTTTTGTGGCACGTTTTTCACTTTCAAAATAAATAAGCTGGGCATCATTTCCCTCTAATATAAAGTACAAGTTTTTCCATCTCTTTCCTTTACCTGTACAAAAATCAAGCAAACGGTTATAATACTGTCTAAAACAACATGTAAATTTTGTAAATTAAGGAAACAGAAGAGGGCAGTAAAGTTTCTGTCAAATTCCAAATAGAAGAACAATGTACAGATAATGCTTGAGTTATAACATCAGTATATACATTCAGTTTTATACAAGATTACTAAAACCAGACCCTCTTTACAGATGCAGGCAGAGTTGCAAAAGGTTATTCAAACATTTTCAGTGCTTTCAACAGCATCATGCAGTGCATGTGAACTGCCCCAACAGTAAGCTCCTCTCAGCGTTACACATGTATCTACACAGACTGCAAATACTGACAGTGTGGACCCCATTCATTAGATTTTTTTTTTTTAAATTGGACTCTTGACGTTAGAAAGTTATTCCTGAACTCTGACCAATGTTTAACAGATTGCATTACAATACCTTAAAACATATAGCTGAAGAACAGAAATGGAAATATTTTATATGCAAACTTAAATCAGAATCAACCCACAAGCACACCTGTATGTAAGAATTTGGCTGGTTCCACTTGCTGCAGAGAAAGGTTATTTGTATTACAAGCAATGAGGAGCATTTTGCAACAAACAAAAGTTTCAGCCTTTATTTTATACTTTAATCATCATAAATCCACTGGGTTGTCAATAAACTACTACCAACATTGCTTTCGAAATACAAATGTAACACTCATTTATTACACCATGACTCCCAGACAGAAGAGTGATTTTATTGCATTTATTCCATATACACTATGTGCATCTCTCTACAAAAGAGTACTCCAATTTGCCTCTATTTTAGCCTAATTTTTTCAAGTCATTCTCATTTCATTCCTTACTCTGTGGCATATCTCTACAGAATAAGCCTTCTCAGCAAATTAGATACTTCTCTTGTTCTGTTCAGAAGGTATAGTTAGGGGTGGTTTGGGGTTTTTTAATGTCTCTTGTATTAGGCTGTATGTAAACGCTTACCTTCTTTCTTGCATTTGGTCACTATCCAGAATACCACCTGTAACTTATCTTTCTTGTCCATCTGCAGAAATTTTGATACTGATATATTTTTTTTATGTCCATTAATGCTGATTTTTTCAAAAAGTAGAAATACAACAGTCTGAAGGGACTAGCTTTCTCAAAACTTCAGACTTGTTCAATGGAAATTCTTAAGAGTAACACTGAAGATTACACTGAAATAAGCCAAGCCAGCTTTTAATGTGCTTAGTTTATGTTATGCTGTCAGCGTTAGAACCTAAAAAGTCACTATATCCTTTGTATGGCAGACTGTGCATTTTATATTTAAGATTGAAAACATACAACCTGACTTAGAATAACAAAATTAAACCAGCTGTTGTCTGCAGTGAATGTACAGATTTACACTATTCTAGCTCTCTCAAAACTATCAAATAGAACTTAGTGAGTTCCATATTAACCACACTTTATGAAAATATATTTCATTTCATGATTTTGAATGCTACCTTTGACAAGAATGCCTAGTTTTTGTGCTGTGTTGATTTTTTCAGAACTGCCAACCATAAATTTTACGCTGCATATAATTTCATGTATTACACTGTTCTATTCATCTGCTACTTAAGGAAAGAGATCTTCCATACTCCTTACACACTTTCTAGAACATTTTGCCTACTTCAATTTCGTTCTAGTACTGCTAAACTCACTAAATTCAGCCAGGATGTGCTTATCTCTGCTCTCTAGTGACCAACAATAGGGCACAAGGAAATGGAAAGAAGTTGAATCAGGGAAAGTTCAGATTAGACTTTAGAAAAAAGTTCTTCAGTGAGGAGGTGGCTGGTCCTTGGACAGGGTATGCTGGAAACGCTCACAGCCTGACAGGGTTTAAGGAGTATCTAGATCATGCTCTTAGTCATGTGGTTTAGCTTTTGGTAGACCTGCAAGGAGCATGATCTTTATGACTCCCTTCCAATTTAAGATACTGTATGATTCTATGACCCTTATCTGCTTTTTTTCTTCCTTTAAAAAATAAGAGGCAAACATAACTCACTTTTTTTCAGAAGATAACCTTTTTTGACAATATTTTTATAAAAAGCATCCTTTGTTTTCCGACGAATTGTATTGTAGATTTCTTTTCCATCCACTGTATCATTAAGCACTTGTTCTTGGTGCTAGAAAACATATCAGAAAAACATACTTTAAGCTCTGAAATTGCCATTAAAAAAATGCATCCTATGAAGCTGAGATTAGGATCACCTTAATGAGTGGTACTATTGGTCTCTCAAGCATTTTACTAAAGCATTCATTTTTCATACAATACACTTGCTAGAAATGTACTATAACTCTTTCCCTATTTCCAAAACTGAAAGAAAATAGGAGTTTTCAATATAGAGCAACTTGGACAAAGTAAGTCCTTTTCATGTAAACAAAACCCCAAAACGTGACCTTTCACTGTGGTTTCACTTTGTTAAAATTTATGCCAGTCTTTGAAGGTTTATCTAGCTTCTGTCTTCTACCAAAGGTCATAGGCCTGAGTAATCATGGACAAACTCTGAAGCAACAAAAATGGTGCAGATCATAATAAAAACCTTCTCAAAGTGGCACATTAGAACTCACATGCTGTAACTGAGCAGAACTCAACAGATGAAAGCAGAAACAGGAAACAGAAAAAAGATAAATTCATACCAAAAATGGGAGTATCTAGAAATGCAAGTAATAAGTATCATCAAAACCCAAGCCAGGTCTGACCTTACTAAGTAAGCTGATCAACAAAAGCTCTTTAGCCATAAAAAAAACAATAAAAGCAGGACTATAACGTAGTAAGGACATCGCTGAGATGAAAAGAGAAATATGAACTGGCTCTTACATAATATTCTATCTTTCTTCCGGCGCAAATATCTGCAAGAATTACAATTTTGATGAAAACAAAAATAGAAAGATGAAGAATATTTTGGTAATATTAATAGGAATTATAGGACATACAATGGAAGCTGTATCTATATGTTACGAAATGATAATGTAACATAACATCATTAACATAATTATCTGTTAAGATAATGTCTGTAACATAAGTACACAAGGAGTAGTGCACAAAACAAGACATCTAGTGACAAATATTTTAAGTATTACATCAGACACAGGAATTCCATCAGATTTTTAATTCTTTTTCCCCTCAAAAACATGGAGCATGGTGCAATGTGGAAGGGAGGTAACACAAAGCTAAACATTAACTGCACCACTGAGCACTAAGTTTTTAAATAAAGTCACAAGTGTATCTGGCTAGGTTAAAAGAATCTGAAGTACTCTCACACGGAAAATGAGTCAATGCAGTTTATTCATACAGAAACTGTAAGTTTCGCATATATGAAAAGCTAAAATGAATACTTACTGCCATGATTAAAGAGGAATAATGGAGCATGAAGAAAATTACTAAAGAAGTTTTCCAAGAAGCAGTCTCAGAATTCCTATTTGCTTTCTGACCCAATTCCCAAATTTCCTATTTGCTTTTCTGTGCTCACAATACTGAGCACAAGTTAACAGGAGGTAATGGGGAAGCACCCAGGAGACACCACAATTAGCAGTGTAGGAAAGATTGCAATAACAAGGTATACATCTCCTAGTACAACAGAGCAGTTACACTGACAGAGAAAATGAGACATGAATAGCTGAGTCACTGGAGGACTGGGCTGTGATATTGTTGGCTATGCCAACATAATGGTCTCACAACGATGGACTTAACTTCTGTCATTGCAGCTCCTAAGGTGTTGTGTTTTGGTTCTGTGACTGGAATCATATCATTTACACACCAGTGTTTTGGCTCTTGTTGATTAGTACCTGCATAGTGTCAAGACTTTCTCCATTCCCCACTCTGCCCCCTTCCTCAGAGAGGTGACTTGGTGGACAAGATTCTGGGAGCAGAGATAGCCAGAACAGATGATGGCAACTGATCACAGGGATATTCCCTGTCGTGATCAGCAATAAGCGTGTGGGCACAGAGAGGTCTCACAGAGCAGCTGAGCATCAGTCTACCTGTGAGAGGTGTTGAGTGATTGCCTTTGCATCACCCATTCCTTTGCTTATAAAACAGTATTCTCAACCCAGACGTTTTTTTTTGCTTTTGCCTCATTCCACAGGAATAGGGAGTGCACAAACAAAAGTGCAGGTCCTTAGCAGCTCACCAGGGTCAACTCACCACAGAAAATTACATGTATACTCATTAAGTGCTTTCCAGGGGGAAAGGGAATTATGCGTATCATGGTACTACCCTAAATTGTTCTGGTACATGTTCAAGAAAGGCGAGTTCACACCAAAACTGATAGCAGCAAGGCAACTTATGTAAACACAACAAAGAGACAGGATCAGCTTCTGTGTGCTTAGCTTGGTGAACAGAGGAAATGCTTTCATATTAATAAGAAAGATTACCCCACAGAGGGGTATGAATTGACTGCAACTCTAGGGAGGAGAGGAAGAGCAAATTTCCCATTTCCACTGAAACAGGAAAGCTCGGGAATAGAAAAAGAAAAAAATAGGCATGTAAATTTTGTAACTAGCTGTAAGCTCATGAAAAGCTAAATGATGTGGTGTGCTTATTATTGGTGGTATCTTAGAATCAACTTCTGCTATGGGGCAAGTGCACTTCAGAACAAGTGTTGCAGTCCCAGCCCTGCAACTATCCCTGAAGCTTTTCAGTTTCTAGTTTTTACAGGCTTCTTGTGACAGGAGAAAAACCCCAGACACAGAAGAGAGAAGGGCAGACTGGTTCCTCTTAAAATGGGATTAAAGCAAACCATGGGCCCAGGAACACAGCTAGAGGCAGAGACAGAGCTTACCATACTTTCTGTTGACTACAAGCCAGTATTCAATAAGTGTATGTATTTGAGGATAAAACAAAAGAAACAGATGAGCTGAAAACACTGAAACTGTTGATGACTGACTACTGGCAATGATGCTGTTTAACTACCTCTGGTATCTCTGCTGTAATTTAGTTCATAAAATGATTTGATAATGATTCAGTCTGTGACTCAACATGAAAGGCTCAGAGATTAAATCCTACCTGCATTGGAACAGGATCTTTTAAGTAGTATCCTTCAACAATTTGTTCTTTTCTGTAGTGCTCAATGATGTCAGCAATACTGTTCCAGTAAGAAAAAGAATATTGAAATGTTAAACATATGAATTTTCCACTGATTGAGAATCTGCTTTTTTCACAAAACCACAGAAAACTTTCCCTCGAAGTTTTAATAAAATGAAGTATTAATCATCATAATCTTATTTGTCGGAATGAAGATTTACTAATATACTGAAGTCAAGAAAGTTCACAAAACAGTATTCAGAATGTATTAATACTAAACTCTGCAAAATATTTTAAGGACTTGCTTAAAATGTCAAATGAGGACACTTCACTTTCCACATTCAGGTAGTACATGTGCATTACCCACTTTCCAACCAGGCTGAAAATTGCTATTTCATTGCCAGTAATTTTCCAAGTAAGTCCTACAGTAATTAGCTAAGTGGAATAGGACATACTCTGAGTGAAGTGCAATCTCTTTCTAGGAGGACAGGAAGAGAAAACAGAAAAGGTTTGTAGCAGGCCTTATACAGATTATGACTGGACATCACTGAGCTATCACTTCAAATACTCATGTCAGTAACACTCCTCCACAAGGAAGCATTCATCCTAGTTACCAGATTCAGACTGCAATTGCACTTGGAAGGCTCAGGAGAGAAGCAGTGATTGACACAAGCTGAAACCCAAGGCATTTAAGTTGCTCTAATTTACTTTTGCATTACTGAAATGTACACTTTAATAAAGAATAACAATAAGGACACCAACAGAAATCAATAATTTACATGCAAAATATCAATTTAATAAAAGAGCTAAATAATTAAGTAGATAAAATATACACAGCTGCGGGTGCACAGATACAAATAAGGCATGTGTGGAACACAGGAACAACAGTTGATACTGCAGGGCTCAAAAACTCCTAAAAAAAGCTATATGAAGGCATCTTGGTTGGCTTTTCTGTTTCATTCTGAAGCAATGAACTAGTGCAAACTTGATACAATGACCTTCCCAGAAGTATTTTTTCAGGTACATAAAATTAGATTAACATTTCTTTCTGTTTTAATGAAATTGAGTAATTAATTTCAGTTTTTACTGAGATGCTGTCTGCATATGCTGTTTTCCACATAAGAATTTCAACTGCCACACTACAAAAAATAATGACTCATTATATTTCATGGGTTGAATAGCTACTACTAATATTTTCTAATCAATAAAACAGCATTGTATGAATTTTCTCACTCATCAAATCAGTGACCTTCTGCTTTCTCAATTAAAAATGCCATTAGGAGTTCCTCAAGATAAGAAGCAGGTGCCTGCAAAATTTCTGCAATTTTGTAATAGGGGCTGAAGAATAAACTCAGTTGTATTTAAAAACTCCTTCTGTAGATGGATTAACATATAGACTAGAACTCCAAGCCTTGATGGAGCACCTAAGGGCTGCATTCTTCATTATATGTTTGAACTTCCAGCAAATTTACCAATCTGATATACACAGTAAGTAGAACTGAATGTGAGCTTAAGTGTGTAGTGATAATTCTCCAAACATACAACAAAACAAAGCGTTTCTTTCACACTGAGGAAGATTTCTGCAAACTACACACCAAAATACTAAAAAAAAATTCTTAAAGCACTTGGTCAGAATTTATTGCTGCTTAACCTTAAAATCTTGTTTTCTGTTCAACTGCATAAAATCATTTTCAGACAAATGTAATCTACACCCCAAGTGAATCCTGAATTATAAAGTAATCTGAAGCAATAACAATGTAGTAACTTTCTCAAAGTATACTATTTAATGCTACAAACCCATCTGAGACTAATAAGAGTTCCTCTAACTTGATGATTAATTTGACATCACCAAAGGTGGGGGGCTCCTGGCCTATCATCCTCCTAGTAAGCCATGCAACTAGAAATTGGAATTTACCTTCATGAAAGGCTGACCCTGCAGCTAGCCTAGTTTTCAATGATTGGATGCCAGACTGATTAATGAAGAAGGTATTCAAGCTGCCTGGGTATGAAATGTGCATAGGTTCATAAGGATCCAACTGCTTAGCCTCACAGCATCATGTGAGTGAAATCATATGAAAAAGTCCACTGAACTCGAGGAGATCTTGACATTTTCTCAGACTTCAACTGCTGAATCCCTACCCACTCAAAAGCCAAGCTGGAAGTGACTGAAATTCTCTATTGAGGTAAAAATGCCCTAGCTCTAGGTGAACATGACTGGAAAAATGCTGATTTTTTTTAAGCAGGCAATGACCTCTGTTTAAGCAGGAAAGTGAGTTTTCACTACTTAAAAATCTTCCAGATACAACAATTCTAAAAAATACTATCACAGATGGAATTGTACAGATAGTTTTTCCCACAAAAGGGGAAACACCTCATTATTTCTTTCTTCTTATACAAATTTCTGTATTTTTCCACCAATGGCAAAAGAAATGCATCTTTAGTTTGTTCACTCTAAATGAACAGATGCATACTTCTGTTCCAAGTACCATGTACATATTTCAGTGCAATTTAGTAACTTTTTCCAACAATGAAGGTGTTTTTCCCCTTTCTTGTAAATACCTATTTCCATTATTTGAAAACTATTGATTGTCTCAGATAAAATTAGCATTTTTATTTTCCCCTTTTCAAACAGACAAGAACACATGGAGAAGCTTTCCAGGCTGCTTCAAATAGAGTAATCTCTTAATTACAGATACACACTTTATGGTTCCACATGATCCATTCAAACCACAATTTACAGAGTGAAGCAACTGGCTGGCAGAAGCACAAATACTTCAAGAGAAACAAGTTACACTTGGGCTATTTAAGCTGTAAGAATTTGCTCAGTTAGATGTAACTACCGAGAAAATTAGGGAAAATTTTTTGTGTAAAGGAAATGACAGTCCTAAAATCATAGTAGTTAATAATTATCAGGAGCAAGTTATGCAAGCATAAAATATGCACAGTTCCTTTTGCCATAAGAACTCACCTATTATAGTATCTTCCTCCCATCATAAACTGATTGTTTGACGTTGGACATATTTTAAAACGCTGAATATTTTCACTGGTCCGGAAATAAAGTGAATAATCACCAGGGGTATTATCTGAAGGCCTCACAAGAAAACTGCACACCTGACCAACTGAAAAGACATAATAATAGTGTTATTTTCTTAGTGATATATATAGACCTTTACTATCTATTTCTATATAAACTAGGAAGAACTGCACACTTGAAGAAATACAAACCATTTAAAGGTAAATTCTAAGAGTGATCTGAGACTAGAGGAACTAGTACTAAACCACCAGAATTAATGAAAAATGGCTCAGCTGTAGCCCACAACCTAGCCACATCTTTGCCAACTCTTAAAACAGCATACAAAAAAAAGTTTGGTAACATTTTCAAAATAACACAACCCCGCTTCCAGTATTTAAAGTAGGGTATTAAACAATATGGGTCAGAAGTACTGTTTTCATTTAAAGAAATATTTGCTTTATGAAATAGAAATAATTGATTCCACATACAATAATCTAAAAATTAATTAGATCAAAAATTATTTAATTAACTTTACTTAAGAATATACTCAGTTCTGATAACCACAAAAGCTTTCTTCCCCTGTAGTGTTCTACTGAAGTAGCATCCAGAGGGATTGGGGAATCTAAATCACTCATATATTTTCATACATATAAGAAAGTTTTGCCACAGTTTATTATTAACAGGATCACTTTGTGCCATTTCACTCTATTTCACATCGGAAATACACATACCTGTCATCAGCAAATTGTAAGCTTCCTGTTTGGAGATCTTCCCATGGAACCATCTTAACAAAGATGAAGAGAAAAATTAGAAAGCAAGACTAGCAGCTCTCTTTTTTGGTTGTGGTGACATCCAAGGCTCTGGCACCTATGAATTAATCTTTATTTAAAAAGACCCAATATATATAGATGAGACAATCAATGTCTATGTTACTTAATGATTCTCTTCTACCAAGAGCATGAAAAGACTAACACTAATAGGTATATAAATAAATTACTTCCAATAAAAATATCCAGTACTTGGAGCTGATGTTGAAATACAATTGTGTTTAGAGATTGAGATGAATTGTCCGAAAAGTAGATAATTTGATAGGCATTATTTGAAGTCACACAGCAACGTACTAGAATCATGAAATCTGAAGCTCAAACAAGAAATTAAACACATACAGAAAATCTCAAACTCAAATTTGCCAGAGCTGTGGAAATGAAATCTAGCTTTGTTAGATTAATGGATACAAACTGCTTTGGTCTCACACCTTGTACTTTCCCAGTCTTGTGTCAGAGCAGTACCTCACAAAAGTTCACAGCCTGTGCCTAGTCTCCACCTGATACCACTATTCAGAAAAGTTTGACACGCTACAACTTAATAATTTTATTTAAAGGAAAGCTAAAGACATGGTGCTTTTATATATCAGAAAACACTCAAATTTCAAACTTTCTTTCTATACTACCTTTAGATATTAATTTATGGATTCCTCTGAAAGGTAAACAACTGCTGAAAAACAATCAAATCTCCAGGCATCTCCTAAAAGCTACTTTCCAAATATAAAATTCCCACATTTGAAGACATCCATACGCTTGAATTGCTTTGAAGAACACAGTAAACCAAACAGACCACTGAAATACCTCCTTCTGCCACCAGCCTCTTGCAAAGTGGGAAACAGCAAAAAAACCAGCAAGCACAAATATGACAAATGAGGATATCAAATTAATTCATCAAGGCACTAGACATTTTTCACAACTATCTGCCACTCATCTTCACTTGTAAATGTAATCTATCAACAGACTGACATATCAACACCCTGTTGATTGTAAGTTCCATTCAATTTTTAAAACTTTTTGAAATATTTAAGCAAATAGAAGGAAACTTATAGTCATGTGACTTTTTCTTCAAACTTTTAAGTATTATAAGAATCACAAAATCTTTTGGTTTGGAAAATACCTTTAAGATCATCACATGCAATCCTTAACACAGCACTGCCAAATCCATCACTATATCATGTCCCAGATGCCACATTTACACACCACCTAAATCCCTTCAGAGGCAGCAATTCTACCACTGCCCTGAGCAGCCTGTTCCAGGGCTTGACAACCCTTCCAGTGAAGGCATCTTCCCTAATATCCAATCTTAATATCTAATCTTCCCTGGGTGCAACTTGAGCAAGTTTCCTCTTGTCCTATCACTTGTTACCTGGGAGAAGAGACCTCTTTTGGCTACAACCTCCTTCAAGCCATCTGCAGAGAGTGATGAGATTCTCTCTGAGGCTCCTTTTCTCCATGCTGAGCCCCACCAGCTCCCTCAGTTGCTCCTCACCAGACTTGTGTTCCAGACCCTTCCCCAGCTCCGTTTCCCTTCCCTGGACTCACTGCAATGTCTTTCTTGCAGTGAGAGCCCAAAACTGAACCCAGAACTCAAGGTATCCATGGGAACGCTCACTGCCCTGGTCCTGCTGGCCTCACTGCTGCTGACACAAGCCAGGATGCCACTGGCCTTCTTGGTCCCTGGGCCCACACTGGCTCATGTTCAGCTAGTGCTGACCAGCACCTCAGGTCCTTTCTGCTGAGCAGCTTTCCAGCCACAGCCCCAGCCTGTAGCACTGCAGGGGCTGTTGTGATCCAAGGGCAGAAATCATCCCTTGGCTCTGTGGGATCTTATACCACTGGCCTCACTGACCCAGCCTCTCCAGATTCCTGTGCAGAGCCCTCCTACCCTCCAGAAGGTCAATGCCCCCCATGAGGCAAATAAAGACACTGTTCTATGGCACAGTATTTAGAGTTATCTTCAAGGTAACTGTGTTCAAGAAATACTCCGGTTGTGCATATTTTGACTGAAAGTGATCATACATGGCCTCATCTAAGATTTCAGCACTACAATACCCATTAGTAACAGACATATCTATTTTAGGATTTTTACATGTTAATTATCCCTGCATCTGCAGCAGCTAGTATATAAGGAAGTCTTGAGATTAAAAACTAAATCTCTTTGGTCACTTTCTCAAAAATTTAGAAATCCCATAGTGGAAGTTTACAAACAGTTATGATTGCTTTTAAACAACAAAACAAAAATCCTTACATTTTGCCTTCATGGGGATCTTCTTCTCTTCCCTATGAGAAAATTAACATATCAAGTGAATGACAACAATACAACTCAATTTCAAAAAAAAAAAAAAAAATAAAGACCTTCTGTAGGGAAAAAAAAAAATATTTAGAAGCCTGAGGCATTTTTTAACTACAGGACTTACTGCAGATCTATGAAAAGTTTTCCTCTTCATTCATTAGGTTAAAATTCAGCTAAAAAGTTATTTCTGATGTTTACTTCAGTCATGATCCAAGTCCTTTAGGGGTGGTAACTTTTTAGAGAGTTTCAACCTTCTCAGCCTTTTGAAGGTTAAATTACCACTGACCTATCAGTCTACAGATCAACAGCCTAGTACCACCACTTCAGCTTAGCTATTCACATTCTGACACAGGTCATCTATGAGAAGCATCTCAAGTAACATTGCTATTAGCAAAACATACATACTGTGTAAGAAGATACTACAAAAAACCTATTTTTTCCTTTTTTGCTTCTCACCAATGAATTTTTAACCCAAATTCCATCCTTGAATAAAGAGAAAGATCTACCACAAGGCAAAATTACATTCTGTTGAGTTAGTGAACATTCCATGGCAATTAAAAAGAAAGAAATGCAATTTACTGATTCTTCACCATAACAGATTTTAGAGAAATGCCTAGTAAATTTACAGTACCATTCATTTGTACTTATGCTTGAACAATACATGAATAATTATTTTTTTTATAGCAAACCAGGATTAAAGGTTTGTTTTACTATTTTAGAAACTACTAGATTAGTTTACTAGGTTTAGAAAAGTATAATTAGAAAAACAGGCAATTAAATGTCACTAGTTTTTATTCAATGTTATTTTATCAAAAAATCCCATTCATTTAAGAAATCTGAATACAAAAATTACTTACCACTTCTTCTACCAGGTCTTCCACAATAAGACCTTGTTCATCTGTCCGTAGGTTTGTAACCCACATCCAGCCATCTTCCAATTCGTTATGGACAATAAACATGTCTCCTTTAAGGAAACTGAAGAGGGTTACAGCAAGATTTAAATCAGGGATATTATCATAACATAAAGTTTAAAAACACAATGAGTTCTTGAGTATGATTACCATAAAATACTTGGGAAAACCTATTTGCAAAAAATGCAGGAATTGATAATCCAAGCACATGTGTATTTTGCCTCACAATTAGGTGGCTACCATATACAAGTTTTCATACTTTTGAATAATGTCTAGTATCTAATACATACTTCAGTGCTGTCAACTTCAAAGTGTGCTAATGTATAAAACAAAAATAACACAGCAATATTAAAATATAGTAATATTGTTCTTTTATCAATTAAACACAAGTAAAATAACCCTTAGTAGTTTACAAGAAAATAATATTCCTTTCATTGAAAAATTACCTTGCATAATGTAAGTTGTGGAATACTTATTCATTATGTTCTCACATATGAATACAAGTGATGCAAAGAGAATGCAGAGCAGTTACCAGAGATGCCATGCAATTAGCTACAAGCATAAGAAGCACTAACATTCAGAATCAGAGAACCACAGAATCAAACAGGCTGGAAAAGACCTCTGAGGTTGAGTCCAGCCTACAACCTAATACCACATGTTAACCAAACAGCACTAAGTGCAACATCCACTCTTTCCTTAAACAAACACCTTCCGAAACAGTGACTCCACCACCTCAATTGGGTAGAATTTCCATGTCTAATCACCCTTCCTGTGAAAAATTTTCCCCTAATGTCCAGCCTAGAGCTGCCCTGTAGATTAAAGGGGAATTTAAGATTACATCCTCTCATCCTGTCACTGGTTGCCTGGCAGAAGAGATGAACCCTACCTGGCTACATGTTTCCTTCCAGGAGTTGTAGAGAGCAATGAAATCTCCCTTGAGACTCGTTTTCTTCAGGCTGAGGCCCTGAAGCCACTCCTAATAGGACTTGTACTCCAGATACTTTACCAGTTCCATTACCCTTCTCTGGACACACTCCAGGATCTCAATGTCATTCCTGAATTGAATGCCCTACAAGTGCACATAGTACTCAAGGTGTGGCCTCACCAGTGTTGAGCACAGGCTCAAGAAGAATCACTTTCTTAATCCTACTGGCTACACCACTGCTGATCCAGGTCAGGATGCCATTGACTCTCCTGTGCACAGCTGGCTCATCTTCAGCCAGCTGGTGAGCTGCACCCACAGGTCCTTTCCCACTGAACAGCTTTCTAGCCACTCTTCCTCCTGTAGCTCTGCAGAGGGTTTTATTGTAACCAAAGTGCAGGACCCAGCACCTGGTCCAAAGGAGTTTTCATTTCCAGAAGAACTAGTTAGTGTAAGTTACTCCTTAAAGAACATGAACGCGGATCACATGAAAACCTTTCACTGCAGCACAGAATTTTTGATCATGTTTCATGCTGCATCAATGTACAGGAAAACAATAAAGAGTTGAAGCTCATTAACTATCATTTCAATTCAAAATCTCATAGCAACTGTCTACAGCATGGCTCCCATCTGAAGTAGGCTAACAGAAAAAAAACAGCAACCAACCACAATCGAAAATAAAGAATAAATTCTACTGCTATTCAACTTTAACAGGTGACAAACAACAACCCAACCATCACTGTAGAATTACTGCATGGAAGATACAGTGAAATTAACTCAGCAATACTTCAAACTTAATAAATATTAACTATGGTATTAAAATTCTAAATCAATACTCTCTGAAATACATACTTTCTTCAAGAGCACATTAATTTGATCTAGAAGAACTAAGAACTTTGGGCTCAGCTATGTCATGAACAGAACTATTTTAGCCATGTAGACCTCAAAACCCAAATACCAGCTTTGCATTTCAGTTCTATCCTAAAAGAGGAAGAAAACGTTTAACTGCCTACATTTTTTGTTATGATAGCAAACAACAAAATGCTATTTCCTCTTAAGTTGATAGGTGGAATAAGGCAGATAAAAGACCCTTTTTTGTTTTTGTTATCACACACAGTAGGAAGCCTCAGTTGCAATGTACCATTAGAGAGTCCCTTCCCAATCCTACCATCTTACTAAAACATATAATTACAAAAACAAATATCCTCATACCATCCTTTAAAGGATCAGACTGGACAGTGAGTCTTGGAATAAATTTCCATCCAAATGAGGATACAAAGCTCTGGTATCTTTCTATACATTTTAAGATAATAATCCTAAACCTAGGAAAATTCCCAATTCAACTGGTGTATGACATCAGCTTATGAAATCTGTCTCATCAGAGAAATTAGAAATCACCACAAATCACTTTAAAATCCTCCTGTTTTTTAATCTGGAAAAATATTATCTCAAGAAAGCAGTATCAATCCCAAGAAACCAGAAAATGGTCTTGTATTGAAAGGCTCACTTCTTCCATACTTAAATTTTAAGTAATCAAGTCTCAGGTTTTACTTTCTAGTGATCTGAATTGTTTTCTTTAGCTACACATCTACTAATAATTCTGTGGCAGTCTAGAAAAAAACCTAGCTCATTTCTTTCACACACATACAGAATTCTTAGATAAACATCCCTTTGGTAAAAATCAAGGGCTTTACAAAATATATTTCAAAATTATAAATTACTAATTTTAATTCTATGTCCCTAGTGTACCTTCCCTTACAATTAATATAAACAAATACACTAAGAACGAAATGTCTTATTCTTATTTCCAACCAAAGAACAGAGGAGATATAATCCTGTAATCTAACTGTGTCAAGTTTAAGATGCAACTGGAAAATATTTGCATTCAAACACCTATCTAAATTATTACTATTTATAAATACTCTTGAGATCTTCACAGCTACTACCATTACTCAAACATACCTTATTTCATCAGTTTCTGGCACTTTGGTGTAAGGTAGAATTGCTCGAACTCTCCTTCTGTCTTCCACAGGCTACGGTTTAAAAGAGAACGATGGTTTTTTCTCCATACTGTGTACTGTAGATTCTATACTGTAGAAACTTTATCCCCAGCATTATGCTATTCTGAGGCTAAGAACTGGTAACATCCCTTATATCTGCCTTGCCAGTTTTATGTTTCCAAAGCTCAAAACCTCTGTCAGCTGGAAACATGTAATTTGTTGGCTAAGAGAGCGCTTATTTATTTTTTTTTTTCACTTAGAGTGGAGGGAATGTCCACAATTTTAATATTTAGAAACATTTCTATCCACATTTTGGATTTTGTTACATGGGATATTTTTGCAGGTTTTTGTTTCATTTTAATTACTTTTCTTGTCTTAACGATGGGTAAGTGAAAGAAACTTTGGTTATCTCCAGGACGCATATTTGAAAACATTGTTAGATATGCAAAATGTCACAGAACAGTGAAGGTTACCTTACAACAGTGCACTTTATTAGCCAATAAGTCAGTATGTTCTTGTTTTTCTCTGTCTATTTAAAATGATACTACCACATTGTGTAATAACTGCAATACCTCTATTTTCTTCATCGTATATTTTTATTAATTAGAATTTTTTTAATCATTATTTTGTATCAGTAATAATGCATTTTTATTCTCTTATAGTTCCACATATGCCTATACAAAACTACAGGAAACTTTGTAAATTTTTTTCCCAAAGAAAATTCTGCATAGTGATTAAAGTTACAAATGTTTACTAATTTTAGTAAATTAGTCTTCAGAATTTTTATTTTACTTGCCTCTGGAGGTGCTACTGGAAATAAGAGCTTTTCCCCTTTCAGCAAGCATGACACATGACTGTAATAACCGATCAGGTCTGAGAGTGAAGCAAAGCGACGCCCACCAATGTAATAGTCTCCACACATGGCAATAATCCTATTAATAAAAAAAACCCAGAAGCTTGACATTAGAAAAGTTTTTGCTATGATTTTTTTTTTTAAACAAAAGGAGATTAGGACCACATTTAATTCTTAAAAGAGTGCCTATATTCAGTAAAACACAGTATTATCAGCCCTCTATAAATATATAAATAAACCTAATGAACCTTTTATTAAATATATTCATATATATATATATGATATGATCCTAAAGAAAGTGCTGATTCACAGAAAAAGACAGTACATTTGTCAGAATTAAATGAAATCAAAAGAAAAAAAAATATAAGCATGAGCATCCAGGAAAACTGAAATAATGCACTAGTACACAACAGCATTATTACTTGTATTATGCACAACATACACTATTTATACTAGGCATAAACTGAACAAAAAATTTTTTAACAAAAAATTGCTACACTTCTAGATGACACAATGCAGAAAACAAAAACAGTTACAGTTTGCTTAGCATCCATATTAAAAGTTAAGAAATTACTTGGGAATAATCAAAGTATCTCCTTAAACTCAATTTAAAATTTTGGTATCTAATGGGAAAAAGCTCACATAACCATTTCAGCAGTTTAACAAAACAAAGGCTTCTAGCAAAACAGTTTACTTATTTCTTTAATGTTTGTGTACTGTCTTCAAGAAGAGATTCTTTAATGCATAATTTGAATTAAGCTCTTTCTTCTGAAAAGTAATGTAAAATTCATACAAAGATGAATCTTCAGGGACTAAATCCAAGCTCAAAAGCATATAGCACTGCAAGGGGAGTCAGAAAACAATGCTCAGGACAAATGCAGAAAGCTGTTCCCAGCAAACCTTTTGATTACTAAACATAAAATCCATTGGTGTTTTTTGCTTTGGGATTTTCTGTGGCTTTTTTTAAAATTTGTTTGGGAGTTGTTTGTTTTGGGGGAGTGTTTGTTTGTTTTGGGTGGGGTTTTCCCCCCTCAAAATTAAGAAAGCAACCAGATGTGCCGGCACTTTAACTGTGCTAATTACAATGATTACTATGGAACAGACACAAAACAATCTCCTTGACTGACTAATGAAAACTGCACGGTGCTTTAAATCTATTCAAACCACTTTAGGCAAGCTTCTCTATCCAGATATTTTTGGTTTCCTCACACTTCAGTTCTTCACCCTATAAAGTAATTTTAAAGTGGCATGTTTTAAAACAATCAAACACTAGTAAAAAGCTGTACAATGAAAGCATAAAGAGTCAAAAAGAGCGCATTATAATACAATCACTGCTGACTTTTTTGTGCTCTGAAACAAAAAGTAGATAGATCACAGTATTCAAAATAAAACACTTAATTCTCACCTAAAATGATTGACATTTGTTTTACTAAGGAATGAAAGCACAAATGAACCTGGTCTCCGATCACTCTCTCGAATAAGGTAACTTCCAGGTTTTCCCGCTTGTCGAAGACGTTCTTCCGCAATCGTTCTGTCAAGTTTTCCATGATACCACCTGAAAAATGGAGTAACAATGTATGTCCTCAGAACTTACGGGTTTCCTTTAACAAAACAGACCCATGAAAAGAAGAAAATTTTTCAGTCAAAACCCATACAACTCAAAACTTTGTTTCAAAGCTATCACATTGTTACAAGTTCAACCTTCTAGTTGACTTATTTCCAAAAAAGAGTATTTTTAAACACAACAGAGTTCCTCAAATAACATTATTTTCTCAAGGAACAACCCTAAGAGTCAGAGGTTCTACACATATCATCAGTTTTTATCTCCTCCCTAATTTGTTAACTTTGAATAAACAGAAACTGAGGTGACTGACCTGACTGAAAAGACTATTGTATTTTAAGCCTACACAGGTGTCTAGGCTGGGTATTTCAAAAGCACAAACAGAGAAGTGAATTTTATGAGACTGTTCCTCAGCTGACAGAAATGCTGCTGCAGCAAAGCCAGCAAAGAACTGGACAGTAGTCACCAGACCACCATCCAGCCCAAAACCACCTTTCCTCATCATAATGTGTACTCTATCAATGAAAAGTGAGTGCTGATGCATGTCCAATCATAGACAGCAAAATATGACAAAGGAAATCTTTACTCTACTGCTACCATTCAAGCATTCAATCACTTATGTCAGTTTATTTACACAACCTTTGTCAGACCACTTGTTCTACTCCAAATGATCAAGCACAACTTTTTTTTTTTTTTTACCAAGAAAGAAGTGATGGAGAGCAGTTTTCAAAGAGAGACATTGCTCTCATTATCTTCACCAAGCCACAGCATGTTCCAGAGCTACATATTACAATAATTCATTAGCTCCTCCACCTAATTTTGCTTGATTAAAACTTTAATTTTTACACTCAGAAACTGTCAGCTTCAAAACAGCCGTTTCAGAAAATGTAAATCCTTCACCATTTCAGATCATATACCATTTAGTTCTAACAGTTCAGAAACTGTTTTGCAAAATTCACAAACATGCAATTCTAGAAAACATGTAAATCATCTCTTGAACTAAAATATGCAAAAATATCAAGGATTTCACAGCATACAGTTAAAAAAAAAAGCTGAGCTGTTGATAAAATCTGAACAAAAGCAATTTTTTTCTATAAAATGGAAACAAAAGCTTTTAGAGCTTTTATCAGAACAAAACTTTGACAAACTAAACCAAAAAACACCATTTCAACACTAGGAGCAGCACAGGTATAGATATTGTCTAACCTGGCAAAACTGAGTGCTTGCTAGTATTGCTCCCTTTGCTTCTCTTCCTCACCACAACTAAAACAAGTCAAACCAGTAGAAGCACTGTTGTGTCTCTACATCGTTTAAAACTTGAAACTGCTGCAGGCCTAGGTATATTAGCAAGAGCCTGTGTCATTCCATTCCAGGGCAAAGCAGCCTCATGAACAGAAACCTGTCATTCAAAGACAGTCCACAAAGAAGTGGATCACACATCTTCCCTAACAGGAGGGTCCTTTAGGAAATAAAGCAAAATCAACACTGTTGATTTTGAAGTGACTAAGATGAAATATTCTGTGTGTCAGTGTGCACAGGACAGCTCAAACTTGAGTGAGCTCGTTCCCAAGACATATCAGCTTTGCTTTCCTGGACAGACTGACTTTCATGAAGTATAAAACTCCCCGGAGACCCAAGAAACTTCCCTGACTAAAAAACCAACATTCCATTTCATGAAATATATTTTAGACTAATAATAGGTTCACTGAGCTTTTATTTGTTCCTATTTATCACCCACTTGAGGAAAGTAGTCTTAATTCTACTGAGAGACACATTGCATTACAATGCCAAACTTAAAGAAAGGCACAGTTTCAAAATGGAGAAGTGGGAGTCTTGATAAGAATGCAAATTATCAATGAAAAATTTACAGAGTAAGTAGAAAGACAGGATCATATGCAAATAAAATAATTTTTCTGTAAGGGAAGAGGATTTCTAGCAACAATAACACAAATTTAGGTGCTCCAATTTTCAGTCCAGAAGCTTCAAAAAAAGACACCCCCCTTGCTGATGACAGCAACATATATATTAGTATATCCCATATACTGATTACAGTCTCTTAACCCTGAACAGGCTATATATATTTTGTCCCATTCAACACTTCCATATCTAGTGTATACCAGAAGATATTTATCACCTGTTAAAGCATTTAAGGAATGGTTTGTTTTCTAAAATAAAAATATTAAGTTAATTTCTGAGGACAATTAAATTCAGTGTCATTACGCCCATACATAAAATGTTAAATTTTGATGGTAAAAAACCACTGTATTTTACATCTCACTCTGCACTAGTGCAATGTACCAAATTACTCTATACTACTAGCCACAGAAATAAATATTAACAATAAATTTAATACAAACAACAGTAAAGCAGTCAATATTGAGCAATGACAAGAGAAAACAGCTCAAGTGATATCCTCAGGAGAGCTCTGTAGCTTTTCCACATCTTTAAAAAGACAGAGTACACACTTATGTGCAAACTTGCATAATACCATTAGAGTATGCAAAATGGTTGTCCAGAAATCACTGCATTTTTTCAGAGAACAGAGTTTCACCAATAGACAAAGTTTATTCAAGCAATATACAATCTAGGAGCACTGAAAGACATCACAGTCAGAAGTGCATGTCTTATAACTTATCCTGCTATCACCAGTATTCAGTATTATAGAAAGACACACTCTGCAACTGCCCATCACTATCTTCAAGGATGCTGATAGCAAACAGTAAAGACTGTTTTATAGAACTGCAGTATTCAACCTCATTTAAGGATATTGACCAATCTAATGAGCACTAATAAAAGATTTTAAGATCTCATGCTGTTTTATCAGTTACAAAGGAATATCCACCCAACAGTCAGTGCTATCCAAAGAAAATATAACAGAAATTAGTAAAATACAGAGCTAGCCAAACTCCTAACTTCATCAGAGAATAGAGAACAGAACACTCTGAAGGATACAAACAGACTACTGTAACTTCTGAACTGAAATAAAAGTAACTCCCAGATCCTTTGGTTTTAAGCTCCAATTAGGTATTTGAGTGAAGCCTGAGCTCAGTATTTCTGCAAAAATACATCATAAGAAACCCTCTCTCCAACTTTTCTAAGTCAAGACCTACAACCTAAATATTTTACAATCAAAACAGCTTCAAGTTTAATGTTTTCAATCAGAAGCAATGCTAACCATAGATGGACGCAAAAGGAATTGCTATGTATGGTGTACTGTAAGTCTCATGAAAGGAATTAAGGTTTGGATAGGAAGGTATCACATTAATAACCTGCCTAGCTTATTCATAAATAAGTTGCCAGGTGACTGTGACTTACAAGTGTCTGCACTCAAAGTTCTAATTCACTACTACTTAGATGCACGCCCTCTATCACTGCCAAAGACAAGGTCCCTATAATTTCTCATCAGTCACCTCTGCTTGTTTGCCTAATCCTACCTAGGAACACTTCTGTATATCTAGCATTAGCTTTGCACATTTTTAAATGGTGACAGTCCCCTACCTTCATTGTGTGTTGAGCAAACATAATTCAATGACATTCTGAGTCACCGCTAGTACTCTAACAATGCCATTGCTGTTATGACATGCACTGAAAGAGAGTAAGTAGCTATGCAAGTGTATGTTATGAAATTATTTAACTATAAAATGTTCTATCAATTATAGATCACAATTCAGGTGGTTTTTTTTCTGTGAACACCCGTTTAACTCATGTGCTTGAAGAAACTTGTGTAACTTTTCTTTATTTCGATTCTAAGAGAATACCAATAAAAGGCTTCTGTGTTTCAGAAACCTGCCAAAACTGTGTATGAAAATACTCCCATCTGCTAGTTTATTTCAAAAGCAGCATGTTCAAAACTCCAACCCTATCTATCACAATTTAATTACAGCAAGCAGACAGAACAAAGACTCAACATTACAAAGAGCTTCTATATCCACCCAAGAAACATACAGGTGTGGAGAAGACTGGTGCCTATACCACTGCCACAGTGAGTGGCTGACAACAACATGCCAAGTCATGAACCTCATGGAATGAGCTGCACTGCAGTCAGAGCTGTGACCTCTGGTCCACACACAAACAAAAGACCCCTATATTTTCCCATGCTCCATGGAAGCTGCTGGGTAGTCACAGCAACCCCATTAGGCCCAGGCAGCCCTTTCCTCTGTGAGGAGGAATGCAGTTACACTGCATCCCTTTAGTAAATGCACAGTATAGCTATACAGCTTCTGGCCCCCAACACAGCCCCAACACCACAAGGTCCATGCAAGGAACAAGCCATTCACAAAGAACTAGCAGATGGTGAATTTACCACATGGAAGAAGGCAGCTGCTATTATGTGTGGAAGCATGTCACACTGTACAACCAAGTCTTTACTCACATATTTCCTTTTTACAAGTGGGAAAAGCTTTGCTGCTCTACTAAAGGACTCTGCACTTATCGTACATTACAATTTTTTTCTTAGGAACACAGTAAGTAAGGGAGAAGAGAATGCAAGAAAAGTGCTGAAGGGAAGCAAAAGAGAGTTTCAGCAACTTAGTACGAACAGAGATGCTGATCACAGCTGTAGGGTTTTCTATTTCCATCTATAAAAGCTACAGTGCACAGGAAAAACGGTCTTCAAATGCCACATCCACTTCATTCAAGGCTCTTCTCAGCTATACCATGGTGTGTCAAAAAAATATGTAGTAACAATGGAGAACTTGGAGAATCATGGTCAGAGCTCCGCTGAGTCCAGATTGCTTTAGTGCCTTTCACTCATTAGAGATTCTTGTCACCACCTCAGACTATGAGCTCTGTTTCAATTAGAGGCAAAAGAGAGAAAAGATTACTTTGAACTAGGAAAATCCTCAGTATCAAAGACACAAAAATCTCAAGACATTTCATGAAGGCAGAAGAGAAAAATGACACAACAGAACATCCTGAATCATTGTTTTTGTCTTCTTACTCTAATGATGGTTAACATCAACCATCCTCCTTTCAAGCCTTCCACGTGAAGAGTCTTGGAGGATGGATCATGGTGCGGAGCCACTGGTGGTCATAACTACACCAAAGGGGAAAAGTGGCACTTAACATAAGAAAATTTCAGGGGTGTTTGTTCTGAGATATATATATATGTGTGTGTATATGTTTTTTTATATATATGTCCCCTATATATATTTGCTAGTAAAGAACTGTTACTCCTTTTCCGTTATTTTTGCCTGGAAGCCTCATAACTTTTGAAGTCACAGTAATTTGGAGGGAGGGGTTGTTTTTTCATGCCAGGAAGGTTTCCACCTTCTTTGGCAGATTATTTTCTGGCAGATATTATCCTTAGCAGATTTTAAACCACGACAACATTCAATACTTCTACTCACTGCTGAAGTTTTATTACAGTCTTACAGCTTCTCCCAGCCTAAACTGCACTCTTGATTTTATTATTTTTATCCAGACCCTGCCTTTCAGCACTTTATTTCCCATTTCTGTCATATCTGTAAAGGTGTGATACTGCCTTTATGCAACTAATTTGCAGAGATAAGATTAAACTAAATTTCAGTTAGATTTTACTACAGTCATCTCCTTCTTCCATCTTGTTAATTATTATTCAGTAGTTACTAATTTTTGACAAAGTCCTTCCAGTTCTCCACATTACAAAACTTTGCTACCAGAAAAAGATCTGCATATATGCTAGAATGGATGCACCTTTAGGATAAGAAGTTGAAAGTAACTTCTAGCCAAGTATTGTGTGTCCAGTGTGCATGATCCTGAGTTTTAGGAACATGAGGGAAAGATATTCACACCTTTTGCTTTCTTTTTCTAAGAGGCACTTAAGAACATCCCTGTAAGCCTAACAAAGACTCAATTCTGCTTTTCTTATTCGACTGTTCCAAAATTCCCCAAAAACAGAAACAGCATGGAAAAACTGAACTGTGGTGTGCTACAAGACTAGGTACCAGCCAACTAACATGGAAAGTCCCCACCACAGGCACTCTTCAGCACACTAGCTGTGTCAACCTGTTCACTGCAGGACACACCTCTGCCTTGCACACACCTGCACAAAAAAGCCATTAAAAATCAGCAGTTAATGTCAGCTCTGAGCTAGAACTAAACAGATCAACTTAAAACCTCAGTATGTCATAACAGGGAGACTAGGAAAACATGAAATAGCAAGGCGAGTATACAGTAAAACAAATAATACCTTTAAATAATTTCACAAAGGGAAAAAAGCTTCTAAAAGTTTCAATTGCTGTAGCAAACAATGCCATAACTTTAGAAAAGACAGAAGTGTGACAACAGCATACTATCTAACACTGAGAAGAAGACAGACTGCCTATCTCATTTTCACAAGAATCAGCAATAAGCAAGTGAAAGCCAGCTAAACTTCAAGAAAAATATTTCTTGAAACAGCTGGCATTTTTTTTACTGAAGAATCAGATTAGGAAATGAATTCTGGAACTCATTAAAGGCCTTAGCAAGAAACTTTCCATTTCTACATGCTAGGTATCTGTGCTCTCAGGTGAAAAATACACCTTTTTTTGAGTAATTAGTTCTGAAACAATGTCAATAAGGCTACATTAAATGAGCAGATACTCTTGACAATAACTAAGGAATTTCTAACATGTTGTTCAATTTGTCTGCCATTACTCTCATTAAATGTACCAGAGGTTCTTTCATCTTCCTCCTCTCCTTGCACCTCGCCCTCTAATCAAACACAGGTTTTAGTTTTCTTCTCCCCTCTCACCTCCTCCTGCAAGAGAGAGATGTGTCAAATCCACAGATGGATTAACTGCTTCTACAATGAGAAAACCTTGACAGATTTTTATACACTACAAATCAAACCCTACCCTGAACTGTGAACATTTGAACATGTTCAAATCATCCAACATGCACTAGGAACAATAGTGCATATAAGCTAGAGTACAACCCATTCAGAACAAATCTCACAATGTAATATTTAAAAAACTGTGCATAAAACTGAGAAAAATATCCCACATGTTTCTAGACTGGAACACAGGTTGACATGATTACTACAGAAGCATAGTAACATGCTGCTTTTAAAGGAATAAAGACATTTCTCTAGCACCCTTTTTGTTTTATTTTAAGGAATGGAAATAACAAAAAAAACCCATAGATGCTTAGAAAGCCCACAAAAATCCATGCAAGAAAAAACTGAGGGAAAAAAAAAGTGGTTTGAATAAGATAATGCAAGCAATTCCTTCATGTTCAGTATTAGGCAAGTGTCCAACCTTGAATCTTGTAACATCTCCAGGGCTAACTCTACTAACAAATGGCAATATTGAGAAGAAATTGACTGACTTATGATCATTCCTAAATTTTATGAACAGAAAATATAATGCCATTTATCTATAAAATAACCATACAAAGCTTAATGAGCCATATAGAGAATTTCCTTTATACAGGTAAACATTTACATACAGATGCATAATTTTATGGAAAGCAAGAGGCAGACTCAAAATATTAAAAATAAAAAATATCAAAATTTCAGAGAAACATCTTACACAAATCTACACATAATTACCATATGATTCCTGAGTTGATTATCATAAGTGCAAAATCTAGATGGTGATCATTCCAATTCACCCAGCTGCACAGCTGCAGCTGGAGTACCATATCTAGTTCTGGTCCACATAATCCAAGAAAGACGTGAACAGGCCGGAGACGATCCAAAGGAGGGACAGTAAGATGAACAAAGGGCTAGAGAACCTGTCCCATGAGGAATGAATGAGCTAGGCCTCTCCTCTCTGAAGATGAAAAGGCTCAGGGTCATCTCACCACAATGTTCCAGCAGTTAAAATCATTCACTGAACCAACTTCCCCCAGTAGGAAGAAAAACCTCACTGGAAGTGAGACATGACAGTATAACCTCAGTTATACTCCCTGTCCCCCAAAAGGCTGGGACATAAGAACTTTTGAGGTCTGTCCCCATCTGGGCTGATTTATGGTTTTATGATTCTATATATTCCAACTCTGATGAAATTTTATACTCAAAAGATCCCACAAACTATTAGCACTTGAGTATGAACAACTATTGCTATTTCAGTTTAGCTAAAAACAGAACACCAACATGAAAAACTGGTATGGTGTGAAGTTGGCCTGAAAAGTAGCTGAAAATACTGAAATTTGAGTACAAAACATAGCTTTCTGGGTCTGATCTTCATAAGAATCAGACTGTAACCTGCCATAACACACTGTGTACACTAAGTATTCTGGAAACCTCAACACTCCATTCCTGAAATATGACTGAAGCTTTGAAATTAGTCTAGCAACACTGGGTACATTAATTTATACATGTGAATAATTATAATAAAAACATACCCTAGATTGAAAAGCCTGGTATTTGAAGCAAATTAATATATATTTTAGAAGCACTGTTAGCTACTTTAGAAAAACCTTTTTAAAGGCAGATTCCTGAGCTTTTACCAGAGAAATTATGTGTCTATACAGAAATAATGAAATATTCTTCTTGCCAACCTAAAAATTTCTTGTACTTTCATTACTAATCTCCCCTATTAGCAACTGTCCTGACTTTATTCCTGACTAATTACAGTAAGAGTTTTCAGCAAATAGGTCCTGTAAAACGGATCCTTACCTATAAACAGTATCTTTATACACACAGATAGAATCACTTGAGTTCAGACAACTGGGAATCATCTAGTTCAACCCTGCCCCTCTTCTATCCCCAGCTCAGGTAGCATCAGCTACATCTGGTTGCTGAGGGCTGTCTTCCATCAGGTCATGAATATCTTCAACGATGGAGACTTCATGACCACTCTGAGCAATCTTTGTCATTGTTTGATCATCTTCTCCATTAAAAAAAAAACAACTAAACAAAACAACAATCAAACAAACAAACAAACAAAAGCATCCTGTTGTATTTAAATGGAAATTCAACTTTTTCCATTTGTCTCCATTGCCTCTTTCCCTGTCACCTCACACTACTGAGGTCAGTCTGGTACTCTCATCTTAACCCTTCCCACATGATTTTTACACTAATATTTAAGACTCACTCAACTTCCTCTTCTCCAGGCTCAACAGACCCAGATCTCTCTGTATCTCTTTATGTGACATATGATCCAGTTCCTTCATCACCTTGACGGCCTTGCACAGACCTCTCTGGAGTAACTCCATGTCCAATGTGTCTCAGCAGTGCTGAGCAGAGTGAATGATCATCCTTCTCAAGCTGCTGACAACACCCCTCCCAGCGACACGAAGACACCATCAGCCTTCTTCGCCACACAGGCACACTGCTGGCTTTGTTCACATCCTGACGCCCACATGCTTCTCTGCAGAGCTGCTTTCCAGCTGTTTAGCCCCACCACGTGCTCAGGGTTACTACTCACCAGTGCAGAACTTTGGGTTTCCTTTGTTTCACTACACAAGATCTCCTGCTGCCCAGTTCTCCAGCCTGTCCATATCACTTTGGATGTCAGCACAACTATCTGGTGTTTCAGCTGCTCCTCCTTCAGTTTTGCATTATCTGTGAACTTGCTAAGGCTGCATGTACTCTGTCCAAGCACCAAGGCCACAGTATTGGCCCCTGGAGGCACCCTAGGGAATAACCCCAGTAATTTGCCTCTATCTGGACTTTGAGCTGCTGATCACCATGCTCTGCTTCCAGACATTCAACTGGTTTTCAATGCACCTCATGTCCATTTATCTAACCTGTACTCTGTCAGTTTGTCTGTAAGGAGACAGTGTCCAAAGCTTCAGTAAAAGTTATGGTAAACTCTCTCGCTTTCTCCCCCAAGTCAACGACTTATAAATCCATATTGATTACTCCTCACCACCTTCAGCACTAAATAAGATTTAAAGATAAACCAATTTAATAACAGAAACTTTTTTCTGCTCTATCACTATCAAGAGTGATAGAGTGCTTATTTCATATAAAAATAAAAACTATTAAAGACCACCTTCAATCTTTAAATAGTAATATAGAAGTAAATAAAGTAGGTCAAGTATACAAACTCTGTCAAGCACTGTAACATTTTACTAACCATACTCTGGAGGGACACTGAGAAACCAACCCTGCAATACTTATGTGCAGCACAAGGACTATGCTAAAACAAGATGCTTTCTCCTCCCTCCTACTGTGCCTACCAGCAAGACATGACAAGAAGATGCTTATTTTGTTTGGGAGAAAGATATGAAATTGGAAAACCACAATGGAAGTTTTATGAATTTATGCCAGAATTAGAATATGGAGTCCTATCCTGAAGAGACCTAAGCCCTCACCAGAAAATTTGTGTTCCTCTTCCCTTCACAATCACAAAACATATAAACAAAAAAGGGTGAAAAAACACAGAATGGTATTACGCTTCTCCATGGGGTAGGCTGGTACATGAACTGCCAAAGTCCCACACTGATATTATAAGACTCAATCTATAGCACAAAATAAAAACGAAAGAGCAAGTCAAGAGACTCTAGTCACTGTTCACTGATGTTAACTAGAAATACTGACTAAACTACTGAAAAATCATCCTCAAACTTCTGGCTTCAAATGCTATCCTCCTTCTGATTTTATTTAACTGAAGTGTTCATTTACCTATGAGCTAGCACACTCAGTTTCCTAACTGCTTCACTTCCTGTAGCAGGTTAGGTACAATATTGCTCCGCTGTGTTTAACCACTCATTTAAGACAGTACTTTTAACACCACACAAGCAGCCAGAAGTCGCCCAGAGTACACTACTCGATGGCTTCAGAAAAACAAGGTGTTCTCTTCCACACATAACAGAGACTGATGAAAAAATTCACTATCAAAAATGCAAATATTTAATGCTAACTACATCAACTGCTAAACAAAGAAACCTCATACAGTACAATCTATTGACATCACATTTCATTTTTTTATACAGTTCTAACTAAACACACCAACATTACTTCTTCACAGTTTACAGTGCAACAGTTTCATTCGTTAGTCTGGAAAAATGCCTTCTGCAGTTATTCAGAAAAATATTTTTTATGAGTTGCAAATGCAGAACACTTAGCTTGCTATCTCAAACACTTATGTGAAGATACTAGAACTTCAGCTTATGACAAGGCAGAAAAATGTTCTACTTTAATGCAATCCATTCTTATTTAATATTTTTCTACCTGTCTTCGTCTTCAGTGCTTTTTCTTGTTATTATATTGCATGAACAAGCACCAAGAGTGATGGTAAGAATATATCTGCTTTGGGCAAGATTTGTTTTAACCAGACACTATTTTGACAGCCTGTTTCATTTTGTGTGGTTGATCACTTTCAGATTTCAACTGATTTCCATTTGAAACTGATAAGCACTGCTCAAAAAACAACGAATGAAAATGCCAGTTCTGCTGTAATACTGGAATGGCTCCTGCCACATTATTGCAGCACTAGGATATAAAATAATTTTGTTAACTAAGATTTTAAATCACATACATAACAGAATCAGCATTCATTCATTAAATCCAAAGGCATTTCCTTACACTATCTGAGCCTCTGCCAGAGCTCTGTAAATGGGGCAGAAAGCAATGGAAAAAATTACCTAAACAAACACAGAGTTGCCCACTTTATTCTGTAGTATCCTGTGCCTCCCACCTAGCATTAAGCTACAACATGAACACACCACTGCTGTGCTCCACAGAAATTAAAACTCACACACACTGAACAGAGAAGCCTCAAGTTTCACTCCAGATCAAAGATTTTAAAGAATCAACCCTAGTGAGGGATTTTAGTGAATAAAGAGGTCTTGTATGCTAGTATCCTCCTGAATATTAAAGAATACACACTAGAAGACGACATATTCCCCAGACCTCTCTGAACAAACTATATTTATAACATCCTAATGGGAAGTGCAGAACCCACATGTGCTTCACTTCCCACCTCTTCGTATTAGTTACTATGAAAGTCAGAATGTCAACTTTACACTATTTAAAAGCACACTGATGCATAAAAAAAGCATTTGCAACATATTTACAGCCTCACCAGGAAGTCATATTTTGTCTAGTTCGTGTTTAAGTTTTCTGGTTTGCTTTGGGCTTGTTTTTTAAATATGCAAAACAAGTTCAGAAAAGTGATAAAGTTGTCCCAAAGTTTATGCAGAATGTTTTATTTTATTCTTAGAAGTCTAATCTAAGATTGGAGTTTGAACCTGGAAAAACCAGCAGCAACATTTAACAGGTATTTCTCTCTGGAGAGAGAGTAGCCACTCAGGAAATTCTAAAATGCAACACACACCTATGGGAAGGCAAAGAAACCTAGTGAGTTGTTACTATTATAAAAGAAATAACATCTTTGCATTCTTATAGAGGAAATCAGTAATTTTGTATTATGGCAAGGCCAGGAGAGAAGAGCACTCTCAAATTTCAAATGTACACATAAGATATTTTAAGCAATGAAGACCAACAAAACCATGTGACAGACTGAGGAATTATCTCTTAAATCACCCTGCATTTCTTCTATAAAATCTGAGTAAGGAGGAAGTGCACAACAGTGGAGCTGACAATCACACTTAAACAAATGGAACAGCATTCCTGTAATCACATCCAACTGGAGAAATTTAATTCAAATTTAAACTGAATGAGCAGTTAGTCTTCTCAAAGACTCATACTGGAGCTTTCCTTATTATATGATGACAGATTAATACTATGTCTGGTTTTGGTAATAAATCAGGAACTCAACCCTATAGAAGCAGATGGTATAACTACAAAGAAAGTGCATTTCCAAGTTAAAACAGCAGTACTGAAAGGACAGAATGTACTATTGACATATACCAATTTTATGACCTAAGAGAGAATCATAAAAACTGATGCTTCACAGCATAAATAAGAGATGAATGAAACGGAAAAACGTTTCTAAATCATCAGACAACTTAAATATTTAATGGAAGAGTCACACACCAAAGACAAAAATTACAAAGAAAAAGCTTAAGTATTTGGAAGTAAAAACTTCTGAATCAATTTCTAAATGTTTTTACTTCTTGTCTGCTTCAGTATTACGTTCTTCAACAGAAGAACATTTAACTAGGGAGCTATGCTATCATGCTATTATCCTGTGTAAGGTAAGTAGCCTTCTCAGCCAAAACAAAACCAGGACTGAAGTCTTCCCCAACCTTGTACTCCTTGCCAGAAATATTAACATCCTTTTCTGAAAGTTAACCATGATGTTTGCACACCGTTACAGTATTGCACAAGACAATGTATTGACTGAAAAATACACTCAGAATTGTAGATGTAACAATTAATTTAATATCAAAAACTGATTTACTCATGAATGACTACCCTGCTTTCCAAAAATATTATAAAAAGCTTGATTTTTGGCCTTTTCCTCAGTTCTCTGAGGAACTTAGGTCTGACAGAAGCACTTTGAACTTTTCAGAGAGACAAACCAGAAATGCAAAATCCTGTTCCTCACATGCTTGGCACACAATCCTGAAGAAGTAACTTTGTTTTTTACGTGCTTCCATTTCCCAGATTTCTAAACTTCCTAATCCTATTTCTAGCTTATTAGGGACTTCCAGAAGTTTAAGACTATTCAAACACTGTCTTCAGAAAACAAGGCTTTAATGTTTACACTCTTTCACACAAAGTTCAGAAACTAAAAGGATAAAGGACTGCTATGAAGCCTGTCAATGTTAGAGAGATTAATTTAAAAAGAAATCCTGTAGTATTTACCATTTTACATCCTAGTTAAAATCACAATGGCTCGTGAAATCCCTAAAGTATGTAACATAATGCAGAAGTTAACTCTGTCAGTCATGACAGAATATACAGAAAGAATCAAAAATTCACAGAGATTTTTAAGTCAACTTTCTGACCTCTCTATTTATCTACATATATATATATCTTTAATACTACTGTATGTTACCCCCTAAATTATCCACTATACGTGCGAGAATTTCAGGAACAACATATTTATAGAAATTATATCAATGAAAAAATGTAAGCCTTTGAAACAATTTTAGTTGTTTCAATTTAATTTGGGGAGAATATGACACAGATACAGAAGAAAAGGTTTATTTTCTATTCTAATACACACCATGGAAGTGGTTTGTGTCAACCTGGAGATTTTCTACAGTGAAATCCAAAGGTTGTGTTTAGAGTACCTACTAACTACATGGACTCTATGTAACACTATTTAATCTCATATTTCACCCAACATAAACTGCCTCTAGTGCAAGATTTCTTCTATTACCAGCATTGCAGGAATCCAAATTAACCTGATGTATGGATAAATACAATAAAACCTAACTATAAGTTCACAGTTTATTCCAAATACCTCCTCTCTCCAAGCATATCCTAAATGAAAACAACTTTAAATCTGTTGAGCAGCAAGGCAGTTAAAACATTTATAAAAATATCCCCCTGTTAATGCTTTTAAAATTAGAAATTATTTTAATTTATTTTAAATCCTTTACTCAAGACTGCCAGAATTTTTAAAAAGATCCAACATGCGGGCATTACTTTGGCTGTTTCTATATATCAAATGGAAAAGATAAGCAACCTGCTTTTTTTTTTCAGCAGAAAGCAATGCAATACAAAATGATAACATGGTAAATGAAGTTATTTTATGCCATGGATAGGGTTTTTCTGTCTATTTACAGAAATTAAGTTCATGGCTTTACTGAGAAGAGGCAACCAGTTACTAGAAAAGTCTCCCCAACAGGTAGTTTCAACCACAATCAGAATAGCTCGCTCTCCCTGGCAGCCTGCAGCATCGCTACGAAAACTTGCAGAAAACTAACTCAACCGCCTTTTTCCCATGAGCTGATCCCACTGAGTACCGAAGCACCAGCCCTCGGGGAAGGGGAAGGAGCCCGATCTCCCCGCTGCTGACCCTCCCGGGCTGCGGGTGGGCTGCCCTCCGCAGACCCCGGCAGCGTCCCCGCCAAGAAAACTTCCGGCTGGAACGGAACCGGAGGAGGGAGAGAAAGTGAAGGGGTAGGACGCAGAACTTTAGCGAGACTTGCAGCGGAGTTTGACACACACTTTCCCCGGCGGCGCGGTACCCACTCCCCACAAGGACTGAGGCGGGGACGGTGGGTACTCACTGATTGGTGGGGGGCGCGTTCAGCGGAATGGCCACCTCCTCTTCCTCGTACTCGGGCCCGTCCAGCGAATCTCCCTCGTCCACTGTCCCCAGCCCCCCGGCCAACGGGGGCGGGGGCGGCGGCAGCGGGGGGAAGCCGGGATCGGCAGCCCCAGCGGCGGCCGGAGGGGCTGGCCCCGCGCCCAACTCCAGCAGCCCCAGCACCGAGCACAAAGCCGCCCCGCCTGGGGGGCCGCCGCCGACCAGGAAGGGGCCTTGCGGCTCCGGCGCCCGGCCCCGGCACAAGGCGGGGCAGTGCCCCAGCTCCCCGGCGGCGGCGGCGGCTCCCGCCGTCCCGGCTGCAGCGCCCGAGCCGCCCTCCTCACCCGCGGCCTCGGCCGCCATCATGTTGAGCCTCGCCGGCCGCCTCACACCGGGGAGGAGCCGACAAAGGGGCTCCGGGCCCCTGCCCCCACCCCGCCCCCCCTCCCCCGCCCCAGCAGGCAGCGGAGCCGGGACGCGGCCGAAACTTCCCGGCGGAGTCGGGCCGGGAACAATGCCCGGCTGGGCGGGGGCTGGGTCGCTCCGCAGGGCCCCGCGCCGCTGCCTCGGCCCGCGGCCGCCCCGAGGAAGTGCCGCCCGCCTGGCGGGGAGCTCCGCGCTTGCGCGGCCCCTCTGCGCCTGCGCGGGCTGCGCGGCCCTGGCCGGGCCGTGAGGGACGGCGGGCGCGCGGGAGCGCGGGCGTGTGGGCTGGGAGCGCCGGGCTCCGTGTGGGCTGGGAACGCAGGGCTCGGTGCGCAGAACAAAGGGCTCCGTGCGCGGAACAAAGGGCTCCGTGTGCGGTGCACAGGGCTCCGTGTGGGCTGGGAACGCAGGGCTCTGTGGGCAGAACAAAGGGCTCCGTGCGCGGCTGAGGGCCGGGGAACGCAGGGCTCCGTGTGGGCTGGGAACGCCGGGCTCCGTGCGCGGCTGAGGGCTGGGGAGCACAAGTCTCCGTGCGCGGAACAAAGGGCTCCGTGTGCGGAACACAGGGCTCTGTGTGGGGGAACACAGGGCTCCGTGCGCGGCCAAGGGCCGGGGAACTCGCGGGACTGGTGTACGGTCCACTCGTTCAACCCAGGAGCACTGTAACTCTTGTTATAAATAATGAAGAGATTCAGCCGAATTAAATATGGTAAAAATAAGCTATAATTTATTTCGCGACCAAAATACGGTCCTTGACAGCCACAATAAAAAAGGGACAGTGCCGAGCCCAGGATCGGCACCGGGTGAACACGCTCGGATCCGAACTCTATCGCTTCGGATCCCCCAGCGTTCACAAAGCCGCCTTGGTCAGCCTTGTTTTTATACAGTTTTTCTAGCCTGGAGCGGAGGTCATTCTTTTCCTTGTTCCACATATTCATGTAGTTTTCTTTCTCTGCGTTGGCTTGGACAAAACCATATTCTGGGGGACGATGAATTCTGATGAGGGCAGGTCTTGGTTTATGGGAAGCCGGTATTGAGATGTATCTCTCCCGATGGCTCTGGTTGTCTTAATCATCTTGTCCGGTGCTCATCACTGGGGTGTTTCCTGGACAGTTTCCGAGAGAGCCAGCTCCGTTGGGGCGACGTCTATTTACTTTCTTTTTGGTTTCCGAGTTTTTTATTATTTTATTCATACAATCACTATTTATTCTACATTAATTTACAAACTTACAAGAATTGCATCGTATCATATATTACACTGTGACCCCATTACCATCCAGATCCATTACCTCTCTAGGCAACTTGTTATGATGCCTGACCACCCTTACAGTGAGGAAACGCCGTTGGGTGTCTTCCAGCTCAGTTTATTCTGTGTGATTCCGTGAAATCTGAATCTCGCCTTGGTCTCGGTTTTAGGCCATTTCCCCTGGTCGTGCCACTGCAGGCACCTTAGAAGAGAACAATCCCCACCTCACTACAGCCTACCATCAGGTATTGATAGAACAAGTGGAAACGGTTTTGTCAAGGGAGGATTAGACTGGATATTAGGAAAAAATACTTCACTGAAAGGGCAGTCAAGCACTGGAGCAGGCTCCTGGGGCAACAGGGGACTTGCCATCCGTGAAAGTGTTCCAAAACCACGTGGATGTGGTGCATGAGGACATGGTTTTGTGGTGGATCTTAGGTTGATGGTTGGACTTGATGATCTTGGTGGTGTTTTCCAACCTTAAGAATTCTGATTCTCATCTAACCATAAATTTAACAAATACATCCTGGTGGCAGTTTACTTTGTAAGAACTCTGACTCCGTTGCTACTTTACTCTGTACTTCCCTGAAACTGTATTTTTTTCATGTTACTCAAGCTTGTGAGCTCTCAACCCCACCTTCTGCAAACCTCTGCTTACCTTCATCATAAACCATTCCTTTTTCCCTTAAGTGGGTTTACTTGGTACATCAGATTGACTTCACACCTAAGTACCTCTGGGATCTAGAAAGCATCCTGTGATTGCCATTACCAGGCAATACAGTATGTAGATATCTTTGGATTTTTCTTTTTCTTTGCCCCCAGTGTTAAAAGAGATGACAAATAGCAGCATGTTTACACTTGCGTGTTTCTCTACAGTTCTCAGAAGGCATCTAAACATTCAGGTTTTCAAAGCTTTGCATTACCCAAAAGTATTAAGTGAATTTTTCCTGAGGCCACTTAAACAAACTACTGCTCCCACTTTCACAGCTCCCAAGCTCTTTAAGCTCTTCTTATCTGTTGAAATTGTTTCATATCTTTCCTTCTGAGGGCAAACTGCTTTCAACTTCCACTACTAAGATATGTGGAAATATTCTGGTTTTGTGCCCAGGGTCACATTGAACAGAGAAGCTGACTCTAGCCCTCAGTTTATTCCATTGGAATACATCCATTTACTGCTGGGTTTCCACTTTAAGAAATTGTAATTCCAAAGAGTGTTGTAGGCTACTCTCTCTATGTGTTTCCTTTTACTGCTTCTTGCTTTCTCTCACAGGTTTCTAAAAAAATTAATTTTAATGCAGCCTTGTCACAGTAGTAGTAGCAGTAAGCCTAAATATAGAAATGCAGTATAAATATTTAAAAGATTCCCTTTATGAGGCAAGCTTTTCTAAGTGCTTTCCAGGGCAGCAGCATGTGTGTGGGAGCATGGGGACTAGAAGGACAGCTGCGCTAAGAATTTCGCTCAGGAGGGGGTAATGTGTCTACAACACTCTTCCAGGAAGTTTATTTTGGTGAGAACAATTTTAAATTGGAAAAGGATTGTACAAAGAAAGACCTCCTAGTAATATCAGCTGAGCTGTTAGCTCTCTGCAGATGACACACTTTTTGTGTTCACTTTGCAGGCAAAGTTGCCATCTCAAGTCACTTGGTGCTGGAGATTCTGCATGTCACCTTGTGTCACTTCTTAAGCCTTGGAAGTCTACTCCATCTTTAGAATTCTGAAATATCTTGGGCTGGAAGTGATCTGTAAGGATCCTTTAGTCCAACTCCTGTTCCTCTCAGGACTACTCAAAACTACAGCTACAAGCCTTCATAGGACTGGTTTTTTTTAATTAATGTATTTGGATGAAGGGGCAAGTGTAACGATATTTTTCTCAATACTTCTTGAGCTTCTGCAAATACGTCTGTTTCTGAAATTGCAGTTATAAGTGACACTAGGATAGTCAGTCCTTCATCCCTGCTGTGTCAGAATAGTATCAGGCTAGATTGCCTGAGAAGCACATTTGCCTGTTCCCTAGTTTGAGCTAATATAATAGTACATATTGTGAGAACAGTGACGGGGGGAGACATTTCAGCTCAGGTATTCAGGCTGGGTTTGTTATTGATTTGTATGTCAGTGGGCAAGTAATTTGAGCAATGTTATTCCTTCTCCATCAGTAAAGTAAGAAGCTATTTCACAGGTATGTCAGAGAGTCATGTAGGGTTTTTTACAGCATTTGAAATCTGTTAAACAATCTAATTGTTAAGGGTGAAAAGCCACATAAAGTGTGACACAGTATTTCAGTTATTAAAAGAGAAGGTGTTGCTTGGATAGTAGATACAAATACCACAAAATCATTCCTTATTTCCTACTTCTCTCTTCTGCCTGAGCACAGTTGTATTTCTACTTTTCCAAGGTGTTATCCTATTTCAGAAATCAATAGCAGCAGAGGAATTTTCAGTCTTTCTGTCATGGGAGAGAAAGCAACTTTCCTGTAATAAGATCCTGGAATGCTCCAACTACTCCAGTTCTGCCTCCTGTACTCCCACAGGTATAAAATAAACTGTTACAGAATGCTGCTTCTTCCTACCTGCAGAGCTGGCATGCTACATATATTGCTTTTCTGCTTTTCATATGCTTGCCACGCTGTCAAGGATGGGTGCATCGGGGCTGGGAGGAGGCACAGCCAGGACAGGTGAGCCCAGCTGACTAAAGGGGTATTCCAGACCGTGTGACATCATGCCCAGTAGATAAAGCAGAGGTAAGAAGGAGGAGGAAGGAGAACATTCGGAGTGATGGCATATTTTTCTGCAGCTCACTATTACATGTGATGGGGCCCTCTCTCCTGATGATGGCTGAACAACTACATTCCCTTGGGAAGCAGTGGATTGATTCCTTGTTTTGCTTGTGTGCATGGTTTTTGCATTCCCTGTTGAGCTGTCTGTATCTCAGCCCATGAGTTTTCTGGCTTTTACCATTCCAGTCCTGGGGCAGTGGGGCAGTAAGTGAGCAGGGGGCTTGGCTACTGGCTGGGCTTTTAAACCATGACACCCTGTCAGCCCAACACCCCTTTACCTTTAGTAGTGTACAAAAAAGTGCTACATGATTGCTCTATCATGTGATCCTTTTACTGAAATTCAATATCATTGTCTATGTTTAAATGCAAAAAATAACCTTACTATTTGTACTTACCTACATTTGTAATTTAGGCCTTCATAAAAACCATATTTAGATTCTCCCATGAGCCTGTGTACACTGAACAATTATGCTATGTTTTAAGCAACACTAAAATTATCCTCACCCTTGGAAGCAGATTTGTTAGTTATTCCATAAGAAGAACTGAAAGATTGGGTTGCAAAGGACAGCTTTTTATCTTTTCAATTTTAAACATGAAAATACCTGCATGTAATAGTTTCCATGCTTAGTTAATTACATCTAACTTCCATAATGGTTCTCAGTAATGATGGAGCTTAGGTTTCTGCAGTATATCTCTGGCCGTTGATGGACAAAAGTTACACATTGAAAAACATCTTTGTATTTTGCAGCTGCTTAGGTATCCTTTGGATGTTTGCATAGTTGCTTCTACACCAGCCAGGGAAAAGAAAAAAGCATTATAAGAATGAACAAACAGGAAAATATAACTACAGTCTTAATAACTACAGAATTTCCTCTGAGACTGGTCATGTAACCTGTGCAGGATAAACCCAGCTGTTGCACGGAGGACTGTCTTTCATTTCAAATTTGGGTAATTTTTTGTGCTGTGTACTCTGAAATTTTAAAATAAACAGTTAGTAACACTGATGAGGAATGCATCATTCTCACTCATTTCAATAAAATAATTTCTGCGTTTGTGGTTATCAGTTCCAATGGCTTAATATAAAACATCTGTAGGCAATATGTAAGATATAGATTGGTCTTTTCAAGGAATGTTTATATAATAAAGCTTTTAAAATAATAATAGTGGAAGTTACTTTGAATTTAGAATTTTCTTGTAAGTTTCCAGGGGAAAAATATTTCCATGTAAGTTACCAAAAAAAAAAAAATTCTTTTTGACCTGCATTTTTAAATTAACATCTTCATAGATTGTGTCATTGAAAACTGAAAAGTAAGGAGAGAAAATGCTGATTCATGTGACGGATGTTTCTTTATCTAAGTTGTGGCCAGATCCTAGAAATCAGACCAGGACGAAGCTAATTAAGTTTTAAAATACCTGCTTACATGATGCCATCAAATCTTTTGTATATGCTTACTGACTGTATATAAACTAGTATTTGCATGATAGACATATAAAATGTATTTACAAAATGAGTAACTGTGTCTATGATCATATTTACACATTCTGTATATGAAGATTCCTATTTTTGTGCACGTATATACTCACATGGAACAAATTCCTTCATATGTTACAGTTTAGGTGTCCTGTTCTACCTACAGTTTAATTTCTATATGTCTTCCATCATGGGATGAATTTTTCCATTAAAGTGTGTTTCTTAATTAGAAAGAAGAAATTGATTTTTAAAATCCAATATGCTGACTTTGATTCTTATCTATAGATAAGATTCTTATCTATATTTATTTATCTTATAGGATTCTATGACTTAAGACACTAAATTAATCTGCTAGATCTAACAGGTAAAATTATGTGGTTTATATAACTGCCCATACTCCTAAACTTCTTGACCTTATAATGTATTAATTTGAACATTACTTCTCACATAGTCTACTTGTGATTACTATTGATTACTATTATGTTTGTTGCTTGTAATAGAATTTACTTGTATGAAGCAATTTGTTTAAGCTGGTTGTATTTCTGTTGTTGACTTTGAAATCAGTTCCAGAGCACGAAACTACTACAAGTAGGAACATATGTAGTCTATAGTTTTAAGTGATGTAATTCATAGTATAGTTTTTAAGTGATGGATGATGTAACTCACTCTAGAATAACATAAACATATTCACACAGTGATTATTCAATTTTAACTTACTGTATTATAAAGGTATAAAATAATAATAAAATAAAATAATAATATAAAAGGTATTAAACAATTAAACTAGCTGTCATTTCACTATTTTATTAAATCAGAGGTACCTAAAGATTAAATGGTGATAATGCTGAACCCAATTGCTTTGAAAGGTATGGAAGTTATTACATATATGCTTCAACATGACATTCATGATGATTAGGAAAAAGGGGAAGTTCAAACATTGCATCTGATGTATGGCATCTGCTACATAGGAGCAATTATTGCAGCAGCAGTTATCTACAAATAATACTAGTTTCATTTGATATTTAAATGGTAACTCATTAACATTGTTTGAATTTAATCTGAGATTTTCCAAGATGTGCTGGTATATAGATTCTAGTTTATAGTTAATTTGCTGCTTTTTTAGCACCTGTGAATAGCTTTACAACCTTCACTGATAGTGCACAATTTGCAAGGATATCTATTCCCTCATAATGAGCAAACACATATTGATTTTTCTAACTTTATTTTTGTAAAACAATGAAAGATGAGCTGTTTGGAGAACTATATCAATCACAGAGTATATAATACAAATACATGAGGCTTTGGCTGTATTTTCAAAATTGTGCTGTGTAAACAGCAGTATATGTGCTTATAACAGTTGCAGGATTTAGCACAGTGAATAGAAAATTAGGGAAGGCTATATACTAGTATCCTTCTAACTAATGAAAATTTGCAGTGTACGTGGTAAAAAGGAAACAAGGAGCTGTCTTGGCATACGCAAGGAATAGGCACATCTAGTCCCTGCAGCAGGTGAGATAGCAGCACCATGATGGAATTAAAGGATTCTGGCTTCTGCTTAAATTTATGCCAGATGGTGGTCAGCAATTCCCAGAGGAACAAAGTCAGACTGGCAGATTTCAGACAAGGTTACAATCCCTTTCTAATGGATTTAGAGCTAGCAGTGGTCTTCACTGGTTTTCACTGTGGTATTTGAGCCTACGGCTCCATCTTTTTAGTATGGTTTTCACTGTAGGGAGAGATATCTCCATAGCAGCAGGTTAGCTCATGTTACATTGCACAAGAGAAGACAATGTCCCTTCCCACTCAGAAAGGATGCTTCTTAATATTGGTGCTTCTGAGGTTTTGTGTATTAGGGGCATGGGGGACTGAGAGATTGCCTCCTATGCTAACTCACTGCTCTTAACTGGTCTTGCCTTTGAAAGCCTGGCTATTCCATGCCTTGGTAAAGCAGATAATAATTGAAAAAGTTGTGGGCTTGTTTGTGTGATTTACAGCAGTGCACAAAATACTGTTCCAGTCTACAACTGAACTCGCATATCTGTAACTCAGATTTCCTCTGGATTATGTATTCATGTGGGAACGAAAATTTGCATTGACATAAATTAGTGTTTAGTTACATATGTACCTAACAGTCTAGTAATTCTGCATTTTCCTTCCTCCTTCGCTTTCTCACCCTTCCAACCCCTCTGCTGTCCTAACCAGCCAATCCACCTATTGGCATCACCTCTGTTTCCCAGGGAATAGAGTACCTGGACAACAGGAGTGCCTGACATTACCTCCTTGTATGAATGACAGCATTTGGCCACATTCTGCCTTTTTCCATCCCTCAGTCTGGATGCCAGCATAGCAAGAATATATGCTATTTTTGTTAGAACTTTACCATGCCTCATCACCTGCCTTAAGAGCATGGATCATATCAGACTCTAGGAAGAAATTAAAGCAAGTCCTACCTATCAGGTACAGAAAATATGGCATATTTGGGAGTAGTACCATGTCAGTGAAAAAGCAGGGTCTCAGATGAATTGCTCTGCAGTGCTAGTGAGAGTACTGAACCAACAATTCCACAAGCAGCAATATGAAAACTTTATTATCAGTGTCACACCAAGAGTTTTACACATTTCCAATTGCTTAAGATCTTAAATTGTTGAGACTTATTGGAAAACAGCAGTCCTGTTGGCATAGACTTCAATCCAGCCACAGAGTACAAGATACCATGTTTCAGATGTAAAAACTGGCGTGTTAAAGCAGTAGGAGCTGCCTATCTCCATCTTGCTTTACTAAATCACCTTCCAGGGTGATAGTGACTCATATGAAGGGCCAAGACAGGTCCACATCTGGAAGGAGGGTTGCTCAGCTGTGTCATGAAATGCATTATCAAACTTGCCCCCAATGGAGGGGGAAGAAGGGAGATGGGAAACATTTTTCTCTTAGTTTTATTTTTGTACCTTTGCTTGTATTTTTTGTACGTTCAGTTGTATTTTTTGTCATGTCTTCCTCAGCCTTCATTAACAGTCATATTTTTCCTTTGCTACTTTATTGCACAGATTAGCAAAATATCTTTCAATATTCAGAATCATATAATGATGAATTGGGCCTCAAAAGGAAAACTCCTCTTAACTCAATGCCATGCTTTAGTTTTTTTTCTAATTCAAAGATAGCACTAAGAGACCTATGTCATCTTTCTGTGTCCTTATTTTAAATTAAGAACAGCTCATCTATAATCAAGTGTATCCAATATGGCTAATAGAAAATACTGAAAATTGTTAAGAATGTGGAAAGTTAACTCAGCAATTCATGCAATCATAGTACGACAAAATGATTTGGGTTAAAAGGAAACTCAAAGATCATCTAATTCCACCCCTCTCCAAGGTCAAGGACATCTCCCACTTTCCCAGGTTGCTCCAAGGCCTGTTCAACCTGGCCTTGAACACTGCCAGGGTCGGGCAACCACAGCTTCCCTTGGCCAGGGCTTCACCATCCTTGCACCGCAGAATATTGTCCTGATATTTAATCTAACCCTGCCTTCTGACAATTTAAAGCCATTCCCCCTTGTCCTGTCACTCCGTGCCTGTTGGGGGTTGTCTTTTTTTTTTCTTTTCCACTTTGCCTGTGGAATTTTTCCCATTGAATGTTAAGAAGCACTGATAGCTAAGTCCTTGAGATTGGGGAGAGGGAACCTCTCTGGTTTTTGGGAGGGGGACAGTGTGAGATTTACAAGTGCATAAAAGGAGAGCAGGGGCAGTTGTTCTCTCTTGCTTACCCTTGGCTTCGGAGGAGGATATAGATTGATATAGATTGATATAGATATAGATTGATATAGAACTGGTTGATATAGGTTGATATAGAACTGGACTCCTGCTCTGCTTGGTGTTAATGCCACAGCTGTTGTTGTTTGTTTGCCTTGTTACACACACTAGTAAATAGCTGTTATTCCTGTCCTCATATCTTTGCCTGAGAGCCCATTAATTTCAACATCATACTAATTCAGAGGGAGGGGCTTTACTTTCTCCATTTCAAGGGAGGGCCCTAACAGACACCTGTCTTTCAAACCAGGACAATGCCTCTGCCAATAGTTCCTCTCCAGCTTTGGAGCCCTTTCAGATGCTGGAAGGGGCTCTAAGGTTTCCCCAGTGCTTCTCTTCAGCAGAGGAGCTCCAGCCCTCTGACTTTCATTGTGGTCTCCTCCTCCAACAGATCCACATCCTTCTTATAATGTGGACCCTAGAGGTGAGCACAAAACTACAGGGCAGGGTCTCACCAGAGCAGAGCAAAAGGCGAGAATCAAATTTTTTTTCCTATTCTAAGTAATCTCATTTTTCAAGAACTGATTCCCTCTGCTTGTAGACATGGAGGATGAAGGGTGAAAAAAACCTAAGTAATCCAATGGGATGTGTCATTCCTTAAAACCTATTTAGGTAAGGTAAGGAACAAAGCCTGCTAATAGTGTTCCTGTACAGACCCACTCAATTTAGAAGAGTCATTTCAGTGGAACATCAGAGTAATGCAAAGTAGTCAATACTGAGACATTTTAAAAGCTGCTGGGAGAATCAGATTTGAACAAACAAGGAATATCAACTCACCCTTGTTTGGGTTGCTTAAGATTCTGTTGCTTTGGGAAAGAAATGGCTGTGTTAATTTGAAATAGTTTAGTTCTGTCCTGATTTTCATGTTACATGGTAAGTACAATATGTTGTCATAATTTAAAAAGTTAATTCAGTCCCTTGAGTTTTCTTTTTCAGGTATTTTGAGAGGGTAACACAGAGCAAACCCAAATGCCAAAGCCTCTATGTATTTTATAAAACATTTAAACCTTTTCAGATTTCCACTCAGTATGCATATCTCACCCTGATATAAGCTGTTTTCACAATTTTGTTTCCAAATAGGATCTAATCCACTACAGGCTCTCTGTAGTGAAAACCACATTGTGCAATTTGACTCACAGTTAGGGAGGATATGCTGCACAGTTGTTAATGCCTTCTGAACATATAATTATGCTTTTTGGGGTTTTTTTCATTTTTTTTCAATGAAGATCACTGTGTCTCTTATTCAGAGTATGCAAACTGCTTAGTAGTATTCCATGAATATTTTTCCCCACATGTCATATTGGCTGGAAATTACGTAGAAACAAAAAAGAAATGGTTGTAAGAGCAGAGTTCGAAATAATCCTAAATACTTCCTGGAAGAAAAATGGTACAAATGCTGCATCTGACCTACCATATTGCAGTCTTTTCTTTAAAAAACTGAATTATTTGAGTGCAAGTACCTATTAAAAACAAAGCCTATTAAAAGCAAACAAAAAACACCTAACAAAAAATAAAAACAAACAAACAAACAAAAAAAAACTATGATAACAAAAAAACAACAAAAAATCCCCCACCAATTTATGTGAAAACATTCAAATACTGTGCAGTGCAACGTGGCACTAAAGTCTATTGAAGTGTTCCTCTATCTCAGGCTAGATTCCCTAAAACCAGTATGTAATATGATGGTTATTTGAATAGCTGTGAGATGACAAACTACATAAAAAAAGAAGGTAATGAGGAGGAGGAAGAGGAAACTGGATAAAGTGCTTTAAATCTATATGCTGCTGTTAGAAGAAGAAGAGCAACAAAAAAATTATGTATCTTGAATGACTAACATCAAATGCATTTTCTGCTTTGGCAGTTAATACTTAATTCTGATTTCATAAAAGGAACAATGCTTTAATCACTGAAAGGTGGTAATAATTTTTTAAATTAAGAAATGTTACTGCAATTTTTTTATATAGATGATACCTGATACATGGAATGGTGTTTTAAGCGTTCTCACTCAGGCAAAATCACATTACACCAGAGGAAGAGTGTATCTGTTCTCTTTAGTTCTTGACTATACACACTTCATGTATATATGTATATACATATATACACACTTCATAGATATATTTGTACTTGGCTACACTTGAATATAACTATTTGTCTTAGGCTGCAATACAGAATGTGAACAAAAGTATGTACTCTATCACCATCTGTCAAAATCAGGTGGGGCAGTCAGCTTCATCTTTTCCACAACCCATCCTCCCTCCAGGAAGATATCATCTGCTGCTGGCCCATTCAGTCCCACTGCATGACTGATAAAATTACATCATCCCACTGGGAGATGCTCCAGCCAGGGGAAGGAGCCAAGCCTTTCCTACCTAGATAAAAAACTAAGACTTGGAGCCCCAAAAAAGTGGCATTTTTTCCACTGGATTTCAGAGGAAAGCCAGCCCTTTTCACAACATCCCTGGAGCTTCAGAGGAAACTGCACCTTCTCCAGGAGCACTGCTCCAGCTGAACCACATCTGCCCCTGCAGGAGGATGCAGCCACCATTGAATGGGACTGTGCCAACACCCTGACTGACTGACGGGTGTCAGCTTGGATTCTGACTCTGTCAGTGTTTTTGGGATTGTTGTTTGTAATATTGTATTTCTGTTTTAATTTTCCTAGTAAAGAACTGTTATTCCTATTCCCATATCTTTGCCCTTAATTTCAAAATTATAATAATTCAGAGGGAGGGGGTTGACATTCTCCATTTCCAAGAGATGCTCCTGCCTCTCTTAGCAAACACCTGTCTTGCAAATCAAAAGATTACTCCATGGAAGTAAAAAGGGGGAGGCATGTGAACTTTTCTTGCATAGAAGGTTAGTGGACTAAAAAATAGCAGAGACTGATATAAAGGTGTTTGTTCTAAGATTTTTTTCTGCCGACCCTCTGCCATTTATCTGACAGAACCATACCCCACACTGTCCATTAGTAGAGGAAAGCATCACTAAAGTGTATTAGCTCATTCTCTTATTTGGGAATGCTCATAAATCAACTTTGTAATTCTCAGTAAAAACACAAAGTATTCTGTATATTCTACATAGGTGTCATTCATCAGTTATAATGCCATTGAACAAAGGCATTATTTTTCAGAGAAAACCTCAGGTTTGTTTTTTTGGGGTTTTTTTGTTATGCTTATCTTCCAGAAAAATGCCACTGTGTCTCACTGATGAGAGAATTAGTGATCTTTGTATTCAAAGTTTTCTCTCCCATTTAGTTTTAAGGGCAACTGTAAAGGTTTAATATTTGCATGTGAAAGACCATAGCTTTTATGTGTTTGGCTACATTTTACATTCACTATAGTACTGGGTTATTGTCATTACTTAAGTGTTTTGTGTGTTCAATAAGATCTAGTACTACAGAAAAGGGAGTGATTTGTTCAGGCATGCACTTCTGAATATAACTGTTTAATTGCTAATCTAAAACTATAGGGATTTTTCTTTCCATGTTTCGTGTTTCATGGGTTTGGCTTGATCAATATCATTGCTTTTGAAAGGAAAAGCAAAAAAGGAAGCAGAAAACGAGATCCTCTCTTGAAGTTCTTTGTTATGTAGATAACATTTACTTTCCAAGGTTGTGTTTCAAGCTTGAGTTCTGTTTTACGATTTTGAAATATCAGTTCCTACAAATAGAAAGTCTAGTCATTCTGAGTGAAATATATCCAGCTTTTAAAAAATGCAAGGGAAAACCTAATGCTTCTAGTGAAATATTGGGAGAACCCAGTTTTCTGACTATTTTGGGAGATGTAGCTGAAAAGGAAAAAGCTGTCAAGGGAATAAAAATTGCACAAGTGCTGTAGCATTAAAGGTTTTATTTATTCCATTTACAAGACCAATCCTATAATTTCTTGTATTTTGAGCAATGTATTTATAAATAATAATTAAAAATTTTTCTTTATTTCAAATGTTACCAGATTTCACAAATCTCGGTAAAAAGCTGCAATGTATTTTTTCACTTATAAAATCTCAGAAGAGGTAGGGAAGAAAATGTGTAATGTATTTAATAGTATCAACCTCATATCATCCACACACACACATACATAGACCCTCCCCCCCTGCCCCCCCCAAAAAAAAAAAATTTAAGAAGTTTGAACCATTACTCTAAATTCTGTCATTTTATCATTACTCTTGTGTGCTTACTTTAACACCCTCACCTTCTATTCCAGTGGGACCTCTAGGGTTTAGTGCAGAGCTGGGTGCTCCCACTATATACTGGTGCTTTGGGTTGTAGTTCCCAGCTTCAGGATTTTACATTTCCTGAGATACACAATCTCTATGTCAGCCCATTTCTCCATCCCCCTGGATAGCAGCACAACCCTCTGGAATATCACACACTCCTCCTGGTACCTGTCTGTCCTCACTGGGTCATATCAGCAGCAAATTGAGGGTGCACTTTCCACCCCCATCCAGATCACCTGCAAATATTTTAACTCATGTTGTGTGATTTGAGGGTGGGCAAGCACTGAATTAGTGAGTTACTAGCTGTTCTTATAAGAAGTCAGACATAACAATAATCACACAATAATGATAATAAATGGCTGGTTTGACAAGATGTTTGTATACAAAATTGGTGGTGTACAAATTTTACAAATTCTACAAATGTTTCATGTACAAATTTACAATAATGTTACCTTACTATGGACTTCCTTCATAGTCCAATGATGGAGAGTGAAAACCTGACTTTTCTTCTCCAAGTCTATTTGTAAGAGAGAATTCAGCAAGTCCTCCATCTAATTTGAAACTGTGAGTTTAAACATTTGAAACCCAGCAGGCTGGAGATTCAGCTAGACAAGGTAAACTTGCTGTATCCATTGCTGTATCCATTGATCCTGTTTTTCACTAAGCAAATAGTTAGGGGGAAGAACTATCTCTTATCAGAAAAATCTGGCACTTCTTTAAAGCCCTAATTCTCTGAGGTTGAGGGCCAGTGCCAAACAAACAAAGGAAGATATAGTTTCTTTGTTGCAAGAGAACTAAGATTAAATGTAAGGGGTTTTTCTCCCACTCCTGTAATGACAATACATAGAAATGTGTTAAATACTTTGTGCTTATATTTTGGCAACCATAGGTGATTTCCTTAGAGCCCTGAGTACAATTGTGGTGAAGTGTCATGCACGAGTTGATATCTTTTCCCTCATACAGAAATAACCACTTCCTTTTTAAAAGTAATTCAGAATATCTGAGTCACTAAGGGTCTGCCTCAGAGTGCTGTTTCCACCATGTTGCTGTTTTCGTGGTTTGCTTAACATGTGAGTTATCTACACCAGCTTTTCCTTCAGTTTCAGATTCATGCCCTTGTCATCTCCAGAGGAAAAAAAGAAAAGATAATATTTTGAAATAAAATACCATAAAACCACAGAATATTTAGGGTTGGAAGGGATATCTGCAGCTCCAACCCCCTCACCAAGGCAAGGACATAGTGAGTTTTGAATATCTCCAGAGACTACAACTTTATTGGGCAGCCTGTCCCAGTGCTCTGCCACCCCATATTGTAAAGAAGTTCTTCCTTATGTTGAGATGAGTCTTCTTGTGTTTTATTTTATGGCCATTATTCCTCATCTTATTGCTGGATACCACTGAAAAGAGTCTGGTACCTTCCTCTTGGTATCTGGCTTCAAGATATTTATATGCACATTAACAAGATTCCCTCTCAGTGTTCTCTTTTTTAGACTAAACAGGCTCAACTCCCACTGTCTCTCCCCATGGAGATGCTTCAGACCCCTCATCATCTTTTGTGGCCCATCTGGACTCTCTCCAGTAGTCCCTTGTCTTTCTTGCACTGTGAAGATGAGAAGTGAACACAGTACTCAGGATGTGACCTCACTCAATATAATGTATTATGAATTACTGTAGATATTTGTTCTCTCCCCACCATCCCCTGGTACTGTTATCTGACTTTTTCACCAATAATTTGTGAGGAGGAGGCTGTTCTCTGTAGCAAGAGTAAAGGTAATCTTAGATAATCCAAGAAACCTATTGAGCAAATTAGCTAGCATAATTTCATTTTAAGTAGATTTAATTAGCACTACTAGTTAAACTTTTTTACTGCTGACATCATCATCATCATTAACCATATCAGTTATTATTATTTCCTAGTACTGTCAAGTACTGGCACTCACCATACAAGATTTGTGAATGCTTCTTCTCATAAGATCATTTGTCTCTCAGATCTTGTGTTTTGGGATTTGTGAGATTGCCTGAACAGTGGAATGTAATATTCCAGCAGAAGAGGAAATGTTCCTGTAGATGAGGCTGAATCAAATCAAGTGTCTGTTAGTCACCAAGGAGCAGTCTGGGTACAGTAATAAATGTAAAGCAAGTTCACTTGTTTTGTAAAGACATCAGAAATATTTATATTTTTAAAAGAACCAAGGCCATGAAGCAGAAGCTAACATCCCGTAGGTATGCAGCACAGTATCTTACGATTTGCTTCATCTTTTTCTAAAATGAAAGTGTTTTTGTTTGCTCCAAGCATGACATGCAGCCTTGCATACCTTTTAGTGATGCTATTAGATTCAATCTCTCATACTCACTGTCTTTCACAATGTAGAATTATGATATTATTTTAATTTTATTTATTTTATACTTACTGGAAATAAGTACATACCTAATGAAAGGTGTTCCTTACCATGACATGCAGCTTGGAACGAAATTATCTTCAAGATCTCTTCCAAACCAACCTAATCTGTGAAATCTGACCTTGTTTCCTTGCACATTTGTAACATATATACATAAGTCGTTTTCCCCATTGCTTCTTCAGCCTGAGTGAACCAGATACAAGCCTAATACATATGTTATTTCTAATTCTTCAGAGCTATAACTATCTACCAGTTCTGTAGAGCTTGTGGGTTGTTGGGTTCTTTTTTCCTGTAGAAGAATCAGTAAAATTTTTAGACTAGCTCTAATATAACACAGTAATAAAAAACCCGAAACAACAATCCAAAATACTTCTTTCTTCTCTGTAATGCTTTCCTTACTGTAAATTTGGTTTATCAATATTTTGCCAGTTGTCAACCAAACTCTGAGTTATGTAAAAGATTTATTTAGATAAGGACTGTGGGATAGTTGTGGGGTTCTTTTGATTATTTATTTTTTTTTAGTATGGCAAGTAAACCCCACTGGGCTTACTACAGCAGTGCTTGTGGGGCTGGCTGCAAGACGTTTCAGCTGCCATTGCTCCTTACAATTCTGGTTTTTGTGTACTGCTTTCAAAACAAGATATGAAGCCTTAAGTTGGAGTGTAGCAGACATTCATGTGACTGTATATTCACCCTGATGTTGATTTACAATACCATTTGTTTTACAAGACTGGCAGGAAGCAACACCTTGGCATTTAAATTCCCTGCCTGCATGCAGCTCTGCAAAAACGACTTACAGATTTAATGTACTTTTTTTTTTCCCCCTTTCAAATGCAAGTATCTCTGGAATCATCATCTGTAATTAAGTAGGAAAAAACTCCACAAGCTCATCAGATGGTGCTTAACTTTTTGGGCATTTTCTTCACTCCAAAGTGTTATTTAGCAGTTATTGAGCTGAAGTTCTCTTTCTTTAGGTGTCCCTTGCTTTTCTAATATTTATCATTTCTTCTCAGGCTTTGGCTTCCACTATTTATTTATTAACCTCAAAAAATATATGACTCTTGTAGTGATTTTTCTGATGCAACATTTGTCCTCTGGGGACACTTCTGAAAGGATTCCTGAGGCTATCAAAGAGCCACCAATTAAAAGTGAATTCTGTAGTAAACATGGTCTTATTCTTCTGAAGGGCATTACTCTCCACATCTTAACATTTTTCAGTGCAAGAGCTCTGCCTGTCTTTATCTTTCTCCCTTTATTTATTTAGTATAGTCATGATAATATTTAGCAAAATAAATCAGTGAAATAATTAATTGGTAGACCCAAGTATCTGTTACCCTCTGTCTGCTTTTCCAAAAAATGTTTGCTTGAAGGGGATTAGTAGGGCTAACTGACCATTGGGATCAGTCATGTTTTCAGATGTGCAACCACCTCACAAAAGCATCCTCTCTTGCCTGAGCTAAAGCAATTTTGATGCTGTCATATGGTGGGGGGTATGACTTTGATCACTTTTCTCACCTTGGCTGTGTCCCATCCCAGCTTGTTTGTTGTGGGGTAACAGAGAAAACATGAGTGGACTGTGAGCACTGTTAACCCTGGTCTGCTATCTAAGCTCCTTCAGCCTGAAATCCAAAGCACAGCACTTTACTGGTTGCTGTGAGGATAATGATCTCCATCCCAGCCAGACCCAGTCCAATCAGTAATAACTGAAAAATCACTTACTAAAGGGCAGAAGAGGAAACTATGCAGAGCCCTACAATTCTTTTTTTAGTGGTTTGCCATTTAATTTGTTTTAAATAATGAAAAAATATTCCATCAACTTTGTGTGGGTTACCACCAGCATTATCTTTTTGTGGAAAATTTCAACAAATCTTTAATTCTTCAGAAACAAAGTAATGTTCTTAATAGGGAGGAGGGATAAATTGCAAAGTTCAATACTTTTGCAAGTGAATGCTTGCAAAATTAGATATCTTACACCAAGGTGAGCTAGAAGCAACGTATTATTTTAAAGAAAACCATGCACAAAAATCCCTCAAAACTCTAATCAAAACACATCCCAGTAACTATACAAATAGCACAGAGGAAAAATGTTTAGGATAAGGTGTAATTTATTCAGTGTAAAGTTAAATCAGAGCTTTAAGTTGTAATGCAATTTACATTTTGTACAAGTTCCACAGGTAGTGATGTCAGAGTTGAAGGATATTACAAACACATCCTGATTGCTAGCCTAGGGACAATTCATAACTTAAAATTTTAAACTTTAATGAAAATCTATCTGATTTAGCTTTGCTGGACTTTATATATACTTCAGTTTTTTCAGCTTGAACTATTGTGGCTTCTCAATGAAATATAAACATGTTTCAGTGCTAAATGTCAGAATTTTGAAAAACTGAGCCCAAGGCAATGGAACATTAAGAAAAATCTAATTCCAAGACCTGGAAGCCACTTCAAGCCCCAAATGTACAGTTTACATTTCATAAACTAGCACTGTCATAAAACACCTCCAAAATTATCTGTTTTCTAAACTGGGAAAAATCCAAATGAATACAAATGTTTATGTTGAATTTATTTTCATGTCAGGAAAAGGAAATAATGTGGAAATAAACTGAACAAATTATCACAGAATATTTCTACTCAAACAGCAGATACTTTTAATTACTATTCATTAAACCTGTAAATTTACAATGCCCAACCTAGTTTCCCTTGTTTAGGAAACCCAGATATTTTAAATTTGTAGCATTTTTCATCCTTTTTTAATTCTATCTGGGACCCTGTCAAAACCTTAGGGGAAAAAAAAAATATATTTTTCTGTCTTTTTTTACTGTCCTATTCTTTACTGAATCTGAGAAGGAAGTTTGTTATCTCAATAAGAACACAGCACTTTGCTTTATTAGTAAATTGCAATGAAGTGAAATTTTCAAGTTATATTAATGTACATGTATATATAGACAACCTCACTTCCTGATGCTACAAGTTGCAATAATTGAGAAATATTTTTTGTTTTATTTTGTTTCATATGTGGGTAGGAGGATCCCAATTTACAAAGCTGCTTTTAAGAGGGAGAAAGAATTAAAGTCTGAAATCAGTATAGACAACTCTGAGTCTTTTTGGAAACATTTGAATTCCCTCACAAGACACAACAAAAGTTAAAAAAATAAGATGAGTTCTTTCTGTTTAGGTATTTATGTCAGAAGAGGAAGTAGTGTGGTTTCTGATGCTGTATTGAATATTACAGTTGAACTATGCAGTAGGACTTCCTTTCAGGGTTATGTGAACATAGCAATGCTAGTGTAAGTATTGAATCCACCCACATAAGTGCTGAATTAACAAAGTAATCTGCAAGGAATACATAAATACCTGCTAGTTCTATAAAAAATCAGGACATGAATATTTTATCTTCTGCACACAGCTCTGAAATGCATTCTTTTGTTTTCCCTTGCTGTGTTCTGAAGCCTCAAGCAGTTGATAGGCAGGATGTGCCTTCATTGTTAAAAGTTACTGCTCAAAAAATTTATACTGAGTATTTGCAGCCTGTGGACATCCATACACTGAACAGAATCCCTAGAGTGATGGGGTAACAACTCTAGAAAGATATTTTGAGGAGGAAAAGTGAAAACTTTGAGGTTGTACACACACGTCTCAGTAATTCTATGGGCAATAAAATTACTTACAAAAGTTTACTTATATTTAATTTGCAAAGATCTGTATCTCAGTTGACAGAATGTCTCTGATGTTCTATCAACCACCTAAATGCCCAGGCTTGCAATCCAAGGATGACATCTGTGTTGTGAAGGGGACTGTCCATGGAGACACACAGCAGGGCCTTTGCTGTGCTGACTGGTGCACGTGAGCTACGCCAGATGGATCAAAGGGCTGGAGAAGGAGGAAAGAACTGAAGAGTCTCCAGCACAAGAGGTTTTCCAGATGTAGACAGGGTGTTAGGTGAGCTTATCTAGGTTCCCTTTTCTGTGGAAGTTTGGACCAGATGATCTCTTGAGGTTCCCATTAACATGCTGAGTGGAGCAGTGCTAAAGCCAGCTTATAACCATCTCCTTTATTCCAAGTGGCATTCTTTATCACCTTCTGTTTAAAGGTGGAAATTATTACAAAGAAGCCTCTTGTACATCCCTGGTAGAAAAAGTCATTGTCTTCTGTTAAATTCTATCAAATAACACATAATCTCTTGTGTGGTTATGCAATATTTTTAACTCAGTTGGTTTTGACTCAGAACATATTGATGGAGGTTGCCTTGGGATTTTTTATCTTTGCAGTGGTCAGATTTAGAAGAACACAAACCTGATATACCTGGACTGTGCATTCTATCACTAACTGTAATATATCTTCTGCATACATAGTGTTCAATGAGAAGGACAGCAGGTGACAATAACAATTTGTAGTCTTTTATTTGAGAAGGCAGGTGGTCTTAGACTTACATAAGGAGTTGGCACAACTGCCCTGGTATTAAAAAAAATTATTGCAGTTAGTGTGGTTTTAGTTCATAGCTAGCCATTTTGTAATGGGGATATAATTTGTTAGGATGCTTGTGGTGGAACCTTGGTGCCTTTAATTGTTTATTTATAGACTGTGGTTGTTGGAAATGTGCCTGGAATAACTTTCTTTTTTCTCCCCAAAGAACATGTATTTAAATGGATTCAGATATCCATGAAGGCAATGAAACGTCATGGAATGATGAATTATACAGTTTAAACTAAAAATAGTTTGCAAGTTTGAATGGACAGCAATTTTACATCATTGCTGTATTAAACTGAAGAGTTACATATATTACCAATCAAAACTTTATATCCCTCCTTCAGGTAATATACTTATTTCAGAAAAAAAAGTCTTCTTAAAATTCCTAAATGGGAAATTGTTTTCAAGCCTTTTAAGATATCTTCTCAAAGAGTATGCTGAAAATTACACTGACTAATGATCTCACTTAGGCTCTATCCAAACCATCTAGAAGTGAAAGCTCTCTCAGTTTCACACCTATGATACGATATTCTGATACTCAAACTTCCTTTCTTTTAAATATTCTCTATAGAAACCATGGTAGCAGACTTCCCTTTCTTTACTGGCATTTAACTCCCACTTTGGGTTTTGATTTGTCATTTCACAGACATATTCAGACTTTACACAGATTTCTCCTTCTCTCAAAGGCTAGGTTTTAGTTCCCCAGGGAGCATTTATTCCACACATTTTTTAATGACCTTTCATAGGGCTTGAGGGTATAATTTTTAGGGTAACCAGACAATTTTCATCTTGTTTGAGTGTCTGGACTCTACAACCACTACAGGCTGCTTTCAAAATAAACATTATATTATGGTTTTTGTCTGAAAAGGAATGCCATTTGTGGTCCTCAATTCTGCTTCTAGCATGAAGAGGAAATTCATTGATATGAAAGGAATAGTTAGGTACTGAAGACATTTATGCTTAGCATTCTAAGTTCTGGTGTTTTGTTTAGATGTGATGCAAATACAAAGGGCTTTTTGGAGAAGTAAGGACTGGAACAATGTCTTTAAAAATCTTTAAAGTGACAAAAGTTAGCAGCCTTACCAGTCTCAAAAATCATGAATTGGGTTTGATAGAATTTTCATTCAGCAGACAATAATATAGGCAATTATTTTATATTTTTCAAGCTTCTATTGTGATACTGCTACACAAAACCCAGTAAAAAGCCTCTGTGTTTCCTGTTGAAGTGTATGTCTAGGGCAAAGGTTCTGTGTTGCTGCACAGTGGAAGTGTGCATTGTACTGTGTCACAACCTTTCCTGGTGTGTAGCCTCCAAGGGCTTTCACTATTGAAGTTTTTATTAAATTTGACAAAAGTAACCTATTGTCAGACTGTGGCTGCTGTCAGCCTAATAAATTGGAAAAATTATACTGTAGTGTACCAGCAAGGCATACTTACTTGTCTTTTTAGTTCAGAAGAGATGTGGCTTGAGAATAAAGCTGTATAATTTTTTTTTTTTTGTTTCTCACTCCTGATCTTTCAGTGCTCTGTACAGTTTGTTGGTTCAAGCTGATGGAAAATATTTGGATCAAATTTGGTGAACAGTGGTCACAAATTTGGTCACAGTGCACATTTCCTCTGTTCAAAATTGCTCCAGACCTCAGACCACAGAAAAATTCAATACTAGGCATAAGATGAATGAACAACTCTGGGTATCAAGGACACTGAGATCCATGGGTATCACCTGAGTAGGTGAGAAGTGCTGCCTGTATTATGAGACAGATCTTTTTTTGAAGCCCCACTCACAGTCTCACATTTACTGTGAACAATTTCTCTAAGCTGGGATTGCCCCAAAAGAAATGCATATAAATAAGAAATCTAATTACTTCAATATAATCTCATAGCAGGTGAGGGAAGTTTCAGTGTCCTCCAGAGGCTGACACTTATTTCAGGGGTCTGATTCTGATTCTGCCAGCTCCATTTATTTGGAAGATCCCATTGTGGGATCACAGAGACCAATGTTAGATAAAGGAAAATTCTGCTCCACGACAGAGTCTCCAGTGATGCAAACATTGGCTGTGGTTAGGTCTGACCTAAGGTATCAAATAGCCAGGTGTTCCACCACTGGAATTGACACTGGAAGCCTTTCTCTTGCAGACATTTGGAGTTCCACTCTAATAGCAGAATGTTTTTAGTTTCTTAGCAAAGCCTGCTCACACAGGCTAGTGTCCTAACACAGAATTTACAATGCTACTATTACCAAGACTGTGAAGTGAGTGGTCAATGTAGCACACCAAGTGTTTTTTCAGGAACCTGCTGTGACCTGGTGTTCAGAGATGCAGGCTATCTCACTTTTATGTTCAAGTCACATTTTTAACTTTTCCACCATTTTACATACAAAATATGTTGAGACAAACTAAATACTCCAATCGAAAATTTAAAAGTTGTTTCATTGTCTCTTTATACATATTTAAAGTCAGTTTCTCTCTCTTTGAATCTAATTTAAAGCAATATCCTATTGGCTCCCTCCAGCAGTTCAACCTCACCCATAAACACCAGAGAACATCAGGCAAAGTTGGTGACTCCATTTCTGAGATACTCATCCCATTCTGTCTCTATTGTTTCCCATGCATGCTAGAGGCGTAGACATCAAGTTCAAGCAATCCTACAATTCTCAATTGTTTCTTCTAAAAATGTCCTGTAAAAAACAGTCTGCAGGCATTGTGTTTAGCTGCAAAATGTGGAGCTAGTAAGGAAGGATATGTTCAGAATAACAGCCAAACCCTGACCTAGAAATCAGCATAATACATCCTTATTTTCCATTGACATCTGTCTAGAGAAGGATATAAAACAATTATCATTAAGTTAATTCACACCTATATTTACAACACAGTAATTTCTGCAGATAGGCAAGCTGTGGGACACTAGTCATTAGTAAAAGGTATGGCTTTATTCAATAAGTTCATTAGGTTTCCAGAAAGCAGAACAAACACCACATTGAGGAAATGTGCAGATTTTTTATTAAGGCAGGAAGAGTTGTGAGATTTTTAAAAAGAGGAAAACCACAAAGGGACTTCAAAGGAACATAAACCTCAAATTATATACTGGTGGTTTCAACTAAAAAAAAAATATACTCACTTTATTTTAGGATGAATTTGAACATGACAGTGAGGAACCTAAGAGGAAGAGAAGCTGCAAAACATAACTTCAGCTAATAGACATCACGTGAGTAATGATTTTCCAAGACTGTATTATTTATTTCCAATCATATTTACAACCATATTTCCTGGTACTTATAACCAAAATCACTTTTCATGTCATACACATTGAATGGAAGGCTTTAGAGCATGTGATTCAGTATTGCTGCAATGCAGGCATAATTTACTGCAGAAGGAAGAGGCCCAAGTAATTTTTAGTACATTCACATAGATGCTCAATGTTGATTACTAGAATATTAGAAATAAACAGTAAAAATGGGGGACTTACTTCCAGCAAAAAGCTGAGGTGCTGTAATAAGGAAAAGTTTGGGTGATAAGAGAAAGTGTTAAGCTAGAAAAGATGGCAAACTGCTGAGAAATGCAGCTGATGTACAACAGGGTAAAAATAGGGATGGAATCAATTTAAATTGAGGATTTCGTCTTTTGCACAGATGAATATCTAAGATTAATGGATGAAATGTAGAAATAAAGCCTGACTGGAAATACTTCTTTTAGCTGCCAGTAAGGGAAGTGATGTAAATCCCAGTTTAAGTTCTGAAGACTAGCTTGAAAAATGTTTCTACCATGATTCTCCAGTTAACAGACCTGTCTTGAGGGATGGTAGGTTTACTATCTACAGACATTGTCTTCCAGCTAAATCTTCCAGCAAGTCTCACAACTCCTGACAATTTATATGGTGTGCCTAACATATATGATCTATGACTCCCTAAATGAATTAGTAATTTTTCATAGTAATTATCCAGCATGCTACAAGTCACTCAGTGAGGAATTGTCACCGGTAAAGAATCTTTCTGCCTCGGATAAGAAACTATCTCTTCATCTCAGGTTAAGTGTTTCTAAACTCAAGAGGCATCCCAGCTCAAGGGGAGAGTGGTGGGGGCATACAGATGAGGTGCAGTTTGGGGACAACTCAGATTGTCCCCAAATTCCTGATGGTGATACTTTTAGAATGAAGTAATTGTACAGGCAGGACAGATTTCATTTTAGTACTTTAGTACTTTTAGTAGCTATCTTGTCCTATACTTTGGTTATCTTGCATCTTTGGGTTTCAAAACCACTTTTCAAATTATTTTTCAAGGCACCTTCACTCACTTGAATGTGAGATGGGGTTTTCCAGTTCACAGGTACACCATTAGGTTTGTTGCTCTTTATTGATCCTAAAGTGAAGTATGGCAAGATATGAAGTGCTGCTCTTCCCTCACCTTCTCCATCAGTTCCTCTGCCAAGTGTGGTATCACCAAGCACCAGCATGATCAGATTCTACTCAGTACCTTATATTGTTTCATCCAACAGTGATTATCACCAGCACGAGCCAGGCTCCTATGTATGCACTGTGAGGAACTGTGCCACATGTAACATCACAAGCACCTGCACAACTCAGGTTCCTGCAGCTGCCCTATCAGCTACTGAGCCACCCATTATGTTCTAAGCATGCTGAAGATCAGAATTCCTTAAAAGTCCTGTCAGCACTCCTGCCACCAGTAACATAAAGACCTGAACAAGCATGATTCCCCTGCCTGCCCTATCAGGCACTCAGCCACAACTCATAGCAGTCCTAGGCAATGCTTCAGTTATGGACAAATATGTCAGGAAGGCTGCCCTGTGGAAAAGGACTTGGGGGTGCTGGTCAACAGCCAGCAGAACATGAGCCAGCCATCTGCCCAGGTGGCCAGAAAGGCCAATGGCATCCCAGCCTGTGTCAGAAATAGTGAGAACAGCAGAACCAGGGAAGTGATTGTCCCTATGTACAGGGTGCTTGGTGAGGCTGCAGCTCAAACCCTAGGTTGTTTTGGGCCCCTCACATTGCACCTTTCTACAGGAGCACTGCTTCAGCTGAACCACATCTGCCACTGCAGGAGGACTGTAGCCACCATTTAATGGGAAAAAAAAAAGTTATAATAATTTGGAGGGAGGGGGTTTACACTCTCCATGTCAAAGAGAAGCTTCTGCTTTAATTGGCAGATACCTGTCCTTCAAACCAGGACAGGAAATAACCGGAAATTTAAAGACAGAACTGGTGCCTCACCCAGTTTACATTCTTTCCCCCCAGTTTTAGCAGCTGAATATAATTTTGGATGCTTACAAGAACAGAGGGGTTTTTTAGGTAGAGTTAATTATTAGACTGTTCATTTTTAAAAAAAAAGAAAAAAGGAAAAGAAAAATATATGGACATCCAATCTCTTCTTTCTCTGTTACTTATGGTAGGGATCCATTTTTTTCTATTACCATACCTGGAGGTGTTTATGAAATTACTGAATGGGCACTTAGTGCTATGATTTAATTGACATTGTGGTGTTTGGTCAAACACTAGATTTTATGATCTTGGTGGTCTTTTCCAACTTGAACAATTCTATGATTCTTTGATTCTAGACAGGAAATTTCCAAACATCAGGAAAAGGTTTTTGTTGGAGTCAGTGAGTCAGGGGTCTCTCTGAATTCTTTAGAGAGAAATCAGAGTGTAGGGATTGAATTAAAGCCTTTGGATGCACTGAAGTATATTAAGCCACTCACACATAAAGAAGACTTTTAAGTAGAATAAGTAAGTAAGTTTTAGGGTAAGCTCTAATGCTTTTAGTAAGTGAAAGGTTTAAAGTGCCAAAGTTGCAGTGCAACTTGAATATTATTTTGATGCAGAAAACACCTAGGTCTGTTGGCAGTTTCCCATCCAGGTAGAGCTAGGGCATGGCAAGAGCCCTTGCCCTAACTGGAAGGGAATTCCACGACACATTTTAAAAACAAAACTCTCAATAATAGAAGTTATGAGTAAAGGTTTTGAGGTGAAAGACTAATCAAACCCATCCAAAGGCTGGTTCCCTTTAGGACAGAGATGTCTCAAAGGCAGCAAACTGCTGGAGTACTTCTTTAAAAAAATGATTAGGATTTCATCTGTGCTCTGTCCTCTCTGCCAAGGACCACAAGATCATCAGTTTAGAGGAGGTTTTCAGTGAAGCTCAGGTATTGTTTCTTGGAACTCTGAAAATACTGAAAATCATGAGACAATGGAGAGGTAGCCTGGAGAAAGGAGATGCATATGCAACTAGAGAACAATAAAAAAAGATCCTGAAAATGGCATGTGTCTCATAGATAATTACCAAGAGATGTTAAAACATATTAAAAAGCCAGCAATAAACACAACATAAATATCTTATAAATTATGCCTATTACAAAATTGGTAAATTCACACCATGCAATCAGTAGTGTTGCAGCAGACCTTGCAGTTGAGATAGAAATGAATTAAGACACAGATTCTTATTTAACAACGTGAAAAGGTCCCAGCTTATTCTTCATTATAACTCACCCAACTCCAATTGATCAGAGACTTTGACTGCAGCAAACGCCCACTGTAGGTTTCCTTTGCAGACTCTGAGGGCAGATTATTTCCTGCTGGAATATGACTGCAAGTATTTTCTTGCTGCCTCTGACCACAAGCTTTCACATAGTTTGACTCTGACTTCAAGCACCCACTGCAGGGTCTAACTGCAGACCCAGACTGACCTCACAGCAGATTTCTTACAGCAGCAAGCCTCTCTCCCATTTGGGCAGTTCTCTCATCCTTTTGAAGTGTTCCTTCAGTACTTTCAGCACCTTCTCTCTCAGGATTGTCTCCTGACTAGCCAACCCATCCTTTTATCATGCTCACGAGAGAATGTAGCTTAATCAGCACTTCAGGAGAACAAAAAGCACACTTAAGAGAACTGAAAGTTGATCAGTATTAATATCAAACACAAATTGATCTTAATAAAACTGGACTAGAACATTAAACAGCTTAAAGTGAAGAACAGTTAAACTTGACTTTGTCAAAACCCAGTAACATTCAAACTTGCCAGAAATTAAACCAAACAAAATTAACATAATAGAACTTAATCCTTGTTAAATTAACAGAACTCAACTCAAATCTGACAGTATGGGAGCTTAACTTCGCTTAATCATAGAAACACTTTGTATTAAATGAAATTTAATTAAATGAAATTGTATTAAATGAAAACATAACAGAGCTAAAAATTAGTATCACCTAAAACTGATTTTGACTCTATCATTACAAGAAAGTTACCGAAAATTCGAACAATCTGTATTTGAAAGAGCAGCAACATTAATTTACTGGAAGGATTATAAAGGTATGGCAAGTATATTGTAATTTTATGTAATTCAGCTTTGAGAACAGCTTATGGCAGCAGGAAATATCACTGAAAATACTCATTCATTGTAAGGATTTTTCTGGTACAAGTATAAATTCACTAAGACTTTTTAAAGTGCAGCTTCACTGAAAAAAAAAAATGACAATGTAGATCTTGGCACTTCTTCAATCTTCTCAAGACTGACCATACAGCAGAAGTGAGTTTCACTAAATAGGCAAACATAATTAAAATTTTGACACTTAGGTTTTATGGTAAAAAGGATGCACAATGAAATCACCTTATGAAATTTGTGATGTAAAAAACAAGCAAATGGGCAAAACTAGCACAATATTGTCTGCCTATGCTGTGCAATTATAGTCGAGCTTCAAATAACCGTGGTAGATAAAATTCAAGGTTATAGAACCTAGATAATTGCTCTTCAGTCTGGGCTCAAAGATTGTTGCTCTACCAGCATTTAATTAAAACATTTGCGAGGAAAGGTCCCCGAAATTAAGGGGGCATAAACGTTATCCACCTGTAAATATTTTTAGGTATATAAGTTTCTAAATCATAACCTAGCAAAGAACCAGTGCCAATTTAGTGTAATTTCATACGGTAAATTTTATCAGCATTTCTGTTAAGTAAACGACATCTTGCCACATTACATTCAGACAGATACCTTTAGGTCTCTCCAGTAAGTCCTGCTAAAAATCACAATTCACTAAAAACGCAAGGTTATCTTTAACAAAAGCACTTCAATGCGTCTTTAAGGCATTCCAATAATGGTGCATCATAGCTTCAGCAAATGGAGCTGGTTGGCTGCTCTCCAGCAGGTGGATGGGGTGCAGGGGGAAGCCGAGCCCCGCAGAGGTGCGAGGAGGCAAGAGAGCTCTGACGAGCCCAATGCACTTCTGTGTTTTTTCATCCAATTGTAATCTATAAATAATTAAAATATAAATAATTAAATAATAAAATTAAATAATAAAATAATTTGTGTTGGTTTGTAATTAATGTGAAATAAATCATGTTTGTATAAATAAAGAAAATAAAAAGGAAACTTTAGAACATAAAGCTGCAGAGGGAGGAACAGGGATTGCTTCATTGCAACACTGCAGCTGCCAAGAAAAGCTGAAGAACCTAAATTAGCAAGTTGATAGAAGTGGCCCCGGCGGAGATGGCCCTTTCAGAAACTGTCCAGGGAACACCCAAGCAATGAACACCCAACAAGTATCGCTAATCAAGATAACCGGAGTCATCAGGGAAAACTACATCTCAATGCCTGGTTCCCCTAAGCCAAAATCTGCATTCACCAAAATTCATCGCTTCCCAGAAATGGTTTTGTCCAGCCCAATGCAGAGAAAGAAAACTACATGAATATGCAAAACTACAAAAAGAAAGATGGACCTCTGCTCCAGGCTAGAAAAACTGTATAAAAACAGGACTGACCAAGACAGCATTTGTGAACATTGGGGGATCCCATGCGATAGAGGTCGGATCAGAGTGTGTTCACCTGGCACTGATCCTGGGCTCAGCACTGTCCTTTTTGATTGTGGCTATCAAGGACCATATTTCAGTCACAAAATAAAAATCGGGTTTTTTTTATTACACTTAATTCGGCTTGGTCTTTTTATTATGTATAACTCAGTGAACACCAACAACCTGACTTTTTTAGCTGTGCTGGCATTTTGCTTTCCATCGGACTGCGGGCAGTCCTTCTCATTATAATCTTATCTCTTGTTACTCACTGCATCCCACAAAACCTTCCTGACCACCTCCCAGGTTTCCGTATGAAACACGGTCAGAGCGCCCGCGGGGATTCCATTATATCTGCACCAAATCAACAGTCTACGGAGAGTACTCGCATAGTATTTAATTCCTCTCTTAGACAGTATATAGAGGAGAAGCCTCACTATTGCTCCCTCCTCCTGAGATACATTCTGGCCCATCTCCTTCCCTGGCTCTCACCTCATGAGGGTGCTTCGTTGCAATGTACGCTCTCCTTAGTATCGCGAACCGTCCTCCAATTCGCCCTGGTCTCAGTAATCCATAATCCAGCCAGTGTACCTTCTGCTCCCGAGCTGCAGAGTTTTACCTGCCAAGCAGATCTGGTCCACTCAGCTTGTTAGCACACTGAAATCACTATCTGAGATGATAAAGAACTGGACACTGCACGTTTCAATATGAATCAAATGCCGCTTTATTGCTTTCTTCTAACCTTAATATACAATTTCTCTACCCCTACACGTGATCACACAACTCATCATTGGTAAAAGCCTTCTTGCACAAGGCAAACATGAGGACTTTTCTATTTTTCATTGGCTTCACAGCTTCTTGGCATCTTCACCTACTGCATTCAGCTTTTCTTGTCTTGCCCTTTGCTTTCTTGTTAAGCAACAGCTGTTTTTCTTCTTACCTCTCTTTCACGGTGACTTCAAGGGCAATGCAACAGGCCTAGCTCAGGTTCATAAAAGCATTCATATCCCTTTCCTGGCTCATTCACCACATGTCCATTTTCCTCTAAAAACACTCCCACAAAGGAAGGATGGGTGTGCTTCAAAACAGATATCTTGAAGGAAAAGGAACAGGAACAGACTGCCCCTGTGTGGCAAAAGATGAGTCAACGAGACAAATGACCAGTCTGGATGGGCAAGGAACTCTTGAAGGAGCTAAGGAAAGAAAAAGAGGGTGTATCACCTTTGGAAGTAGGTTAGGTATCTCAGGAAATATTTAAGGGGATTGCTAAGACACGTATAAAAAAAATCAGAGAGGCAAAAGCCCAGTTAAAACTCAAACTGGCAACTTATGTGAAAAACCATACAAATATTTTTATAATTACATTAATAGCAAAAAGAAGAGTAAAGGCATCCTCCATTCTCTATTAGATCTGGGACGGAATTCAGTAACTAAAGATGAGGAAAAGGCAGAGGTACTGAACAGCACCTTTGCCTCAGTTTTCAACAGAAAGATAGGTTGGCCTCAGGACAACTGTCCTCCTGGATTGGTAGATAGTGTCAGGGAGCAGAGTAGCCCCCCTGCTATCCAGAAGGAAGCAGTCAGAAAAATGCTGAGCCACTTGAATGTTCATACGTCTATGGGACTGGATGGGATTCATCCCAGGCTGATGAGGGAGTGGCAGATGAGCTTGTGAAGGTGCTGTACATCATTTACCAGCAGTGCTGGCTCACTGGGGAGGTCCCAGATGGAAGATGGCTAATGTGACACCCATCCACAAGAAGGGCAGGAAACAGGATTTGGGAAACTACAGGCCAGTCAGTCTTGCCTCAGTACCTGGTAATATTGTGGAACAGATCATCTTATGTGTCATCACACAGCACTTACAGGATGAACAGGATATCACACCCAGCCAGCATGGGTTTAGGAGGGGAAGGTCATGTTTGACCAACCAGATCTCTTTTTATAACCAGACGACCTCCCTGGTGGATGCAGGAAAGGCTGTGGGTGTTGTGTAGCTGGACTTCAGCAAGGCCTTGGACACTGTCTCGCACAGCATTCCCTGGAAAAGCTGGCAGCCTGTACCTTGGGCAGGAACACTCTTTGCAGGGTTATGAACTGGCTGGATGGCCAGGCCCAGAGAGTGGTGGTGAACAGTGCTGCATCCAGCTGGTCACCAGTCACCAGTGGTGTCCTCCAGGGGTCTGTGCTGGGCCTGTTATGTTTAATATCTTCATTGGTGACCTGGATGAGGGGATTGAGTTCTCCACCAGTACATTTGAGGACGACACCAAGCTGGGAGCATGTGTCAATCAGTTAAAGCGTAAGAGACTCTGCAAAGCAACTCTGACAGGCTTGATAGATGGGCTGAGTCTAATAAGATGAAGTTTAACAAGTCCAGGTGAGTCCTGACTTAGGCCACAACAACCCCCGGCAATGTTACAGGCTGGGGATGCTGTGGCTGGACAGTGCCCAGGCACAAAGGGACCTGGGAGTAATGGTCAACAGCCGACTGAACATGAGCCAGCAGTGTGCCCTGGTGGCCAAGAAGGTCACTGGCCCCTGGCCTCTATCAGGAATAGTGTGGCCAGCAGGAGCAGGGAGGTCATTCTTTCCCTGTACTTGGCACCGGTGAGGCAACATCTTGAGTGCTGTGTCCAGCTCAGTTCAGGGAGGATGTTGAGACACCTGAGCACATCCAGAGGAGAGCAGCAAGGCTGGTGAGGAGCTTGGAACACAAGGCCTGTGAGTGTTGAATGACTGAGGAATGGCTGAGGGAGTTTGGGTTGTTTAGTCTGGAGAAAAGGAGACTTAGGGGTGTCCTTAGCACTCTCTACAACTACCTTGAAGGTGTTTGTAGTCAGGTGGGGAATAGTCTGTTCTCCTAGGCAACCACTGACAGAACAAGATGACACAGTCTTAAGCTGCACCAGGGGAAGTTTGGGTTAGATGTTAGAAAAATATTCTTCACTGAAAGAGTGATTGCGTGCTGGAATCATCTGCCCAGGGAGGTGGTGGAGTCACTGTCCCTGGACAGTGTTTAAAAAAAGATGGGACATGGCACTCAGTACCATGGTTTGGTTGATAAGTAGGTATTAGATCATAGGTAAGACTAGATGATCTCAAAGGTCTTTTCCAACCTAGTTAATTCTGTGATTCTGTCACTTGTCCCAGCCCCATTTGCTGCCCACCATGGTCAAGTCAAGAACTGCTTCAGGATTACTGCCAGGCTGTGTGACAGACAGGGAGCTGCAGAACGTGCCACTCAGCTCTCTCAGGAAGGAAGGTGCCATCCAGCAGAAGGGCAGGGCAAGGAAAGGTAGTCACTGCTCTCCCTACAAATCACAGCCGAGTCCATCAGCGCTCCACCATTTGCCTCCCTGCTCTTGTTTATCTCAGTGGGCTTCAGTACAACACCTAAGCCTAAATCCTACTGGCATCAAGATTTCTCAGATGTGTTGGAGGTTCCTGAGCAATAGCTTTTTTTCCCCTCCTTTGGCAACTCAAATCACTCCTGCCTGTAGAAAAGAGGAACCTGAGGAAGTATTTGGAGTTTCCTGAGACAGCAAGCAGCATTCCCACAGTGCAGTCAGGGTAAAAATACCAGCAAACTGAAGACTGCAGAATGAATGGATTAGTGGGGTTACAGACTGTATTTCCCTGTCATAACCAGATCATGAACATAAAGATGGAATGCAAATGGCTCCCTCACTCCTATTTCTTGGTATTTGTGGGCACCAGAGAAATCCTGCTTGAGCCTGTGACGACTGAACTTAGAAAAGAATGGTTCATTCATTTTTTTTCGAGCAGCACCCATTTTAAAAATCAGCTGTTCCTCGGTCCAGCCTTGTTTCTCTGATCATTGCAACACAATGGCAAGGACCATCTCAGAATGGCTTTCCCAAGGGTCAACTGCCCTGAGTGGCACCCACAATAAAACTTTGTAAAACATTAATTCTGTTGGTAGATTGTCTTCCTTGTCACCTTGTGTATAAGCTATACATGCACTTCTGAATTGTCCATTGTTCTTAAAGACAGAAAGTCCTGTTTCTGGGCTTTTAGAGATGGTTTGGAATTGGGGGTCTCCTTCCTTCATCTGCTCCTGCAGTGGCTTTGGAATAGGGCCCAGTGCCCAGCTTTTGCTAAGCCATGATACTTCTAGATGAGGAAAAAAGGGTAATTGCATTTCCAGCAAAACCCAAAGAAGAGTGGGGTAGCCAAAACATCCTGTGCAGATACAGGCTTTCTGCTGTGACTGTAGAGAGTTTCAGTTCCCAGTGCAGATGGGGCAGAGACTCTTCTATGACTGCCCACAGTGATGCTGGGCCTGCTGTTTGTGAGCAGAGGACTGGTGAGTGGCAGGAAGGTTGGATGCTGTCTTGGATTCAGCATAATAAAATGGTCATTTTTGATTCTCTGAGAAGTAAGGGATGAGCAAAACTGCTGCCTGGGGCTGCCCTGCTCAGTCTGGAGAGCGAGTCCCCACCTCTGTTTGGTGCATAACCTCTAGGAGCCCAGGGCCTGTCACCAAAACCTAAGCTGGCACTGAGGCTGGCCAGGTGCCTCAGGCTGAAGGGGCATTACTGCAAATACGAGGTAACAGTGGCAGGTGGTTATTTTGAAAGACAGCTTTTGCTGCTGTGTATCTCACTTGTCCAGCCCAGACTCAGTCATATGCATCAGGTATGGGAAATGCTGCTACTTCCACTGAAGTCAGCAAGGATTTTGGTGGTTGGCTGCCATGAGAGCAGAACTGGCTGCTTACAAAGTGGATGCTTAGAGTGCCCTGAGTCTTGGGGCCAGAGGGGTCCCTCAGTTGCGTGGGTGACAGGGAGCTGCTCCCTTGTTATTATTCTTTGTCATACAAAGATGTACCAGGCAGAAGTGAGTCAATAGAGCAAATATGGAGCATATAAGTCTTTTCTATCTGGATCCTCTGAGATTTTAGACTTTTGAATTTAAGGGACACAGTGACTTTTGGTCACTTTGTGGATATCCATGTGAAGCAATGCTGCTGAATCTGTCTGTAGCACAGTAGTAGAGGAAAAAGTTCCTCAGGTGTACTGATCCTCAGTATTGTCTTTTTATGAGGGAGAGAAAAATTGATTTAAAAGTAATGGGAGTGGGAAAGACGCTTCTGAACACTCTCCTTTCCTCCTGTCCATTACAGGTAGATCTCTGGCTCACATAATAGCCAGAAAACTGGAAACTCTCAGATGTCATCACAGACAACAGATATTTCTTGGAAATATCAAGCCACAGCAAGAGCAGGTTTCTTGCTTGGCTTTTCCAATTTTTTTTTCATTTATCATGAATTTTGGATGCCTAAAACTTGAGTGTCCCCATTACAAGTACAGAAGCTATGGAGACATTAATCCTGCATGTGTTTGCATGACACTTGAATAATGTGTGTTGTCAACACCTCAGGGACACATCCTCTGCACAGGGCAGTGCCCATGTCCTGAGCATGGCAGGGTGTGTCCTTGAAGCAGCCATCAGAATGTGAATTCACCCATAGGTGTATCTGCCCATTCTCCCCACTTTGACCACCTTTCCTACATCCTCCCAACTCAGACCTTCTAAAAAAATAGTTCCCTGTACAGCATTGGACTCCTGATGTCTTTGCAAAAACAGATTCCCTTTGGCTTATGGGAATCTGCAGCATCAGATTCCTCAACAGACATTGCTTTTAAATCTGTGTCCCATCAATGAAGGATATGTTCTGGATGGCAGTACATTTTCAAATTCTTTGCTGGACTCTAAACTCCAGCCCACAGAAGGTGAGTAAATTTCTAAGCTAACTTCCATTTTTACAGTGGACATTTGCAAAATAGGGAAGCAGTGTTGGTAGGAAGTGCTGCATTGTATGGAATTCTCCTCTGTGACTTAATTCTAGATGTCAAAATAAAGTGCTACTGAAAAGAACAAACTGATGCCAGTGCTGCAGGCAAGGGGAGAAGGCAGCAAGTCAAGTACATGAGTTCTAATCCTGGACAGAGGTAATTCTGTTTGTGTCTGGAAGCAGGGGAAATTTCAAGGTAGGTGAGTCCTTGAGATAGTGTGGGGCTGCCAAACAGTACAACAGATTGGTGTAACACAATACAGCTCTGAAATTCTTCTCCTTAGTAACTGCGTACATAAGACGTACTTGTGTTGTGGTGTGTTCTTATGTTAATGGTTTGTTCTGTTAATGGTTTGCTCAGTTGTTCCCTGTGTTAATGGTTAAGCTCAAGCTGTGCCTTCCTACCCTTGTAGAATGTTCCTTGCTCCTCCTACCCCTGTTGTCAATCCACCTCGATACCTTCCTTTGTTCCAGTAAGTTCCCTATCAATCCTCCCTTGTGCCTGAAAACTCCCTGTTCGGACATCCCCTTTGGAAATCCCCTAAACCTGGATGCCCCACTGGCCCATGTGACCAATTCTCCTCCCCTTGCTTCCCTCATGAGTTACTGTGGTCCAGACCCCCCTCTTGCTCCTCCCCAGGATATCTCCGATTAGTTGAAGACTTGTAACATCCCCTTGAATTTCCCCTCTCATATATAAATTGCTGCATCCGTATTTCTTTGCTCTCTGGTCCCTGGAACATCCGTGGAAATAAACCTTCCATGGAAGCCATACAAAAGGCCTCTTCAAACTTTGCCTCCACTTCATGCAGCAACCAAACTGTGCCATAGAGGGCATGAGAGCGACCTTGGGTGGCCTTGCTCCCGAGGCGTGCCCCACTCTCAGCACAGAGCCGTCAGTGAGCTAGTGAGAATCCGGCACCGCATCATACTTGGGCTATGACGAGCTTTTCTTCCTGCAGTAAGGAATATCAGAAGCCTTTCAGTCCATACATTCATCCATTTCTCTTCTGGCTTTCATGGTTTAGCAGTGATAGTCTCCCAGTTCCATACTCCCACGAAAACCATACACTCTTGCCCTCCCCCCTCCAAATTGGTGGCATGAGCACCTGGATGTTTCTGCACATTGTGGCAGGGAACTCTCAGATGACGTGGAGAAAACTGTGGGTTGCTGCTGTTTGAATGCAGCTCCTCAGACAAGTCCCTGCATCCTGTGTCTGCTACAGGAGCTGCTGGCTGTCCTGCGAGGATTGTGTTGAGTTGATGAGGCCAGAAATGTGTATTGTATCACCATCTGTTGAAGCCAGGTGGGGTAGTGACCCTTATCTCCGTGGCACATACCATCTGCTAATGGGCATCTTTAGGACTAGGTGGGGCAATCATCTTTATCCTTTCCACAACCCATCCTCCCTCCAGGAAGATATCATCTGCTGCTGGCCCATTCAGTCCCAGTGCATGACTGATAAAATTGCATCATCCCACTGGGAGATGCTCCAGCCAGGGGAAGGAGCCAAGCCTTTCCTACCTAGATAAAAACTGAGATTTTGGACAGCAAGTTACCTTCTTTCCACTGGATTCCAGAGGAAAGCCGGACTTTTCCACACCATCTCTGGACCCTCAGAGGAAAACTGCACCTTCTCCAGGAGCACTGCTCCAGCTGAACCACATCTGCCACTGCAGGAGGATGCAGCCACCATTGAATGGGACTGCTACCAACACCTTGACTGACTGATGGGGTGTCAGGTTGTATTCTGACTCTGTCAGTGTTTTGGGATTGTTCTTTGCAATACTGTATTTCTATTTTAATTTTCCTAGTAAAAAACTGTTATTCCTAATTCCCATATCTTTGCCTGAGAGCCCCTTAATTTCACAATTAATAATTTGGAGGGAGGGGGTTTACATTCTCCATGTCAAAGAGAAGCACCTGCCTTTATTGGCAGATCCCTGTCCTTCAAACCAGGACAAGTACCCACAACAGAAGCCACCTTCCAGATAGTTGACAGTGCGTGAGCTACATGCTACATTGCAATCTGTGGCAGAGTACAACCATACCTGATGTCACATCACATCAGCACTCTGAAAAATGACAACTAGATAAGGTTATAATTCTAGAGGTCTGTATTTCTAGAATTCTATGTCTACCGATATTTAAGTGATCTATTGATATTTTAGAGGTATATGCTGCTCTTTCACCTCTTTCTCCACTCTCCTGCCTCTGTCCCCTCTTGCCATGCTGGGGTCCAGGCTGGCAGCCAGACTGGGCCGAGCAGCACTTTCAGCCCCAGGTTGTAGCTACCAGGGCTGGGGTTCAGCCCCAGGCTGCCACAGCAAGTCCTGTGCAGAAGGACTGAGAGGAATCATGGGGAAATGTCCCGGTTGGGTTCCATCTGTATCTTGTTCTCTCCGTATCTGTGTATTCAGTTATACTTCTGTCCATATATAGCTATGTTTCTATATGTCAAGAGTTGTATTTGAAATTATATACCATCACAGGTATACAGAGATTTAGATAGGAGTTTAGATACTTCTACTGAAGGAGATACTTTATTAAAGATAAACCTTTCGTATTTTCGCATATTTATGTGTATAGATTCACCATGTATATTGTTATATTTACACAGATGTCAATATATTTACATACCATAGATTGTTATGTTTATATATGTATGGAGTTCTGTGTAAAGTTGTGTAGCGTTGTACAGTTTAATTACTGCTTTGTGGATATTTAGATATTCCAACTGATGTTTGTCTCTGTATATATACATATATAAGCAACTACTTTGTAACCTGTGATACATTTGTTTGTGTGAACTGAAAGTGATATTTGTATCTCTGTATATGGTCAGTGCAGTTGTACCAATCTGCAGTAAGCTTTTAAATGAAACTGGTAATTGTATATAAGCAGTGCGGTTGCGAGCCTTCTATAATCAAATTTTTAAACTGAAAGGGGTGTTGAATTGAGATATTTGAAGCAATTAGCAGATGCCCACTAAGGATTTTGGCAATGGGTGATGAGAGGTGTCACAGTTGAGCTGGGCACGACACAACACTCCGCAGTTCATGCAGCAACAGCAAATTTTATTGAGTGCATTTCCTTTTTATATGGTTTTCAAAAACCATACTACTCAGTGCCTTCCTCCTAGGGATGTTCACCCCTTTTCCCTAATGGCATAGACTGGTGGAATTATAATTCAGGTATCTATGACTGTGAGGCGTCCAGGCCAGCTGTTAAGGGCCGGGGGAAAATAGGCAGGCGTGCACCACAGATCCTCCAGTTCCAAAAAGGCAGCAAAAGAACTGTAGGATTTGGATAAAAAGTGGAGCCACACATTCAGGGATAACTTACTGCAAGGGCCTGCTAAGGAAAGCTACAATTCCAAGTGTAACTTTGAGGAAGAGAAAGAAACTCCCAGTCCAAGATGAGGTCTTATTTCTTTCAGGACATCGCTACTTTCATGCGCAACAAGTAGACAAACATAAATCAACTCCACATACAGTGTAGCAGCTCTTCAGGCATATTTACACCTGTTACTACTTTGGAGTCCAAGAGATCCATTGTACAGTCTACAATCTACCTGTAGATCTGTGTACTCTCTGAGAAATTAATTTCAAAACACAGTCCTCAGCACTTTTCTGACAGTTTCAGACTTTTAAGATAGAGATTTGCCTCAGCTTCTAAAATCCCTCACAAGCAAAATTTCCTACTCCTAGGGAAATTTTACTGCATTAGCTGGGTGTTAGAATGCTTTAAAAATCTTTAGTAATATTAGAGATCATGAGAAAAATTTCTTTCTACATGTAAAAGCACTCAGTTTTAGTTCTGATTTACATAAACCAGCATGATATAGTATAACATAATCTGGTTCCATAAATGGCTGTGCTTATAGAATGAATCAGCATTAGTCAAGGGAACAAAATTACATTATTTCACTCTGTCAATGATCTTGTTTCCTTTGTAATTTTTGCTCCAGTAAAAAAGTCCATAGCAGTTTGACAATATTAGACCCTAAGAGAAAAGGAATATGCCTTATGACCTCTAGTGAAGTATCTTCTAAGGTAAGCTATCCATAGAGTTAAGCAGTAAAAACAGAATCACAAACATCTAAGGCTGCAGAATATTGTATACCATGTAGTTCAGTATGAGAAGATTCTGTGTCTGCTCAGATCTAGCCACTGTTCAGCCAGAACCCAAACAAAACCACGGTTGTTGCTGTGGTATGGATCTTGTGAGGATAAACCCCTTTGAGTCAGCTGTGCCATGTACTAATACACCTGTTTTGCTTCTGGAACAGAAGGAGAACAGACAGAGTGAGCTTCTATGAGCCTCCAAAAGAAGCATGTACATGTACCCTTGCTGTGACGACATCCAAAGTCAAAGACAGCTTCAAGGAATCCAAGTAGCTGTTACTACACTACAAAAATTAAATTAGAGCAATATGAAATTCAAAGGAGGTTGGTGTTGTCTCTTAGTAGAGGTGAACAGCAGAAATATTTCTCTAAGAGCATTGAAGAAAAAGGAAACCATGGGTGACACTTTTCGGAGCCCCAGCTAGATTAATGAATACTATGTGACCTATAGTAGAAGCCAAATGTCTTCTTTCTAGGTTGTGGCAGTTTAGATTAATTTTAACTTTCTAGGCAATTTAGATTCATTTTAATGTCTGCCGAAGCTCAGATTTTTGCTCAGGTTTGGTGTTTTTGGTTGGTTGGCTGGGTTTTTTTCCTATCACAGCTGATAAAATGAGCAGTTTCTTTCCTGGATTTTTATTTTCCAGAAACTCGTGTTCAGCTCAGCCTGTCAGCACCCCCAGGCAGCCTTCCAGCCACTGTCCCAGCCATCAGCACTGCCAGGGATTGCTGTGACCCAGCACCCCGCCTTGCTAAACCGCGACAAACTGCCCTCAGCTGGTCTAGTCTCAGCAGTATGAAGTATGTTTGCGAGAAAGGAGAAACAGATTGGAAAAACAGCCTGAAAGCAGTATTTTTACTTACGTCTGAGAAGTAAAGTAAGTTCATCCTGTTAGCTTCTTAGTATTCAAAGGGAAGTTTACCTTTGGATGCCCAAAAAATATCCTGGCATGAGGGAACTTATCTTCTCCTGCAGATTTTCCTAATTCTCGCCCTGGTGATGACCCCTGCTCTGTCCCGGTATTTTGTCAGCCCCGCTGTCCCTGCGCTGCCACCGGCTCTGTCCCACCGACGTCCCCTGCCCTGCTCCCAGCAGCGCACCGCTGCTGCCATTTGCTCTATCCGGCCGTATCCCCTTGCTTGGCCGGAGCCCTTCCCCGTCCCATCCCTGAGGTGTTCCTGACCTCTCCCGGCAGCTCTCCTCTCCTCTCCTCTCGGAGGGTGCTCCCCACCGTGTCCCGGGCTCTTTCCTTTCCTATCCCGGCGCCGTTCCTTCCCACCTCAGGGGCGCGGCTCAGCTGCGCAGGCGCACTCGCTCCGTAGTGACGCGACGGTGGCGGCCCGGCCCGCGCTGGGTGGGTCGTTGCCGCCAGGGGGCGTCGGGCGCCTGTCCAGCTGTGACAGACAGCTCCGAGCACCAATAGAAGACGAGGAACGGGAGGAGCGGGGCGGGCGCAGCGCGGGCACCGCCCTATCGAGGTGCGCCGCTTTGTGCGCGTCGCGTCACGTCGCGCTGCCGCCGTTGCGGCCGTGCTGCTGGAGCAGAGGGAGGCGCGGGCAGCAGCGAGCAGCCGGAGGAGGAGGAGGAGGCGGCGGAGGGGGAAGCAGTGTGGAGAACGCCGTCCGCCCGCCCGCTCCGCCGCCGCCTCATGCCGCGGCGCCGTCCTGCCGCCGGCCCGGGGACCTGCATGGCCGGGCATGGGGAGCGCTGCGCCCTCCCGCGCCCCCAGGGCTGAGTCGCCGCTCGCCGCCGTCCAGCGGCTGCTCGCCGCGCTGGGGCTGCTGCTGCTGGGCGCAGGTACCGAGAGCGTGGGGCTGGGAGGGACGGGGCGCCCGCAGACGCGAGGAGCTGGCGGGTCCTTTTCCTGCAGGTAGAGCCTTTCGTGAGGAGCGATTGGCGAGCTGGGCCTGCGTGCTCCGGCGGGGGGAAGGCTGAGGGGCTGTGTATAAATATCCTCATCCCAGAGGACAGTGCCAGGCTCTCGTTGGTGCCCAGCGGCAGGAAGAGAAGCAGAGCCTGCAAACTAAAACACAAGAAGTTTCACCTCAACATGAGGAAGAAGCTCTTTGCATTAAGCCTAGAACAGGCTGCCGGGGAGTTTCCCTCTCTCGAGACAAACGCCACCTGGACCCGTTCCTGTGTCAGCTGCTCCAAGCGATCCTGCCTTGGCAGGGGGTTGGACTGGATGATCCCAGGAGGTCCCTTCCAGCCCTCAAAATTCTGTGATTCTATGATTTACTCGACTATTTGATAACTTGACAGACTTGCTCAGCTAGCCTCATTTATTTGTGATGAAAATAATATTACAAATAGGACTGAAGAGAAATAAAAGTTTTGATGTTTTGAAAGTCTGGCTCTAAACCCAACATTCCCTCTGTCATTTTGTTTGGCATGGATCTTTTCTGTGTATCTGAAAGTACAGAAGTTGAATGTTGTTATGGGTTTTTCTTGTACTTTGCAGAGGTATGTATGGCTTACACAAAGAAATTTTCAGATTACTTACACAAGTCATGGTCATTCTTAGCTGTAGGTGGAGAGTTCCTCATCTTACTTGATGTTGTCTTGGGATTTTGGCAGATTTGTGTTAGCTATGCATCACTGGCAAAACATATTGTGCTTATAAATTCACAGTATGAATATTCAGAGTAAGTCATGTGAGTACTGACTCAGGAAGGTCAGCTAAGGGGCAGGCAAAGAAATTGCTGATATCCTCTCATCACTGGGTGCATTGCAGAAAACAATTATTTAAAAACGAAAAATGTTGTTACTCAGCCTACTTTCCACTTCTCGCAGCTCAGAAGTTTCTCATAGATATATTATGTTTTCCATTTTAACTCTTCCACGTGTCTTTGTAGGCATTTTTATAGTGTTCAAAACATGCTTTGTGACAGTGAGAAATTAAATGTTCCCACCGATTAATTTTAGTAGGTAGTTTTGCAGGCTTGGACAGCTGTTGCATGAAGTTGTGCACATATTCTTTTTAAAGGTACATTTTCTTTGGATGACAGGAAATGCAATTTATCCTAGATTTGGGTCCTCCTGGTTTTAACCTGTGTGAAAAGTGTGGCTCTATTTCCCTTAGTATGTCTTGTTAATTTAATTTTTGCTCCTGGTAAATTCTCTGCTAAAGAGTTATCTTCAGAAAGCCTTGTTAACTGCCATGATATTCTGGAAGAATTTCAGATCATACCTGTGAGAACTGTGGAGGAGACAGCTGTAAAACTCCAATTTGTTTGCAAGGATGTTAACTGTGCTTTTTTATGGAAATTAGGACATCAGATAAAGTGTGACTGGTTTGCTCATGTTAACTGAACTGTGTAGCAGTTGCATACGTCTGATAAGTACTCCAGGCTTTTGTGGGGAGAGGGTGTGGGTGTACAGGTGTGTTAGCTGAAAACTTGCACTTCAGACAGCTGGATTTTTTGATGCATTTGTTCCAAGAAAAACGAGCAGTGACATATTACCTGTAGCAGTGCAAGAGAAATAAAGAGAACTGCTTGTCTGCTTACCGACCATCCTCCCCCCACCGTGTTTTCTAGAAGAGAACTTGATTTTTGCTTTATTCAGTCTAGTTTTTGCATAAACATATTTAGACATGTCTAACATCTAAACAATGGCTAAACAACATTACTTTGTTGCCTTTACCACACTCTTCTGAGGGGCAGAATTTCATATAAAAATTCAGTAACTTGTGTAAAGTACTTAAAGACTAAATGGAGACTTCCTTATTGACTAAGTAATTAATTTAAACAAAGAATTACATCATCACCTTGGTATCTGTAAAAAACTATTGGCGTATACTTGACAGGGCCGAGTGCTCTTAATTTTCATCTAGACAATATGAAATAATGGATTAAGACATCATGAGTCCTGTCAGCATCTGAGATACTCTCCATTGCTATCTTTCAACCGCCTTTTTCCTAAAATGCAGTGTTTCCCTAATGGGTGAGCAACTTTCTTTCAGGTTGTTTTCTGTGGTTCTTGTGGGAGTGGAAAGGGGTATTGCCACCTAAGAGGTTTGCTTTATTCTGTCTGTTTTGTGCTTAGGTGACTGTCAGCTGCACACATCTTGTGGAATCCAGAAGTGCACTACTGATTTTGTATCCTTCACTTCACATCTAAACGCGGCTCTTGAGGACTTTGATCGGGAGTTCTGCAAGGCCCTGCGGGCGTACTCTGTGTGTACCTATCGCAATTCCAAAGTGTGCCGTGGAAACCTGGTCTACCACGCTGCAGTGCTTGGGATCGGTGATCTCATGACCCAGAGAAACTGTACCAAAGACGGACCCACATCCTCCACCAACCCTGAAACTGCCCGTGATCCTTGCAGTTACAGTGGCCACACAGAAGCGAGAGAGCATCACGGGGGAGACAAGACTCCTCCTACCTACCTGTTTTGTGGCTTGTTTGGGGATCCTCATCTGAGAACTTTTAAGGATCACTTCCAGACATGCAAAGTGGAAGGTGCTTGGCCCCTCATAGACAATAACTACTTATCAGTGCAAGTGACCAATGTGCCTGTGGTCCCAGGATTCAGCGCTACTGCTACAAACAAGGTATGTATTTTTTTTGTGCACTGTGCATGCATGGAGAAGTAAAAGGCCAAGACAGTTAAGTAAGTAATTTAGCGCTTAACAGTGAAGAAGTGTAGCTGCTTGAGAATCTTCTATGCAGTAGTATTAAAAGGTAAAACTCTTAGCAGCTTCTTTAATGAATATCAAACAAAACATGTTCTTCCCTCTGCTCCTGCTTATTACAAGAAAACCTTTGCATATCACCACACAAGCCTGTAAGGATACTGATGTAACACAGTTACTGATTATTGTACATCTGTGACTGTCTCTGCACTAATTAAAAATTCAAAAAAATCATACAATGCTTTGAGTTGGAAGGGAACTTAAAGGTGGAAAGAATGTATGCCTCTGCTTTTTTTTAAGTTTTCTAAACTTCCCAGCTATAATGGTAGAAAACAAATAATACTGAAAGCAGCACAAAAAGCTAGTTACCAAAGCACTGGCCATTTAGACCAGAAAGCAGCTCTTCAGAGGGGGAACTACAGAGAACTGAGAGGAGATAGCAAGCTAAATGCTTCTGACAAGGACTTAGTACCTTGGCTTTACTAAACAAGCAGTGACCCTAAAATTGTGCCAAGAATATTAAACCCTTGCTGAGACAGGCAAGACTTATAATTGTATTCCTCTCAAATACTTGAGGAGTCCAGAGTAGGAATACATCCGATTGTATTTGATAAATGATGCCATTTCTTTAACTTAAGAAAAGTCTTTATCTCTTCCTGCTGAATGCAGGTAGCAAGTGTGTCCATCAGTTACTGAAGTATGCACTTGAAGCTGATACCTTTTTTGGAGTGAAAGGGCTTTTTTAAAAATTGTGGTAGTGTAGCTCTTGTATTGTCAAGCTACAACCAGGCTTTATGTACACAGCTTCAAGACATTCACACCAAAGAATTTTCACTGTTTTGTAAGCATGGAAGTAGTTTTTTTAAGTTACTGGAGTCAGAAGCCAAAGTTGTCTCTCACAGTAGGTATAACCTACACATCTTCTGTGGAGTTGGCTGAGCAGTAGTATTACTATAGGAAAATCAGTTTTACTGTTAAGTTTGTGCTGTATTTTGAAGTATTGACAAATGGCAGTGCTTGTGTGAGTGTACAGAGATTGGACTGGAGCTCAGAACTACATTTTCTTAACTTGTGCCAGTTTCAAAGACAGTTTTCATTTTGAATGAGTTCTGAAGGTGTATAAAATAAGGGACTCAGGTTAAATGTGAGTAAGCTTTGCAAAAGAGACTTAATGTCCCCCACAGTCTCCTTCAGTAGCTTTTTTCTAAAGACTCCTAAATAAGTGAAAGAAAAAGCTGCATTTCATAGTCTGCAGTAAGCTTTTAGCTCCAGTTCTGCTAAACTCTTGCAGAATTTTCTTTATTTCTTTGTTCCTGATAGTAGTAGAGGAAAAAGTTGAGACTCTTGTGTACAAATTGTTTGGATGGCTAGGGTGTGGTCGTAGTGCATAGATGATCTTAAGTTTACTCACATTCTGAAAATGATTGACTGTGGTAGCACATTGTGCTGGTATATGTCTTTTTAAAGAGATAAAAGAAGTGAACACTCAGTATGTACATACTTAGGGAAAGTATGGATGCCTTCTGTCTGTATTTATTCTTAAGAGGGTTTTCTTTTGTCTTTGACTTGGGTAAAATGTTTTTTCTTCTAGTAGTCCCTGTCATTGCCCAAGTACAGCTAGGTGTGCAGAAGCAGTTAAATAAAACAAGATCTATGGTTTATGATAATAGAAATATTTCTAAGGCTAATATATCTTATGTGTTGCAAAGTTCTTGAATTTTTTCTTTTTTTTTTTTTTGTATATAACAGAATTTAGCCCATCTGTTGTAGGCAAGGAAGGTTGTTTGAATGTACAAGTGACTTAAAAGATAAGTTTTAGTGTCTCTAATCCATGCTTTTTACTCTGTTATTTCTAGTAGGAACAGGCTACTATAAATGAAATAAAAAGCTACTGGATGTAATTAACTGATTTTGGCCACAGGGTAGCTTGAATGACTTCTAAAGAGCTACACTTCAGTGACATTTATCTACATAGATCTTCCACCATCATCATAAGAAAAATTTTCAGACTGTTCCTTTTCTGGTTATTCTGGCTATTTTTCATTGCTTGTATTTGAAATAGATATTTAATGGGAAATAAAAACAAAGGTATATGCTGAACTTAAGTTGTACAGAAGCCAAAGCAAATACTCACCTAATTAGTCCTCTCTAAAGCAGCCCTAATGAAAGGTAGGACAATATTTTTCCTGAATGCATTTTTAGGGAAAGTGGTTTAAGAAGTCATAGAAACAGAATGGTTAATCTTCAGCCCATTGTTCTTTTGAAAGGTGCAAACCATCACTTGCCCTTTCAGGGAGTTAGTACATTTCACTTTTATCCTAGCTTTCTGCTGTACCAGTCTTTGAGGGAGTTGGTAATGAAGGCAGCCTTACGTGTGAAGTTTTCTTCTCTCTCCAAAACTTAAGAGACTATGGGAACCCCAGCAGTCTGAGGACTATCCAGTAAGTTCATAAAGGACAAGAGAATGCCAGGAGGACACTTCAAATAAGAATATGAGGAATAAATGCATAATGTTTCTCCCCTGCCTCTTATTCACTGCACATCTGGCATGAAAATGTGAAAAGGAGGAAAAATTTCCCTTGAATTCCTTAATTGGAAGAGCACATCTTGTGAGGTTGCATACTTATCCACAAAAAGGCTTTTGACATTTTGTTTGTAGGTATTTTGCATATTTGTGTTACTCATAGTAGCATCTGTTTCTCACCATGAACAAAGCTATTTTATGTTCTGTGGTCTAGCTGAGACTTTGAAACTCCAGGTTTTTGAGTTTGACTGATGTTCTTACGCCTCTTGGCATAGGATGTTACTGCTTTTCAGATGGAAAAGGAGGATCATGAGCAAGTAACTGGGAAACTGAGTTTAAGTTTAAACTTCTTTCTTTTTGTTTCTGACAGACTTCTTGTATGGGTTTTGTGTAAGTCACTGGCATTATTTATGTTTGATTTCTGCAGCTCTAGATAAGTATAAAGAGCTTCCCTGTCTTGGAAGTGGTTTTGTAATTCCCTGAGAATAAATGTCTCTTACTGGGAGCAGGTAGGGAGGGTATTGTACAGTGCATTAAATAGAATATTGATATTTTTAAAATTTTATTTATTGTGTGCTTTATTTGGAGGGGTGCGAAGTCTTTATAGCCTTTTGCTGCTGTGACAGGTGTTCTGGATATCCCTAGAGTAATTGTTCCTGAATAGCAAATGAGGCAGAGATCCTTGGGCTTGCCAATGGAAAGCTTTCCTTCTGGTTTGGAGGTGTCTTCTTGTTTGCATTAATTGGAAATTGAGGTTTTCCTGTCCAGGCATTTTATAGTAGATAGCTTGAGGGTGAGAGAGTGAATTTAAGGACACAGAGAAGGAAAAAACGACAGAACTTTTTACTGTAGTTTAAACCTTGGAACCTAGGAATTGGTGCTATCAGCAGGGTAAAGAAATTTGAGGGATAAATATTCTTTTACCCAGAGGCAAAACACTTCAAATATCTCTTTTATAGCGTGGTTTCAATTTTTGGAGGAAATCATTGCATAGTGAGCACAGTGTAATAGAAAAAAAAATTAAAAGGTGATTGGAAGATAAATGTTTTAAGAAGTAGAAGGATCGGGTAACTTGTCACATGTCACAATTCTTTTCATCTTTATGGACATTTTGCTTAAGGTAGAGATGAATTCGTCTTATTTTGCACAAGTAGCTTAATACTGTGCTTTCATTGGAGGTTGCAATAGAATCATTTAGGTTTGAAAATACCTTTAAGATCATTTGAGTCCAGTTGCAAACTGTTACTTCCACTACTAAACGTGATCTGTGAGTGCTGTGTCTACATGCCTTTAAAACATTAGTGGGGATGATGACTCACGAGGCTGAGAAGCCTGCTCCAGTCCTTGACAGCTCTTCCCATGCAGAAATTTATCTAATATTCAACCAAAATCTTCACAGCTTAAGGCCATTTCTTCTCATCCTTTCACTTTCTATTTGAGAGGAGAATCTGACTCCTACCTGCCTGCAACCTACTTTCAGAGACTTGTAGAGAGCAGTGAAGTCTCCCTTGAGCTTCCTTTTCTCCAGGCTGAGCACCCCCAGCTCCCTCAGCCTCCCTTCATCAGGTTTGTGCTTCAGACTCTTCCCAGCTCTCTTTCCCTCCTTTGTACTTGCTCCAGCACCTTAATGTCTTTCAGTGAGAGGCCCATAACTGAGCACAGGATCTGAGGTGTCACCTCAGCAGTGCTGAGTACAGGGTGCAGTCACTGCCCTAGTCACACCTGGCTACACTTAAACTGACCCAAGCCAGGATGTTCTTGGTCTTCTTGGCCCCCTAGGCACATTCTGGCTCATATTCAGCTCACAACCAGCATCCATAGGTCCTTTTCCACTGGGCACTTTTTCACTCACTCCTCCCTGTTCTTGGCAGTGTTATAATAATGGTTGAAGTTAATGATGTTGCAGGTCTCTCTCTACCCGAACAATTCTAGAATTCTGAAATGCATAGTAAAATAGCAACATACAGTGATACCTTCATCATTCTAATTGCATTGGGGCACTGGGGAGGACAAGTACAAGAGCTCAAAGAGTTGAAAGTGTTTTTGTTTAAGGCACACAAGCCAGACACCTTCTGCAACTACATTAGAAATGGCAGTTTTACAGCTCAGTAACACTGTCTTTGAAAGGTTTAGCATGTGCAATAGAATTTAAGAGGGCTATGTGATCAGTGTGCTCATCAGTACTCATCAGTAGGAGGGGGAGGATAATGTCCAACGTGAAATGTGCAGGTTGTATGTGTGGGATTTGTTTTTGTTTAGTAATCTTACTATAGCTGATGTTTGTTTATTGTATCCTCAGATAAGATTCTGGAAACCTTTACTTTCATTTCTCAAGGTGCCTCACTGCAGAAGGGCTCCATATATGCCCAAAGAACAAGGCTGATACACTGATAGTTTCAAAAATCTTCCTTTATGTGAAGATTTTGTCATTTGGATTTTTCCATCCTAGGTTTAAAAAGGGTAGCTAATCTCTAGTCCATAAACAGTTCTGTATAAGCAGCTTTGTGAAGCTGTTCTTGCGACCCAGACTGAGTGTAAAAAGTAGGTACATAAACTGTAGGTACATAAACATATATAACATGTTGAGTTTGTTAGAAATAATAATTTTCACTTTTTAATGCTCAGTGTTACCTTGAGAGTTTAAAGAGATAAAGCTCTGTGATGAAATTTTGTTTAATCTCCCTTTGCAACAGGTTCTGGAGTCAGTGAGTACCAGGGCAGGATACTGAGATAGGATTGTGTGATCAGGCAAAGCCCATGCAACACTGGCCTGTGGATTAGATGGATGTAACATGACAGACAACAGAATATTGAAAAGCAGTGTCTTGAGCTGCAGTGTTTAAATACAAGTATGTCCTTGGAAAATCTTAATGGTCTCTGTTGGTTCTCTGTTTGGAGTGTTCTTGCAACATAGAAGGAGGCCTTCATTCATCCAATAGTCTTTCAGCTCTCATTCAGCATCCAGTGTTAGTGCTAATCTTAAATTAGGGTGAAGGCTTCTTGTTCTTTCTCTGTGTTCTGAAATTGTGTGCATTTCTTTCTTGTAAATGAGGGAGTTCTGGAGAGAACAGTTTGGTAGTTGCTTCCTGATAAATTTTGCCAGGTGCCTTGCTTAAATGTTTTATCAAGCAGCCAATTCAATGTCTCATTAAAACGAGACTTCTTTTTGGCTCCAGGCTTGTTCAAGTCCTAAGGAGACTTAGAGCTTTACTTCTGTAGGCGTGGAAATCACTTTTTCCTCACAGAGCAGCACAAACTGCTCAAGGAAATAGCAATGTTTCTTTGTCTGAGCGGGCTGAGATAGAAGTCTGTTTCATCCAAAGTGTGTTATGCAAAATAAAACGTCTCTTACTGCATTATGGCCTGGATTATATACCGAAATAACAATCACTTGAGAGATCTCAAGTTTCTCTTCTGTAGGTTGCTGAGCTTGCTTTACAAAGCTGTGAGGTTATCTGTACAGCAACAGGGACATTTGTGCATTTTCTGGATTTTGGGCATTTCAGCTCAGCTGTGGTTTGCAGACTTCACTTTACCAAATTACTTGACTACAGATGGTCTCAAGCTATATAGCTGATAATATCTCATGCCGTATAAGTAATTAATGCAAGAAAAAACAAAAAAACTTTGGAGAAATCAAGTCAGCAATAGTGAGAACTAGTTGACTAGAAGTCAAAATAGAAAGTAGTATCTGTGTTGTGAGACAAACTCTGACAAAACATCAACAACCTGAGATGAGCCAAATATTGAAAATAAATGTTGTGTTGTTTAGGGTATGTCTCCAAGAAATTGTTGCAGTGGGAGGAAGGTGGTGGGAAGACTTGAGTATTATACAAATGGTGTAAAGAGGTGAGGCTGATGACAAAGGCAGAGGTTTTATTCAAATTGTAACTGGCTCTTGATTTAACCTCTCCCTCTTACTGTAAAATAGAGAGACAGAAATAAATGTTGTGTAAAATATAATGGATAACAAACTAATATGTGAGGTTGCTGTGGAACAGATTCTAAGTTTAGCCTTAGTTTAAAAATCTTTTCTGATATGTTTTGAAGTAATGTCAGGCTCTTAGCAGACTACCTAAATCTATACTGTAACTCATTTGATACAGTCAATCAGTGATGAAAATAATAATTAAAATACCTATTTTTGGTGCAGAGTGTCTTTTGACCTTTTCAAGAAGTCATTCCCCTGTAGTCATTCTTCCTTTAAAAGAAGTAGCATGTGTGTTTGTAATATTTAAATGTGAATTCTCATTCAGATTTTTGTTTGAGGAAAAGCTGGTAGACACTCCGAACTTGGTCTGCCATATAACCTAGTTATTCCCTTCAAGTAAGACTGGAGGACTTGCTTTTTCTTTTGTTGTGCCTTACTGCAATAGGTAGAAAGGTTTAAAAGGCTAGTTGTAATCTTTAAAAAAATTAAATTAATTGCTTTATGCTAGTGATTTTGATGTTGAAAGTCACTCACTCTTCAAAGGCACATCTTTAGGTATCTTTCAGTCTTGTTTCTCTGTGGGCACATTTTCTATCACAGTGGACTCGAAGTGTCAAATCTCCCAGTTGCTAGGACTAATGTATCCAGGATACCTAAATTATTATTTGACTGTTCCTTCTTGGTCCTGATTATACCTTTCCCTGATTTTGCATGGTCTCGTTCTGGTTTTGCCGTAGTTGCCAGCATTGTGGGAATTACTCAGTCCTTATGCTTCTCTGTCATTGCAGGATGCATTCCAAAGTATTAAGAAACTGCCAGGCAGGAGGTAGTTGTGATGCCTAAGGAAATATTGAGTGTTTTCCTTTTCTGACCTTGTGGCTACTGCTGTGTGCTAATAGTTTTGCTTCCAGACCCACATAAGAACAAATTTAACATTTGCCATCTGGTAAAATGCTGCTTTAAGCACATGTTCAGGCTGTCACCTGAAGGTGACAGGTAGTGGGCAATTCCAGTTATATTCAGCTACAAAATGGAAAAGGGATTGAGATAATGATTTCTTTCCCTAACTTTGTTGTTTCTTCCCCCCTCCCCCACAGATAACTATTATCTTCAAATCGTACCAAGACTGTACAGATCAGAAAGTATATCAGGCAATGACCGATGACTTGCCTGCAGCTTTTGTTGATGGCACAACAAGTGGAGGAGATGGCAACACCAGGAGCTTGCACATTGTGGAGAAGGTCAGCGGCAAATACATCGAGATGCATGCCAGGTACATCGGGACCACGGTGTTCGTCCGGCAGCTCGGGCGCTACCTGACGCTGGCCATCAGCATGCCCCAGGAGCTGGCCATGGCCTACGGGGAGAGCCAGGACCTGCAGCTGTGCGTGCAAGGCTGCCCTTCCAGCGAGCGCATTGATCAGAGTGGCCACTTGCCTTTGCCTGTCGTGGGAAAGCTGCTTCCCTGGGGTGCTGTGTCTCATCCCCCGTTAGGGTACACACTGGAAACAGCCACCACCAAATGCCACGAGAAGATCCGCGTGAAGGACATTTATTTTTACTCGTGTGTATTCGATCTGCTCACCACTGGCGATGCCAACTTCACAGCTGCTGCTCACAGTGCCTTGCAGGATGTGGAGGCACTGCACCCCAGCAAAGAGCACTGGCATATCTTTCCCAGGAGTGGAGCTGGTGGTGTGGGCAGGGATGGCAAGTTCTTTGTCAGTCTTGGACTTCTGTGCTTGATCCTTGTTGCATATTTGTACGATTTTTTTTTTTAGACTGTAACAAAATTTTGAAATATATATTGTCATAATATATTGAGTAAAGATAAATATATATGTATATACCATGTATATGAAGGGATGTTTTTGTCTTGGAGCATCCACCAGATTGGATGTTAACTGTTTTCATGTATGTCTGGTTCAGTATTCTATGTATCTGTTTGTTTTACAGTTGTTGAAAAGTTTTATAACGTCTCTGCATTGGGACCTGATAAAAAGCACTTTATTTTTTACATATTAAATATATAAGTATGTATCTGAGTAACTGTGTATTACACATGAAATACTCAGTGGTTTGTCTAAGTACTACTTGGTTTAACACTTTTTTTTTTACTGAATTAACTTGTGGGTTTTCCCAAGAGACCTTTAGTTAATGTCAAACGTGTATATTTTGAAGCTAGTGAATGGTCTCTGGAGAGAGTGGAGAGCGCTTAAACTTAGAGGGAACACCTTTTTTTTTTTTTCCTCTTTCTTTTTCTTTTTTTTTTTTGTCTTTCTTTCATTCACAGGCCCTCCAGTTATCTGTGTCATAGAAGGCTACATATTTATATTTTTTCATGCTTGGAAACCCAACAATGTACCAGTCTTTGCAAAATGTTTTCTGTGTGGTTCATCAATATACCAGTAAGTATTTGCGTGTATGTAAAAGAGTGACTGTACAGTATGTAAATATCTTAAATTATTATGATAGAAGAATAGTTGCCCCCCCTCCCGCTGAGGAAAATCAGTAAGGTGGGACGCACAGAAATTGGGGATGTAGACCACGTACTTGGCAGGTAATCTATAAATAAATTCTCAGTTTGTCTCCTAGCCAAATAGGATGGATAGGATATTGGTTAGGAATGTGCTGAATACAGTTGTTATACTTCTTGCAGATGCTTGTTTCCTTCTGCTGTATAAGATGTGTAAATTTATAACCAGCAGCTGCAAACCAGGCCAGTTTATTGAAAGAGATGAGGAAACTAAGATAAGGAACTATTCCCTCAGGATGCCAGTTGTACAGTTCCTTTGTAGTGTTTGCAAAAATACTTGCAAGAACTTTAACACAGGGATCTGTATTACTGCTGCATCCCTCCTGAGAGGCATTATAAAAATCCTCAAGTTACTGGAGAACTCTCAGACCAGAAGAACCCTGGAACAGAAAATTACTTTCTTCAAAACTGAAGAAGAGGTGGTGAAATCTGAATAAATGATACAGAAGAGTCCACAAGATTACAGAAACTTAGTGTAAGGAGATTATCTGCTAAGTATATATGGAGTATTTCAGCTGCAAGGCTGTTCACGCAGCATGAGGTAAATTGAAAGTGCCAAAACTTAAAAGAGGTTATGTCAGATACGTATGAAGAAATACACCTAATAAACCCAATCACAACTGTGAGTATTGCTTCACTAAGCTTGTATTATGGATACAAGTTCAGGTGTGTGAGAAATAATCTTATCTGGAAGATGTATCAGTGAAATGAGTTGTGGAAATTTCTGTAGGTGCAAAAGGAGCTTTAAATATATATATATATATATATATATATATATATATATATATATATGTTTACTGTACACAGAAGGCTGCTGTCATACTTGTAGCAGCTTACTCACAGGTGCCAGTAACACCACAAGCTTTGCAGACAGCTGTGTAATGTGACCATCAGTATTTTAAAACAACAGCCAGTCAGCCATTACTGATGCTATCTGTTGGCTGGCCTTTGTCTTAAGCTACCCTTGGATATTAGTGGCTTACTCAGGAGGGTTTTTTAAGTATCTTCTAGAGCACTCCTAACCATATGCTAACAGAGCTTCTAATAACAGATGGTGATAGTTCCTTGGTAGTTGTGGAATCTCATCACTTCCTTAGTAAGCATGTTGCAGGACTGCAGAGACTGTGTGCCTAATCCTTTATTTTGTGTGTACAGGAGGCTCCTAAACAGGGATATTAGAAAAAGAAATAATAGGCTCAGTTGCATGTCAAACCAAAAATTCTTTTTTTTTTTTTCTTCCTGGAAAACCTATCTGGAAGAAAAATCTGTATTGAGTATCTGTTAAGTGCAACACATCCAAAGAGTACAATTTTTTTGTTCTTGTGGTCCAGTTACAGACCTTCAATATTGCATTTCCTTTCATACTGCTGCTGTGCTGCCAGAAAATAAATCACCAATTATTTATGTTCTTCTACTTTAGCATTATAACTACCATGCATTTGTTTTATGAGTTTTGAGGCTGTGCAAGTGTCTGTTTACTTATATATGCTCCAAAATGAAGCAAGAAATTCTGCAAGCTTTGTACTGCCTAATGAGTTTCATTAGTGGACATGTTTTGAAAAAAAGCCTGGGAGTCTCATGGCTTTCTTCTCTTCTGAGAAGAGACACACAGCACAGTTTAAAATCTTGCATTTGTTTTCTTCCTGTAAGAACAGCTGTGGTCTTTCACACTGAAATGTTCATGCTGTTTAATGATACAAATTCTTTTCTGTCTTTCCTTGTTCCAGCTAGAAGACTGCTAGCTATACAATGTCCAAATAGGACTAGTGACAATTCCCTTTTTTTAGCAGGTATTCTGTGTTTTTTACAAGATAAGCATTCTCTGTATTGTGCTGCTGCTTTTTTTCAACTGTATTCAAGACAAACAGGCATTGTGGGGATCAGTGTTGTCCGTTAGATTTTCAGTTCTCATTAATTACCTTTTTATGGAGAGTAAAATAGCCACAGGTCAAGTACAAGTGTGCAAGTAAGTTTGTGGTGCTGATGTTAGACAGTTGCATCTGATCTGATTCAGAATTCTTTATGTTTGTAACTAAAGTTTGTTGACATTAAAAGCTGCTATTAGTAAATTAATTGTGAACTGTGAGATTGATTGCAGTCTTTTTGCAAGGGTGTATACCAGAACTCCTTAACTAGATATAAAAATATATGTCATATGGGGTGTGCCAATAATTTTTTTATAGGAATTATTTTATGGCAGTTTAAAAGCTTAATTTCCACTTCTGTCTACACTGTAACAATAGAAGAATAGTCCTTTATGAACACAAAAGATGTACTTGATTTCGCATGTGCTGAGGGCTGGATCTACATAAGTTTTGTATGGCTAGTTCATGTGTGAAGTATCTAAATCCAAAACTGAGACACACAGTTAAAGCCCTTTCAGCTTGAACCCAGATACTTCTCTGGGTTCTCTAATTCTCTTCTTAGTCCAGTAAGCCCCCTTAATTTTTTTCTGCTGAGCAGAGTAAATGAAATCAGTCTTGAGGGTTGTACCTGCACCCCAGCCAGAGCCACATGTTGGTCATCTGGTTTACTTGCAGGACCTTTCGGGTAGGTACTTGACTTGCTCATTCATACTTGGCAGGTGGTGGTGGAGTTGTTTACAGTATCGTGGTGGTGAGCATCCTGCTGGAGTTTGGGAGAGGCAAGTTTCAATCCTCTTCTGCCTTGGTCTTTCACATCTTGTGAGATCAATAGCTGGGAGCTTTTATCGAATAAACACTAATGGTGGTGTTACAGGGCGATGGATAGCTTTATCCAGACTCAGGTCCAAAGGTCTTAGGTGCCTCAAAAGAGACTGGAGGCATACTTCAGTGTTTGAGATATTTCACCTAAATTCAGCAAACAAAACCTGTAAGCTGCCTCTGTTGTTGGTGGAGTAAATGGCAGCTTTTTAGATTGGATTGAATTATCTTCTGGAAATACCTATTGCTATTATCCAGGAGAGGAGGAAACAGCTATTTTAAGTAGCTAAAGTCAGATGAAATCAGTCAGATGCCCTGGTGAGTGCATTTTAAATTCCAGCCTAGGTTCATACCCAGGGACATGCAGAGGAACAAGAGCTGCATTTTCTAATTCTAATCTAATTTTAGGCTCTTCTTGGATGTGTCCTTGCTGCCGTTACCATACAAGTGTTTTACAGAAAGCAAAAGAGTTTCAACAGCTGAGGCTGGCAAAACTCTTACATCCCCTGCAGCATATCATTAATGTATTTGACTAGAAGGTAAGAGACTGGTATTTGTTTGAATCCCCACTCCAAACTGTGTGAACAGTTTGTGTAAACAAGGGTTTTGTGCCTACTTGGGTGACTTCAATAGTTACCCTATGGGTTTGCCATTTTTATCTGGCAGTGATGAACAAGTTGCTGTCCTTTCTCAGGAAAAGCATTCTGCTTGGAAGTGTGTGAGACCAGCCTACAAAGAGATTATCGGAATTGAAACCATTCCCACTTTCTAGAGGTGGGGTATGTCAGAGGAATAACTTTCTGTAACACTGTGGAGACATTTCAGTGGTGGTAAACCCTTGTGGTCAGGTCAAGTTGAAAAGTCATGTACATCACAACCTTTCATGCCATTTCTAATCCCTTCTGATCTTTGTAGTGCCAGTGGTTTGGCATGACTTGCCTTCATCTAGTCCTTGTTCCTTCAGGTGCTGCCACTTATCACTCCCTAGCTTGCTTAAATCACCATGAACTCTGTAAAAACAAGTTGATCCTCAGCCATGAGAGAGAATTGTTACCAGAACAGGCTTTTTTGGGGAAGAAAAAAAAGTTACAATGCTTTAACAATCGTGTAAATCCTGTAAAAAGGCCCTAATCATTAAATTGTGCCTTGCACAGTAGTGTTTGGGATTCTTTGGAATGCTACCATTCCAGAATGATTTTTTTTTTTTTTTAAATGTGCATGTAAAAAAGTCAAAGTCTCATCTTCTTGCAAATGAGATTAACTTTTTGTATGTTAAAGAGATCAATAAATAGTCCAGTTGGTAAAAAATAATTTCAGATGTGCCTGTGTCCATGGCAGTCACAGTCTTCTGCCCTTTCTCCGCAACTAGTCGAAGTGCCAAAAAGCACAAAATCCTGCAGAGATGATCCTCTGTGTTTGAGTCCTTGAGAGCTTTCCATAACCAGACCTGTCTGCTCTTTGACAGAAGTGCTAAGAGTTTCTTCTGTCTCAGCAGACCTACAGCTAACTCTTCTAAGACAATGGATTCCTAATTGACTTTCTCTGGATGCGTTGTTTTGTATTTTTACTCCGATCACAAAAGCTGATAATCCTGATGTTGCTGTTTTGCAAACCGAAATGGAAGACCCTTAAAAGTGGAAACACTTTCTACTTCGGGGTTTAGACTCAGATAAAAATTTAACAATTATAAAATTGAAGCCAAATACAGCCATTTCCAAAATTGTGTTAGGATGTTGCTCCTGCATTGAGTGCTGAGAGCACAGTGTGTAGGGAAATCTCTAGTTCTGCACATTTTTGTATTTTGCTCTGAGTTTTTTGTATACTAGCTCGAACACAGCAAGCAGCTGTCAGCAGCTGGAGCATGTTACGTGATCTTCTGAACATTTTTTCCCATACAGTTCTACCAAGAAGGATCCATTTCCAGTCAGAGATGTGAATCAAAAGCAGGTAAGAGGGAGGATGAAATAAGGAGGTTCACTTCAGAAGTGAAAATCTTACCAGCTCTTTCAATATTAAGAAAAGGTCAGTTGTCTGGTAATTATAATGCAAACCTTTAAAATTAGTCTTCTGTGTAATATCTCTGTGGGTAAAAAAATAACAATCAGAACCCTGCAATCTAAAAGGAGTTCATTAGTCTAATGACAAAAAACCCCTCCCAGTTTCAACTTTGCTCAGAGGATAATTAAACTGGCTAGCTGAAGTGTCAGTAGTTAAATGGCAATATATTGGCCTCTGGTGGAGGCTTTAAACCAAGGGCTGCTAACTACAGTGTAATTGTGGACTATTGTATTGTATTATTTAAGCTAGCTGAGGTTACAATTTAAGCACGTTTTTTTAACCACTGATTTTCCCTCAGTGGGGTTCTTTATTACATGTGTATATGGACATAGACAGTCCCCTTGATTTTTAGTTTCCAGGTACAATTTTCTTCCGTACCAGAGCGTTCAGTGGTTTAGAGACCAAGACAATCAGGAATTTCTCTATCTTGCCTTTTCACCTCTGTTGCTTATCCATAGTCAGCATTCAGTATCCCTCTCCTAAAGGGGGAATACAGTTTTTCCATTCTTCATTTATTTCACCCTTACACATAACTTTGAATAGGGATTATTGTGTATCGTCACCTTTGGCTGAAGCTCTGCATCCTTGGATCTCAGACAAGTCCTTTCCTCTGCATGTGACTTCAAAGCTTTGTTTCAAACTCATGGCAGTCACTGATAGCTGCATTTTTCTACAAAGGGACAAAGCAGTGCTTGTCACTTCCTTACACTGATTGTCTTATGCTACCAAGGAGCAGCTGAGTTGAAGTTACTATTTCATCTCTAGGTATCCAGCAGTGCCTTCCCACTCTGCACCCACAGATGTTAGCAAGCAAATTATAAGCATCCTACCAGAAAAATTTCATGCGTGATGTTAACAGAGCCTCGTGTTCTCACTCTTCTTCTCATATTGATTTTCTATCTAGACAGGTTTTCATAATTATTATTGCAAAGTTTCTATTTCTCTATTTCCTTTCTCTACTTCTTCGGTCATAAAAAAATGAGTTACCACTTTGGATCCAAATATCTAATCTCATTTTAATCTCGCTTTCAGGTATGTCTAGAACCTAATTCCTTTGCTCAATTGTGGATCAAAGCAAAACTCATCTCACCTTAAGGGATTGGAACATCTGGCCCTATGGCTGTTTCCTGAGTTGGCCAAGCACTAGAGAAGCCTTATCAGCCTCTCCACAGTACCCCTGTGAAGCAGCACATGTCCTTTATCCTGACCCAGGTCAGGTAGGGTGGTAGGAGATGACCTCTGCCCCTCCACAGGGAGTTCCACTGTCACTTGCAACCTTCCCCAGCTCTTCCTGGGGGGACTCAGGAGCTGCCAGACAGGGGAATGTCCCAGCCCTTCATCTGCTGTTGGGGTACTGAATCTCTTTTGTAGTACAGATGTGCAGGTGGGGCACAACACCCCCAGTCTTTGCCCCCTTCATTTCCCACCTCTGTGCATGCACAGGCTCTGCCTCAAGTGCAGCAGTGGTTCAGGCTGACACAGACAAGCTGACACATCCTCGTTGCTGTCAGGAGAAATGATTAGACAAGGTGAGGCACAGGTTAACAAGACTCACAAGACCGCTCTGGGCTGTAATGAGGATCAGTAAATTGCTGGAAATACTTTACTTTGCTTTTTGTCTGCTTTGCCCTTGTTCATGCCCTCTAAGAGTTTGACAATTCTATCACAGTGTTATCAAAACACATGATGAAAGCTTCACTTTGTTTTATCTACCAGCTGTAACTTCAGTTCTAAAGGTCTTTTCTTAGATTGTACAATGCTTTGCTCTTCTGTTCTTGTCCCTCTTTCTGATGCTGTAAACTTTACCTGAAATATTAATTTCAATCAGTAAAGTACATCAGAAATAGCCATGTTTACACCTTCATATTTGTGCTGTAGTCATTATTTTAAAATCTGATTGTTCTTTCAGTGGGAAAACAAAATAGGGCTCACTTCAGAGTCTGGAAAGACCTGAAGCTAATTATATCAACCATCTAGTTTTCTAAGCTTTAGTTTTGGGATTCATTGCAAGAAGGTTTCTACACTCTGGAGCTCAAAACACAGCTAACGTACATATTTTACATTTGAATTAAGTTTGAGACAAATACACAGACTGTAGGAAGCACAAAAATTTTACTATTCACAAAGTTGAAAATTAATACAAATTATGGTTAATTATTGCATATTTAAAATTAATAAATAATTGAAACTTAACAGTGTTCTGGGAAAAGAAGTCAACCATATTAAAATATTTCAGGGTGCTGTATTCTTTGACATTGCTGACAATTGCTTGCAAGTTTATAGAAATTAGTATTTTTTTACATAATACTGGTCATGCAGACATTTGTAAGTACATTTAACCATAAAAGCATTAAGCTTTCACAGTCATATAAACTTAAAGATGAAACCATGTGGGAAAATTCACAATGCCAGAGGTATATGTCCAAGAAGGAGACATAGGAGTCCTGTAACTTTATTCAAATAAAGGGAGAAACCATGGGGCATTTCCCCTGGAGTCCCTAAAATTGGGAAAGCAGCCACCTTATTATCCTAAAATTCCCAGCCACATCTTTGCAAACTTTAATAATATTTGATTTAATATTTTCTTCCTGGGTCTTCTTTGGTTTTGCAATTATTCAGCGACATCATTTTCTGTCCTTTAGCCATTTCTGGGTCAGAAGGCTTGACTACCACCTTGATTACATGCTGAATGAATTTCACTAAACAGGGTATCATGCACAGTAAAAAAATTAGAGTTGCTATAGCACATAAAAGGAAAAATAGCATTTGTTCAACCCACAGTCCACAAGGTAACCATGAAAACATGTCCCATTACCATCCTTTCCATGTTTGGGCTGGTACATGAGGAAATTGTATTATTTCCTTTCCTACCTGTTTTACTACTTTTCTGTTGTCATACATTTGCAAACAGCAGTTTCAGTCCTTTATCTTTCCCCGAACTCCCTCTTCTTTTGTTGTTAGATAATCTAACGCCATCCCGTGTTTAAATATCACATTCCTCATCTGAGTGGGTTGGTCAGCAAGAAGGTCAAGAGCTGTAGTTCTCTGCTTGGTTATTATTTCAAAGACAGCTTGTAACCTAATTATCTAATTACAATTATAAATGGGTTCTCTGGCACCTGATAATGACTTGTTAGGATTCCAAGTGGCTGGTCCATAGTGCTGTGGCCATTAATCCTTTCCCTGCTTTTGGTGCACCCTCCAGCCAGGGATGTGTCAACTGACTGCTTTTCTCTAGTTAAATCATCATATCCTATGATTCCTAACTGATTTCCCTGAATTTGTGGTAGCAAAAAAAAAACAAAAAAACCCCAACAGTCTAACACAGAATATAGAACATATCCCTGACCAGTCTGGAGTAACTTGGGATAATTACATTGGCCTCAAATCCAAAAATACCCTTTCAAGGCCCACATTCCATTGGCAAAAGGGCCTTCCACCTTTCATCAACAACTGGTGGGTCAAAATACAGATTGTTTCCAGGGCCTAGCAGTACTCCAGCAATAGTTGTCACACTGTAAGAGCCACAGTATTTGCATTTCCAGGCTCCCAAGTGGGAGTTTCCACTTACAGCTACATGCCCAAGCTGTTTGGTTGGGTTTGGACCAGAACTCACTAAAATGAGTTTGAGTTCTGTTCTGGTGTTGCAACTTTCATTGAAAATCAAGGACAACAATATTTTACTAGTAAAATATTCTTGGGGGCAGCTTCAAAAGTGGTGTTCAGAAAACCTGTCCCTCTCTACTGTTTACAGCCTTCAAAATTCCTGCAAAAAGTGTGGTAGGATCACTTTATCTAGTTACCATTAGCGAGCTTAACATGCATTTGATTCCATCTGCCTCAATATTTAGAGCAATCATAAGGAAGGCAACTGGGGGCCCAGCTGTCATCCCAACAATATCCATTTATCCCATTCATCTTACAATGTATTCATTTAATTACAACAAAAATGAGGAAGGCTGCACTGTAAAAGGTAACACATCAGATGAAAGCTCTGTTTTAAAAACTTACCCAGAACATGCTGGAAGGTGATCTGTTATGGCAGCTCACCTCTCTTCAGTCGCTAGCAGAGGCATTTGAAAGGAAGAATACAGTTTTAAAACACCAAACTAGAGACTGTTGTTCTTCGTGTGCTTTTTCTTTTCCATTAAAGCTCATGTTAGATTAAAGCTCCATTAAATCTCTCCCGTGCATGTGTCCCTCCAGCATTATGGTTAATGAATAACTCCAACCTAACTCTTCAGATGTATTTATTTGGAATTTGCCATTACTTACTGAACACTTATAGTCTTGGAAAGTAGTTCTCCGGCCCTGTTTGCTTTCATGACATGAAAATAATGGAGTTAAATCTTACCCTTCCAGATTTTTATAGTTTTGATAGAGTTCTGTGAGGTAGAATTACGATTTTGTATTCTAGATGTTTTGAAACTGACCTCCTGCTGATTGTGTTCTGGATAGAGTATTCACCTGCAGATTTCATTACAAGAAGAATATCATCAACCTTCCCAAGTGAAATTTAGTTAAAATTTAAACTATCAAGTTGTCTCTCATTTTAACAACTTCTGTGCAAGCAGTACCAAAAAGAGATGGAACAGTAAGTTCTGGACAAAAAGACTAAAGGGCATTTAAGGCTGTGCAGCTCTATCAGGCTTTATTATGGATACTCTGTGTCATGGTAGAGTTTTATGTGCTGCTCAGTCGTTGACTGCATTTCACAGTTACAAGACTGGAAGAGAATTATGATCTAGTATGCTTACACAATCACAGCTTTGAAGTGCACTGTGCTCCTTAGTGATTAAAAAGAATGTCAGTGTCATTTGGTCTGTACAACACAGGTAGCCACTTATCAATGCCAGAATTAGGGAATCCCACATCCAGTAGCTAATTTTAAGTGATGAGTGAGATTACTTTCCAAATGCCTCAGTTAATGAGGGGAAAAGACAGTATGCAGCAAATACTAGCTCTGCAAATAAAACACTGTGGAGGTCTAATAGTTCTGCAGTAATAAAAGCTCTCTCATTATTTTCTCTCATGGGATCAGTGTCACATGATTTTCTGCCATGATTTCTGGGTGTTTATTTTCAGAGAAGACTGACTTGCCTGATGAAAAACCTGTGTCAAATAAGTAATATGTAATGTTCTAGTGTGTTATTCAGGCTTCAGCCTCAGTGCTTGAACTCAATATAGATCTAAAGTTTATATGTCAAAACGTCTCAGAAGTCTTGCAGCAGCGATTTCCAAAGTCTTCAAGAAACAGGAGGGTGAAGTTGTGGGGTGGGAATTTGGGGAGTAAAAATAGGTGCACACAATACCAGGTGGGGTTTGGACACTTCAAGTTTGAATAGCAGGCAGCAGAGGGACTTGCAGCACTCTGGGGCACCATTTCCTTCAGTCAGCAGAAGGAAATCTGGCATCCAGAAATACACCCTCACCTGACTCCCAGGCTTCCAGAAAAGCCTTTATTTTTATTAGTGCAAACATGGGATTAACTGTGGTAATGCCTCAATCTCAACAGTAGTTTTTGAATAGGTTTATGAAGATAATTTGAAAAGCAGAATTATTTTGTTTTGCAAGGTTCAGAAATAGTTATTTTCTTTTCAACAGGACAACTGCAATTCTTACATCTTTATGCAAATTAACAATCATCACTAAATTTAGTCTTTTATCCCAAAGCAATTTTTCACTTGCTTTAAAAATACAAAAAAATAAAATAATTACCAATAAATTGGTAGGGCTATGGGTCTGGAAAATACATGCTAGAAATGCTGGGTTTGTATTGGCTATATCCAAATACACCATGGGAGTTTAAGGATAGGTGGGCCAGAAGGTACTTACCATTACTCAGATGTTCTCAACTTATATCTTAAGACAGGTAAATGGAATACAGAGGAAAATAACAAGCCTAAGAAACAAACAATTCCATGAATCTTCCCTTCATTCTGCTCCTGTCAGCATCCCACACAACTATATTTCTTAGCACTGTTCCAGACTGTTTCACAATAAAAGCCTCAGCATAACATTTTAAGAACAAAACTGAAATTTCAGGTGCAGCCACACTAGTTTGTGGGAAGAATGAAGACAAAGTGACACTACATACCTGTCCCAACACAGTTCAGTAAAACAAACCTTGTTTGGTACAAATGGATAACTCATACCAGGTATTACTGATTTTAACATTATTTACTACTCTCTGACAGAAACAATAAATTGTCTACATTGATTTCTGTGTAATTTCTAAGCAATGGTGAGGTAATTTCCTACCAAAAAGAGCCATTGTCACTCAGCACAACACTAGGCTTAACACTGGAGATGGAAACAGCTCCTTAAAACTGCTTTGCTACCAGAGTACTTCCCTGGGATTTTATATTTTAAGTGGAGCCTCGCAGCTACACAATTAGAGCTGTAAAACTGATAAGATACATTTGTGGATACCAAACTATCACACAGGGACAAAACAAGCCAATCAAACTTCCAAAGGGCATCCAAGATATTTATCCTAGGCAGTTGGTGTCTCAGAGGGACATCAGGGCACACTCCTGTCATGTTACCACCGTAGGAACTGCCATCCTTCAGGGCTTGGTGCCTGAGTCTTTTCCAAGTCCTACTGATTGTGGTGAAACCAGCAACCAACAACTCTCAGAAACCAGTCTGGATGCTGCTCAGACACCATCACATGGAGGATCAAAATGGAGGAAAACACAGAGCAACTGTGAGCAGGTAAATGATAACATCACCACCCTTAACAACTAAGAGCAACTAGAATATGCATTTCTCTGTCCTTAAAACTTTAAGAGCAGCAATACAGTTTTTAATCAGCTTTTTCGTATTTAACAACAGTCTGCTCTTTTTTGGGTAGTGCTGGGAATGGCAGACCAGAAATATGGAACAGGATTAAGATGGAAGTCTTAGACTTCCATGCAGGGTAGACAGAATGCCTAGGTCTCTATTAAAAGCCATATGAGGATTTCTTTTGCAGTCCTCAGAATTCTTACTTCCCAAAATCTTTAACAGGCAGGCAACATTAGTACCCAACGTTCAGAACTGGACACTCCTTGAAGACTTTTCATTACAAATAAGCAAAAGAAGGATCAAATCTTCATTTAGACTGAATGATAAATGGCTTATTTGCAGAGGATGTGGGATTGAAAAGTAAGAAACACCAGAACAGGCCTTACCAGCAATGAAGGTAATTTCAAACACTTAAAACATAACAGAAACCAGAGGGGGAAAAAAAATTAAACTATTGCAAATGTGATTTATGTACCTGTAAACATGACTGAATAAGTTAGTTACAAAGCATAACTGGACTAATTCCCAAAGACCCACATCATCAAAGCCACCAAGTATATCAGAGACCTGAGGTACCTTTGGTAGAAATGTACAGACCAAGCACGACACGTGAGGCCACAGTGCTGGATCACAGCCACACACGTGGAGAACCAGGCACATGGGAACACCCTGCCTGTGCTCCAGGATGCACCTGGGTGCTTCCCAGCCAGGAAGAATTGTGTCCGTGGCTGGAGATGCTTCTAGGTTTCCACCCTTGCTAGTGAAATGTGCATGGTACACATGAACAGCCTTATCAGACTCTGCTGCCTAAAAACTGTTCAACAATCAAGCTGGAAAGCAGAACCACTGAAACCCCTCAGATCCTGTGAAGATGAAAAGTTAAGAAACAAAGCAGTACTAATTAAGCAACTCTCAGCCTATACTAAATGAGCTTAATACTTAATGTGCAGCAACTGTGCCTATAGAAAGATCCTCAGAGATACTCTGTGGACAGACTGTGGTTCTATGGTAATGCTTTAATATAATCCTGCTTAACTGGAAAAAATACTCCACATTGCAGGAGCAGAGAAAAACTGGAGGAGCAGATGTAGCTCCTGCCACAAGATGCCAGGCTAAGTACCTTCTCTATTTATCACAAGGATTAAAATTCTGTACTTCTAATGTTTTTATGGTAAACCTGGGGAAAAGTAACACTACATAGAAAAACACAGCAGAAAACTACAAGACCCACATGTCCTTTTAGTTTAAATTTAATTTTTCAGATAGAAGTTATCTATGTACAATCAGTGTGCATTGTAACAATTCTGTCAATAAAGTCATAATTCATATCTTCTAAAATATTAACTACCTGCATAGCACATTTGACATTATTGCCCATGTTGAAGAGGGAACATATGAATTTACAATTAATTTTGATTGATTTGGATACTGAAGTGTTCAGGTATTTTACACACTTCCTTTAAAACCAATGCACCTGAAAAGCTTTCCAGAGCACAGTTTAGCTGGATATTTCTTACCATTTCATTACAAACAATCACAACACCAACAGTTTAATACGGAAAAAAGACCCCCCCCAAAAAAAACACACCCAAAACCCCCCAAACAAACCAACCAACCAACCAACTAGCAAAAAACCCAAAAAAACACCAAAAATCCCCCACACAAACCCCACCAACCCAAACCATAAAAAAATCCATAAAACAAAACAAAAAAATAAACCAAAACAAAACAAAAAAACCAACAAAAACAACCACAAAACCACAAACTAAAACATGTATTTAAAGTATCCAAAAAAGGGAGCACTAAATGGAATAAAGTTCCCTTTCCCCATTTTTACATTCTGAGCAGTGACTCCATCAAAATCTTTTATTGAAACATGTAAGTACACTGATTTTGTTTCATAATTGTGACAAGATGTCCTGAGTTGGTGGGGAAAGGAACAGTCAAAAAAAGCCTGAGGGGGCAAAAAGCTCATTTAATAAATTTACAACAATTTACAGCCATTTGTTTGTGTTTCGCTTTTTTTTATTATTATTTGTTTGTTTGTTTTGTAAAAAGGCATTGTAACTGATCACAAACAGGACAAATCCTGGCTATTTTACAGTTATAGGTACAGAATTTAAATATTCAAGCTTGTGATGAAAAGCGGCAAGGTGGTCGCAGTGTACAATGTAAACAAGTAGCTTTGGAAAGTGAACAAAGTCCTTGAGAGTTCTTTACTAAGAAAAAAAAAAAATATTTTCCCCATTCCCTCCTGAAATATGAGCACAGGTCAGTGTTTAAAAGTTCGTTTACAAACATAACTTAAAACATTATCAGCCTCAAACCACTTTGACATGAAGAGTGTCATAGTAAGATCCAGTCTGAAATGGGCAGTGTTGAGGTCCCTGTAAAAGTAAACATCTTCCATTTCTTAAAAAAACGTGCCACAGCATTTGCAGCACAGTGCAGCATAAACTTTAAATACAAAAATATTTTTCTTCTGTTGGGATAATAGACCTTGCATCCTGGAAAGAAGTAACAATACTGCTACCGATAGAATATCCCGTCTGTATCTTTCAAGTCATGTAAGGCAATTACTGTGTTAATTTACTGTATATGGCTAAAAGAAGGTCCAGAAAATATCAGTCTTTGTTATGTTTTCCGGCTACTCCATGTATGTTCAGGTGTACTTTTGTGATCTGATGAATGTTCAAATGGAGATCTGTGACCAAGGGGAGATCTTGATCCATAAGGAGACCTCTGATCCAGTGGTGACCTTGGGCCACTACCTGAAGCTCTGTGGTCCATTTGCCAGTCTGAGTGGTACCTGTAATCTCTGGGAGATTTATGGTGGCTGTACTCGGAAGAGGAACGGTGATCCGGATGTATCCTGTGGTCTGAGTGGGAACGGTGATCCGAATGAACCCGGCTGTCTTTCAGACTCCCTTCCAGGCTTGACCTGTGGTCTCTGCTCCTGTAGTCATCTAACTTTCTGTGTTTACTATCACTGTAGTATCTAAAAAATAAGAACTTATTTGTATTAGATTCACTGGTAACACATCAAGAGCCACAATTATGTAAAATTGTGACAGAACTGCATCAGAGAAAGATCACTACTGCAATTTTGTGTTAATCAGAAAAAATTGTTTGGTGCTTCCTAACAAGCATAACTAGAAAAACACAGAGGGAATTCTGACCAGACTTCAAAATTGCTCAAGAAACTCACCTGCTCTCTTGTTTGTAGTGATCCCAGTCCCTGTGATCTTTTCCATTGCTGAAGGCTGAATAGGGCCTTTTCCTGGAGTCACTTTTCTTGTAAGCATCTCCCTGATGCCTGTCTTTATGATGATCATGGTATTGTGACAGATGTCTATCAGAGGAGTAGCTATCCCTGCTACTGTCATCATGGTTTGTATTCTCCTTCAGTCTTTCCACATCTGTTTAATAAAGGAGAGGTGAAAAGGAAGTATGGTAACATCTTCACTTAATTCAAACAACACTTCTACCCATCAGCTGCAAACCAGTATGAAAGGGATATCATTTAAAAGAAACAATATCTAAATAGATGAAAATCAAATGCACTAATGCCAGTGAACAGAAGAAAACCTCAGAATTAAGACAAAAGCAAGCTACAATATAGATGTGTAGGACTTGGAAACTGAAATTCTTAACTTCTCCAATCAGTCTATGAAGCTCAGTGTCCAAATGAGCAGGGAGTAGACGACACCTTCAGTAGAGCAATTTAGGTAGACTGGCAGCAACTTCCTCTCTAAGAAGGAGTGGACTCAGTATGAGCAGCAGTTTTAATGATACACCTTGTTAGCAAAAGAATTTCAGTGGTGATTGTTGATTTTAAGTCCATGACAATATACTTGAAGGCTCAGTAACACAAGATTAAAAAAAGCACTACATACAAAAAGGGGAGTGTGGGAACACCTGGGAAAAAAACAAATAGTCAGTGTTATTGACAACAATAAAGACAGCCCCTCTAACTAATGACAGACTGTGACTGACTAATAAACTGCTTTCTTACACCATAATGATACTGCAACAGCTACAAAGTCACAGAATTTCCGAGTTTACAGGTTTTAAGTAGACCTCTTGCCTTGTCCAAAATTTAACACAAAAATTGTTTCTTAATTTTTTTAAATGATGCTCAAATAACCTGGTATGTACCAGCTTCACTCTGCACTCTGCTGGATTTCACCAGCAAATCAGTGAAGCTTTTCAAATTAGCTTCTGTGGTACTTAACTGTGAGGAAACAGACCCAGAAGACATGTGAAATGCAATAAACATGAAAACTTAAGGTATTTAACACAAGAATATACTTAAAAGTTACTTACCTGGATTTCTAATTACATGTGTATTCACATTGCTGCTAATATTCTGATCGTTGTGTTGCTAAAAAAGACAAGTACATTGGTAAATGCACTTATTAGGAAATCCCAAAGCTCATTTGAATACATTGGAAAAATACCCTAACAAGAGAGGCTACTATACTGCAAACACAAATACTAGCTGGAAATGTATTTCCATGTTCTTTATAATCCTTTATATCTAGTAAAAGTTATAATAATTACAATATATATTTGTGTATTTTGAAAGGATGTAAAAATATTACCTGAGATTCTTGACGTTTTTTGATTGCATGTTTATACAATTTGTGCAGCTTTCTGGCATCAAATTCTGTAAACTTAGAGACAAAAATCCACAAATTTCTGAGGAAGAAGAAAAGAGAAGCTGTAATTACTCTTTAAATTTCTTTTCCCTGTAGAAGAACATGGATTTGACTGAAATTATTTGAACACTGCTGAGTAAATCTGAAATGCTATATAATCTACATAGTATTGCTACTTGCACAACAAATGTTATACAGCTGTAAATAAAACATTTATAAGATTGATTCCATTAACAATTTTTCACTTATTAATATTTATCATAAGTACTTCAGAGTGTGAAGAGCATGGACAGTAATACTAATAAGAATTCTGTTAAATTTTTTTTAAATGTTTATTAAAAACATAGCTATCAGTTTATATTTATCTTCTAATTTTTATTTTTTAATTCTGAGCATTTACCAGTCTGTAAATAAAAAATTTAAGTATGTCGAGGAAGTAAAAATTCTTTCCAACTTGAAATCTCTTAGAGCATTAAGACACTTGACCAGCAAAACTTACTGTATTAAACTATCAGCAAGAGAAGTTTTCCACAGACTTTGGAAGTCTGGTCAAGTCTTTTGAAACCAAGTAAGAACTGTGAAAGAGAATGGAAGTCTCAGGATAATAAATCTCTGCCTAAGCTGTGCTTGAAGGAACCAAAGAAGAACAAATTAAATCTTTTGCTGTCAAGACGCCAAAATTCTGAAGAAAACTTTTCCTTCCATGATTATAGGTAAAGTTTTTTTAACAGATACTGATTTTTTGAAGTGAAATCTGCAGGTGGCATACTTAGAAGAGTCTACAGAATAACACTGTACAAAAATGTTTGAAGTGTGGAGGTTCAGGAAGCAAAAGCATGTTCCTTCACTGTGATTATTTAAACATGGTAATTTCTGTCCAGAAGTTTGTGTAAGTAAGCAACCAGTCAATGGTGTGTCTAATGAGACCATTCTAACTTAATATAATCTACACTACTTATCAAATGTACCCGAAATATCTATTTTATTTATCTACACATGATATCATAGCATTATTATGAATAACAGCTCTATTACTCTGCTTAAAATAATTATAAATGTACCAAAATGGAAGACATGAATCTTGTTTTTGTATCTCTCTAGTATTTTCAAGTAAAGGAAGTAAAATCAGCAGAAGCCCATTATACTGACAGAATTCAGCAAGAAAATGCAACATTTAAGAATTGGATATATATAATCACAGGATATATTTTCAATCATAAAGATATTAAGTGAACATTCTGAAAATGTAAGTCAAATTGCATTAAGAACTTATCAAAGAAATATAAGATTTTTTCTTAGTTCTTTTTATATTGTCACCTGATATAGCTGCAAAATCTTCCCTCACTTTTGAAGTGCATCTGATTACATTATGATAAATACTTTTATCAAGTCGTAGTTATTACATAATACGTAATATAATTTTAGAGTACATTTAAAAAAGAATTCTACAACTTTGAATCATACATTCAACACAATTTTAGAACTGCATGTTTTCAACAGGAATTATTAAAAAAACTGAAATGGCCTGAAGTTGAAAAACCAGATCTTTAAAGGTAAGAAAGGTTTTGACTAAACACAGTGGTACACTGTGACCAGTACCCAGCATTTGCTGTCAGTGTTAAGCAGAGAGAAGTCTTCACCCTCTGGACAAAATACAGGGTTCTGCATCAATGTCTAAAGTCAATCCATTACAGGTCATAACAATGTAAAATCACCTCTTTATAGAGCCCTATTTAAAACAGCAGAAAGATATAAGAAAGGGGGAATAATAAATAACTAAACCCCATTCTTCTCAATGGAATCAATTGTAGATTTCCCTTTTCCAAGTAAAACCTGAGAAAAATAACTCACTTTCTCCACTGTTTAATTTGTTCAGGATTTGTGTACTCCTTTAGACATTCAGTAATATGATCCCCAATTTTGATAAGACACTGTCTAGTATGTTCCAGCTGTTCTCTTTCAGAAAGGCCCTTCTCTGGTCGATCCAGCTGTTTCAATGCTGCCTTGACAGGTCTCATTCTTTCCTTGCACTGCAAAATGGAAAAAATTCAAAAGATTGATTTATTCTAAAGCATAACCCACCTTTTACTGTGATATATAACCACAGGTAAAGACAATATTGTTAGAAGTCAAATGAAACATAAGACTTCCTCACAGATCTTAAAAATGTTTTACATGTTTCCTTTGGAATATTATCAATCCAATCAGAAATTAATTTCTCTATGAAAGCATTAGATTGTATAAGATACATATATCAAGGTGTAGAAGGTGCTAATGTGTATGTCTCAAACACAAGATAGCTGTGGGTTACAGGCTACATTTTTTTCTGTTCAAAACCCACTGCTCTGGGCTTATAGTGCAGGTCAGGGACTAACATACTGATTTTCATTCCAAGTATGTAATTTACTAATAAAACTTTGTAAGCTTTTGCAGATCCTCTCACTTTTATTGTTCCTTTCTCTCTCAAGCACCGAGAATCTAGAGTGATGCTTTCCCCTTAAGGGTGGGACACCACACTAGGATCCGAGAAAGCACTAGTTTAATATACAGGATTTCTGAGGAAAAGGACTTACTTGTATTTTACAATTAAAATTTTGAGACAAGCATGTAGAACAAGACTTATCCTTTTTATAGCACCTGCAAAGCTATACAAACTTAATGTCAAAATTAAATATGAGTGTTCAGTACATTTCCAACGTTTTTTCAAAACTTTCTGCAACCACTGCACTTGGCATTCAACAAAGGATGAAAATTACTTCACTGAGCACATTTTAAACCTCCCTCCTATGCAGATACTAGCAGAAGTTATGCTACCTAGAAGAAAGCTAATTTGGGTGTAACACCATAAAGGTTGGAAACAACCTCCAAGACCATTAAACCCAACCTTTGACTGAACATCACTATCCCCATCAAGTCTCACATCCAGTTGTTCTATCAAACACTTCCAGGCATAGTGACTCTATCTCCTACCTGAGCAGGCTGTTCAGTGCTTAACCACTCTTTCACTGATGAAATCTTTCCTTATATCCAACATAAACCTCCCCTGAAACAACCGGGGGCTGCCTCTCCTTGTACTCTCAGTGGTTCCCTGGGAACAGACCTGACCCCCATCTGGTACAACCTGCTATCAGGCAGCTGTAGAGAGTGGTAAAGTCTCCCCTCAACCTCCTTTGGGCTCAAAAACCCCAGCTTCCTCAGCCACTCCTCATAACATTTGTGCTCCAGGACCCTTCCCTTCTCTGGACTCACTCCAGCACCAAAATGTCATTTCTGAACTGAGGGGCCCAGAACTGAACACAGCACTCGAGATGTGGCCACAGAAATGCCTAGACTAGCCACAGATAAAGGTCGTGCATTTTTGAATTTTCATATTTTGAATCCAATGTTTTAATAATAAATCCACATAAATCCAGTTGGCCTGGTTTAAATTGCAGACACTTGCTTACTCATGCACTGAAATCCAACAGCATGGAAAACATGCATATCATCCTCCTTGTCACCATGGGCAATCCATCAGTTAAGCCTGAACAACATTTCCATTTGAAAGTGCAGTTAAATACGTTATATTAGACTGCACCTGACCATGGCATAATGATAAACACCAATCATCTCCTTCCCCCATTCTTCCCCACTACACGCTACCAAACCTAGAAAAACCAAACAAATACCTGGAATGGAATGAAATGGAATATCACCATTACCAGGTATGCATCTAGGGACAACTCAGAAAAACTGGGGAAGCTGTTCCATTGCTGTCTCATGCCACTAAGTAATTAAGCATTTGGTTTATATATTGCAATTACCATGGATTAAAGTAGCTTTTTAAAAGACTGCTTATAGAGTGCAATTCTTAAATAGAGAAGAGATCAGAAACATATAAATGCACATAGAAATCAAATTATTTTCTGTCATTAGCCACACAGACATATTCATTTGAATCACTCAAGGCCTATGCTAAAACACACGTGAGTTATTTGGATTGTTTAGAATAAATCCATGGACAGTAACTGCCACATTCATGAGAATACTACTGGCATTGTCACAGCCAGCACCCACAAACACCTGGCTGGCAAAAACACATCTGTTGAAATGTGAATGACAAAACAACCACAGCTGTTCAAAGTAACTCTCTTATACTTTTCCAGAGGCCTCAGACAATCTACAAAACTTCATATAAATTGTGCATACGCATTTTTTTTAAATGTTAATTCTATTTTTGTAAGCAGTAAGGATTAAACACAGTTCTTTTGGTGTCAGAGACATTACCTCAGCAATATATTTCTAAGTGCTTTAGCATTGTTCCTTCCTGTGTTTACTAACTAAAGTCTCCTATACTTCAGAAGGTAATTGCTGAAACCAAGTTTTTCTTGCTATCTTACAAAGAAGAAAAGCATATATGATATGGTGAAGTCAAGGACTCCATCAATTCCAACTACATTCATTCACATCTGCTCTTTAAGAAGCAGGATATGCACGTGATTCTTGAGGATAAATCTTTATAGAGTTTATATTCTTAACCTATAAATCCTACAAATTATTGGATACATTGTTCTATTATCCTGCATAAATACTGCAAAAAGTCAAAATACAACTGCTAGAACTAAGTCAAAAATTATTTCAGTACACTGTCAATAGCATTTGTAGATGTGAGACTCAGCACATCAGATGTGAGACCTGAGTCACTGTGCCAAGTAACAGTATTCAATATCAAGCATATCAGCAATTGTCCTAATTTAGACTATTAAGTATACACACTAATTTATCAGAAGGGGACTTACCACACTAAAAGTTTTCTGATCTAGTTCTTCAGATTCTTCTGATATAGGAACTGGTTCACTAGATGCAGTAATATGAACTGGAGTATCCAGCAATGGAATTCTTTTAGTTTTTTCCTTATTTTCTGATTTTATTTCATTTAACTAAGAACAAGATACAAAAATATTTAAGTACATTTTATTTTGGTTCTGCAATTATAACATATGACAATCCCCATAACTACTTCAATGTATAAGAATAAAATCTATGCTGACATTCAATGACAGTATATTTTACTTGCTCTGTGAAATGGAAAACAGAAAGGAAGAATTTTTGCACACACTCAGTCCAATTAAGAGATATATCATTGAAGATGAACTTCCTCATTTCAAATGCCTGTCCTTTTGGTTTCAGGTAGTAAAAATAAAGCTTCAAATGGCATAAAAGACTTCAATGAAATGACAACTGATCAGATCCAAAATACTTTTTCATCTCAAAATCATTCATATAAACCTGGTGGCCTTCTCTAGCACTATGTAAGACAAGTAAACCTAGTTACCTTCTCTTCCTTTACTTCTTTTTCTTTCTGTGTGGATTCTTTTACTTTGTTTTCTCTCTTTTCTTTAATATCCTTTTCTTTTAATTCTTTCTTATCCTCTTTTTCTTTTTTCTCCCTTTTCAAATCCCTCTTATTTTCCTTTTCTTTTGTCTCTCTTTTTTCTTCAGCTTCCTTCTTTATACCAGTATCTGGCTCAGGCTTTTCTTCATTTTCTTTCTCTGCTTTAAATTTTTTATGCGGATGTTTCATTGAAACAATCTCATCCTGCAATACGCAAGCATATATGTCACGTCAGACTGGGTTCCTACCTATAGCAAATTTTGCAACTATCAGATTAAAACACTTTTTATCTGTGCATTTTTTATTCTGGATGTAGATTTATCAAATCACCTCGCAAACAGAACTGAATGCAGTTGGCAAAGAAATATGAGAGGTATGCCCTCACTTCCTTGATGTGACAAAGCAAGGTAGACTTGGTAGAGGCAGTAGGTATGAGAAATTGTATCCATTCAACTTGGAATAAACTTTGAATTTAGTCCCTTTTAAAGGTTGCTAGACTGAAGAATTGAAATCTAAAAGAAAGTATGGTCTTGCAAAACTGACCTGAGCAGTCAGGACAGTCAAGTGATGGGAGATGTTGGAAGACCTCTGATCTAATTAGCTTTGCCCCAACCCCATTTAACTGTTCGGAGGTGAACTCACTGCTCTTTATAATATTCACTGAGAAGGTCTGAGATGGAAATTAATATCCTTTCAGGCACAAAAAAAAATATAAAGTATTATTATACCACAGGTGGAAGAATCATTATCATGTTTGAATTTATTGGAACATACCAGAAAAGCACATACAGGAACTGCTTATCTGTTGCATAAAAACAGATGAAATACTGTCTAGTATTTAAATTGAACAAGTTACTTAGAAGAGGTATGAAGTTATCAGCCCAAACCAGGGCTGTGTTTTAGTGTTTAGGTATCATGGAAAATTTCTAGCAAAAATCCCATGACTTAAAAACTTTCCTGATAATTCTAGCAGTAAAATAGTTAAATTTTAAGTACTGCACAGAGTATGGAATCTACTTAAAGCCAGTTGTGCAAGACAGTTGTAGTTTACAGTCCAGTTTTCAGAAATGCAGTTGTTATTCAGTGTCCAAAAGTACTGAAGTGATGAGTACCTGTTCTTAAAAGAGAGGACAGCATTCTAGGCAGTTTCTCAAAACCTAGTTAAGTCAATCAACTGACTGAAGTGTCTTCACTTTTGAGTGGAGATGAAGACTAACACTCATTTTTAAAGCAGCCTGAACAATTAATTTGCTTAGTTAGAGTTCTGTTGTCACCATTAATTTACTGGGAATTGTGACAACATTTACAGGTCTTAGTCTTACATTCCAAGCAAATTATTGTAACTATAAACACAAGGCAGTCTACACTGAATTTTTTTTTGCTGGCTTTGTATTTTATTCTTCATAGTAAAATTTAAATACATACACTGAAAGAGTGGTTAAAAACTACTATTTTTTCATAGATTTATCACGGTTTTTCTAATGATAATTTTAACTACGTATTTCCGTAAGTATTTTTAATTTTAGAACAAGTAGACAATTACAATGGCTTGTAGCTGTTTGCTTTAAACCAAGCAGAGAGTATTTTAACGATACATATAGAATTCCAGTGACTTATTTCAAATGCTTTCAAATTAGCTGTGGCATGACCCTAAATTTAATCAAAATTTTTATGTCTAGTGATTTTGCAACGTGATAAACAACAAAAATAAAAAGGCACAACAAAAGCATAATACTAAGATTAATAGCCAGAAGTAAAAAAAACCAACATGGTTAAATAGTTTTTCTGAAAAATGACAGCCATGATGTATACAAACTTTCATATGCAAGCCTTGAAATATAATTTTTTATGCTCCTCACTCTAATCAAGCTTGATAATATTTTTCTAGCCTCAATAAAACACCCTTTACCTTAAGAATCATCAGTAGTTGTAAGAAATGAGCAAAACCCCAGTAGTTTTACAACTGTGATTTGCACTTCTAGCAAATACAGTGCTAATGCCTTTAAAAATGTTGAAACTGAGCAGAATCACTAGTAACTAGACCATAATATTTTTATAACAATTTGAAAAACTCATAATTTATTAGTTTATCATTAAATTGAAATAGACAGAGTTTTCTATGCGCTTGTAGTGGTGCAACATCGATTGCCATAGTGGCCATGGCAAAAGGATGACTTCCAGGTGTTCTAATTTTACTAAGCTGAGGAGAAGATAAAATACAAATTGGTACTAACAGGAAGAACTGAATAGACATCTTTATGGTGTGAAACATACCTTGTTATTCTCATCATCATCTTCATCTGATTTTTCTGAGGGCTGTGGTGAAGAATCACTTTTTATTTCTTCTTTTAATTTTGCAGCCTTTAGCACCTTATTCTTCTTAGTTCTTGTTTTCCTCCTCTTTGAATTGCCCTGAATACAAATTGGTCTATTTAATCATGTCAACTGACAAGCATCTTTGCACTATATTTCCAAAATAAGATTTGGTTTTACATCAAAAAGAGGATTCCTTTTATTTTACTTATTGCCACTAATGATCACCACTTCACTCAGGACTGGAGACAGAGCTTAGTGCAACAGTAGAGAATACACACAAATAATAAGGGAATAATACAACATGAATCTTGCAATTAATATCCTGAGTTCATCTTATGTATTACGATTAGCAATAGAGTAATACTACACAAACAAAAAGTGCAGAACTAATAAATCAGAAAGGATCAGGTGACATGCCCATAAGCATATTGTTTTACCTTATTAATGAATGCCACATTTTACTTACAGCTCCAGCAAGCCTTTGTGCTTCCTTCCTCGCAAGGTCTTTATTCAGTAATTTAATGAGGTAGTCTGCACGGGTCTGTAACTGCTTTGCCTGGGGTTTCTTATCTGGATCATCCGGCAAAATCTAAGGAGAAAATGGTAGCATCAAAGTTTTGAGTACAGATTATCAACTTTAGATGTTAGCCTGGAGTGCACGGAACAGAAAAAGCTGTGCAAAAGGACACAGTAAACAATCCACTCCAACTGTACCTATACCTAGTAAATATGTTAGAATGTTTAAAGCAAACGAGAATTTCTCCCAGGTTTTCACTTCTCTCCAACGAAACCAATGCAAGCAACCAATGCAGAGTCTTGTAAATCTCCTTACAGTTTAAAACCAAGTCAAGAAACCAGCCTCAGATTTCTGTCTCCACTCCGGTATTTCATCTAAGAAATTCCAGGCACCTGTACCAGTCAGTCACAGAAACTCCTGACTCTGACTCATTCATCTTCTAAATGCAGCTGCCAAGAATACATATACGTGGTTTCAAAAGCCAGACAAATTAATGAAAGGCAGAAGTAGGAATCATTAAACAAATTCGGACACAAACCTGGCTGCTCAAATCCCAAAGCTACAGGTTGTTGGCACTGTCACAAAGTTTACTTCACCCCAGGCTTTTCCTCAGTATCTGCTGCTCACTATTGCTAAGAAGCTATTGCACTAATTCTAGTACAGCTACTCTCAATGTAGTGGAAGACAGCTCCAACTGAAGAACCTGGGGATTAAGCGGGGATGGAGAAACTAAATTAAATCTCTAGAAAAACCTCCCTTCTCAAGAGATCAAGAACACAAAGTTAACAAAACCAGAATATCAGAGATAAAGAAGGTAAAGACTGAAAAAAAATCAAATTACACAGTGCCAACCACGTGAGAATATCAAAACACAACTGCAAGACCATGCTTCAAAATACTCAAGACCCCCAAATCTAGTAATATACCACAAGAAGAATATGAATTATGTATGAAGTACAACTGACGTTTCTGCAATTTCCTTTATCATAAAGCAAGCTCCTTCAGTAACATTACCTAGCAGCATCAATACCTAAGCAAATAGTCCTTGATAGACTACTATAGATGACATACCTTCTGTGTCAAACTGAGATCAGGATCCATTTTTATCATTTCCCAGCTGCCATAACCATATTCATAGATGCCTATTAACAAATTGGAATCATCTTCCTTACCCCAATCTATATCAAAATGAGCAGCCTTAGTGTGGCATGGGATAACATATCTAGAAGAAATATATTAGAAAGACAAATAAATGATTTTTACATCTGAAACTTAGCAAGGGGGAAGGGAACATATTAAAGGTATTATAACTGGATTTATTTTCTCTGCTAAGACGCTGGTAAATTAAAAAAATTAATCCAAATATTTATCACAATATTTTTCTTATTTCTATAAAACAGTTCTTGAAATCAGCACTGGAATATGTCCTAAAGCTGATTAGGACCAAAATATGAAGAACAAGTATCTGTCTGTACCATGAGCTGTGTGACAGAATTAGCTACCCATGAATAAAAGCAAAAATCATCAACCAAGTGTTCTAAGTGGATCATTTAGGAACTGCAGTACACAAGGTGGCAATTTTAGAGGGTAGGAAAAACTACTGCTGCACTTTGATACTCCTCTCAAGAAGAAATTACATATTTAGCTCCTCAGCAAGCTTGAATTCTAGTCCTAATTATTATTAGTAACTGAACACAGTTGATAGCAAATACAACTGGCAAGTTAATGTTGTTACTGGCTTCTGTGGCAAAGGAAGGAAAAACAAAGTACGAGTGTGGAGGAGATTACCACTGCCAGTTCTTAAAGGGACTTAAAGTTCTTAGAGGGACAATGCTTTAAATAGTGTTGAGTCAAAGCTGCAGGAAAAAAAAAAGCGCTAGTAAGACTTGGTAAGTTTTCTGCATTACTATTCCCTTTAAAATATGCAAAAAACAGTACCTTTTTCTTTCTTCTGGATCTGAAGGAATGGATTTGTGCAATGGTGCCAACTCTTCTTCATGAGAGATGACTAACTTTGCATTTACTTGCACTCCTGAGATTCGGAATGTTGGGCCTTTAACCTTCCCAAGTCTACCTCCTTAAAATAAGTAACAAAGCTATTAAAATATTTATCTTTACAAATAACATCAGAAAAATGTAAATAAATCAGTTTTATTACATCACCTTCTCTTGGCCCAATGCTTGAATTAAATGCTTCAAAATTGAAAAGCCCCTACATAACAGGAGTACCTCTAAATTTCACAGCAAAGCAAAATACTACTGCATTTTTCAGTAGTAAGTCACACAAAGAAAGAGAAAAAGGTCATGTTACTGTAACACTGTTTTTTTTAAATCATCCAGTACACACACCAACATTTTTGTATTTCTCAACAAAACCGTTTTCTGTTATGATCACAGTGCAAGAGTAACTCATTCTTCCTGACATTTTTCACTGTCCCCTCAAGCCCCTTAAATACGGTACCTGCTCTTTCTTGTCCAGCTGAATTGTCTTTTAAGGCTTTAATGCACCCATTATGTACAAGCTCTCCCAAACGTCTGAGATCTGTCTCTGATTTATCAACCAGCTCAGCATCTCTAGCTACAGCATCTAACCTGTAATAATAGAAAAATACTCATTTTTGTAACTCTGAAAATTTGGCAGTTACAAATGATTCTTTCAGACTCCAAAATAAAAGAAATTATCACAAAATGTACCAGTCATCTGTTGTTTCTATTTGGTGCACAATTTTGATCCAAGAAAAAAAACCCAAATTATTTAGGTCTGACGACAATGAAACAAGTACTGTAAAGAACCCTAACCAGCCTAGTGTTAAGTTACTGCACATTTCTTTAGAAAAGAAAATGAATCATTAACATATGTCTATCAAATTATCATGTGCACTACAAATATTTCTAAGTATTAATACTTCTAAGGATGGGAAGTTTTTCTAAAAACAGGAAAAAATGAAAGAAGCTTAAAAAGGACAACTGACAATATGTAAAATGCAAAACTAACTTTGACAGTCAGAGTGAATAAATTGATGGGCTTTCAACAGGCTTATCAAACATGTTAAGTGAATGATTATCACCAATGAAGATTAAACAAGTCAGCAGATAACTATAAAGGAAACATTCCTCCAGATGGCAAGGTCTGTTGTATGGCTGTCTGCACATACACGATACACAAAGAAATGGAAGGTACTACATTAAAGTCACACTATATTCATGATGAATTTCCCTTACTGACTAAAGTTACATGGTACATTCTAATTTTTATAAAAAAGAGATTCCAAGTTTCCACACAAATAATAATCAAACAACTTTACCTCTCCAGAGGGCCACCAAATTTCTTGTAACTCTTGATAAACCTAGTAACAGAAAATAATTTTGTCATTTAAATATATGCTTAACAAACAACATTTGTTTTAAAGTTGTACTGACATGATTGTTCAACTTAGTATAACGCTATGTGGACAACAGGGGAAAAACAGGTAGACAGAGTATAGCAGCTTCATATATTCAGATAGCTCAAATAAAATCAGTTTTATGGGTTTAAGAACGGTTATAAATAAAACAATAGAAGATATAATTTATTTCAGAAATTACTTTATTAATTTCACAAGACTGAGGATTCCGCAGCTATAGGTATCTAAAAATTAAAACTGAATATGGATTTACAGTAAATGAAGATTTCAGACATCATGTTATGTGTAGTCACACAGTAATTAAAAAGAGCAATCTCCAAAGGGTATTTGGAAGATTCTGGAAAATGACATGAAGAATACTCTCTGTTGAAATATCTAAGCAATGGAAAGAAACCGGAGATACTTGGAAGAGAAAGGAAATTAAATACAAATTAAAAAACAAATAAATAAATTTTAAAAAAGAAGACAGAAAACTTCCTCAACAACAAAATTGCTTGTGTAAGCACAAGAATAGCCTTGAAAAAAGTACCAATTTGCCTCATTGCTAGATGAGATAGAAAGCCAAAAATTATCTTTGAAGTTATTCCTCTAAAAAAATGCTCAGAAAACTTTACAACATTTTAGAGAAACATGCATACTTAAATTTCAGAAGCAAAACAGCTTCTGAATTTCACAAACCCAAAAATGTGAACCGAAATAATTCCTCCTCCTCCTACCAAAACAATACTTCATCAAATATTTAGCATATACAGAAAGGACCAATAATAGTACAAGTTTCAAATAGGATTTTATATCTTAGTTTTAAAAAAGCAGGATATAACAATTAAATTCTAGTGCCAAGAAGTTTAAAAAGAAAACAAAATCCAATCAATTTTTTTCATTTGTCACCAAATAGATGTAACATATTCTTTCAGCACTGCAGGTTTTAGATATTTTGGTGGAAAGCAGATTACTTTGCTTTTTTTGTTTCTTTTTAAAGAAAAGTTTGACCCTTGTAAAATCACTGTCAGTAAACATCCAGTGAAATTACTGCCTTCATAAGCTGCAGGAACTGAAAATTTAAACCAATCATGAATGTTTTTCAAACCTAATTTTATATCCCATTAAAATGGGTTCAAATTCTTGCTGTACCAGTTCACTACATCAGCACCACAAGGTAAAAACATTAAATGACTAGAATAAAAAGATTTCAGACAACCTCAGGAAAAACAGATTACCAGCTGTAGTTTCAAGACGAATAATAATATTATTAATAAAAATAACAGTAATTTCTTGTCCCTTTAAATATGTGTATCTTACCGCCTTATCTCTGCATCACTAAATCCTTTAATATTTTCTCGAGGAATAGTTCGTGGTCTTCCACGTTTTTTTGGCCTTTTTCTTTCTGAGATGGAGTCACTATCAGATCCAGAGTATCTTCTACTCCTACTGCGCCTCCCTTCACTGCCATTGAAGCTAACCTGGAATTCCAGAACAAGCAAGCCATGTAAGTAACAAATATAACCAAGTTTTACCTGCTCTATTTAAAAAATGTGTTCAGAAAAGGAAAAAAAAAACCAAACCCCAAAGGCAACAAACTACACCAAAAGCAACACAAAACTACAGTTCAGTCAGAACCAAGAAACACCTGTTTTGCACAGTTTCTCATCCTTGGAAGCATGTATATTTCTTCAAGTTCTTTTTGTCTTTCCTCCTCTTCTATTCTTCGCCTCTGGACCTCTGGAATGATTTCTTCCCAATTTCTTGAATTTCTTTCTGGTTCCAACTCAATATCATCTTCATCCATATTGGAGAAGTTGGCCACCTTGTATATCAAAACATATATATTTTCATCAAGTCAATACATGGCACAATTTTTGAAAGACTAATAAACTACTGTTTTAAGAAAACAAAGTTAACAAATGCCATATTTTATGCATTTATACGTATAATATTTGCATATTTAACCTATTTATATATATGCTATTGTTATACTGTATATAAGATATATATAAAATTTATAAATACAAAATGTTTCATGAAACAGTCTCTCCTGAAAGTACTTTTATTAGTTTAGGAAAGACAGACTCCTTTCAGTCTGGGCTAAGACAAGAAAAAATTAGACTCATGCCTCTCTCACAGCTGTATGATTGTTGTTTAACTTCCTTCAAAATAGGCTAACAACATTTAAATATCTGATTTAATGTGAAACTATAGTAATATAAAACTAACCAAACATTAATACCATGCAGATATCAAAATATGTTGTGAATGAGTGATTAGCAGGACAGCTATTTAATAATCTCCTTAACTAAACAAATTTATCATGCTCTGCCTTTTTTTTGGGCACACATAATATGTTTAACTGATAACACTTAAAAATACCTGGCATTCCAAGTTTACTTTGGGGCTAAAAGCAACTTGGAGAAATGATCAGCTAAGAAACACAAAGAATATATTGCATTTAATGATACTATAGCTGCTTAATAACAAAGACAGTAAATAAAACACAGAATTAAAATTCTAATGATTAACACATCCATAAATACATCTCTTTTTATTATGAAAATACATGATATATTTTTATTTGTTTATACTGATGGTAAGATATCTTGTATAGGCAGAAAAACATTTTTACTAGGAAGTGATATAGAGTTGACTTACTGAGGCATGTATCTCAGAAGAATGAAGAGACAGATACATAGAAGAGACACAGTACTGTTTAAAAGGGGAAGTATAATTATGGCAGGAAGGAGGGAACGGAGCCATACCTTGAACTGCGAAAGCAACTCATCCCCTACAGTTAATGGACCTGGCTCATTTTCCCGAGTTTCAGCCCTCTTCAGTATTTCATCTATATCCATTTCCTAAGGATAAAAAAAAAAAGTTTCTCTTTACAATTAAATAATACATACATATTTTTGGCTGTTTTATCTACCGAGTCCAGAAACATTACTTACTTGAGGCTCCTGTTCTTCCCCTTCCGGTTCTTTAAAAAGTTCCTCAGCACCAAACTTCAAAATTGCAGACAACTCCTCCTTATTAAAGGGTGTTGAGCTGAAATAAATGGTGTTTCAGGAAAAACATTTTAACTTATTAACTTGGAAAAGTTCTCTATCATCATGAAACAATTAAGCTTTCTTTTTACTCTTAAATATAAACTTTTCATATATTTGACATACGTATTTAATACACAAATAAAAATTTACAAAGATTTTGTATCTTATGTTTTGCCTTTTATTTACAAGTGAAATATTCTTTAGGGTAAGTTGGTATAGAAACAAACACAAAGGTACCTTGAAGGAGTAGAGCCTGTATGTAACACAGTTTTCCCTGTAGTGTCCATTCTCTGAATTACTAAATGATCTAACACCATCTTTTTCTTGGCTCGTTCAAGAATATCTTCTTCTACTGATCCTTTTGTGACTAGTCGATAAATATTAACCTATGTGTATTTAAAAATTAAAAGTTTAAAAGTAGAAACTCAGTCTTCATTACATAACTTCTTAATTTTTTTCATGGGTTTCAAATATTAAATACTAGTTTAATCACATTACCAGTCTTTACAGAAATGTTTTTAAAAACCCAAATAAATAGTCCTAGACCTTTCTTTATAAACTTTAATGACTTGGCACAGGCATGGCCAGACTGTATGCCTTCTGTACAAAAGAAACAAACCCGTTGAGAACTAGCATACTTAAGCATCAGGGATATACCTGATGCAACAGTTATTTTTAGAATGACATTATACCGATGAATGTAAGACAGGCAAGTCCACAACTCTTCTCCCTCTCCCACCCAAATACCACAGCTGCCATATTATTTCCTCCTGTATGACAACTTAGGAAAAAAGAAATGAGCATTACTAATGTTTCTGGACATATACACAAAGTATTAGTTATTCTCAAAAATACATGAGGACTGAATGGTGCAGGCAGAGAGTGGACAGCTGATGTACATAACTGTCCTTTAGGTCTGGAGCTTAAACTGAGTGTGTTTACCTGTTTCTTCTGTCCAATTCTATGTGCTCTAGCCTGTGCTTGAAGATCATTCTGTGGATTCCAGTCAGAATCAAATATAACCACAGTATCAGCAGATGCCAAGTTGATACCTAATCCTCCAGCTCTGGTAGACAGTAAAAAGCAGAAGTCCTGAAATCATAAAGTAGGAAATTGTTTTATATACAACTCTTGTAATATTCCTAAAGGAAGCAATATACTTTATGCAGTGTGTGGTGTGGACTATAAAATCATATACTACTGAATCTGTAATTGCTCTATGCTTAAAGCTTCTTTAAATATAAAGCAAACACTGACTACCAATTTCTTTCTTCACACTACTTACTTCTCAACAGTTTAAAGGAAGCAGTATCCTACAAGAGGATCACTGAGCAAGACATCCTAACAAAACCAGACTAGCCAAAAAATACCAAATCTTACTGTCAAAGCCTTTAATGTTAGAAAAACCCTCTCCCACCCTCCCTGCCCCAAGCCTGGGAAGACTAATAGAGCAGGGAAAGCACTTGAGCCTACATATAACTGATGAAGAGAGAGGCAAAAATCTTCTGCCAAGTTTAATGCTGTTCATCATATTCATAAACAATATGAAAACGGGTAAGCAGCAAGGAGAAAACACCCTGTAGGCAATACTAAATTATTGAATCAGTCTTTTATAACTATGAAAGACTGTAGAAGGATATTGACACGCGCAAAAAACTGACATTTGAAATCAAAGCTAAAATAAAGAAGTTAAAAAACCCCAAACAAGCCAAATTTTCAGTACAGTTACCAGAAACAGTAACTTATTACAATAAGGAGAGTCCTGAAAATTGTGTTAAAGATTTCCACGTAGCCTTTACTTTAGTAATACAAAAATTCTAAAAAATCCCCTCCAAAATATTATTAAATTTTAGGAAATTAAAAAAAAAACCCTGAGAGCATTGTTTTTCTTGCTGCACAAATGCAGAGTTTGCCTCAATTTTAGAAATGCATGGTTTAAATTATTTTTCATTTTAAAACATGCACAGTGTAACTGCTAAGATTACAGAAAATGTCAACAATGCCTATGAGAGAAATTTAAAAGAGAGTTTGCTTTTTTATTAAACATGCAGTTTGGTCCTTCTCCCTCCACAAAGCAGAAGCAAGCTCAGTAGCAACTAACAAAGGCTATCTTCAAATACCAATGAAACCAAACAAAGTGAACTCCAAAATCAACCTCCCCTGCCCCCATATCTGACAGTGCAGGACAAAATATTTAAACCAATCCCAAGGTATGAAATTACTTGCATAACAGGAGTGCTAAATAAGGTACAAATATTCCAGTTCAGAATCTAAAGAATTGTAACAGATGCCTACATACCCACAGGCTGCTCATAAAGAATTAGTGATTAGAACTAGAAATCCTTATTTTACTATTTCTTCCATGGCATGTAACAGGGCAACAAATGTAGATAACAGGAATCATATTTGAAACAAGTAAAATGATTGTTTGTGCAAGAATATGTTAATTTTTTCCTTTTATTGCCAAAGGCTTTTTGGGTATTAACTGCTGCAGTTCAGCATTCTTGTAAACATTAAACTTTATACAGGAACAAAGCTGGGGTTAATATTCTGCAGCATTTATACAGCAATCAGCTACCATTTTCCTAATTTATGGTTTCTACTTAACCTCTTCTGAAAAGAAATTATATTATATAAACCTTATACTCTAGGCAGCAGCAATGACTTTCCAGCCTTATTGATATACTCCTCACTTTTTTCAGCCCTCCTTTTTTGTGCTGTATCTTTTTGTAAAGACATTGAAAAAATAAAACATGTTCCTCAGGAAAAAAAAACACTATACCTCTGATCCTTCTGCATTAAAATGATCCAGTGCTTGTTTCCTCAATTCCCCTTTTATTGATCCATCAAGTCTCTAGAGAGATTGAGAACTACAGTTAAAAAGTAATTTTTATACTGTGTTGAATATCAAAGCAACTTCAATTGTTATGTGAAGGGAAAAAAGTAAACAAACAGCTCACATAATTTTTAATCATCTGTTTCACTTCAAAATAACATCCATCAAAGAGCCAGTCTCTTTCTAGAAAAAGAAGACATTTTCTTCCATGCTTTTTTAATCACAGTGGTAAAGGTCACAGAATCACAAACAAAGCTGAAAGGGACTGCTGAGGGTCATCTTGTCTAAATCCCCTACTCAGGCAAGGACAGCTAAAGCATGCTGCCCAAGGTCACGTCCAAGTAGCTTTTGGACCTCAACAAGAGACAGAAATTTCATAACCTCTGGACAATCTGTTCCAGTGCTTTGACTCCCTCACAGCAAAGAAAAAGATTTTTTTTAAATTCAAGATCAAAGCCTCTTAGCTGCTCCTACCAGCAAGTTTCTTACCTGAAATGGGAATTGACGATATTTCAGATATTCTGCCAGGATGTCCAGCATCCTTACCATCTGTGAGAAAATCAGGACTCTGTTGCCACGTTCTCGCAGACGAATCAGTAGCTTGTCAAGAAGGATTAGTTTCCCACTGCTACGAATTAAATGCTACAGAAACCAAGAAACATACATTGCAAAATAAATTAATCTCAACACTAATACACACTGGGGTATGCTGAACATTCTTCTGAGGTTTAATTTTGTTTCTATTACTGTGGGCAGAAAAACAAAGGGCAAATTCTGACATTCCTGAAGAATATTACAGTTTAAAACACCCATACAATAACATGTAATTAAAACTGGGCATATTTATTTACTCAATTCTCTGTCAATTATTCAGTTCCAATTAAGAATCAAGAAGTACTTCACTGTAAAAACCCAAGATGCACATTTTGTGGAAAATCTGTTTTTCCTTAATACACCTCAAGAAGAACAAATGAACGGCCAAGGCACCATAGAATTCTGTGAAAACTACAGTCGTAAAACCTCTTTTCATTTTTATTTTTTTTTTAATTAAAAAGTGACATTACCTGTAAGGCCTCCTGTTTATTATAGAATTCATTATCATCTGGTGGTTTAATGAGGTAGCAATGGTTGCAACACTTCTTGAGTTCCATCATGATGTTCAAAAAGCCTGAGGTACTGCCTTTTGAACCTTTGCTAAGGGCTTTATAATTCCTGGTTAAAATCCATCTATGAAATAAGACACACAATATTAGTAATTTCTAACAATATGTGGAAGTAAAACAGATGTAAGCTGTCAAAATATGAACAAGCTAAAGAAAAAAAGCATCTCCCAAAAGAGTATATACCAATATGCCAAACAAAAGAAACTATATGAATAGACATAAGAGCAATGTAATTCCTCAGCCCTTGCTTCACAGAATTTATTGCTGTGAAACCCTATAGAAGCCTCAATGTCTATACAGTATAAAAACACTGTAATTCAGTAAATTGTACATAAGACATCTCACTTAAACAGCAGAATATACAAAGAGCTGGTACATACTTGTAGTATTGCTTCTGCAACGCGCTCATTTCCATCCTCAGAATTTGCTCAACTTTAGCAGGTAAAGACTTTTCTACATCTTTTTTAACTCTTCTCAGCAGAAATGGTTCAAGTTCTTTGTGAAGACTTGCATAACCATACTCTCTCCCTTTGCCATGCTCCTCTTCAAAATCTTCCCATGAGGAGAACCTTCAACATAATAAAAGGATAAGCACAAAATAGCTACATACTGTGAACACCCTGATGAAGAAAAGTTCAGGAAGAAAGGTAACACAGACACAGAATATGTATACATATAACACAAAAACACACATACATTCAGAATTCTTCCCCACTCCCTTCTGTTTTATCCAATTTCTGAATTCTCATCTCCCAAGAAATCCCAGATATTGTGCCTGTAAATAGAAGAATGGAATTTTCCAAAAATGTCTACAGAATGAAAACCTCTGATTCCACAAGGGAAATGCAAAGTTTTTCTTTTTCTGCAAGGACTTGTCTAGATTGTTGAAGAAAATTCCATTATTATATTTTATCAAGATGGCATAAAAAGCCTAGACAGCCATCTCTTGCCTTGTCTAGAGGGTGTGCAAGAGAACAAAAATATACTTTAAATGTGCCTCGCAGCTTGTATGGTCTAGCTGATGTGTAGCTATTATCTGATAACTTGAAGGATGGAGTTTATGATCAAACAAATGAATAATGGCTTCCCAACCTCACTGGCTTTGCTTGTAATGTTCTGAGGAAGTCAGTATAGTCCATTGCTCGAAATGAACAGAGCTATGGTGTTTGGGATTTACAAGATGTCAGACAGGAACATGTCCTTTCACACATGAGCTCTAGCTCACTTAGGTTTAAACAAGCCAGTACAAAATCAGGTCAATTTAATAAGCTTACCATATGCAAAACATATGGGAAAACCACCTATCTGACTGAATTACAGGATATTTGGCTTCCTGACACAAATTTGTTTTTATTAATAGTACTAACACAAGAAACATTTCATTCTTCTTCCCTCATAGCAGATCTACATGATTTTTCTCCCAGGCTAAGACAAAGCTTTTTTTCAAGGTTCTACCCCATACATCAATCCAGCACTTTTGCACACTGCTATAATAGGAGAAGGTGACATTTGCTACCAGCATTACTTACCTAAAGCAGCATGAAAAGATATACACATGTACTTTATGTAGGATATTTAAGCTGTCTTTCAATACAATTCCCTACTTCTACTGATTCTCACATCACTATGCTACTATGCTGTAAGAGACTTGACAAAAAACTCTTTCTTACTTTTCTGGCATGATGAAGTGCAGTAAAGACCAAAGCTCTTTGAGAGAGTTTTGCAGAGGGGTTCCAGTAATAAGAAGACGATGGTTAGACTTAAAGTCTATTAATGTTTTGTACAGAAGAGAGTCGTCATTTTTCAAACGATGAGCTTCGTCAACTCCTATGAACGCCCAATTGAGACCACCAAGGAATGACTTGGAAAAGAAATGGAGAAGGGGGAAAATATTACTCAAATTAACACATTTCATGATTTCCCACATTATATAATCCAAATAACTTCCAATTACTTCTTGTAAAAGAAGTAATACACCCAATAATGATAAAGGAAATCACTTCTTGGTTATTTTAATAAAATAAACAGCTATTTGTTTTTAGTACTAATTATGGTTTTTACATTTGCCAGGTTCAATGAAAAGCTGTGTAGTCATCCTTAGAAAGCATAAATTAAGTTTATTATTTTAAAAAACGCGCAGAAGTCTGACCCACCTTTTTTTACATGGTAGGAAAAAAACTAAACTATTTTTGACTTCTTCCCATACAAACAAATGAAGTAAACAAAGTCAAGTGCTTCTTGAGTACCTGTATCAATTTCCACATACTGTTAGAAGCATTAACTATATGTCTGTGTGCTATCACTACTGAGACAGTATTAATACATGTACACATACTACTGTATGCAACATCACAGAAAAACTATATGGGACTTCCTAGCTTTGTATCATATTTGGTACTAAGGGCTGGGTTCTCTTTCAGTTCCTTGATGGTGGTCTGCAAATATGAGAGGAGATAATTACAGTAATGATACTCTCAAGCAAACTGAAAAAAACTAAGTGTTACCCACCTCAAACAATGGGAAAAGGCTGAAAGCCTCACCACACATACATAAAATCCAGAAGTGCTTAAAATAAGAAAATCCCCCCCAGGAAACAGAAACCAAAATCATAAACTACACACTGTCGTACTTTCAAAAGCAAAAACTTTCAGACTCTGCATAAATGTGTTCAGCCATAAATCAAATACATGCAAGTCTAAAGGTAATTCTATATTACGGAAATTATTTTTGTCTCCCAACAGAGGGACAATTACCTTATCCTTTAGCAAAATTTCATATGTTGTTAAGAGTATGTTAAATTTCAATCGCTTGGTCTGTGGATGCATCCATTCATGAGTTCTTATCTACAAAAAGAAACAAGTAAACTATAAGCTGCAGGAAAAAGGTCCTGCTGACTGGAATCAATTTAAATACTGCAACACGTAGATATTTAATATCACAAAATAATAAGATAATGAAATGGACAACACACACACACATATATATATATAACATTTATATAAAAATGCATACATAGTCATATTAATATCTACACATTTTATACATAAATATATACAAATATATATGCATACTATATACATATAAACATATATAACATACAAGAACTTTTCACTCTAATGGGTAAGATTACTAATATTAACAAACCAAAAACCTTTCAGGAAATAAAATAAGATCGTGACTGACTTTCTTACATAGTTTTACTATATCCACCTAAATAATCACTTGGCAGAGGATAGCTAATTTTCAAATGCAAGACCACATTTTTATCTCTGTTCACTACTATGCAGAAAGGAAATTTCTCACATACATCTACACAAGATCAAAATCCAAGCTTCAGCAAATATTTGCTCAGTCCCAACCAAAATATTTAATATAAGCAGATGACAATAATATGAAGTATGTCTTGTTTATGTACAAGACTTTCCAAGACAAGGAGAAATACTCACCATATTTCTACTAGTTATGTCTCCTAAGTAAACTACAGCATTCATCTGAGGAGCCCAGGTTTGAATTTCTCTTTGCCAAGATGTCAAGGTAGAAAGCGGCACAACCAACAAGAAAGGCCCATACAGTTGGTGCTCGTGAAACAGATAATTTAGAAAAGAAATAGTTTGTATTGTTTTACCCAGACCCATTTCATCTGCGAGAATACAGCTATTCCCTCTAAAAAAAAAAAAAAAACAAAACAAAGGGGAGGTATGGAGATGGGGAAGGTGTGGATAAAAAGAAATTATTATATTTTGAGCATAAAACCCACTCATAAAAGTTTTCAAGATTTTACTACTATACATTTTGAAGAAATTTATTTACATTGTTTTTCCATAAAAAGATTTCCAATCCCTCCTACCCCCTTAAATCAGCAAAAAGGTTGCAAGTAGTCCTTCTGAGTCTAATTTTAAAAATTTAACACTAATGCTGACATTCTGGAAATGTTTGGGTTTTCTCATTTTACTGTTTCAGGTTTGTTGGTTGTTTTAAAAATATGACTTACTCCATTGAAACGAAAAGCAAAGTAATGACCCATCTTAGCTGTTTTTTTGTTGATAAAGACCATAGATGGCTAATATTCGTAGTACGAGATACTACTAGAGCAAAACCATTCTCTTCAGACCTCTACTGTGAGCTTACAGTATGAAAGTCTCCAACTTAAAAAAATAAAACACCCAGCAGAAAAAAAATTCAATACTTTGCAAATGCTTGTAATTTACAAACAAACAAATTTGAGAGTTTTGAGACTACTTACTTGCACCATGAGTGAGCAAGCCAATTCAACCCATTTAACTGATAATCTCTTAACTCTAAACTTTCTTGTCCTCCAATGTAAGATGGTTGCTTCTTTAGTGCAACAAACCGTGGCCTTTGTTTTAGAACCTGTGAAAAGCAAATTGATCATCAGTCAGATGATCATCATCAGATTAAACTGTATCTGATAGAAATTACCAAGAGATCTTCCCATAGAAAAGTAACAGGAGGTATTTAGGTCATCAACTCTAGATTTTATCCATCAATGTAAGCAAGGCCATATAAGAACAGCAAGTCATTTGGAAGCTGAAGCAAGTTTGATTGCTAACCTAAACATCACAACATGAGTGACATTAACTCACTGCAATTTTTCTTTTAAAAGAAACTACAACACTAAATTTCTGAATACTAGCATTTCTGAATGCTAGTAAAAATACAGTGCACTGGCATCTACAAAACCTACTCTCAGTAGTGCTATTGTCCATACATCCTACTATCCATCATAATTGGTATGTTGAAAAAACTTCAAAAAATTCAAAATATGCATTTGATCTGTGGATTAAAAAAAAAAAAAAAAAAAAGCACATTTTTATTATTGCAACTGGTGCGGTAGCTTGAACTTGGCCAGGAGCCAAGCTACCACCCAACTGCTTACTTCCTATTCTAGAGGGACAAGAGAGAGAAATGAGAAGCTAGAAGTGAGAAAAAAACTACAGGTCAAAATAAGGAATCTACTGGGTGAAGAAAAAGACCCACCCAATCAAAAAAAAAAAAAAACCACATAGGAAAAAAACCTACAAGTAACAGAATGTGAGTCACACATCAATTCACCACCAAACGGATGACCAAGAACTCTCTAGGCAACAGGCAGCCCCTGCTCAGCCCCCTCAATTTATTGTTGAGTAAGACATTATATGGCATCAAGCACCTTTTTGGTCAGCTGGGGTTCAGCTGTAACTGGCATGTTCCCTCCAAGCCTACTTATGCAGAGGATAACACAAGAGGACACAGAAGGCACTTGTGCAAGTGCTGTTCAGCAACATCCAATATGTGTTACCAAAACTGTTTAGGTCACAAATCTAAAGCACACATTGTAGAGGCTGCTATGAAGGAACTTAACCCTATCCCAGTCAGACCCAGTACAACTGATTATAAACCCACTGTGAATTACCTACTCACCTTGCAGTCTTTAAAGGGAGTGGTCTTGGATTGATTTCTGCTGAAGTACTCATCAATGCGTGCCTGAAACTTTTTGGCAATGAGAGCTCCATCTTCCCAGCTACATTCAGAATAAGGCAGACCCTGCCACTTACAGTAGTAGTCTGGATAACCAGCAGCTGATTTCTGATTTGAATGAGCTGCAAAAATGCACCAGAAATCTGGTCAGCATTTTACTTTTGTGCTGTAGGAAAACATTGATTTTAGGTAATAATACAGCAGTAGCTAGACGCACACAGACAGCCGGACAGCTCTTTTCTTTACCTGAAGTTTTGTTTTGGATTAAAAAGTTTGTGGTATCAATATTTTGCATTTCTTAACTACAAATACAAGAGCACTGATAATATAGAGAATCCCTGACATCGATTTCTGCCCACAAGTTTGTAACATACCAATTATTCTTTCCACTATCTGGTATTGTTTATGTAGATCATCTGTAAGCTCCTGCTGGCAGTTGTAATATTCCACATCTTCTGGGGAAGCATTTTTCAGCCTGAAGGGGGAATTAATTTACGACACTTATTACACCATACAGTTCTAAAATTAAGAAAATTCAGCAACTCTATAGCTCTGAATGTAATCATCCCATGAATCTTGCCTGGAAAGCTTTTTTGAAGGAACAACTTAAAAGTCCCTACTACAAAATGCCTGCATCTGGCCCAAGTATAATGAATGACTGAAAATACTTATTGCTGAAAATAACTGCTTGACCAGTAAAACTGGTAGCTGCAGTAGCTGTGTCTCTAGATACAGGTTATTCTTTACAGGTTATTTTCATGGAATAGTAGTCAGGGTGGCTCACTCTGTAAGAATCCATCTAATGTTCAGCAGCTAAAAATCAATTCACTGGTTATATTAAACATACTAATAAAACTGGACAAAGAGGTGACTTTAAAATGTATACATTTCTTCATGTTTTTATTCTCAAGCTTCAACGTCAGGTTTCAGCAAAGAAAACTGAATTCTTCAAAGTAACCTGAAATGGCTAAAGCACCAAGAAAACACTGATCCTTGCAGCAATTCCTGAAGAACTCCAATCTAAGTATAATGGAAAACTTACTAAAATCTACAATTTTTTATTCATTTTTAAACAGTACCTATCATGTTAAAACTCCATTTATACCACACACACACACACACACCCCCCAGATTCAAAGGATACTGGATATATTAAACGGGCTTTGGCTTTCAAAGTTTTTGCACAGACACTCAAAGTTATGTTCTCAAAACCAGGCAACAGGTCTCAGAAACAGAACACCTACAGTGTTCCAAAATAAGTATCATAAAAAGATTCACCATCGCTTTGTCTCCTGATCCTTTTTCTTGTAATTGTCCAGTTTCTTCATTCCTTTAACATTTTGTTGCTTCAGTGTTTCCTCAGTTTCCCAAGTGTTATGGATGTGTGACCAACCTTTCCATTTAATAAGATACTGTATTTCTGCTGGCTCCTTTGATTTTTCAAACCCAGCATTTGGGTCACCATCTGCCTCAACTGCATATATTGTAGTTGCAGCACCTGTGGCTGAGAAAGAAACCACATCATATGCCTTGAGTAAGTGTGCATTGTCTTAAGTTACCCAGTTAGAAATGTAGAAAAATAATTGGTGGTAATTTCAGAGGAGCATATACTTGACTAGTGTCTACTGCACTCATGTCATTAGTATTATTTGAAAGATTATGATGTAGATATAATAACACATGCACAAGTAGTCAAGAGAATCAAAAAGGCAACTAAAACTTCTACACCTAACCTGCATTTTTCCTCATGAGATTTTTATTTGTATTCTAGGTTTTTAAAGCAGCCACTAGGTAATGCTCCACACTAACACTGCTTGTCATCTTCTGTTACACTATTCTTATCTCTGAGCATAAAAAAGATAACTGATGTTATGTCTGATCAGCCTCAAGACATGAAAAACCTACTAACAGGGACACTGTAAATATCCTTATTCTTAAATAAGTTTGTTGCTTGTCCTGTCTCTGTTACTACATGAGGTAAAAATTATAAAGTACAGATTAAGTACAGACTATATTGTAACTGCAGCACACTAGCAGTAGGAAACAGGCTCATTTTGATGAGGACAGGTTACAGAATAACAGAACATTCTGAGCTGTGAGGGACCCACAAGGATCATGGAGTCTGACTCTTAAGCCTGTATGGGGATCAGACCCATAACTCTGGCTTTATTAGCATCCAGCTCTAACAAAGTGATCTAATACCAGTGGTGCTGGTAAGAAAATGAGACCAGCGCTGCTGGTGCAGATAAAGTCACAGAGAGGCAATGCCAAAAAGCAACAATGTCATCTGGGCAGGAAGAATGAAAGAAGCTTAGCTCCCAAGGCTTTGACCACAGCAGTAACACTGGGGTACAGGATAGCATGGGAGAGACAACTGGAGAGAAAGAAGAGTACAAGCTCTGAGAATGTCAATAAATTTAGACACTAGGGGTAACTAAAGGAGAAACGTGTCCCTGAAGTGCAAGGGGTTCAGCATTTGGGTGGGGTTTTTCCTTGTGTTTGTTTTTTTAATTAAGAGTCCTAAGATGGGAGAACTGGTTACTTGAAGTTCACACTAACTGCAAAAGAAGAAATAGAAACCTCGTTTTTTAAAAATGGAAAAAGAAAGACCCCAGACTCTGGGGCCCCCACCATAAGAAGGCTGTGGGCTTGCTGGAGTACATCCAGAGGAGGCCACCAAGATGGTAAGAGGGCTAGAACACTTACGGTATGAAAACAGGCTGAGTGTTGGGGGTGTTACAGCAGGAGATGAGAAGGCTCTGGGGAGATCTTACAGCACACCTCCTAGTACTTAAAGAAGGCTGTAAGAAGGGTGAAGAGGGACTTTATACAAGAGCACATAGTAGTAGGACAAGGGGTAATGACTTGAAACTGAAGGACAGTACGTTTAGATTAGGTATTAGGGAGAATTCCTTGCTATGAGAGGGGTGAGGCACCATAACTGGTTGCCCAGTTGCACCCAGAGAAGCTGTTATTTGCCATGCTTGGAAGTAAGTGTTCAAAGGGCCAGGTCGGATGGGACTTCAACCAAACTGCTGTAGTGGAATCTACACCTGCAAATGGCAGAGGAGCTAGAATTAGCTAGTCTTTAAGGTCCCTTCCAACCAAAACCATTCTATCAGTCTATGATTTTAACTTGCAGTCTCAAATACAAAGCACCATTCTTCACACCATTGCAATCCTAGATGCGTTTTTAGTAGCCACCCCACACATTGTTCTGTATTTGTACTGCAGTAACTGAAATCATAATTTCAGTGGTTCAGCCATGCCAACACTGTCTTCCAGTGTTCAGACTCCTAGTCAGCTCTCCCATGTAGTCTACTTTGTCTACTGCATTGTACATAATTTGAACTGATCAAGTACCGCTGAACTTTACAATGTCACACTAACATGGTGTGCATTATGCAATACAGAGCTATCTGCCACCCAACCTTTATTTTCTACCTAGGTATGCAATTTTTCCGTATTTTATTCTGCAATACTTAGATGGGAATAGCAGCATTCTTATGAATATGAAAGATGAAACAGTATGACTTCTTTGTAACTTTAAAACTACTGTTCTTTAACATATATCTGAGAATACACACTGAAGCTGGACCATAATTTTAACAAGGATCTTAAAAATACTTTAAAAAAAAATACCTCCTTTACGGCCAACTCGACTATCCATAAATTTCTCTATTGTTTCAAATTCATCTTCTTCAGGTTGTGGAACATCTTCTCCACAAACTTCTAGCAAATCATCAGAATCCGTCTTGGTTTCTTCAGCTTCTTTGTAACTAATGTTGACAGTTGCCTGGCGACGAGATCCCCTCTTATCATAATCATCATCATCCTCCTCCTCATCATCATCCTCTGATGAATCAAGTTGCCTCTTTTTTGGTCCTGCACTCTTTTTCCCACTTTTTGGCTTAATTCTTGAAGACAATAATGTATGACACAACAGTGATGGTTCAACAGCACAACAATAAATCTTCTGCATTGTTTTCTGAATACATGTATTTAATGAATGTTCAACCACTCTGCTTTCACTTAAAGCAGGCAGAAAAAGTATTCACTAGAAAGCATTAATGTATTATCATATTATACATATCTTTCTTAAAAAGTACTTTTTTTTCTCAGTAAGTATTACTGTTTTAATTTGCATGTATAGGAGTAGTAAATACTCAATTGCTTTTAAGAAATAGTACCCGAGAATTCAAATGCCCAACTTTTTACCTGGTTGGAGGCTTCCGGCTTTTGACCTTGTTTTTTGGCTCATAGTCCGATTCACTCTCTTCACAGCTGCTTTTCTCCCTGTCTTCCTCCGATTCAGAATCTGAACCAGTTCCTGATACTGACCCTGATCCTGACATTTGCCAGTCTTCACTGTATAGGATGAAAGACAAAACAGTAATTTCATGGTGTTGCATTTCTTAGAACAGTTATCCATGAGGCATCTGCTGTAATTTCAAGACTATTCACAGAAATAAAAATCTTGTAACAGTTATTTATATATATAGTTGATGAAACAAAGTTGTCTTCTGTGAATACTAGTGAATAAATAAGAAAATTCCCAATGGCACCAAAGGGATTTGGACTAAGTTTTCTGTTCTACAGTGGTAGATTTAAAACCTAAAATAACAAAAATCTGGATTTCTATATAAATTTCAGCACGAAGAAATGAGTTAACATGACATTAAGAAAACAAAGCACTTAACAAGTCTACCTGGAAAGATACATTTTCATCAGAAGTTAGACATGTTCAAATTACAAAGTCCTGTTATATTGCATTCTGGAGAGCCCCATACTGTCTAAAGCCTATGGTCACAGTGGCCCACGTGAAGAATCAGCTACTTTAGCACAAGAATTGAAAAATAACAGAAGTAGATTTGAAAAACACAGAAAAACCTGAACTGCAGCAACTGGTCAGCGGCACTGGCTCCCAAAAGCTCCCACTAACTCTCACACCACTACTTCACAGCCAGGCAAGTTACTATGAGTATAATGAGTACTTGTGACTGAGGATTCTCTGGTTTCTGCTTAACTGAGATTTTTTACTACATGACAGGAAAGATGATGTACAGTATCTTGATTCAAACTCTGACCCTATACAGGAAAATTCAATCTTAATAGCTTAATTAACAATTTAATAAAGTTATTTAATATCAAAACTATAATAACTTTTAAACAAGGAAAGGAAAAGAAAAAAAAAAAAAAAAGCCACTCCACAAAAATCCAAAAGAAAAGCCATCTTTTAACTTGAATTTGCTTTGAGACAACCTATTTAAGTAGTTTCCCACCTTCACAAAAATTTTTATGTACGGCCTCATACTCAAAAGTTAACTGTAACAAAGCATTTTAGAAATAAAGGCACTGATGAATGTTTTCAAACAATATTGCAGACTCTTTTGCTGAGAAACTAATGTGATAGAAATGTTCATTTGAGAGTTTTATTTTAAAATTACAAAATTGAAAATGAAAGATCAAGACAAATTGAAAAGAGAACTTAAGCATTTCAAGAGTGAGGAAATCAAGCTTAGTTACAAGCATCTGTCTTTATGATAAAAAATGCGTGCTATTACTTAGGAAAATATCTTACTCTTTATGTTTTTTCTTCTTGGTTTCACTAGATGAGTCATCTGCTGAATCTTCACTACTTGAGGAGTCCTGCATGGGAAAGAAATAAAACAAAGTCAATTCATTTTTACAAAAAGAATTAAGTACTTCTAACAAGTAGATTTTTAAAAGATACATCAGTTACCACTTTCAAATTGGAGGCATATTATTCATATTTTACCCTCTTCATGCCTTGCAATTTAGCTGTTAGAATACTGCTATTGTTTTTTCATTTATCCATCTATGAACACACTGTGCCAACACCACTCTGGAGAATACTACATAAAAGCTCCATCTTAAAAAAAGCCCCATCTTAAAAAATCAACATTGTGCCTACATAAAAAGAGTCATGGTATAAGCTGCTCCACATTAATCAAGATAATTGATTAATTAAAATTGATTAATTAAAATCCGTAATTGATTAATTAAAATCCGTAAAAATCCAAGTGAAATCTCCTACCCTCAAAAGCTTTTTCACCTTCCATATTTGTTCACATTAACACACCAGTTTAAGAAAATTTTGAGAACAGCATGTCCCTTCTTTCTTGACAATAGAAGAAAAAACAAGAACCCTCTTAAAGTTAGATTTTCTTAAGGCCACTATCATTGTCTTAAACTTAGATTAGGATAACTTTTATCCTGAAAAGTATCTTTCTGGAAAAGAGTGCTTAACAGCCATAAATTAACATTTTAATGATACATGATTAAGTTTTCTGTTTAAAAAACGAGTGGCTAAATCAGACAAAAACAGAAATCCAACCAAATTAGTGTGACTACATGGCAAAGTCTTTGCAATACAGGACAAAACCACTTTTTTACAAATAACTTACATTTCATAGTTGTGATTAGTGCTCTTAAAAGATGTTTCTACTACAAAAAGTCAACATTTCATTAGCCTATGATTCAGGTTTTGCAATACCCAGAATACAGGCCTCATTCTTAAAATACAAGAATGCTCCTGTAGAAATAATTACAAGACTTGTAAAAACTAGTTCTCTACTTCATATGGAATTTCTGAAAACTATAGCAGACATCTTTTACAAAAACACATTGAAAAAATATTTTAGCACTTTTATTTTTCTTTACAAAACTCAAGAAACGAGAAATACAATCTAAGTCAGTACTCTGTGGCTTGAAAATTTTGTCCCAGACAACACAGAATAGCTACCTAAAAGCAGCACAGAATCAAGACTGCTGTAATTTTAGGACCACTCACTTGAAAAGAAGTAACCAGAGATATCTTTACTTCTGTATAAAAATATCAGTTATTTGAATGTTAATTTTATACACTAACCCCAGCCTTCTATGCACACTCAGAATATAAATTTGCTCCATTTAATTTTATTGGAATGTGTAAGACAATAAGACAGGCATGTGTACATTTCGAAAATTACATCACCTCTTCTGAAACACTGTCTGATGAGGCTGCCTTTTGTTGTTGTTGCTGCTTCTTGAGCACTGCTGATCTTTGCACAGCAAGTATACTTGGACTAGACTTCCAATACTGAGGAATAGAGATGCAAGAATCAGTCAAACATACTGAAAGTCTCTAGTTTACAGCATATTTCTTCTTCCTAAGTAGCATCCTAACCTTATCTGTTAAAAAATTTCACTGCAAAACACTGCATTAACTAACAATATCAGACAGCTTTTTAAAGTCATAAGATTTCTACAAAACAGAATATTATATGCTAATCACCAGGATAATTACTGCAACACATCTAACCATAGTTGTGTAGGTAATTGTTAAAGCAAAACTTTATAAAGTACATTTCTAAATTCACACAGATAAATTCTTTCAGATTGCTTAACTGCTATGATTTTGGTTCATACAGTAGTAATTAAGTACATGGAGAAAAAAATAACAGAATCCTTAACAGTCTTCAGTTCTTGGTGTGACTGATCTACAACTATCTTCATAAATATGGTACACCATTCCATAAACATGGAAGAGTGCAGGTAATTCTGGCTCACTGGATTAAAGAGATTTCTCAGCACCACTTTTTCCTGCATTTAGCCAACTTATTGATAAAGAAAGTTAACTGCATGTAAGCTTGAAATTTTAAGACAATTATTAATTGATAAAATGAAACCAAGCATTAGAGAAACAATGTAAAAACAGAATTCAGGAATAATATTATGCGTATCTTTCTCTTCCATAAATTCTAGTTAATTAGGGAATTCTTCTGTGTGATGAAATTTAGGTAGGCTTTTAAACCAAAATACTTTAAAATGTGAGAATTTGAAAGGCAAATGTTTAAAACTTGCCCAATGTTTAAGGCAGCAAAGTATCTGCCTTCACTAATCAAGTTAAAATCTAATTAGGAACACTTCATTACCTCTTTTTATTTTTTGAATGAGCATTCACTGCTCTTGAAAATAACTTTAAAAAATTTTTTTAGTATTTCCTTGCCACCTCCACCAAAGGATTCATTTATGTATCTTGTTTACCTCAGATCCGTCAACTTTCGGTGGTTTAGACTGAATTTGTTTCTTCTCTCTGGATGTGTCAGACTCTGATTCTGATTGAGAGCCTGACTCTGAACCAGAGTCAGAGTCACTGCTGCCTGACTGGCTGCTGCTTCCATCACTGCTGCTTCCAGAGCTTGAACCAGATCCAGAAGCTGATGCTGACCCAGAATCGTCATCTGATCGGCTGCAATGACAAGTTACTAGATATTACAAAACTGCCAAAGTAACAGGATTAAAAGAAAAAAAAGTCACCTTAGCTTTACCTATAACTCAACTGTTAAGTTAGACCAGACAAATGGTTAGCATACAAATGGAGGCAGTCAACTAAATGTGTTGAATAAAGCTAAAAATAAACAGGGAATAAAAATTCAAAGTGTAATTAGATACTCTGTGTGAAGCCAAAAGAAAGATAAAACAAACCATCCAAATTAATACAGCAGTGTCACACAGGGAAATTAAAAGCAGTAGAAATGCTTTGCAGCCAGACAAACTGTTGAGCTTCACTCCCTTAAAAATCCCTGCTTAGCTCCATTAAATGCCATATTGCCTAACGGTTTAGTCTGCTTCACAAAAGGCTATCCAATATTGTTTTCAATCTTCATAAATCAGTGGTAGTCCTTAAAACAAAACTAAAAGCTACACAGACTGTGCTCTTCTGTTAGTAGCACACCATTTTCCCATGCAGACAACTCTGAATTTGTCAGAGGTGGTATGACTCGTGCTAAAGCAGTTTCCTTGGCATACACATGAGCTGTCTAAATTATTTCATCAATATATTCATTTTACACCAGATAATTACCACATAATTAGCACACAAATTAATTAAAGATACTTATTTTACAACCATTCAAAAACTTTACCAAAAAAGCGTTTTTTTTCTAGAACAACTGCACGGAGCAGATGAGTTTGAAACTTTGGTAAATTCCTCACTAGATTAATATTATATTTCAAAGATATCATAAGAAAGACACACCACATAGCAAAATAATTTCAAATTATGTACACACTGACACAAAAAAAACCGAGTAAACATGAAGCCAGAACTGAAAATGTTAAAGCCAAAACTGTATCAAAGTCCAGCTGATCTCTGCCAGCACAATTCATCTGGCTGACAGTCAGCTGGAGGTGAGGTGGGGGAAGAGAGAAGATTCATCATCTGCCCTTGTATATACTTAACTATTTCAGAACTGCAAAACAAAGCAAAATCACACCTCTGCTTTTCTAGCCACCAACAAAACTGTGCCAGCAAAGAAGAAATGAAGATACTCATTAACAGATCCCTGGAGAGTGCAACTCCATCAGCCATCTGCACCCAGGAACCATGAAATAAAGAGGGGCAAAGTGAACATGGTGACGTTTCCTTGCTCTGAAGGGCAAGATGTGGAGAAATTTGTTCCTGCTGGGCTCCTTACACTTGCTGAGAGGAAAACTGAGAAACAACAAGCCTGCTCTGAAATTTCCAATTTCTTTCATCAAAGTCTTGCTTTAGGCATCATGCTATAACACTAACCTCACTTGCCCAAAATGCAAATTGCAAAATATGACACTACAATATATAACCAGAGGATAAATAACACCAGAAATTAACGGCACTCTGCAATTGTCTTCTTAAGAGATTTTCATTGTAATAATTTTTGCACACAAATATTGCCTTACCTTAAATAAAGGTGAATCGCACCTTTATAAAACAACCATATTTCTCAGCAAAGCAAAGTGTCATTAAGTACATGTCAGGGGGACTTACAGAAGGCAGCACTAACTGTAAATGAAAATATACAGAAGAGAGCACGGAGAGACACAAGTAAATACCAGCCAAAGTTCCAGTCATAAAAAGTTACTAAAAATATGTAAATCCTACAGAACCTTGAAGGAGGGGAATCAAATACCTTCATGCAGGACAAGGCTTGCTCAAAGAAGACAGCAATAACTGGATTACCAAATCAAAAATTTATGCAAAACACTAAGCCATATGGATGGTAATGAAGTTAGCTTTCCATACAGCCATAAAATAGTTCACACATACTAATACAGTGCTAACCATGGGTCCAACTGCATACAGAGACAAAGGCAACCAAAACAAAGTGCCTGTTTTCTAAGGTAACATGGGGAAACTAACACTGGAATAAGACATTTTGGTCAACTTACTAATATTGTAAGAAACATCTAAACCAGAAGAGAATTGTGGAGAGAACAGAAAAGATGAAAAAAAATTAATTTACTTAGATAAGTCAGCAAGAATTACACTGATTACATAGAATCACAGAATCATCAAGACTGGAAGAGACCCTCGAGATTATCCAGTGAACCCAGCACTACCAGTCTAACTCCTGAACCACATCACCCAACACCAGACCAAATGCCGCTTGGGACATTCCCAGGGATAAACAATTGATAGGAAGTTTTAAGTTGTTTGATGTTCTTCACAGGAATTGGCTGTAAGTTCAAAACCAAAGGGACTAAAAAAGGGAAAATAAAAGTGTAGTAGATAATTTGTTGTAGAGCTGGATGCAAAACAAACCCAGCTAATGCCAAATCGTATTATTTACTAAGAGATCAGCTATCATCTAAGGTCTCTATTAAAAAATACCACATGACAACATGTGGATATTGATGCAGATCATACAGCATTCAAAGAAAAAACACAGTCTCCTTATGTTGCCAGCTCTTGTCAAAGTTGAGTCCGGTAATGAATTCCCATTAGGCTTATGAGAAGGACTGGCAAAAGAAGAGCTATTCCATAAACCCTGTTTCTCAAAATAAATTAGCCTAATTTGGAGAAGAGCAGCCTAATACAACTCAACGACATCCCAACTTACAGTAACATCTGACAATGAGTAAAAAACTCAGCCACATTACTAATGAATGCAAGACCACAAAACAAACCTGCACACAGAAGTAAAAGGAACGGGGAGAGAAATTAGTGAAATTACAGGAAGAAAAAACAAATAATAAAATCTACCACAATTAATTTAGACCTGCCCTAATGATGCCATGCATGAAAAACAATGTAGTATCCCTACCAGATATTAACATATGGTACAAAGAACAGAAAAAAAATAGTCATATGAAATTCAAAGATTATAGCATCAATAATACTAATCTTTCTTATTCCACAGTGTCGAATTGGAACAAGGAAACAGGAAAAGACAAACTGAGTAGCCCTAAGTAATAGGGTAACAGCAACAACTTGCTGAAACATTTATCAAAGCTCAGTAATCTATGTCAGTTTACATACATGCATGCATAAAACATTTGAAATTAACTCATAAAAAGCACTACAGGAGTTCAAACACACAAGGCTAGTCTATGTTGGGAAGAGCTTATTTCTACTATAATTATCCAAATTAATGCAGTTGCATGAAACTTGTGTGAATTACAAGTTCTGCCTGTGCACCACATACTCCCAGATATCTTCACGGAGCTCCAGTTCATATAAAAAAAATAGGTAAGAATATCAAACAGGCCTTCATTTCTACTGAATAGCAAAAATTTTCCCTGTTGACTTGCCACAGGACAAGTAATTGACAGGCTCTGAGGGTTATCAAAGCAATGTTTCTTTTATCATGTACTTTCATACATTGTTTCAACATGAACCTTGGAGGCAGGAACTCTACAAAGACAGCACTGTAACTCAGAAACCTAAAGCTCTTGTTTGCAAAGGAGGTAGAAAGTCAAATAATAAATAAGCTCTGCATAAAGACAAATTGTAGATTTTTAAAACAGCACAAATAAGCAGAACTGCATGAGGTATATCACCTACAAATCCCCAACAGCTGCATCAGTCCATACATCAAAGGACTTTCTCTCCCTCTAGAGAAATATGAAGGACTTGAACCAGCAGTAGTAGTGATGGGGCACATAAAGCAAAAAACACACCTATAGAAAGAACTACAGGTTTAGGGCTCAGTTTTCAGTGTGTAAAGTATTTTCAATATTAGAAAGAAAATGAATATTTTTCTTTCTATCTTATAAGTCAAAGATCCAAAAGAGAGCATGTTTATGCCGAGATCAAAATATTACACACTTCTGGATGCATACTGTCCCTTTGCTTTTCCTATACTTAAAAAAAATTTTAAATATTTGTCTAGCACTTCCAATGATAATATTTTGTGTAACACAGCAGTTTCAAGAAAACATTTTTGTATCAACACAACAACAATAAAAAATGCTCTATTATCTAATAGGACTAGCTATCTATTCAAACAGAAATTGAATAAAAATTTTCAGCCTAAGAATTAGTTCTTAATTAGCTCTAAAGCTCTGTATCTATAAGGCAGACGAAAAGAATAGAGTTGATTATCAACTGTTTTTTTTTTGTTTCTTCACATATCTCACGCAAAGCAGTTTTAGACAAAAATCGTATCCAACTAATGATCCCCTTTGGATATAAAGGAGCACCTTTCTTGTTTTTTACAAAACAACTGTAAGAAAGCAGCAGCAATGAAATAAAAGCACAGACCTGTGTAACTTTTTCTAAAAATTAAGAAGTCCACCAAAATATGCAAAGATGTAGTTGGGAAAAGAGGAGAACAGCTATGTAAAGAGGAGAATAAAGAATGAAGTTTCCTCTAACAACAAATGGAAAAGTGAAATGTATTTGTGGCATTTTCTAGCCATGTCTCTTAAGTAATGTCCGTAACGAAAAAATGGTGCACCGAAAATGAAGTCCTACTGAAAACCCAATGCAGCAGCAGTTTTCTTTTTCCTTTACTGTATCATATCAATTTAACACAGAGACCAACAATTTCTAGCACTTTGCCTCTGAACACGTAACATTGCTGGGACATTATCTGTACTTTTTATTTCTGTTTCACATGCAGTGCTGACCTAAACAAAACTGAACAATTAGTTGTTGCTTCACATTATCACATGAGCCAGTGACCCTGCCTCGGGACTAACTGAGAAACTAGCTCTTAAAGGAAGCCTTCCTAGTGATAAAGACAATCCATACTTCAAACTGATGCAGGCAATGCCTGGATTTACCTAAAGGGTTTATCATGCTCTAAGGAGCCAGCCTTTTAGCTACAGTATTTGCCCTAAGGTGTTCTTTGGAAGAAAAACAGCTTCCCCCTCCCCCAGACTCACCACACTTCTCTGATGAGACAAAATTGTCACGTGAAGACAAGGTGTACAGGACAACTTGTGGGAGTATATAAAAAACATATTGGAACTGATATTTAGATTTGTTTTTATTTAAAACAAACAAACAAAACCAGAAAACCCCACCCAAACCCAAAACAAAGTAACAACCCATGAAATAGGAAGGAAGGAATCCAGGGGGAAAGGAAGGGGGAAAGGAAGGGGGAAAGGAAGGGGGAAAGGAAGGGGGAAAGGAAGGGGGAAAGGAAGGGGGAAAGGAAGGGGGAAAGGAAACCCCAAGCCACTAATTCAACTCTACAAACATTCAAGTATTTAAGACAAGGTTTGACACTTGCAAGCTCCCTCAGCCCCTATGTCTGATGGCCCAGTGTCACACAAGGCAGCTGAGGGGCCCTGGGGGAAGCATGTGCTCCACAACCCAGACGGGTCCCAGCGCTGAGATCATTCCTTCTGTGTGCAGTGAGACAGAACACAGTTTGTCTCTGCCTGATTAGGTGGATTCATGGATAGCATTACTTAAGTTTTAATCAAACTAACCCTTATAAAATGGACAAGTAGTTTAAAAAGTCTTGTAAGGAAGCAATGGACTGAAGGTACTGTGAGTGCCTGTGGAAAGAAAATGGCAGCGCTTCTTCTTCTCGTCTACATTACAAGCTCTTCATAAGCCACACTCCAAGGCAACAGAAAATGACAATTTAATGACACCTGACAAGAAGTTGGATTAAAAAAAAATTCAGTTATCAAGACTATTCAAAATATTACTTACCAATGTTAACCATTACTCGTACCCTAAATTTGTATCATGTATTGAGGTATCAGCCTATGGTAGCATGAAACCATCAAAATTAAAATTAGCAAGACATCTGAAAACTAACTATCCAGAACACAAAGATAATCCTTCATTTTTTCCAGCAATGTTTCAAATAATGCAATAATAGTCAATCTTGTACTTTAAAAAATGTCCCTTAATTTAATAATATATGGTTAGCAGCCTGCTCTGAGGTTATCTTACCTAAGATCAAGGAGAAAAAAACCTACATGCCATCAGAGAATTGACTTTTTGTTGCTTAAAAATAGCTAAAATAATGCATGGAAAACCACAGTAACAAACTGAAGCACATTTCTTTGTCAGCAAACACTGCAGAAAAACACATAGAAAACATTTCTGAACATTTGACGAAACAAGTATTAGAACAAATTACCCATTTCAGGAGGTTTGTCCTATGATTGGATGAAAGTACAGATGCTTCTAACATGACCCAGATTCGAGACTTTCAACAACAAGGTACACAAAAAGTTACTTTTCCTAAGTCACTAAAGGAAAACGATTAGAAAAGTCATTTTATCAACAGTAAACTACTTCTTTAATTAAAAAAGAAAAAAAAAAGTTTTATGAAAAAAAGAATGCAAGTATAACTAAGTGGTTGCTTTGACTGGAATAAAAACCAGAGTCTAGTAGGGGTAGTAAGAGATTGAAGTACAAAATAAATTCATCCACTCCATCAACAATAGGCAAGCTATTACAGCAAAGAATCTGGAGCTAGAAGAATGCAGGAAGTCAATGATGATCTTAATTTTATGAAAACAAGTCCATTAAATAGTGAAATATCTATAATACTTTGCAACAAGACAGGAAATGAACATAAAAATATATTTATACCGTAAGAGGTAAAACTGCTAAGTGCTAAAATGCTAAGAAGCATTGTTGACCAGGAATATTAGTTTTTGGTGAGCTCTGAGGGTGTTGATTGTTTTAAAAAGAAGAGTGCTTCAAATATATTGACCATTTCTGTGGAAACAATCTGTTACCAGTAGTAGGCTACCTAGCAGGTATTTTAAAAAAAGACCAAGAGACTTTATGTATCCCTTCCAAGTGAAGGTGACATTTCAAATGTGAAAAAGCAACTGCTTTACCTAAGAAATTCATGCCATAGAGACAGCATTTTGAAAATAGGTGTTTGGAAAAGTTTCCATCATTATGTCATCACTAAAACCAATGTATGTCACCAAAAAAAAGCTATTGTATCTATACACATTAAAAGTTGGGAGATAATTTCCAGCCTTTAAAAAAATCTTTTTAAAAGTTTCACTAGGTTTTGAACTCATTTATTAAAGACATGAAAACTGCAATCCCTTCAGATTAATATGCATAAAATGATTGACAGGGTAGTTGGAAATTTACTAGACAAAAGTTAAGAAAAAACTTTGCATAATTAGCTGATGAGATTGAAAAAATAGTACTATGACTTAGTAAGTGCAGTAAACAATGCACTTCTTCCATCTGAAGCCACATATCTCTGCTAGGTATCTTCTTCAAAAGTGCTAGTCATTAAAATAAGGTACCAAAATAAACTTAAAAAAGAACTATACCTTCAAAACACTGTGTCACAAAATGTTGAACCAAGATATTACTACACAAGGATATTCTTAATATATCTTTAGTAAGTGTTAAAAGGGTTCTTTTACCAATAAAATCCTACATTTTCAAATATTATATATTTATCTCACACTTTTAAATTTTCTGTTTCTTGTATATACCTTACAAGGCAGATTCTAGTACGAGTATTATTACATGCACAGGCTTCACAAATTAACGAGATATACATTGAGATGCATGGTGAAATATTGACAGAAGTGCATAAATAACAATTTTGAAGACCACGGCATTAAGGGATTAAAAAAAAGGTAATGGAAAGATGTCCTCCTTTCTCCTTAACCAAGACATATTAAGCAAGCCTTGCTTATTAAAAATTGAACATCAATCTGTAATCCCTTTTGCAAAATTAACTATGACCCTCTTCCACAGAAGTAATTCAGATTAAATCCTAGTATTCTAAATGCTAAACTTAAGAGTAAAAACTGAATTACTTAAGAAAAGCTATATACATTTACACACACTTATTCAAGGAGAGAATTTATATCTGTCATCTCCTCATAGTAAAAGGGGAATGCAGAAACAAGAAACACAGAACTGCAAAATCTCTCTTTAACTGCTCCTACCTTTGCTCTGAGTTACAGAAATATTTACACAATTCATACTGGGAACAGTATGCACTATCATACTTTGAAAACACATTCAGTCCTCACCAATACATTCACCTATTGGTGAGACTATACAAAAATAACTTTTTCTGACATTGATATTGCCACCCTCTCCAATGTCCCCTATGGTGTCAGTACCATCTACAGAGAGAAGACAGAGCTTTTTAAAACAGTCTTATAAACACTCTAAAGCACTGATGAAGATGTGGAAAAAACAAGCAGAAATGATCAGGCAGCATTTACTGAGACTGATGTCCTGAAACTAAAGCATAAATCACATAGAATCTAGGAGAAAACCCTAAACTAAACCGATTTCAAATGAAAAAAGGTGTCTTTGGTATTATTCAGTTTAGCACATCTGCTACATGGTGCAATGCTTTCTCTCCTTTTCCCTAGTACATGGTACTGCGAATGTGACTAATAAAACAGACGACAGCCTAGAGAACTCAAAGCACACAGCAGTGTGTACCAGCACCACTGCAAATCTAGAGCCCATTTACCAGTTTTTGAAATGCCAATTGTTAGAGTTTTTGAAGGTCACAAGAAAATATATACAGAAGTTTCAGACAGGTTCTCAGTAGCTCAGCTGATATTTTCTTCATCTGCTGAAATGGGACACCCCACAGCCAGCTATAACAAGGCAAAAAATAATCAGCTGGAGAGAGGTTTTCAGATCATGAAGACAAGTAATCTCTTATTTTAACATCTCAAATCAAATGATAAGTAAGAATATTTCACACTGTGCTAAAATTTGACTTTTAAAATCATTGCTACAGTAAGGACAAAAAACCTGTCTGATAGAAAGGCACTTTACTTGCATTACAGAAACAGAACCTAAGCTCTCAATAAATGTATTAAAACACAGGGAGAGAACAGAGTGAGGCAGTCATAATATCTGGTTGCTTTCTTTTCCATGTTTGCCTATGGGATTCTTTTACCTTTGCTTGCATTTTTCGAGGCATAGTCTATAAGCAATTTATTTCCAAGCCAAAGAACTTTAAGTGCCAGCTGATATAGTTTAACTAGTCACTAATCTGACTAACTTTCCTTGCAGCAAGTAATGGCCGTATAGTGCAAAGCAGCACCACTGTCTTTTACAAAATTAATCACCTGAACGGACATCACAAATTACTGAGATTCTGGTATCATATCTCTAGGGGGAGGATGCAAGGAACATTATGTATTTCCTCAAACACTGACTGGAATACTTGCACAGTTAGCTGTCTAAAGCTATCACACAAATGGTGCGCCAGGAACAAGGCTTCTGGTTCCCTCTCTTAAGAGCTCCTCTTACAGAAAAAGATTTGCCAAGTGTGTTATTTCTTGACAATTCTTCTTCCTACACAACCTAGGGTCTTTGTTTAAGTTGCTGCATTGGAAACAGCTCAGGAAAGCAAAGAGGTTGATACCTTACCCACACTCCTGTAGCTACTTAAGGTGGAATAGAACAGATGCCCTAGATACAACTTTTCTTTTGCCTGTGCATCTACATTTTTTTTCTACCAAAAAAAAAAAAAAAAAAAAAAAAAAAAAAGCCTGATTAAAACTGGTAACTGAAAGAAAACTCCACTATTTTTAGGCAGCACAAACTAGGATCTCCTTCTGTCTCCCTCAGCCTTTCCAAAATCAGTCAAGATGGTCTCTCTACAAGACAGTGAAGAGCTGAAACCTACATTTTTCATTCAAGTCTCCTGGCAGAACAGTCACATTACCTAACATAATCAGAGCAACTATCAGAGTAACAGACTTCATTCTCAGTTAACTGAGAATATTTATTGTGAATCTGTGTTTGTCAAATTCACCCTACTTTACCATGTCACATTAGGTCTATCCCTTCCTTGTTCTGGTCTTCTACTGTTGACCTCTTCTAACCAATTTTACTTTATTGTCCAACTTGCCTTCTTCCCAGATGACTGGGATTCCAAGAAGTCAAATGGCTCCAGAAATTATAAACACTATTAAGACCAGAACAGGAAGTGCAGATGCAAACAGGGCAAAGCAAGTTAAGCTACATAACAGAGGAGTTAACATAATAGATACAGTAATACAGTAATAACATCTGCTAAGATTAACCACTGAAGACCATTTATGCTTTTAGGAACTTAACTCCATCAATCAAAACAAAATTTAAGTCCATCTTGTGTCACATAAGCCTTCTTCCTTCCTCCACCTCCAAGCAAATTACATGCATTACTTACTTTTTAAAAGGTAATATGAAAATGTCATTACGTGTTTAAAGGTGCCCCTGAATAAGAAAACTTACATTGCATTCACTTTGCTCAACTGAAATAGAAAAAACAAACACTCAAGAACTCAACTACCCCTCTCCAAACTAAACAAAGACAGTAGTATAAAAGACTGTGCAGAACAGTGGACCCACATAAAGATATGGAAAATACAAACAAGCATGATGGATAAAAGCACTAATGATGATCTCCTTGGTACTGCTGAAGTGAGACTATTTCTTTACTGTGCAAAAAAACCCAAGTACCAATGAAAAATTCAGCAGTCAGCAGTAACTTCCAGTAGCAGGCCAAAAGTACACAGTGAAAATTAACAGCAGGTCTCAGGACGGAAGTTCTACATGAAAATTAGTTTCATGTATGTTGACAAACTGTGGTGTAAGTCCAGAAAGAGCACTTTGCAGGACAGGCACTTAAGAAACCTCCTACCTCTAGCCCTTGATAGTTCCATCTGTAAAGTAGCACATGTCAAATTTGATTTGGTATGGAACTCAGACACACTAAAGGAATTTGCGGCGTTTTTTATGAACACTGTCTCTGGGTACCTCCTACAGGTTCACAAATCTATGCCTGAATGCAGTATTTATTTGCAACTCTTCAAAAGAAAAGCAACATAGATTAGAGAAGGTACCAAAGCAGGTAACAGATTAAAACAAATGTAACTTTTTTTTCCAGCTCCCCCAAATAAATACCTATGTAATGAAACTGGGGAATGCTTTGCAGAAATGATGGCTTAAAGCAAGTATCCTGCTACAGAGGCATTACTCTAGTTGTCACAGGCTTAAGTTCAGCTTCACTAACTTATTCTTTAAAACAAGGTGCTCGTGAGAGGATCATACAATAAGAAACTAGAAATACAAATCCTAAAATGGGAAGCTAAACAGGTCACGTTGCAAAAGAACTGACAGAAAATGTAGACTACTGTCTAGGATAATAACTGATCCAAGAATAGCTAATTTAACACTACTGATTTCAAGTGCATTCATTAGATGACATTAACTTACTGATCTTCAGTTTCAAGGCTAGCAAGACAGAGAGTCACAATTTCAGCAAACACATTAAAAAAGAAAGAGATTACTATCCGCAGAATCTTTGAAACGTATCTGAGATGACAATGGACTGTCTCTGCTGATTGGTTGTTGGGTTTTTTTAAACAAGCTGAAGGAAGAAAAGCATTAGAATATGAAGAACCCATTCAAAATGTGCAGAAGTAACAGATACTAAATGCCAAACTTGTAAAATAGCAAGTAAGTTTCTACAAGCAAATGCTACACAAATAGTAATCTTTTCTAGTTTTATTTTTTCAAGAAATCTTAATTATTTAACTTAATTATAATGCATAAAGCAGGTTCATCTTATTTATCACTGCCAGTAAAGAACAGAGGGCACAAAGGATATAATGTTCAATCTGCCAAATGTTACTTCCTGTCCTCAGTTATTACAGACTATGAACTCAATTGAGTTTTCCTGGTATGGGCTAACACATTGTGTTTCCTGTCCTGCAGACTAATTATCTGTAAACAAAGCAATGTTATCAAAATTAAACCAATTACCTACCAACTTCCATGAACCTATGAAGTACATTGCCAGTCTTTATTTGAAAGATGCAAGTCACACATCTTAAGACTACAGAGAAGCTCCAGGAACCAGTGACAGGCAGGAGGTATCAGTGACTACCCAGGGCTCTACTACTTTGTTGTGTAATCTGAGCAACCGTCAGCACGCAGCTGGATCTAGCAGCAACACAATGTCTGCACCAGAAGCTCCTTAGAGACCACCAGCAAAAAAGTATTAAATGGAATTTTAAAAAAAACAGAAACAGCTGAAGCCAGCTGAGGGACCACATCTAGACAGGCCTGAGGTATACACTGCCAATATCACAAAACTTCACTTTGTCTTGAGGAACATGAAAAGCTTGCATAGCCTAAAATCTTGAAATTCTCAAAATCGAGGAATTTAATATAAAATATGTGATACTGGTATGTGGCATCCAGTCGGGTTAGACAAAAAAATGGCGATAAAGAGCAGGAGCTGCAAAAACAAACTGAAGATCATATGCAGATCAAGAGCCAGACCATGAATTTTTAATTTTTCCTTTTAGTTGGAAAGGTTTCTAGGAAAAAAATACTTGGGTTTGGATACATGTCCTATGGGAGCTCTTCCAAAAAGAAGTAAAAAGATGCTTTAAACCTGAATTTGGACACCTTATCATGCTTTAGTATGCTTAATTCTGTACGAGATTATACCTGATAAAATAATAATGTGTAAATTAAAGGGAAAAATACTGCAAAGAGCTTGCTTTATCCACTAGCTGTTTACAGTACATGCTACCAACAGTTTTCTTTACCATTCAGGTACTTCTGTTGATCTGCAAATTCAATTCCTCTGCATTAAGTAGGTATCTGAATATATACGGTTTTATGTATATGCTCTCTTGCTATATATATATATATGTGTGTGTATACACACATTTTTACTAATATTATCTATTAAACTCCTACTAAAAAGAAGCCAGTGAATGCAAGCAATTCTGCAAATATGCTTGGTCAATTTCTATTTTAACTGCCACTTAGATTTCAGGAAAGCTAGAACCTAAAGCCATGGCTTTCAATTAATCATTTTTACTTTCTATGGAGGGTTGCATTTATATAGTAAATTGAAGCTTGTTGACCAAGTTTTTACTCTTTACTTAATTATGTGGCCCACACACTATGCAATCCACAAAACAAATTAAACCCACTGAAATTACTATCAAAACATCAACTTTCAAGTGTGTCAAGACTTGTAAAAGTCTTTGGTGTAAGCAGCTGCTTCCTGCTTACTGCAAAAATGGCCAGCTACCTTCCACTCAAGCTTTTTAGCTAGGAAAGGAAGGTATGCTCAAGTCCTCTATACCTTGTTCTGCAGAAACACATAACAGCAAAGAGATGGGAAATCAGATTGTTATTCAAATAGTGCCAGCATTTCATTGCTGCAGTCCCTGTTCTACCTGGCACTTGCAGTTCAGGTACAACTGCCCTTCCCAGCTGATTAAGCTTCCTTATTACTATGTAACTTGAATGTATATATTCATGTTGAAGATCGTACACCAAACTGAATGCTGTCAAGAACACTATACAAAGATGCACCGCTTGAGTAAGCTCGTTAGTATACTGCTAATAATTCTCTGTGCCTACATTCACTTGCTGTCCAGATGAACAGTATCTGTGATATTTTACCCTGAGCTGTTTAAAAACATTATGGAATAGTTATATCAAATAAACAACAAGCTGGAAAGTAGATGCCACTGTGATTACTGGACAGAAGTTGGAACACCAACCACCAAGACTAGTTAACAACTAGTTAACTAGTTCACAATAATTTCCATCATGCTCAGGTCTCGTACTGATTTAGAGCTTCAGAGCTGGCTGAAATAAGCAAGCAAAGTACAAATGATGAGGCCAAGCACACTGTTCTGTAGCAAAACAGAACTTCAGGACCAACACTTGCAGCCAGGGGAAGTTTTTTAGTGATTTAGAAGACAGATAAACAGATGAACACTGGAAAGGTATGAAACAGTGTGGCAAAAAAAAAAAAAAATCACCTTCACAGCTATACACAGTGAATAAAGGACAGCTACAAACACAGTGTATCAAGTCAAAAGCCTACGATCAGTCCCTTCTCCAGCACTCCTACTGCTGAGACTACTACAAGCTTTCCACAACTTTTTCAAGCCATGTTGTTTCCGTAAAACACCACGTGCTGGTGTATTTTGGTACATCCAGCCACGACCCACTGCTTAACTTCCTGAAGTAATGATAGTGGCTCCACTACATCAGGCTGTATTTATTATCACTCCAGAATGACAGCACAATGGAAGTTGACACCATACACTAAAGGCAAGTGAACTGCTTTACTACTCTTGTAAAGTATCAAATTGCAAACTGACACAAATTTTGGGACTTCTAGTTAACACCAATGCTGCTGCTTAGATTATAACTTTCTTAGATTATCTCTTCTTTTTTCCTACTAATATTTGCATTTGATCTTATTTGCAATTTACTCTCAGCAATAGCTCTCAATTGCTTTCTTCACTTATTTCATTTCTACTTCTACCATTCTGAACAGAATGGGATCACTATAAGCTTAATAAATATATTCTGTTGCCGATTTCTACGTCCATTCTCTAAAATTCACATTTCCAGATCTGAAGGATAATTACAGCAACATTTCCCAGGTTAATTACAGTTAATTATCTGTCTACAGCTGCCTCTTGCTAAGGTACTTCAATTCAGAGTGAAAATCATCTAGAATACTGGAAACCTACAAATTAAAGTAAAAAACCACTCAGCTATAATGCCAAAGTAAGTCATATAAAAATACTCTGCATAATTTTAACAATGGAAGTAGGTTACACAGAAGAGGGTTCCATCATTCAAAATGGCAAGTTTTCTTGCTTTACTTACACGAACAACCTTCTGATAATGACCATGAAAAGAAACTTTCTAAGCCTGCCTGTGAATTAGACTATGGGGTTATCAACACTTGCTTGGATTTTAAATTTTTTGTGAGTTTTAAGATCTACTCAGCAGGACATTTAAGATGAAGAACAAAGTCTCACTTTACAGGCAAATAAGAAGTTTTGAATACTGTGCATTCTTCTGATAATTATTTTTCATTAAATTCATGGGAACTTTATGACATATAATTGTTTTAGTCTTATGAACTGCTACCTCTTTAAAATAATGTAGAAATACAGATATTTAAGGGCAATCACAGTTCAATACAAAATAGTTTCTCCATAGACCTTTAGCCAGGCGGCCTCTTTCAAGCAGTAAGAAAATTCACACACTAACTTGTCCCAGGTAGGTTCATGTTTGTTGGAAGCTTTTGTTATGCCTTTTTTTTTTTTTTTTTTTTTAAAGTAACAAGCAATATTTTGTCCCAGAATAGACTTCAAACTTGTTTGTTAACTGTAACAGTGTCAACCTTAAGGAAGCAGAAATCTCCAAAAATTACCATGTGTTAGAGTTTACAAATTATTCACAAAATTGAAAATCTACAGTCTTTCTAGGACACTTCTGTGTATAATAGGATGCTTGATATAAAAATACACAAGAATTATAAAAGTCTCTTTGCTTTCACTGTTCATAAATTTCCTTGTGATTTTGCACCCAGGGTCACCTAAACAATTCTCTCTTCCTGTCTTCCCAGTCCATCATACACTGTAGAAGTCTGACAGCCAGCACATGTAGCTGATTAGCTGGCAATTATATGTTCTTCTTGCATTTCTTCTCTTGAGGCAATAATTCAGATCTCTCTCCACCCAACTGGAAGTTTCATAGTCTGCAGAATACAGTTTTCTTTATGGCCCTCTGACTGAGAGAATTAGCTAACCAGTCCAACAGGCTGTAATCTGACAGGATGAGGGGCAGAAAAACAGCACAGTCATAAACCACTTAGAGGAGAAGTCTAATGCTCACTTTTTACTGCTAAGTTGATTTTTAAACCTCTAGGTTTATATTTCCAGTTTAAGAAATCCAAACTTTGTAGCACACAGGGGCTTTTTGAACTTGTAACTGTTCTAGTAAGTGAACCTAATTCCACCCCTACAAACTGGCTGTCACTGCATGGAGGCAAGGACATTCTAATCAGGCTCTTCCAAATGTTAACATTCGGCACTTGATAGAAGACTGTAATTTGACATTAGAGGACTGATTTTAAGTTTCTTTTTAGTTAAGAACATGGCTGGAAAACAGTCCTTCCACTTCCAAAAACAAATACAAAGTTAACACTTTCAGCTCTACTAGTCTGACAGCTAGAATGACAGAATCAGAAAGTATTTCATATCAAAACACTGAAGTGAACCACTGCCCCTTTAAAGACAGCCTAATTAGGGTTTTATACAACATACAGTATGCACGTGTGCCTTTACAGAAAACAGCTTTAACATTTTAATTCAATGTTTTTGATACTTCAAGTACCTTTTTTCCTCAAGAGAGGTATTATTCTGCTGGATGCCTACATGGCTTTAATGCTACTTCATCTTTAGTATGTAGGGCACATACACAATCACTTCCCTTCTTAGCTGAAATGATGAAAATGTAACAAGCAGATTAAGAACCTGCAAGAAAGCAAAGCCAGTCTTCCTATGATCTGCCTGCTAGCCACCACATTTCAGCATTCAGTTCACATATAAATTGGTTTTAGTAAAAAAAAAAGAAAATACACAGCCAAGAATAACTGAAATAAGCAAGTGCTTACCTTGACTCTCCACTACTGTTTCTTACACTTTCTTCATCACTGTGCCCATTCATTGTAAATATTAAAAAGTTTGAAAAAAATAAATAAAAGTCCACTCAAGTTACAAGGTGGATATCAGGAATCCACTTCTTGCTACTCTGTATGTTTTCCAGACGCTGTATGTGTTTGCTTGAGTGTTCTCAGCGGGTATTCAAGTTTTCTCCCAAAATACCTAAAATAGGAAAGGAAAACATTAACACTATTTTGAAGTACGCCTGCAACTAAAGACATACCAAAAATAAACTGTGTTTTTTTCTGCTAAACATGAAAGGGGGCATGTTTGATGTCTGTAACTCAAATATAGCACTTTTTGTGTGTTACCTGTTCATGGCTGATCATTTTATCACCATTTTCCTTTTCTGAGGGGAAAAAAAAGAATTTCCCTGCTGTCTCAGAAAACAACAAAAAATAATGTCCAGAGAACAACAGGTCTTCATACCGGAAGATCTAAATAAAGTACACAAAACGCAGGGAAAACCTGTCTTGCTTTTTGTTTGACTGCAACAGGGTCTCAGCACACACTTCTGTTTGCCATTATGTTTCTTTATGCAACTTTTCATGGGCAGTGCTACAAAGATGGCAATTTCTGCTGAACTACTAGCTGAAGAACAGGAAAAATTACAGAAATTACATTTTCTTTAGTACTGCAAGGTGAGAAATGTTTACTGCATAGTAATAGATAGTGCCTCTCTGCACTATACATTGCTTCTTAACTTTGGGCATAGTATTGAATTCAGGAACGAAACAGATCTAAATATTAAAGAAAAAATGCCTACTTGAAGAGGTAGGTAAATAATAATGTTCTGCTTAGTAAAATGTATTTCATGCACAAAAACATAGGTGAAGCATTTCCAGGAACACACGTAATGCTATGCACTTACAGCTGTGGGCAGGAGTAGGAAGATAAAAGACTGTACTGTTTAACACGAACTCACACTAAATCAAACCAGCAAGATCCCAGAGATGGAATGATCGTTATTCCATATACATCTGCCTCCCAGGCCAGATCACCAGAGTCAGTATTCAACGCAGCCAGAGAAAGTTTAGGCTCACTGTAAACGGGCCGGAACTATAACCTCGGTGATAATCAGATCAACTTGCGCCCTCACAGACTTAGCGGTGCGAAGGCGATTAGGGTCTTGCCCGCCCCGGGGCGCTCCCCAAGAACAAGCCACAGCCCAACCTCGAGCCCATCGAGGCGCTGTCGAGGGAACTCTCGCTCCGGGGCGGGCGCTGCCCTGCGCTCCGGCCCGCGAACAATGGGGATGAGGGACGGCAGCGCGATCAGAAGGAGCCCCGCAGCCACGGCGGGGCCGCTAAGCGCGACCGGGGACCCGGCGGGGGAGGAGGGGCGCGCCGGGCCATCCCGCGCCGGCACGAACCGCCGCGCCTCTGGCACCCGGAAAACACCGCGGGCGGCTGCAAAAGTTTCTCTCCGCCGCCCGCCCTCTGCTCTGGGCCGGCCCGATCCCGACTCTCGTCCTCTGCCGCCCGCGCCATTCTGTTGCTGCTCGCCCACAAGGGAGCGCGGGCAGGGCCGCCCGCCCGCTCCGCTATCGGCGCGGCCTGCACGGGCGCCGCTCTCTGGCAGCGCTTCCAAGGCCACCGCCGCCGCCCTCCACGATCGCTTCCCCCGGCGCCCCCCACGGCCCGGAGCGGAGCCGCGGCCGCTCGCGGGCCGCCCGGGCGGCTCCGCACTGGCTCCCCCCGCAGGAGCGAACGGGAGCAGCTCGACCGCGCTGCCCACCTCGGCCCCGGAGAATCCCTCCCTCTCTGCGCGGAGAACAGGGAGCGGGCCCGAGGAGCCAGCCCGGCGCCGGGCATCCACCCCCCTCGCCACCGGCAGCGGGGCCGCATTTCCTCCGCACCGCCCGCCCCCCCCTCTGGCTTTTCATCTCCGGCAGCTGCACAGCTCCCGGCCGGCGAAGGGAGCCATGGCGGCCTCTGCCTACCTGCGTGCGTGGGGCCCGGCCGGCCCGGCCCTGCCCGGGCCCCCCCCACGGCCAGAGGCCTCGCTGCGCCCCGCGGGACGTGCTGCTGCTCGTACCGCAGCCCCGGGTCGCGGGCGGCTCCCGCGGCCAGAGCGGGGCCTGGGCGGCCGCCGCTGCTTTCACCGGCTCCGCGCTGCCCGCGCCGCGGGCTCGCTCGCTGTGGCGCCCGAACAATGGGGTCCGGACCACGCTGGGAGGGGCGCAGGGAGAACCGGAGTGGGCGCCGCTCCGCTCCGCCGCCGCCGACTCCTAAGTGCTGCCGACCGCCGCCATCACGCCGCCGCTCCGCGCAGCCTCCCCCTCCCGCGGTCGGATGGAAACCCCGGGCGTGATGTCAGCCCTGCGCCCTGGGACCGACCGGCAGCGGGAGGAGGAGCCTCGGGCGGGGGCGGCGAGCGGCGGCGGCGCCGCCGGGCCTCGCACAGGGCGGCGGGGCCGGCAGCCGGCGGCTCGGCCGCAGCTCCCATCCGCCCTTACCTCCTTTCTGTCCAGCGCTGGGTGCGCTCCCGCGCCGATGTGCGGGCGCAGGGCGCTGCCCGAGGGACGCCATGAGCTGAGCGCCGCGGCGCAGGGGTTTTGTTTGCGGTTTTCGGTGTAAAAATCACGGCCCGATGACAAACGTAGCCGCGTTTTTCACTCCACGCAGTCCCAAGCGGTGCTGGGGCGTGCTTGGGGAAGTTTGGACTCTTCCCCTGGCAGGGAAATGACCTCCCTCCTTGAGTGCAAATGTCTACGCCCGGTCTTGTGCCCGCTCCTTGCATGGTTTAAAAAGATGCACGGTCATTATTGAAAAAAATCGAACAACCAACCCAGAGAAAAACAACACGCAAAAAAAAGTAATATAATCTGTGTGTCCAAATGCTTCCGGAGTGGCAAAGGAAAGTAGGAGCTGAGTGCGAGTGTGCTGTAAGCAGCACAACACCTTGGAAAGCGGGGGCAGCTTACCTGCCTCCTTCCCGGTGGAAGCACACCGGCGCTGGAAGGCCCTGCCACTCTGCCACGGGACTGTGGGGACATTGCTGACTGACGTCTGGCTCCACACCTTTCAACACCTTGCAAGGGTGAAAGACGTCAGGTCAGGAGGAAAACAATTAAGGTAAATTTAAAAGAAAAACAACCTAACCCCTTCCTGTGGGGAGGTTAGTTGTTCAGCCATCCCTAGGGGTACAGCGCTCTATCACATATCCCACCTTCCTTCTTTTCCCCTTCTTTTATATACTGAGCGTGGTGCCATGTGGTCTGAAACATCCCTGTGGTCACTTGGGCTCAGCTATCCTGGCTGTGTCCCCTTCCACTTCCTTGTGCACATCCAGCCTCCTCCCTGGTGGTGTGGGATGAGGAGCAGGAAAAGCATTGACTCTATGTAAGCCCTGATCAGCAGTAATTAAAACATACTTGTTTTATCAACACTGTTTCCAGCACAAATCCAAAACTTAGCCCCATTCCAGCTATTGTGAAGAAAACCAGTTTTATCCCAGCCAAAACTAGCACACCTACATGTTTAGTAGTATTTTACTTAATAATCTTCTTGGCTTCTTCAGTTTTCTTTACCTAGACTTGTTTAGTAGAGTTCCTCAGCTCTCAGGCTTGGAATTCCCTTTTGAAGGTATGTTTTCATAATAGTTTAAATAACTGGAGTTAGAGCTGCTGTGATACAAACCTCATCAGCTATGAGAGCCAAAAACTAGCCAGTTAACTGTCTGAACTTGGTCACCACGCAGCTGCACATGCAGTGATCCCTGAGCAGTGTCACAGTAGCAGCATTTGTTATTTAGACTGCTTAAAAATTGCTAAAACAGTGAGTGTCTGGAGATCTTTCTCCACATCCACAGGAGAGAAGGACTTTTCTTCCATGTCAGAACTTCTTTGTATTGCATCTTTAATCAATTCCTTCTTTCCCAGATGTCATAGTGAAGTATATCTTAGCAGCATTTTATACCATAAGTAAAACTGGCTTTTGGTATGCACAGCTTTCAGTCTGCATCAAGAGAGAAATAACACATAATGCATGACATTTTAAGGACAGATGGATAAAGTTTTTTGTCATTACAGAAAGCTACCACCCATTGGAAAAAAATGGCAATCAAATATAAAATAAAGAATTATTATTTTTTTTATCTGAAGCTGTATTGCAACTTTCTGGCACCTCACTAGGATGTGGGTGAGAATATTTATTGTGCCTGAGGTGTCACTAATTTACCCCATCCCTGCTTCTACGACAGTTTGTGAGTTGGTTATTTGCTTATGGACAAGAGATAATCAGCACGCTGTGCTAGATAGCTGCACTGTTATGCAGTGAGCACAATGCCTTTCAATGTCTGTGTTTTCAGATTACTTGCCTTTCTATGGTAGGGGTCCAGATTTATCACAGTAATTTGTGTTTAAGAAAAGACTTATCACTGTTCTTAACATTTAGAAGTTTTGGAGAAAGAAGCTTTGGACAAAGGTAAGATTTAGAGGAAAACAACAGTGGCAAAAAAACTCCATTTTTTTATGGAATTAGTTGAAAGAAAAACAAATTGATTCAGTGCTTTCAGGTCTAGGAGGAAAAAGCTTGTCTGAATTTTTTATCAGTTTAGTCTGTGGGCCACTTTCAGAGTACTCTTGTTAGAAATCAGTTTAGTTTAGATCTGCAACTTGCTTAGGTCTTCACTAACTGTTGATCAGAAGTGATTATTCCAAAACAATTTTGTGTAAGATGCAAAGTCTTGTTAGGTATAAATTATCTGCCAATACTTGAAGATTTGTAAACTGTAGTGCACAGAAACTGGAATTATAGAAATGAAAAGAAATAGTGAGTAGTTTAGATACATTTGTTAAGTTTGACCGACTAAGCATAGAGGTTTTTTTTTCATTATTTAATTATAAATTTCTGACATTATTTACTCAATTCCTAAAAAAAAAAAAAAAAAAAAAAAAATGTCAGTACATAATTTAAATTATTTTCGAGTTAAAAATAACACCTTTGGCTAGTACAAATGTATGCATAAAATTTCTTAACTATATTAATTTAATGAAATCTATCAACAGACTGGTTGCTGGAAAAGCATGACTAAGGCTTCACTTAAAACTACATGACAATCAGCTGAAGTTTTAACAGATTTCTACCTTGTCTGAACAGAGTATCTGTACACAATTGGACCTCTACAGAGAAAAGAAAATACAGCATTGTATCTCTGCATTGGCTAACTACCTTGCTGAAAAGCTCAAAGAAGTAATATAAACACGGGCATTTAAATGGTTGTAATGAGCCTTTGAAGTTTATATGCATCAGGACACCCGAGAAAAGTTCACACTTTTCTTTAAACTACTGTTTTGTTTGGTCTAAGTTACCACAAATTTGTTGGAAGCATTAATTCTCTCTGAAAGCACCTGCATGGTGTAGACCTAAGGTGCCAAATAAGCCTTTTGTCTATTGCTGTTTTCTTCTTAATGCTTAGCTAACCAAAAGTGAAAATTGAGTGTGAAGTATACTTTTTTTCCTCTTCTTAGATATTAACCTGAACAATCAAAATATGCCAGGCTATATATGTAGGTTTAATATGCCATAACTCTCCTTTAGAGAACTGTTTTACCATTTCTAGGGCAGAATTCCTTTTTTTCAGGGTTTGCAACAGTTATATCATCCAAGCCTTGTTCACCTGGCACCTTTCTTTCTTTCCTTGTTTGCTTGGTGCTGTATCATAAGCTTCTAGAGGATTCATTCATGATCTGTCTTCCCAAATTCAGGTGACTGGCCAGGCATTGGCCAGGTACACTTGGCAGGCAGAATGTCACAGCAAAAGGCAGGTCTGATGGAATATGCTCCCTTGCTTAATGAACTCCCACCATAACGCACTTCTTGTGCTGCAGGCCCTCCTCTGTGACCATGTCTCAGCAGGAACCTGTTCTTCATTTGACAAGCATTGTTATGTAGCTTTATGCATAAAATGCCAGTTCTTTGTAAAATGTCACTGTAGCCTTCGTTTTTCGAATTCACTAATTTAAGTTAAGAAGCGTAAAGTGGCATAACTATATGCTACCATATGTAACACTACATTTACACCTGGAAATTTTATTTGCACACCTATTTCAGTCACAAGCTTCTCCTGCTCATATTCCAATCTGACAGAGCTTACACTACAAGTGTTTACTAACACAGATGTTTGAACTTCCCCTCTGCTACAAGAACACCACTCTTAGGCATCAGTTCCATTAAACAATATATTTTATGCTCGTGGATTGGTTACACTTGGCCAAAACCTTGAAAACTATGCCCTGTGTACTGGAGTAATGCAATTCTCTAACTGGATCAGCTGAAATAATGTATTCCATTAGACTTGGTGCAAGTTGTATAAGACTATTTTTATCCCTCTGAGTTGCAGCAGTATAATGGGTAGGTCATGCTAGAAATTATATTAATGAGTAGTCTTTTGGTATTTCAGTACTTCTAGGTATAAATAAGTTTATAAAGAGTAACAGTTTTCAGTGTCTGAGTTCAAAGTCTGAGAAGAGCTTTTAAGAGTATGAAGAATTCAGCTCAAAGATAAGGTTTGTTACTTAATCATATTGCTGTTAGAAAAAATAGACTAAAAAATTTGAAGGAATCATATGTGAACTGTTTGTTCCTGTTATTAAATAGAGAATAAGCAGGGGCACTGTCTGAAAGAGAAATCATACTTCTGTACTTGGCCATAGAAAATATGAAGGGGTGTTTGGAAAAGACCTGTGCTATATTGATGTGTACAACAAAACCAATTGATTCTATGATATAGAAAGCGATGAAAAGCAATGATTTTGAAGCTGAGAAGAGTAATGAAAATGCAGAATATATTCATTCCTTCAAATTGTTTGTACTGTCATTCAGAATTTAATCCTCAAAATATTCCTGCAAGACAATAAATAAAAATTAAAAAGACGGAATAGCAGCAGAAGAAGAAAGGCTACAAGGTTTTAACTGCAAGTACTTTACAGCAAGACACTAAAGATATTACAGTATCTCTGTATCTGTTTTCTCAGGGTTGATTTTTAAATTAATTGCATAATTCATTTACTGGTAATGTAAATAAAAAAAGGACAATGGGACCTCAGATTTTTGAGGTCTTGTCTGAGACAGTTCATTAATATATTAAAATATATTGATTTTAATTAATTAATTAATTAATTTAAATACATTTTAATAAATCTTAATTTAATAAAATATATTAATCTCTGTCACCATGTCTTACCAACAAGATAGGATAAAAGTTCTTTCTGAAATTACTGATAGGAAGTTTTAATTCTTCCAAAAGATTATAGAAATTAATGATTCCCCTTAGATGTAGGGCTAAGAACTCACTTTAGTAGGAAGAAACACCTTAGAGATAGAGATTTGTTGCTTGAGACAGAAGAGAGCTAAGTCAACCCTAAAACTTAAAGAAATGTAAGAGAAACACCTTTGCTGTCAGACCACCATTTAAGACTATTGTCCAGTCATATGAGGCAAGCAAATATAAGAAAGCGTTTACATCATACATGAAGCTGTATGTGAGGGCAGGAGCAAAAAGGATAAACTTCTGTGAGTTCTTGGCAGTTGTGAACTGTAAAGTTAGAATGTGTCATAAACTTTCTTAGACGGTGTCATGAGAAACAAGAAATTCTAATGTGAATTTTAACATTTTCTTTTTTGTTTCTGCTACAGTCTGTAATTTTAAGTGAGCAAGTTATTTTTGTCCTTATAATTTGTGAATGAAATGGAATCCTTTTATCTGACTTTTCTGTTCCTTCTTTGTTACAAATTTCACTACATATGGTGGGTTGACCTTGGCTGCCTGCTACTAGATACCCACAGAGCTGCTTTCTCATTCCTCAACATCAGCCAGATAGAGAGAAATTTAGATGAAATTCATGGGTCAAGATAAAGACAGAGAGAAAACTGCTAAGTAACATCACAGGGGAAACAGACTGGACATGGGGAAAATTAATTTAATTAATAAATTTTAAAAATGCCAATTAAATGTAATTAAAAGACATCTGTATGGAGAGAAAAAAAAATACAAAATATCTATACTAGCTTCTCTTCATCCTCTTCTTTTTCTTAGGCTCAATTTCAGTCCATCAATCCTGACTCCTCTCCCTGAGTGGTACCAGGATATGGGAAATGGCTGCTGGGATTAACCCATAATAGCTCCTCTCTGACACTTTTTCCTTATTGCGCTCTTCCAGTACTCCCAGGTGGCTTCTTTCCTTCACAAACTGCTTCAACATGGGTTGTACACGGGCTGTAGTTCCACTAAGATAAACCTGCTCCAGCATTGCCTGTAGGGCAATCACTTGTCCAGTTCCCGGAGCATCTCATCTCCTCACTCTTTGATCTTGGTTTCACACATTTCTCACTCATCCCTCTCAACTGTTGTGCAGCATTTTTTACCATTTCTTAAGTTTTCTGAGCAGTGCTACCACTTTGACTGCAGGGCTCAGCTGTTCCTGTGTCTGTTGGAGCTGGCTAGAGCTGCACGGGGCAGGCACATGGCTGCTCCTCTCTGAGCAGTCCTTGCAGTCCTCTGCAGTGATCATAATGCTTCCTTCCAGCCCCAATGCAGTAAGGTACCGAGTCACTTTCACCATAATGAGAGCTCCAGAATCTCCAAATGGTTTTATATTTTACCTCCACTGGAGCTGCTCAGTTTTCTTGACAACTGGTACTCCATAACTCTGAGAGTAAGAAGTTTTTTTTGGTGGCTGACATTAGCTGGATACGCATCCTGGCATTCCTGAGCCTCATAGGAATTGTGCAGTATTTGTGCTGGAACTGAATAGTCCTCCCAAGCACAGGTTGGGAGACAGAACTCGGGACTGGTCTTTGTCTCATGGAGGGTCATGAGCTATGCTTTCACAAAGATGTGAGTTATGCAGAAGAGATTTAGTAATTTTATCTTCCTTTTGATCACTGAAAAAGTAACTTGCTGAGGTGCTTCTCTGTGTCCTGAGGAAGTCCTTCCAAATTGCTACCTGTGTGGAAAGACTGAGGGATATGATGACTGGGAGAACACTGTATTGTATAGTTATGTTACTATATCCTTGCGTTTGTAAGTGTAAAATGCAAAAGGTCTTATAGCAGCAGAAAACAAGAGTTATGGAGCTGACTGCAAATACAAGCTGTGCCTCTCCTACTGTTCCATCTACAGGGAGCTGGGAACAACCGGCCTCTCCGTAGATAATAGAACTTCCTGTCCTTCTGAGGAGCATACAAGGATACAAGATCTGAGGGGAACCGGCAAAAATGTTCCACCTGTTTCAAAACTGAAAAGCACTCAGTGTTTGAAATTTCAATCAGTGTCCCTAAAGGAGCAGCCAGGTATTGCTTTATATTTTATATATATGTATATATGGGTGGACATATGCTTGCTTTTAAGATAACAACATAAGTAAACTTATGCATTGGGATACTGGCATATTGGATCCTGCACTTTTTGGGTTAAGCACACGGAATAGCAGGACCTCTTGCTGAACTATCAGTGGTTATGGTCCTTTAGGTGGAGATTGGAAGTAAAAGCACTGCTGTAATTCAGAGAGATTTCATCGACTTTGTAAATTATTATGAAACAGGAAGATGCAATAATATTGTTTTAAAGAAAAGCATGACAGGAAATTAATACTTGGCAGGCCTGTGTTTGGCATTCTGTGTTTATAAATAGAGAACATTCAATGATATGGATACCAAACATTCCTCTGCATACTGGGTAAAGCAGCAGTATCGTATCATTTCAATGTGGGACTGTCTTTAAGAGGCTCCTAGTGATTTAAAGAAACCAATAATTTAAAATTCAGAAAGTGTACAATCGAGTATATCTGAAGAGTCTTAATCTAATCTTTTAGTTTGAAAGAGACCTACAGATACATAAATTAAAAATCCTACTGCAAAAATACACGTATGTTTTTTGGAACATCCATTTAAAAAATAAAAAACTCCCAACCCCCAAAACTTTCCTATTGATGTAAGTGTTGGGTTTGAGTTTTTTTTTATTGAAGGCATGGGGAATAGAATAATGTGACTAAATTAATGAACCATAGCAGGTGTTTTCATTTCAAATTCATCTCTAGCTGTTTGTTCTCCTTATCAGTCCATGGAATCATGACGATTGTCATTGCTATTGCAAATGTAATAAAAGTGTTCATATTAAATGACCCACCTCAATTTAGTTGGCCACACAAATTGCTGCTTTAATTTTTTGTTGATGTTGATTGAAGATATTTTCATATGCCAGAAGTCCTACCACATCTTTCTATAAATGCAGTCTTAAACTACAGAGACTCTGCTCTCCCCTCCCTCCTTTTCAATATCAAAACTTAAAGAAAAACTAAATTCAATTATTGAATTTGGAATAGAGAAAGTTCTGAGTTTTTAATTGAAGAAAGAAGTTCTAGGTCAGGATAAGATGGCAATTTCTGTTTTAAGCGTCCCAGAAATATAAGTCCAATAGTGTTTTTAACTTTAAATTTGCTAAGAGCACCAGGCTGGAAAATATTTTCACAACTTTAAATATGATGGGAGTGTAAAATAGGAATGAGAGGTATCTTTTTTGATTTCATATTGTTTACCAAACAGTTTAAAAAACCATTTAAAATCTGCACTGACATTACTTACTTAGGCTGTATAATACTAAATTTTATTACTGAGTTCCAAAAATAAGAGAAATGTGAAGACTAATGAGAAAGAGTGCTGCAAGATATAGAATGCCTTTTGTGCAGAGTGCTTTGGTGCATGCTTGTGCTATGAAAAAATGCCAGAGCTGCATTTATGAAAGTGGGAAGATTAAAAGTGATTGTGAATTGCTTGAGATCACACAGCTGTGTGAGACAGTTCTGACAATTAAGCAAAATTTTCCTAGATCCAGGAATGGATTATGCTTGATAAGTGAACAATAGAGATATATCTCCCAAATCATGCTTTTGAGGATTTCTTGTGTTGATTTTTAAAATAAATTTTTTAACTTTTTCTTTACTGTCACAATCATGAGGTAAGTCAGACCTGAAAAAAGTTTCTTACAAATCACAATTCCAAGACATGATTTCTCCTATTGGAAAATAAAGATATGGTTTTGTAACAAGCAAACCCAAAAATTGAATCAGCTTTTCCCTAAATAATTATGTCTTATAGTCATTCTTCTACTAGCTAAGAAATATTTGCTGTTGCAGTGCTGTGGTTTTGGGGGTTTTATTTGGTTGTTAGTTTGTATTTTAAATAGTTTTGAAAATCAGCCCTTCAAAAACAACCTTAGAGTCCATGTACAGCTTGTAAATGAGAGTGACAGTATATATATCTCTATCTTTGGTAGAGAAGCCTGTATTAATATGAGTATGTGTTGCTTCCGTCAATACACACTGATTATTTAATATCTTCAAGTGATCTAGGATTCAGAAGTAATTGTATTATCCAAAAGGGAGCATTGTGGAAAGCTGCTTGCAAATGATGATTTAATAGTGTTTACAAAGCATATCTCTACCAAAAATGAAACAGCATATTATGTAGTTTCTTCCTTACAAGAATGTAACCTTGGGAATCAGCCAGCAGAGGAGCAAAGGATACTTAAGGATGGAAGAGGTAAGAGTAAGCAGCAAAGGTAATAGTAAATCCATTGTTTGTTTCCTCCACTGACACTAAAAACATCAGTTTAATTTTTTTGTCTCTGATTCCAAAGTAGGATTTGCACATGCATTTTTCTTGTGTGGGAACCTAGTAATTAAACTTTATGGTAGATTTTTCTTATAAGATTTAATCTTTTTCATTCTGAAATCAGATTTTAACTTCATTTTGGAATAAAGAAGGAAATCCCAAAAGGCTAATTTTTTTCTTACAAGAAAATTCAATGAGTCAGAGTCAGCACATGGAAACAGAACAAGACAGCTAGTGAATACTGCAGCCTATGGTTAAAGTGTAGAGGAAGTTTGGTATCAAAGAATGAGCAAACTGAGACTTACAAGACTTCAGCTTTCAGTTGGAGTGTATATTTGTGCAAGAAACAGAGATGATCACCTTAATGTCAGGGAAGATCATGTTAAAGGATTGAATAATCATTCTGAGACGTTGAGAAAAGCAGCGCTATAATTTCAAAATCCCAGGGAGTTGCCTATTTTATGTGTGAGTGCTAAGTAACTGAGATCATGACTTCTTGAAGTTTCATTTCCAAGTTACATTGTCTCCATCCAGATGGACCCGCTGCTGTATCATGTCTTTTATGTACAATAAATAATATTGAGTTCTAAGGTTTGTATAATCCTGTTCGCCATTCTTAAGAAGAAAATGGAATTATTATGGTGGCAAATGTTACCCAACATTAAGAAAATAAAAAAGAAATATGCTGTGCAGCTGTTCCACTTTGGGAAGCTATTGGTAAATTAAAAATAGTAGTTCTTCACTTACAGATTCTGAGTTATTGTGTGGCTATTGTGCAAAAGTCTGTATTCAGTACATTCTAGTACTTGTATGTGTCTGAAATCTGGGATGTAGCTGGTATGAATTCCTTGCATAAATAAAAATTACTTATTTTTGCAATGAAAACTTCTTTAGTACAGTACATATTCTTTCATTAGTAGATGTACCTTTTGCTTCTTGAAGTAAGCTGTTCTTTCACTGAAAATTGGAAACTAATTTCATGTAAGTAGTTTGTGGTTTAAAATATTTTTTTGTCCAAGTAACTACAGCCATTCACAGTTTACAATTGGTATTAGTAGTTTTAATTTGTCTGAAATACTAGCTTTTCATACCACACACTAAAATAAATTCAGGGGGAAATCCCCCACATTATTAACAATTTTGTTAGGAAACAACTCTAGAAAACCATAAGTGGAACAATCAGCATTTGTAAACAGTAGAATTGTGGATGTTCTCCAATGACAGTGTAACTTTGTTGGGGCTTGGCTTTTTTCCCTTTTCTCTCTGTGGAATTTTCCCCATGGTGATGCCAAGAAAACTTGTTGGCTACGCCCTAGCACAGGTAGCTAGAGACAAAGTGGGGGGAGAAGGAACACCTGGAGACTGGTGCTAATTTTCATAGCTGCTCTTTTTTTTATTTGTCTGGTTAGATATACTAGTAAAGAGCTGTTATTCCTAACCCCATGTCTTTGCCTGAGAACCCCTTAATTTCAAAATTATAATAAATTGGAGGGAGGGGAATTTGCTCTCTCCATCTCAGAGAGGGGATCCTGCCTTTCTTGGCAAATACCTATCTTTCAAATCAGGACAAGCTTTTATTCATTATGAAATTGATTTAGTTCTGTGATGTTGGAACACCACAGGTACTATAAAGCATCTGTCCTATTTTAGTTTATAATTCTTAATAATAATGGGGATAGTTTTTGTAATAATTTTTACATCTGTGTTTTAACATTGATGAGTTACAATGTGAGATACTACTGGCACCTGAATGTTAATTCAGACTGAATGTAAAAAAATCATGATCTAACATATTCTTATGTTTGTATTCTGAGACTTTGTGAAATTTGGTACAATTTGCCAGTGTGCAATAGAAGGAGCATCAGCGAGAATTCCAGCTAGACCAAACAGAATTATTTATTTGAATCTTCAGTAGAGTTTTAAAGTGTCAGTTTGATTTACATATTTTTATATTACTCTAATCAGAGCTGATAGTCCTGAAGTAGTTACAGCTGAATTTTAATAATCCACATGATGATATTTTACAGAAGGTGTTTATTAAACTACTATGTAGGTCCACCAGTTCTAAACCATTGCTGTTGACTTGCCTTTAGATTTTTAGATTGTTGTTTAGTGGTTGTTTTTTTCCTAGACTGTTTAGGGTAACTTACATTAACTCAAAAACTGGAAGATCTTATTCCCTTCTATAGAAGGATGAAGTCTGCAGGTAATTGAGAAATAGCCAAGCAAAATTACTAAAGTAAAAATTGAGATCTTTATCTTTCATCTCTCATTGTTGGTCTTTTTGATACTTAATATGATAACGTGGATACTGGAAAGGACAAAGAATTGCCTAGTCTGATCACTAACTTGAAAAATGCAAATACCTTTTCATTGAGGCTATAATGGTGGGTCAATTTTGGAATAAGTATTTTACTAACTCTAGAACATTGTCATGCTCTTTCTTGATTGAATGAAGAACTCTGAACAATTACTGCTTAAGCAGGGTGAATTGATTATAGTAAAGAATGTTAAAATGCATTAGGACTGTAAATTAATCAATCAATCATTAGTTACCTATAGAGAATCTCAGTATGCCTAATGTCCTTTACAAGTTCTGAAGTAGAGGAAGGAGTTTTATTATAATATTTTGAAACATAATTTCTTATATAAACCTGTGTGGGGGAAAAAAATCAGATTTTATTAGAAGCAGATATCTATCACTCTAATAGAATGTAAGGTATGTCACTGGTTTTTTTTGCATTATGAATTTTAAATCAGTGATATTGAAAGTTGTAACTTATGGAGAAACATATGGTCCAATAGTGGTAGCCCAGGTGGAAAAATCTTATAGAAAAGGTATTGTTGAGAAATTAGAGAATGAAACAATCACGATCACTATGAAGTTTAACAAGGACAGATGCTGGATTGTACTTCTGGGACAGGGCTGTGTGTATAAACTGAGGAATGAGGTGCTGGAGAGCAGTGCCATGGAAAGGAACCTGGGGGTCTTGATTGACGACAATTGAATGTGAGTCAGCCCAGATGGCCACAGCCTGCCCCAGCCTTGCCACCCACTCTGCTCTGCAGCAGAGTCCTGGGGGCACTTTTGGGAACTGCAATGTAAGAAAGACAGCTGTTAACAGCATCCAAAGGAGTGCTGTGAGGGGAAGCCATGAGGAGCAGCTGAGGTCACTTGTCTGACTGAGGGGAGACCTCATCATAGCCAAAAACTTCCTCGTGAGGGCAAGAGGAGGGGCAGACACCTCTGCTCTGTGGTGGCCACTGACAGGACTCGAATAAATGGCATGAAGCTGAGTCAGGAGAGGTTTAGGTTGTATATTTCTGACCCACAGGATGGTTGGGCACTGGAGCAGGATCACCAGACCCAACACCAAACCTGACAGAGTTCAAGAAGTGTTTGGACAATGCTCTCAGGCCCATGGTGTGATTCTTGGAGTGTCCTGTGCAGGCCCAGGAGTGATCCTGATGAAATCAGCATACTATGTGATTCTATGACTCTATTCCTTAAAATCTCTAAAATTAGGAGTCAAAACTTTAATTTAAAATTCTTGACATTTTTGTACTGAAGTATAAAGGCCCACAAAATTGTGTCTGGCCTTATCGAAACTGAGTTTTTTAGCCAACAATTTTATTTTGTTTTTAATAGAATAAAAGATGGGAAAAATATTTTCTGTATAATTAATTGATTCCTTTCAAGAGAATGTGAAAAGGCTACATAATAATTTGACCTAAAATGTAAATACATTTTCTACATCAACCCCTGCATTTCTCTTCGCCTTGTATGAAAATTCTACAAGGTGATCCATGGACTGGATAGGCATGCTGATTAAAGAGATACTTCTTGTTTTAGCATTAAGAAAAGTTATAGGTTGAGCTAAGAAGAGTTAAGTAATGAACAAGAGAGGGAAAAAAGAACAAGTATTGTCATGGCAGTGACTTGCCATCTCCAAACAGCACATTAGTGCCCAGCTTGTGTCTGAGTATTGGCTACTTTGGAAAGAACACACCCCCAGTTCTGACTGCTGAGCATGTTGTTGTATGGCATATATCACTTGCAATTGTTCAGCTTCCATCAGTTGTCCTGGCTGCTTCTCCTCCCAGGCTCTTGCTCACCCCTGGCCTGCTTGCTGCAGCGACAGAGTGACAAACAGAGAGAGCCTGGACTGTGCAGGCCCAGCTCAATAACCAAAACACTGGCGTGTTATCAACACTGTTTTGGTCACAGATGCAGAGTGCAGCACCATACTGGCTGACACGAGGAAACATAATTCTGTCCCAACCAGTGATACAGATATATATGTGTATACAGACTCTAGTGCATAACTCTGTTACTATAGAGGTGCAAATTATTTTAGGCAGTCTACTTCCTTAGCTGCTACTTCCTCTTTCTGTACTTAGAGAGTTTATTAGCTCTCTAATGGGCTTTCAAGTACACTTCTGTTATGCAAAGTAAGGTACTGCTCCTTTAGGCTTCACTGAGAGAGCTTCCTTAAAAAGTATCCCCAGGTGCATTGAGCATTTGCACCGAGATTTGAACAGTGCAGAGGTGGATGGTGAAGAAGACAAGGCTGTTGTGCTTTCTAGAGATATTATGGACAAGGAAACTGCCAAGAGAAACAGCTGTAAGTGCTCTTAACTTCATTAATGCAGTGGAAGGGCAGGAGTGACCGTCATGAGTCATTAGCACAGGGAGGTGAAGCTGCCAAGGTACTTAGTATGTACAGACTAGATGTGCATTCACCATCTGACACTGTCCAGATCTGAAGATTGAAGGGATTTTAGATTCTGAAGCCAATGTTAAGTTCTTATATTTTGGTTTAGTTCAGTTTGTTTTCTATTAGACCTGGATGATGTTTTAAAATCAATGACTGTTACCTCCCCTTAATTGCTATCATGTATAGAAATTCCCACTTTTGTGTCCAAATTATTTACATAATGTCTAGAAAAAAGCCTAAAATCTAAGATCAGTTTTTCAACATAAAATCCATTTGAGCATTCTCCTTATTGCAGTCAAAATTAGCACAGTGATCTTACAGATATGGTTAAGCCACATTTGGTTGTGTCATTGCCCCAAGTGCTTGCTTGGTGAATGCTGCTTTAGAGTTACTGCAGAGCATACATGTCAGGAAGCCAAGCTGCAATAATGTTGTGGATCCTGTTCTACAACTCCTCATCAGCTCTGAGGTCCTATACAAAACCTTCCTGTTAGAAGGACTGCCAAAGTTGAATGAGGTGAGGTTTACTCTTTGTTATACTGTCCCTCATACTTCTTGTTCTTCCATATAATCACTGCCCCTGTTTTGCCTTGGCAAAACTGAGCCTCAGATATGCCTGTAACAAGTATCAGAAATGCACTCTAAGGTTAGCATATCTTCTGCAGTGTCATCCTCAGTGAAATCAGAGATGCTGGGACAGGCCTGTTCTGAGTATGAATTAGTGTGAGATGTAAAGTGACTTCCTAATTAGTATTAGGATGCAAAGTCAAAACTTGTTGCTATACCCAAGTCTTTTAAGTTCAGCTGCCAAAATTCTGTAAACTTGTACCAGCAGGACCAAGCCAGTATCTTTTGAATTTGCTCCTTTTTCTGCTGAAATAGTATATTAATAAAAATAATATTCCAGAAGTAGCACATGTATCTTTTCCATAGTAACTGCTAACACAAGGACTGGATTGAAAACTTGGAAATATGAAACTTACAACTACATACAGAGGGATTTTGGCTCCCTCTAGTGAAAAAAAGGCATCAACATTGCAGTGGCAGATTGACTAACCTGTTCAGATACGGACAGGAAAATCATTCCAGGACGTCTGACTAATGTACAGCAGTGCCTCAATCTGCTACACAAGGCAGGACTTGGCTGACATAAAGTGACAGAACTGGATGATCTTTGTTAAGATAAAAGATGTCTCATTCTGCAATTTCCTTAGGAGTTGTTTTTTGTCGTTTTTGTTTTTGTTTTAAATTGCTGTACAAGTGTATAGAAGGAAAAGCTGCTGAAAGATTGACAGCTGTTGGTGTGGGAATTTTTTTTTTTTTTTGTTTATTTTGTCTAAAAAAAATTTAACAGCTATTCTTTTTGCATTAAAGTACTTGTGAATACTCTAATAAAAAGCATCAAAAGAGAGGGACAATTAGGTGGAATGTGTAAAAGAAGGGAATTAAAAAAAATCAGATCCACTTCTGCAGAGAAGTGGTCTCTAAGTATCTCTATACTGTTTCTAGCTGCCTTAGACCAACTTTACTTTTCTTCTTCCTTTTTTTTCTTTCTTAAGAGAAGAATAGAAAAGCCAAGTGAGAGAAGAAAATGAAGGGATATAGCAAAAGAACATGTCTAAAAGAGAAAAAGAGCATTGTCAAAGGAACAAAATAATTACTATTGTTGCCAATGTTCAACTGAAGAACAGCTTGTCAGATCAATGTCAAGCTCTGTTGGTGTGATTTAAACAGTTTATTTCTCCTAGATGACGCAGCTGTGCTTAAAGTGATTATAACAAATGGCAGAGGCACAAGAAGGTACTATTATTGTTTGAGCAGAAGTCAATCCTTTTCTATAATTCACCAATATTTTTAAAAATTTCTGTTTTCCTTTATTTTCTTTTCTCCAAGGCAAGGCATGAAAAGCAAAACTTCACTTCCAGTTTTCTGCAGAGATCAAGAAAAGACAAGTTGATGGGTTTTCTTTTCATCCAACCTATTCAGAATTTAGCAAATGAAGACTTTAGGCAAGACTCTTTCACAAGAGAGCTTTCTTTTCAAACACAATGATTAGGCATCTCTAATATATTTTTTGCTGTATTATTCAGAAACATAGAGTTTAAAGTAAACAGAAGGAGTGCGAGAAGAAGGACTTAAATAATTGCTGGTCTGAGTGTTCTTTCTAATTTCCTTCACTTACATGTCAAGTAAATCCAGTTCCTTAATGTACTGTTAATTGTCCCAAAGGTATATATCAATTCCAATGGATTATTATTTGATTGTAGGAAGGACATGGTCATTTTCTAGGTTGGTGCTCAGTTTCTAATTTAATGGTTGAGATTATGGGAATTTATGTGTGTTATCCAGGTAAACTGCTGTTTAATTTGGATTAACCTTGAATTCAAACACATAAATATTTAGAGAAGGGAGAAAGGAGGAGGAAGTAAATGCTGGCATAAAAGTCCACAAAAATGTGTATCAAGGAGAAAAGCCCAGATCTTCCTAATGTGGTGCCTTACCTACAGGCATTTCAGAACACATGGAACTGCTTCCATGGAAAGGTTTGGGATTTTGTTTCACCTGCACCAAACATGCACCAAACATGAGTAAGAGTACATAAATAGTTATGTCTGGGCAGGAATTTTCTTTGGGTGAGAGAAAAAAATTTAAGCCTGGGTTTATCAGAGAACTGGTTACCTTGTCTTGAGAAACTGCCTGTCTGCAAGAGAAGGTGTCAATAAGAAAGAATCCATGGCTGTGTTTAGCTGCAATTATTATTTTTTTTTTTTTAAGAGAAAATTTATTCTTCTACTAGGAACTTGACAAGGACTTATAAGAATGTTGGTAAAGTCTCAGATGATGAGCTGTTCACAACAAGCTAGTCTGTTTAAGTGAAGGTGTGAGAACAGATTTGGGAACTTGACCATGTTTTCTTCAGAGAGAGAATGGCAGAGCTAGGTTTTCTGCTGTGTGTCTACAAAAGAGTTCAATACAAGTAAATTAATTTTATAGGACATAAAATTGAAAGCTTTGCCTGAAAAGAGTATTAATTTACACTTGCTGTTTAGCAATGTGCAAAAGTTGTTGATTGTAGTATACAAAAGAAGAAGGTTGAAAACTAAAATAAAGTTGGAGTTTGATTTCATTAGAGGCAGTGATCATAAACTTGCAACAAAAGAAGCCTATTCTGACAGGTGAGATTTTCACAATAAATAGTAGTAAATAAGTAGTAATCAGGGAAGATGGTGTAATTGTTGTGTAACATATTGAAGTTAGGTTATAAATCACCTACTAAAAACTACAGTCAATTTTAAAACTAGTTAAGCCTCATGTGGTGTTGTAATCATTTGTAATAATATTTAAATTTTTAATAAAGTATTTTACCCAAAATGCCTAATTGTTCGCTAAACATTACAGAAAAGAAAAATATTTTTTCTCTGTTGTTTTTAAGCTCTAGTGATGCAGTTGGATCACAGTTTGTCCAAAATTAAGGTACTAAAATCTTCTTATAGAAGATAAAAGTAAGCTTTCTAAGAGAAAAAACAAAGGCAGTATAGCTCAGAATAAAAAAAAAAAACAAAACAAGCAAATGTTATCAATGCAGAGTAACAAAAAATACAGTAATTTGCACAGTGTAATAATTCCAGATCTCTCTGGACTATTGTTAGTCACTGACCTTGTATATATACATATATATATATATATGTATATATCTGTATACACACACACACACACACACACACACACACACACACACACACACAAACACACACATAAATATATAAATGTATATATGTATAAATATTCTCCATTCATTCAGAAAATGAGCTGTAGATTCTATTAACAATTGCTGCTAAAGAAATAGGGAACACCATTGCAAATATCATTGTGTATATAATGGCCAAGTAATTAACTGGGCAAAGAGAAATCTGAATTGTTGACTTGAGCCACATGGGTACTATCTTCCCTGTAACTAAACACAGTAAAAGCAAATACAGATACTCCAATTATAAATTTAAATCAACTGTTTTTTTCTGAAATAATCTCTTCTGTCTATCCTAAACAGAAACTAATCTTCTTCAGAAATGTGAAACTATGAATTTTTAAAATTGTCAGATGCTTTTACCTGAGTTCTGTCTTTCTTTACAGTGTATGATGCTACTGTTCTATCATGTAGAGAGCAGAGCAATTGCCTGAAAGCTAAGATTGAAAGAGCTGGTGAAGTATCTGTTGGAGAAAAGAGATGAGTGGCAATGTAATCAAGTCTTACAGAGTCATGAAAATGGTAAGTAGTACTATTTTTGCCAAGTCCTAAAATCAGAGGCACTCCTTAAACTAGTAGGAAACAGCTAGTGAGTACTTAAAAAACAAAGTGCCCCCTTTTCTTTTTCTCCTACAAAACTGGCAGTGAACTTTTGCTTCAGTAGACTATAGAGAGACAGAGCATCAAGAGGTTCAGAAGGGACTTTTTTAGAAATCACTGATGATGATCTGTAAATGGGGATATAGCCTAAATAACATCTGTTTTCTGCTCCTGGCAGTAAAACTGGAGAAGATGGACCCCTACCCACAGTCTAAGAACCCTGTCCTTTTCTCAGGAATCCTGTGTTCTTGCACCTGACTTCCAATGCTCTCGTTTTCCATTGGATTCCTCTCTATCTTCCTCATGCTGTCACTTTGCCAGTGATGCTGTTAGGAAGTGTTGTTCTTTTATCATATTTGTTGCAAATATACTATTTGCAAAATATACTATTTGGTAGGATTCATCTACTCAGAAACAACATGAGCAACTAAAAAACCTGGAGCAGATGCCTAACATTCTTCTGCTACAGCAGCAAACAGAATTGGCATATGTGCTGGGATATGTGCTAGGCAAAGTGTGTGAAAATGTAGATCTGCTTTCTACTGCCCCTGTTATTTTCTATCATCTACAGTCCATTTATTCTACTTGTCAGCAGGACATTCCTTGCTGCACCTTTTTTTTTCTTCACTATGACATGAAGGTAGTTTGAGTTTTTCTTGGTGCTCTTGGATATTGTAGAATAACTGACACGGAGATTTCAAGAAAAGCACAGTTAAAGCAGGGAATATGTTTGGGTAGAGTAGAATATACTTATTTGAAAACCTAGGCTGTTTTTTGTATTAGAAATAGGACATAGGCATGCAACATTTGTATATCTGTGTAATGTAAGCTTTGGACTTTCGGGAGAGATTTAACTGATTGCATATTAATACCAGTTTATTTTCTTCCAGCTATACTGATAAAAGCAATTATATTTGACTTTACTGTCTTAGCTTAGATTGTTCCATGGAGTTGCCATGCAGATGTTCCATATAGATTTTAAAATATCAATATATCTGTAGTATGGGAGCATTTCTAAAACAGTGTTAACATGACACTTGCAAAGTACATGTAATATTTCTTTGCTGTTTTTTCGTGTTGTTTTGCATTCATATTTTAAGGCCTTTAGAATGTATTTTGTTCATGAAATTCCACTTAGATATTGAAATGAGATTAGTAGTTGTCATAGTTTTGTTCTGTAGCTTCTCAGCTTGTGAGCATTCCCTTAAGAGGAAAATGTCTTTCTTAGACAGTTCTTATTTCAAAAAGGAAGATGGCTCATGGTTTGTTTAGGAGTTGTGCTAATGGAATATATAGTAGAACTGTCACTCTGTTAGAGTTAAACAGCTACATGCTCTTTCAAAGAAATTGTCTTTTTCATTGCTCTGAGCTGAAGTTGTAGTGTTGATCCTTCCTCCTGGAGTAGTTTAACCTACACAGCAATTGTGTAGGTTAATTGTGCACAGAATTATTGTGCACAGTTACAGTCACAGTCAACAATCACTCAAGCACTGCCTAATCGTCTTGGGACTGAAATTTTGAAAAGGTCTGCTGCCACGCAATTGATGTAACTGAAAGGAAGATTTTGGTTTTCTTCCTCTGACACCAGTCTTGATTCTTGTCCTGGTTTGAAGGACAGGTGTCTGCCGATGAAGGCAGAAGTTTTCCTTTGAAACAGAGACTTTAATTCCACTCCCCCCAAGTATTATAATTGTTTGAATCAAGGACTCTGAGGCAGAGATAAGGGGGTAGGAATAACAGCTCTTTTACTAATATATCTAACCGTACAAGCAGAAACAACAGCAGTTGTTAAAATTACTAACAAAACAGAACAGATGACTCGGTTCCAGTCCTTTCTTTAGCTGCAGGCACACTCTCTCTCGGTGGGAGCGGAGGCGGGAGGGGGCGGGAGCTGCCACGCCGGTCTCGGGTGGGAGCGGCTGGAGCGGCAGCTCCTCGCTCACCGTTCGTGTCCGGGTGATTCTCTGTGTCCGCAGAGGCAGGAGGCTGCAGCGGGGCAGGTGCAGGGCAGGGGATCGCAGAGGGTCTGGCTCTCCTGCCTTCGGCCGTGTGGCTGCAGACCGGGGATCCTCCTCCGAGCTCCCGGAAACACAAATCCCCCCTCTGGAAGCCCGAGAGCCCCTCCTGAAGCCGCTCCCACCTACCCCTTTTGTCCAGAGTTATCAAGGGTCCTGGGTGTAACCCGGCCAGCTCCATTGGCATGATAATGGGAAAAATTCTTTAAAATGACACAGTAACAGAAAAAACACTCAACCCCCAACATTATCCACCCCGAATTTTTCCCATGCCAACATGCTACAGCAAATTAAAACTTTTAAACCATATACATCCATGCAATTACAGGCACAGTATCATAGATAGTTCACCCTAGAAAAAGGTCTCCTTGGGGTATGCATCTCCATCCTTTTGCATCACCCACCAAGTGCAACCTGATCCTTGAGCGAAAACCACTCCACGAACAGGACTGTCTTTGCTGGAGGGAGAGTTCACCCAAACAGTTTTTCCTAACATGCCTCTGAGTTGTACCACTGGGACTTTATCTCCATCTGGTGTTCCCAGGGGCTCAGTTTGGGCAGTGCCTGCTCGGTTAGTGGAACCTCGGCTATTCACTAACCATGTGGCCTTTGGTAGATTGATCTCCCAGTTCTTGAAAGTCCCCCCACCAAGTGCCTTTAAGGTGGTTTTAAGCAGGCAATTGCACCGTTCGACTTTTTCAGCTGCTGGTGCATGGTAGGGAATATGATACACCCACTCAATGCCATGTTTTCTAGCCCAGGTGCTTATAAGGCTATTTTTGAATTGAGTCCCGTTGTTTGACTCAATTCTCTCAGGGGTACCATGCCTCCAAAGGAATTGCTTTTCCAGGCCCAGGATGGTGTTCCAAGCAGTGGCGTGAGGCACAGGGTAGGTCTCCAACCACCCGGTGGTGGCTTCCACCATGGTCAGCACGTAGCGCTTGCCTTGGCAGGTCTGAGGCAGTGTGATATAGTCAATCTGCCAGGCCTCTCCGTACTTGTACTTGGACCACCCCCCCCATACCAGAGGGGCTTCACCCACTTGGCTTGCTTAATGGCAGCGCACGTGTCACAGTCATGGATAACCTGGGAGATGCTGTCCATGGTTAGATCCACCCCTCGGTCTCGTGCCCACTTGTAGGTGGCATCTCTACCCTGATGACCTGAGGCATCGTGGGCCCATCAAGCTAGGAACAATTCTCCCTTGTGTTCCAAATTTAAGTCTATCTTTGAGACCTCTATCTGTGCAGCCTGATCTACCTGCTCGTTATGCCTGTGTTCTTCATTAGCCCGACTCTTGGGAACATGAGCATCCACATGACGGACTTTCACGGGTAGCTTCTCTACCCGAGTGGCGATGTCTTTCCACTCATCAGCAGCCCAGACTGGTTTTCCTCTACGTTGCCAATAAGCCTTTTTCCACCTCTCCAGCCACCCCCACAGAGCTTTGGCTACCATCCAGGAGTCAGTGTAAAGGTAGAGCTTTGGCCATTTCTCTCTCTCAGCAATGTCCAAGGCCAGCTGAACAGCTTTGAGTTCAGCAACTTGACTTGATCCACCTTCTCCTTCAGTAGCTTGTGCAACCTGTCGTGTGGGGCTCCATACGGCTGCTTTCTACTTCCAGTTCATCCCCACAATGCGACAGGAACCGTCGGTGAAAAGGGCGTAGCATTTTCCATCTGCTGGCAGTTGGTTGTACGGTGGGGCTTCTTCAGCCCGGGTCACTTGTTTCTGCTCCTCTTCGTCAGCGAGACCAAAATCTTCACCTTCTGGCCAAAATCCCAGGGCGATTCGGGTGGCCAATACGGGCACGCTGCGTGATGAGGGCAATCCACTTGCTCCATGTGGCGTCGGTGGCGTGGTGGGTAGAGGGAACCTTTCCTTTGAACATCCACCCCAGCACTGGCAGTCGGGGTGCCAGGAGAAGCTGTGCTTCCGTGCCAATCACCTCTGAGGCAGCTTGAACTCCTTCATAGGCAGCCAGGATTTCCTTCTCTGTGGGAGTGTAATTGGCTTCAGATCCTCTGTAACTTCGGCTCCAAAATCCCAGGGGTCGGCCTCGGGTCTCACCAGGCACCTTCTGCCACAGGCTCCAGGACAGACCATGGTTCCCGGCTGCAGAGTAGAGCACATTCTTTACCTCTGGTCCCGTCCTGACGGGACCAAGGGCCACTGCATGAGCGATCTCCTGCTTGATCTGGGCGAAGGCTTGCTGCTGCTCAGGGCCCCAGTGGAAATTATTCTTCTTGCAGGTGACCAGGTAGAGAGGGCTCACAATCTGGCTGTACTCAGGGATGTGCATTCTCCAAAAGCCTATGGCACCTAGGAAAGCTTGTGTTTCCTTCTTGCTTGTTGGTGGAGACATTGCAGTGATCTTATTGATGACCTCAGTGGGGACCTGGTGCCATCCATCTTGCCACTTCACTCCCAGGAACTGGATCTCTCGGGCAGGTCCTTTGACTTTGCTCTTTTTAATGGCAAAACCGGCTCCCAGCAAAATCTGGATGATCTTCTATCCCTTCTCAATTACCTCCACTGCCATGTTCCCCCACACAATGATGTCATCGATGTACTGCAAATTTTCCAGTGCAGCCTGGATCAGTCCGTGGCAGATGGTGGGGCTCTGTTTCCACCCCTGGGGCAGTCGGTTCCAGGTGTACTGCACGCCCCTCCAGGTGAAAGCAAACTGAGGCCTGCACTCTGCTGCCAAAGGAATGGAGAAAAACTCATTGGCAATGTGAATGGTGGCATACCACCTTACTGCCTTGGACTCCAGCTCGTACTGCAGCTCCAGCATGTCCGGCACGGCAGCGCTCAGCGGTGGAGTCACTTCATTCAAGGCACGATAGTCACAGTCAGTCTCCATTCTCCATCAGATTTGTGCACAGGCCAGATGGGGCTGTTGAAGGGTGAGTGGGCTTTGCTGACCACCCCTTGGCTCTCCAGCTCTCGGATCATCTTGTGGATGGGGATCACAGCATCTCGATTAGTCCGGTACTGCCGGCGGTGCACTGTCATGGTGGCAATTGGTACCTGTTGCTCTGTCACTTTCAGGAGCCCCACTGCAGATGGGTTTTCTGATAGTCCAGGCAAGGTGTTCAACTGCTTAATGCTCTCTGTTGCTACAGCAGCTATTCCAAAAGCCCACCTGAACCCCTTTGGGTCTTTGTAGTAGCCATTCCTGACGAAGTCTATGCCTAGAATACGTGGAGCCCCTGGGCTAGTTACAATAGGATGTTTCTGCCATCCCTTCCCTGTCAGGCTAATCTCAGCTTCCAGCAAAGTGTATTCCTGTGATCCCCCCGTCACCCCAACAACAGAAACAAGTACCTTCCCCACATGTTCTGATGGTATCAGGGTGCATTGTGAACCAGTATCAACTAGTACTCTATGTTCCTGTGGCTTTGATGTGCCAGGCCATCGCACCCACACTGTCTAATAGATCCTGTTATTCCATGCCTCTCCCTGGCTAGAGGCAGGGCCCCTCTAGCCCTGGTTATTATTTCTTTCCTGGGCATACATAGTGGAGGTTCCTTCCAGGGGATCTGACAGATCATCCTCCCTTCTGTGATACCCTGCACCTTTACCATGGGAGGTTGAGGCTACCTTCATCTTAGCACGGTTCCCTCGGTTGGCATTTCTCTCCCTGAGCTGACGCACCCGTGCTGCCAGGACAGAAGTGGGTTTCCCATCCCATTTTCCCATGTCTTCCCCATTGGTCTCACAGGAAGAACCACAGGTCAGCTCGTGAGGTGTACCCTCTCTCCCTAGCTGGGGGGCATTGTGTTCTAGATTTGGGTCCTGTGACTCACACTGATGCTGCACTGATCTTCCTTATCTCCTTTTTTATCTCCTCCCTCATCTCCTCCATCCTGTCTTGGACCTCTTGGAGGTCCCTGGCCATGGCAGAGACATTGGCCTGCATTGGGCCATTCATCATACACTAAATTTCTGAGTTTGTTGGCAACAGAACCCACTGTCTCTTGGTGGTCATCAGCATTGATCATTGCAATGAAGGTGGTATACTGAGATGGCCCCAGGTTTGCCAGATTCCACAGCATCTGCCCTGTGCACCTGACCTTGTCAGGGTCATTGTCATGCTGTCCATCCCTCCCAAAGAGTACCTCTAATACTGCCCCTTCTCTCAGCTGCTGGATCCCTTCCTCTAGGGTCTTCCAGCGCATTCTACAGTGGTGCTCTTGCATTCTTTCTTTGTGGACAAACCTCTCTCTCACACTCATTAAAAGCCGGTCCCAGAGAGAAAGGAGGCCTTGCTCCCTTATGAATATCTGGTCCACACCTGAATCCTGGGCCAAGGATCCCAAATTCCTGGCCTCAGTTCCATCCAGTTGCACACCTGCTCCCGTAAGGTCCCAGAGCCAGAGTAACCAAGTTGTAAAAGGCTCACAGCCTCGCCGTGCAATGTCTTTACGCAGGTTACAGAGACTGTCGTATGAGAGGGACTCTGTGACAATTTCAATTTCTGGCTCCCTTGCTGGTTGTGAGGACCCTCCTGGCTGATCCCCATTATCTAGGTGCCTCGTTTTAATCTTAGATTTTCTAGTTTCCACAGGGGAAACTGCTGCTGGCTGTGGCTGCTCCTGTGATCCAGCTGGAACCTGGACAGATACAACATCTACGGGTTCCACTGCAGCACCATCTGACTCTCCCTCTTTAGGGCAGGGGGAGGGTTTCTAACCAGCTGGAGAAAAGTGCTCCTTCAACATCTGGCTGTGCTCCTTCAACACCTGGCCTATATCCTTCACTAAAGCCCCCACTCACTCTGGGTGGTTCATTTCTGCGGCGGGTAGTGGGGCAGCATCAGGCTCTGGGGCAGCATCCCTAGCCCCTGGGGCAGGGTCATGTTCTGGGGCAACATCCCTAGTCCCTGGGGCAGGGGCAGGCTGTGGGGTACCATCCCTAATCCCTGGGGCAGGATTAAGCTCTGGGGCAGCACCTTTATTTCCTGGGGTAGGTATCAGTGTTGTTATCCAAGTTTATATTCCCTTGTTTCTGAATGCTAAGTAGAGCAGGCCTATCAGCAACGCCAGCCACTGTATAATAACACTAACAATTAAAACAGATCTGAAATCCTTGAAAACTGGTGGGGTAGCCTCAAAAAACTGGTTGATGGGTTGGGAGACAATTTCCCTTGCATTCATTACCTCACAGTAAGTACCATTATTGAAATAACCTCAGAAACACGCAGTTAGAGTACAATAGCTCTGGATCCATGTGGCCACTTCCCAGAAAAAATTAAAAACCATGAATTCCTGACATAATCAATCCACCAGACAAATCGGATAATAGCTACAGTAACTTTGGTGAGAGGACCCATATTCAAATAAGGGCTTGCAAATGGGAGAGAGATATCTGTGGCCACATGGAGCCCAAACCAGATTAAACCGGACAGCATGTTGCCACTTAAGAGAAGTGTTACTCCTGTCTTAACTCTCCACTCTGTGCCCTCTGCCCCACGTTGGGCGCCAAAATCTGTCCTGGTTTGAAGGACAGGTGTCTGCCGATGAAGGCAGAAGTTTTCCTTTGAAACAGAGACTTTAATTCCACTCCCCCCAAGTATTATAATTGTTTGAATCAAGGACTCTGAGGCAGAGATAAGGGGGTAGGAATAACAGCTCTTTTACTAATATATCTAACTGTACAAACAGAAACAACAGCAGTTGTTAAAATTACCAACAAAACAGAACAGATAACTCGGTTCCAGTCCTTTCTTTAGCTGTGGGCACGCTCTCTCTCGGCGGGAGCAGAGGCGGGAGGGGGCGGGAGCTGCCGCGCCGGTCTCGGGTGGGAGCGGCTGGAGCGGCAGCTCCTCGCTCACCGTTCGTGTCCGGGTGATTCTCTGTGTCCGCAGAGGCAGGAGGCTGCAGCGGGGCAGGTGCAGGGCAGGGGATCGCAGAGGGTCTGGCTCTCCTGCCTTCGGCCGCGTGGCTGCAGACCGGGGATCCTCCTCCGAGCTCCTGGAAACACAAATCCCCCCTCTGGAAGCCCGAGAGCCCCTCCTGAAGCCGCTCCCACCTACCCCTTTTGTCCAGAGTTATCAAGGGTCCTGGGTGTAACCCGGCCAGCTCCATTGGCATAATAATGGGAAAAATTCTTTAAATTGACACAGTAATAGAAAAACACTCAACCCCCAACAATTCTTTACCAGGTTGGCCTAACTCACTGAATGGCAGGGTATTACCCACTGCTTTACTGAATTAATTCTCTGGCATCTTTTGTCAGTTAGAAATTAAGTCATGGTACCATGCAGCTAAGATGACAGAAGACAGGGAAAAGAGGAAGAAGAGGGATGTCTTCTTAACAGCTTCTTGTAATATTTGTCTTGCTCAGCTGAAGAGAAGGAGGTGCTTCCAAAGACTTAGAAAAAGTAATACCTGAAATTTAAATAGGTGTAGGCAGGTGTAGATAGATATTAGTCTAAGTTGTTGATTACAGACAAGATGACTGAGAGAGTCTTGCTGCTTCATTTGAGTAATCGTCAGTCTTTCTGTAGTTCACTTTCCCATCGTTAAATACCATAATTTCCCTATGTTTACAATGATATTGCAAAGATCAAATTAAAGTGACTATCTGAAAGATCTGGGAATGACCCTGGTGATATATAGTCATCCAGAGTTTCTGAGATACAAGTTTTCAGGCTGCAGATAAATCATTATCAATTGCCCATAGCTGACAAAATAACTATTAGACCATATATACACATCTGATCAATTGTGTTTTATTGTAAATAAGAATCAAAATTATTTTACCATTTTGCCAATATTTTTGCAAATGCAGTCTAGAGAACTAGCAGTTAAAACAAAGCCTGACAATTTGGTATTGAAGCAGAGAGCTACATAAAGCTTGTGGAGATTATGGTATTATGATACTATTGTATGCTCTATTGAATTGATTTCTGCAAAAAACATTTAGAATCTGCGTATTGCTAACATGGCAAGATTTTGTCATCTTTTGAAAATTTGTTAAAAGTCCATTTTCATATCAAATATTTAAAACACCTTGAAAGAGAGGTAATATCTCAAATAAAGCCAGGCTTTCAAGTGATTTCTTCAAAGATAAAAGAGGAGTCGTTGTGTTTGATGCTCAGCTGTTTCTGATGCTTTCATTTAATGCAGTCAAGCAGGCTTCTAGGGCTCTTGCTACTGTAGATATGAACTGCTGTTTTCTCCTCATCTTTCAGATAAATTTGTATATTTATAGTTTAATTTTAGGCTGCCTTACAGGGAGCAAGGAGTTGAATCCATTGATCTTGATGGGTCTCTTCCAACCTGAGATATTCTATGACCCTGTGATTCCATGTGTGTAGTCACTTTTCTGTCAATCATTTGTAATGAAAAAGTAGAAAAACCTACAATCCATTACAGCAATCAAACAACTAACCACAGTAAAGGAATACCACAGCTGCTTTACAAATGCTCACACAGTAGCATAGGAGACCCTACAACATGCATTGTAGATCACAAAAACATAAAAGGGGAAACTAATCTTTTGCAATGGGCTAAAACTTGTTAATTAATTAAAGTTAGTATAACTTAAAACTTTCAAGTAGTAGGAAAAGTAAGTCTTTTTCTTTGTGCATGATTAGTAGAAGCAATTCCTTTTTCTGACAAGTAAATTTGTTCTATCACCTTTAGCTAGACTATGAGATAATTTACTTTGAAGGTGTGGGTTTTGTTTTGTTTTATTTTGTTTTCTGGGAGGCTAGGTTAAGGCTGAGAAATGAAAGGGAGCTACATGCCAAAAGCATGTTAAAACTAGGTGAGAATTTTTAATTGAACTCTTGAGGGGATGTTTACAATTCTGAGTGTCACAATTCACAAACACATTTCTGTCCATAGAAATGATAGACCACTTAACTACAGGCAGATGATTGTCAGGACTGTATTCCCAGTGCTTCCAGCATGTGCCAGCATGTATTTATTGGAGGGAGCACCATCAGGTTTTGGTGACACTGGACTGTGAATTCAGACAGCAGCAGTGCAGGCAGGCATTTGTGCTTTGTGTCTGGCAGAAAGCTAGCATAAAGAGCATGACATACATTTTAAACCACTGAAGCAATATGCCCACCTTTAAAATGCTAACAGAATATGTAAAAAGGTATTTATGAAAACTGGTCTGCAGAAGTGACCTGAGGTGCACCTCTGTCATCTGAGTGGACAAACTTATGAGAATATCTTTACGGTGCTGTCATTAGTAGACTTTCCACAGTTGTTTACTTTCATGGCACTTAAAAATGAAAGCTCAGTGCAATTAATTATTATATCTTCAAAATTATTTTACAACAGTGAAATATGTTTCCTGCTTCCCTTCACATCTCATTCCTTGCCCTTTCTGAGAGTGGCTACATTAAATATGGAGTTTGGTTATACTGGCAAGTGGAATCTAGAAGTTTTCACTTTAAGGGTTATTGCCTGAAGAATTTGTGAATTTCCTTTTGAGATCTGTGTGTGGTATAATAGGATAATGATGTCCTTCCTAAAAGGAAAAAGAGATGCTCCTGTCAGTTTGGTCAGTAGGTGGCATTAGACACTTATACAGCTCAAAGCTGCAGGCAACTACTTTCAAATATATTCCCACTGCACCATTCACTGTGCTGTGAGTCTATTAATGTAGTTTTATAACTGTGATACTGTTGGTCTGACTTTATTATGTAAATTTAATAGGATCGTAAGAAATACCATTTTACAGTCTTCAAGAGTAGATCATATTTCTGAAGAGTCATTATCTCTCTGGAATCAGATATTATAATCTACACAAATAAATTTTGTAATTTTAATTTTGGGTTTCTTAAAAATCCAACATATAAATGCATATATTTTATATATTTTCATTTTGTTTATAGATTAATATACATTTCATTAATAAGCAATCTGTATATAGTCTCATAAAACTGATATTTAAAGTGAATTGCATATTGACATGAATATCCTGTAATGGTATATTGATATTTGCTCTTAAGCTCTAAAAATTAATAAACTTTTGGATGAGATGTCTCAGGATCCTTCCAGGTGATTTGGAAATTGCATATTAAATCTTTGAAATGGAAATTCTGAATTAATCCTACTCTGTGCCTCAAAGAAATGCATTAACATAGGTGCCTGGTCCCTGTTGGATTATAGGTTGATTACTGGCATGCTAGATGCCCTTCTAATAAACTAAGAAATAAATCCCTCTAAAATCTTCAACAACCTTCTGTTTGATTTATGTCACTCTTCCTATAGAGCTGCTTATTTTGAATTTGAAATGGCCGGTAATTCTCTATTCATCTTTGCAGGGGGCATCTACACAGATAAACAAACTAGGTGGTATTCTTGCTAAATAGCTGGAATGAAACATAGTCTGTCCCTTTTTGTACTCACCCCTTTCTTTTTTTGTCAGATCTAGAAGGGCTATACTAAAACTGTTTGACCTGTTTGTAAAGCACTACATGCTAAATGACAGTAGTGCGTATCAAAAGAAAAACTGATGTCAAAATGTAGATAAATTGACCCTCAAAAGGATGACTCAATTATGGCGTGAAGTTTAGAACTCCTCATTTTCTAAGTATGGCTCTTTTTTTGTTTTGAACAGTACCGATACCTTTCTTGCAATAAGATTTAAAAGTTAATCACTTATCCATTACTACATCTCTCCTTCCCTCAATATCTAGCTGTGTCTCTACTCATGGAACTATCTAAGGGCAAGGATCACTCTGTTTTAGCTAAATAAAAAGACATTTGGGTTTATAACTTACATAATATCATACATAATCTCTGCATTGATGAGATTCACTACTTATTTGACTGCCTGAGCTGTTCTCTAAGCATTTGTGCAGATGCCTAGAATCCTTCTCTGTTCAGCTGGGATCTTTTTTCACTGAGTTTTGTGTTGCTGATTTGCTATGATTTTAACCGTGAGTTGCTGATGTTCTGCTGCAGATTACAAAACTCAGAAATGTTTCTGAGTTTTGGTAGTTCTGGACCATGATTGGGAATTTATTTTGTCTCAAAGTGAAATACATGAGACAAAAGTACTGTTTTCTATAGCAGGCTTTTAAAGTTGTGCTACTCTGCTGATACGATAATGTATCTGCTACTAGGGCTGCTTTTGGATTTAGAGATCATTCAAGCTGCCTTATTTTCTGCTGGCTATTCACCCATTCTTGCTGCCAGTTCTTTGCCTGTGCCTACTCAAGACGTTGTATATCTTTTGTTCACATGATCTTTATTATCATTCCTTTGTTTGTATTACCTACTCAAAGTAACATGTAGCACATGTTTTAGTTTGACTGCTGTTTTTGAAAAGAGCAAACTTAGCTCCACATTTTCTTCATCTAAAGCTGCTATTTTTCTTCCCATTGTTCACCAGCATACAAACTGTGCTTAACTTGAATACTTAAAAAAAGTTGACAAGCTATATCAATTTTGATGTAGAATTAAAAAATCTTGAAATCAACCACTTTTTATTTGATGCTGAAAAATTTGAGGTTTTGGTAGAATTTGTGGCTTACTCCTGGATAATTCCTGCAACACATCACTATTACACAGCAGGCTGAAAGTCTGTGGGTAAGTATCAGAGACTGACTTATAGCTGGTGTCTACTACAGGCTGCCTGATGAAGGGAAGCATATTGAGAAAGCCTTCCTGCTCCAGGCTTTATCTGGAGGCGTTGTGTTCACAGTCTCTTGTCCTGCTAGGGGACTTCAGCTACTCTAATAGCTGCTGGGGAAGTAATACAGCCAGCTGTAGAGAATCCAGGAGACTCCTGGAATGCATGGAAGGTAACTTTTTGTCCCAGATAATAGACAATTCTATCAGTGGATCTGTTAGTCACCAGCATCAGGATCAGAGGTAGCCTGGGCTGCAGTGACATGCACTTGTGGAGTTTGCAGTCCTGAGAGATGTAGGACAGTTAAAGAGTAAAGTTAGACTCAACTTCAGGAAAGCAAACTTCCAGCTCTTCAAGGCAGTAATAGACAGGATGCTCTGGATCAGAGTCGGCAGATCTTCAAGGAATTCTTCAACAGGGTGCAAGCGATAACTGTGGCCAAGAGCAAGAATTTGGCAAAGAAGACAAGAGCCAAAGGCATGTTCTGCTGAGATGCTGGTGACTCCTCATTTCGGTTTATGATGGCTCATGACTCTCCAGTCAGGGCCCTCAGCCCTAAAGACCTGCTAAGCTTTTGATTGAACAAAGGGCTGTAATCACTTTGATGAGGATTTTATTTAGGAGGCTCTCAGGAATTAAAGAAGGAAAAAGAGCTGGAAAAATGCAGCTGGGTGGTGGATTTGGCACAGCTTGGTTTTTGATAGCAGGCGAGAACCATGGGATGGGTAGCTTCTGTTGAGGGCTGCCAGAAGATTCCACCATGTCTGATGGAGCCAGTCTCTGATGAATCTGAAGATGGACATGCTACTGGGCCAATTAGAGAGGTTGGTAAGGCCACTGTGATGACATATTTAAGAAGAAAATCAAAACAGCACATGTGCAGTTTTTTCCCAGGGGTGGTGAGGCACTGCTGCCAGGGCTCATCCACGGCTGCCACCATCCTGGTGTGACCCACAGTGAGCCTTGCCTGCCTGGCCACCCCTAGGCAGCCACGCTGTGGGTAGAAGGGCAGGGGGGGCAGCGGCTGCTCCTTCCCAGCAGCCACATGAAGGGAGGCGTTAAACAGCACCAGCCACCACTGCCCGTGCCGTGGCAGGGACACCTGGCCAGCAACAGAAACATGATGAGCAACTCCCAGAGCAGAACTCAGATGAGATCAAAGTTTTGGTGCTGTGAGATCCTGCAAGAATCTTTGAATTAATGGAACTTTTTAACAAAAGTGGTACCTACAAGGAGCAGTTCTTCTTCTAGTCAGAAAAGAGGAAGAAGTGAGGACATGTGAGGGAAAACAACATGGCAGCACCAAGGCAAGTAGAAGAAGAAGGATACGAATAAAGAGAATTCACTGGGCCATACCCCTGTGGGGTGTCTTTTGAGTTTTTGGAGGACATAGCCTCCTTTTATCCTAAATTCCCATCTTGCCCTCTTACTTTCCCCTTTGGCTGAAGTAGTAAGAAGGTACAGATATCCCAATCCTCCTCATCAAGCATTGTATGACCATGAAAATGAGCTTTAAGTATATCCTGGGCTGAGGGCATGGTCCTGTGTTGATTCCATCTGTCTGAGCTGTCTATTCTGCCTTTAGCATCTACTGCCCTGCAGGGAGAAAGCACTGCCCAGAGACTGTGTGCAGGAAATAATAATTTATTTCCTTTTCCTCCAATGAAGATTTGTGAGAGTCCTTCTAGAGCTGCCAATAGGTTGGCCTCTTGCAGGGCTGGGGAGAGTCCTGGGGGCTGGGGACCCTTCTCTTAATGGGGTGCAAGGGTTCCCATGGCAATGGGTCCCAGCCCAGGACAGGGATGCAGGGGCTGAAGCTGCTGCCCTGGGCAGAGGGATCAGCTGCTGTCACCATCTCCTGCCATGGCTCCTTCTGGGGCCCGTCCCACGCCATGGGGACAGGTGGGGGATGGCTGGGACCCCTGGGGAAAGCAGTATCCAATGTGCCAGCTTCCTCCTCTGCACCATAGACTTAGGGGCCACAGGCAGGAGCCCCCACCCAGGAGCTGCTGGTCTGGGAACAGCTGGAGCTGGAGCTGGAGCTGGAGCTGGAGCTGGAGCTGGAGTTGGAGCTGGAGCTGGTGGAGCTGGAGTAGGAGCAGAAGCTGGAGCAGGAGCAGGAGCGGGCACTGGAGCAGGAGCTGGAGCTGAAGCTGGAGTTGGTGGAGCTGGAGTAACAGGAGCGGGAGCTGGAGCAGGAGCAGGAACTGGAGCTGGAGCTGGAGCTGGTGGAGCTGGAGCAGAAGCAGGAACTGGAGCAGGAGCTGGAGCTGGAGTTGGCACTGGCCACAGGGCCATTGTTCTCTGTCGCTACTCGCGATGTATTTCGCTAAAATAACGACACGGACTCCTCTAGCTAGGTGGCTAAAGAAGCGGTTTATTGAACGGCGGACCACATTCTTATAGTGTGTTCCACAAACTACAAACAGAACAGCAGTCTATTGGATAATTGAAGAAAACAAAACTTTCTCACAAACCGTGAGAACTGTTTATCATCGAAGCACAGGTGTTAATCTTGTTATTAATTCCTTTTTATTTTTCCCCAGCGTTATCACCCTGGGAAAGGCTCAGGCTGGAACTGAGAAACTGTCTCAAGCCTGGGAAAACCTCCTCTGCATGAGAGAGAAACTGTCTCAGCGTGGGAGCTTCCCTGCCTGAGAAAAGTTTCAAGCCCTCGCCATTGGCAGCCTGAGGCTTCAATGGCGTCCACAAGTCCCTCTTATAGTTTTTAAAAAAAAAGAAAAGAAAAGAAGTGCTTGTAGTCCTCCACGGGGGCCCTACGTGCAGGAGAACAAACACCACTCTGGAGATCTGTGGATGCCTGAAGCACTCAGGGAAATCCTCACACCTGGTGCTTTTTTAAGAAACTCAGTGCTAACATGATAGCAAAACCCATCACCATTTTCCAAACTTATAATTTCTTATATATATTTCAAAAGAGCTTATTTAACAATGTCCCAAAGCTAAAACATTTCCAAAGAAACAGATGAATGCTCATCCTCTGCTTGTAGAGGGATCGTCTGGCTGGTGATTGGCATATTGTTCAGCATTTGAAGGCTGTGCCTCGGCTGCATTCTGTCCCTGATGTCGCAGGTCAGGGCGGACACACCTTGCAGGCAGGCAGTGCATCCCAGTATCTGTTGAGATGCAAGCATACCCACTGCCCCAAACGATGAGGCAGGCATGTATCATCTGCAGCCTGTAAGAAAGTGAAATAACTCACAAAAACAAGATTATTAGAATCTTGTGGCACAGTAAGGTGATTGAAGGTATACAAAACTTTTCCCAATCGGCTGTGTGGTTCTTCACCAGCCACTTCCCTTTTCTGTTTATATAAAAACTTTTTGACCAAATTCAAAAGTACCTGAGAAATTTGTTGGAATGCCATTGTGACTGCTTTCAACTCAATTATCTGAGCAGAACCTGTCTCGTGGCCTTCCAGCATTTGCAAACCAGACTCATCCTCCCAGGTAACTGGCCAATGATACCTGTAGGATGTAAATCCAGAGTGCTATCTACTTAATTTTTGGTGGGGGCCACTCATCCTGGACATTCCTCTCCATTCGGAGAGCACCTCCCCCCGGCACCCCCACCCCCTCCAAGAGGTCCCAATCCCCCTTTTCCAATGCTCCCATCCTGACCGTCTCCCATAACCCGTGGGGATTTCTGCCACGCCTGCTGGTCAATATGAGACCACGCCTCCGGCGGGAGGGGTGCAGGTCATCGGCATCCACGGTGCCGGACCGGAGCGATGGCGGCGATCCGTGCCGGCCGGGAGACTTCACGGGAGCCGCTGGCACTGCTGAAGACGCAGGAACGGTGGCACCGGCCGTCGTCAGAGCAGCAGGACGCGGCCGTACAGATGAGGGGGGGGTAACATCGTCCCGAAAAGATCGGCAGGGGAACCCAGAACTTCCGGGATCGCGGAACTGAATGTCGAACGCCGCTCAGGGGGCGGCACTGCCGCCCGCACGGCCGGCGGTGTCTGCTGCCCTGTCCCCGGGGGCGGGCCCGCAGACGGTACGGGGCCCGCCCCCACGGCCGGGCCGCCCGCGATCCGCCGCGATTCTGTGGAAGTAGCAGCCGCGTAAGGGAGCAATGCCGAGCGCAAAGCCGCTGATTGACCTGTTGCGGCCGCCACGAGTAACTGCTCGACAACATCCAGCGGGATAACTGGCGTTTGGGCCGCTTCTGCCGGCCATGGAGGGCGGTGGGTGTGGTGACGTCAGCGAGTGACTGTCTCTGTGCCCGTTGCACTCCCGCCCCCCTGGGGATGAATGTCTCGGTGTGCTGCGGAGCGACTGTGGGGGGTCTTCCCGCGCTGCTGGTGCTTTGTTCGTCTAAAAAGTCTTTTGATCGAGGGCCCGGAACATAGTCATTAAACAACAAATGCTTCGCCCTCGGGGGTTTTTGGGGGGGCAACTCCGGCTGCAGGGGTTTTTCCGGGTACCAGTCAAACTCGTCCCCGCTTTGTCCTGTTTCGCTCCATTCAGAGCCTGATTCCCCCTCTATCAATTTTACATTGATGGTCCCCCAGGTTTTTATTATAGGAACAGCTGAGGGTTCCCCGTTACATATAGCATCATACAATCGGTCTCCTAACTCTCGCCAAGCTTTCTCAGAAAAAGCCACTCCTTCATTCTCAGGGAATCCTCTTTCTTTTGCCCACTCTAATAAGGTTACCAAGTCCTGGTCTGGGATTGGGGCATCCAAGCCTTCAAGAACATCCCTCCATAAGGAGAGTACGGTTCGTTCTTGCTTAGATTGCTGATTCCCCATCATCCCGGAATTTCCCACCTAGCCGCTATGCTGGGAGGGAGGGGGAAAGCGCAGTACCTCTCTCGCGGGGAAGGAGAACAGTCCGCGGCTCTCCCCGTCCGGGCTTGATCGGCACTTGGCTCCACGGGCTGCGGGATTTCGCTCGCCGATCCGAGGCTCCAAAGCCGGTCCCGATCGCGCTGCTCCGATGAAAGGCGATCTCGGTGGAACCTCCAAATGTCGCTACTCGCGATGTATTTCGCTAAAATAACGACACGGACTCCTCTAGCTAGGTGGCTAAAGAAGCGGTTTATTAAACGGCGGACCACATTCTTATAGTGTGTTTCACAAACTACAAACAGAACAGCAGTCTATTGGATAATTGAAGAAAACAAAACTTTCTCACAAACCGTGAGAACTGTTTATCATCGAAGCACAGGTGTTAATCTTGTTATTAATTCCTTTTTATTTTTCCCCAGCATTATCACCCTGGGAAAGGCTCAGGCTGGAACTGAGAAACTGTCTCAAGCCTGGGAAAACCTCCTCTGCATGAGAGAGAAACTGTCTCAGCGTGGGAGCTTCCCTGCCTGAGAAAAGTTTCAAGCCCTCGCCATTGGCAGCCTGAGGCTTCAATGGCGTCCACAGTTCTCGTCCCTGATGGCACCAGAGCGCAGCAGCCTCTGAGCCTCCTCACTGCACTGGCCCACAGTGATGCTGATGGTGCCACACATCAGCGGAGCCGTGCGGTGCTCGAGGGCAGGCTGCAGCCCCTGGACCAACACCTCGGCATTCAGCCCCCTGGATGCACAGGTCGTGCAGGATGGAGCTCTCTGCGGCCTCAGCCACCACCAGTGCCGGAATATCCCGTGCAGCTGCTGGCCCAGCCCGGGCCTCACGGGCTCCAACAGCTGTGGCTGTCTATGGAAAAGTCCAGCCCACACCTCGGGCAGGAGACCACCCAGGAACTCCAGCCCTGAGGGGCCCTGCTCAGCTGGGGACAGTGTCCCAGGATGCCACAGGGCCGTGGGGGTTGTTCTCTTCCAGGTGTCCAGGAGCTCTCCCTGCCTGGCTGACACCACTGGCAGCTGCTCGAGACATGTTAAGTAGAAAAAAGTTTAGTTAATAAAGTTTAAGATCTAGAAAGAATTAAGCAGATATAAAGGTGACAAACTAGCCTTAAGAATAGAACAGGATTGGCTGAGATGAAATTAGATGAAGTTTCTTAGTACTGGAATATAAACATAAATATCCTTGTTGGCAGTGTTTTATTGGTTAATAAGTTCTTAAAAAGTCTTGTAGCCATAAGACTTGTGACTTCTGGTCACGCTTTCAATACCTGTTACAAGAACTCACGTTTTTTGTAGAAGATAAGAAAATAAATGGCAGTTTCTAAGCAACTAGAAGTACCATTTTTCTGCCTCATTCACAATAAGAAAGAATCCCCATGGAACGTGATAAAGTGGAGAAAAAAGTCCACACTCATGAACCAACAGAAACACAACAAAAAACCTAAAAACCCCAAAAGCAGCAGGAAACCTGCAACCCTGCCTGCTTGCCCTGCCTGCACAAACTCCTTTCAGAACAGGCACTCCAGCTCCAGCTCATGTTCTACCAAGTGTGTTTCCAGGTGCAGGTTCAGACGTGCAGCCCCAGGCCCTCTACAAACACAAGCTGCCCTCTGCCTCTTCACCTGCCTACACTCCTGCCTGCGGTCACAGCAGCAAAACCAGGCTGTTCCCAGCCAGACATCAGGCTCTGCTCCCCCAGGATGCTTTACCAGCACCTTCCAGGACTCTGCTCTGGGCACACAGCACTTTTCATGCTCACTCTGAACAGGCTCTGGCACACAGAGCACAACCTGGCTGGCTCTGCCACCAGCACACCCCGAGCACAGGCGGAGGAAGAAGAGGCAGGGGCTGCTTTGCAGCCATGCCCAGAGAGACTGGAAGGGTGCCCTCCCTCTGGTCCCACTTGCTTGGCTTTCTGACTGGCTCTGAGGCAGGGGCTGCCATTCCTCACTTGTGGGGACCAGAACCGCACCCAGGATCCCGGCACTGCCTGGCAGCGCTCCGGACACTGGCACGGTCACGCGTCCGAGTCTCGGGCACTGTGCAGCTGCTTCATTTGCTCTTTGGAACACCCAAAGCTCTCTGTGAAGCCCTGATGCTCTCTAGTTCTGCCCTCTTCCTGACCCTGTGCAGGGATGGAGCATTGCTGTGCCTTCAGGAAGCTGTTCTTGAAACCTTGCAGCATTCCAAGCTCCTTTGCCCTCTGTGGATGTTTGCCATGGAATCCCTCCCAGCTGCATTCAGAGCATAGTCAGGTTGGCTCTTCTAAAACCCAGGGGCTTCAGAGTGCTCAGGAAGACCTTGAACTCCACAGTGTTGTGGAACTGCAGCTTCAGCACACAGTGTGTTCCACGGCTCAGGATTTGCTCTTCAGCTCCACAGAGATGCAGGCAAAGTGAAGGAGCCAAACAGTTTATTAATGGAAAGAAAAAATCTGGGAGGGAAAAGGGAATGGGTATGGTCTGAGGGCTAGAGAGATGCAGCTGTCTAACAGGAGGAACAGTGAAAGGAAAACATGGGGATGGACATGGTCTGAGGGCTGGTGAGATGGAGGTGTCAAAAGGGAGAGAGAGGGAAAAAAAGGGGATGGGCAGTGTCTGAAAGCTGGAGGGAGAGAACTATCTTCAAGAAGGGAGAGGGCTGAAGCTATGTGAACTTCCCATGGGCTCAGCTGTGCCCAGCATCAGCTGTGCCTAAAGCTCCAGCGACATTTGGATGTGGTGTCCTCTTCAGTGTCTCCTGGTAGTGTTCTTGAGACATTGGTTTCCTGGATCCAAATAATGACCCTACTTCTTCAGCTCTGTTGGCAAACTGGGGTTGAATTCCAGTGTTACACCAAGACAGGCTGGTGTTGTCTCTTGGGGCATCAAGGCCTGGAACAAAGAGGAAGAGGGCCATGGTAAGAGACTGGACCTGCAGCAAACTGAGGAGGCCATTCTGCCAGGGAAGCCCCACCCAAATCCTGCTACGTCCAGCAGAGAGGAGCTGCCAGTGGGATCACCTGAGAGGTGCAGGCCATGAATCCTGTCTGTGTCCCAAGAAATCTCTCTGAGTTCTGCCCACACCCTTCATCCACACAGGGAGCAGAGTCCTCCGCAGCCGGGGCAGGGCCTGCAGCTCCTCCTGCCAGCCCGCTGCCCTCACTCACCCTCACAGATGAGCTGGAGTTCTTCCTTCTGTCCCATCAGGTACTGCCCGGCCATCCCTGAGAACACAGAGCCTGTCACGGCTCTGCCCAGCGGCACAGCTCCCTGCCAGCGGCGCTGCCAGCCCTGTGGCCACTCGCCCTCGTGGCCGGCAGGGCTCAGCCCGGGCCCTTGCCGCATGCTGCCGCCCAAGGGCTCGGCTGCGGGAGGGCGGCAGCAGCCCCGAGGGCAGCCGGGGCTCAGCGGCGCCGGTCCGGATGGCAGAAGCTGCCGGGGCAGCAGGCGGGGTTGGGGCCGAGCTGCGGCGGGGCGGGGAGGGAGCCCGGGCTCACCCATGAACCTGACGGCCGCCTCTCGCAGGGGCTCCTGTGGGCTCTCCAGGTACGGCAGGGCCTGGCGCAGGTGCTCGGCCGCTCGGCTCCTGTCCTCTGCCAGCTGCGGAGAGCGGCGGGAGGGAAGGCTCGGGGCGGGCTCTGCCCCTTTGGCAGGCGCTGCCCGCGCCCGGCCCCGGCCTCCCCTGCCCGCACAGCGCTGAGGCGCGGCCAGCAGCCGCTGGGCCGGGCTCTGCAGGGGCACAGGGCCGGCTGTGCCCGGGGAGCCGCGGTGCCGCCCCGCCCTGCAGCCCCGCTGGGCCGGGGCTCCGTGGGCAGCCGGCTCGGGGCCGCAGGAGCCTGGAGAAGAGCCCGTGCGGCCGCTGCGTGCAGCACTGGGCAGGGCCACAGCTGCCAAGCGCACACAGTGAGCGCCGCGCTCAGGGGGCTGCTGCAGCCTGAGCCTGGCGCTTCCAGGCCGTCCTTACCAGGCACTCGGCGAAGTTCCAAAGTTCCGCTGTATTCAACACCTGCTGGAGATTTGTCTTCTTCAAGAACCCGACCGCACAATGCAGCGTTTGCCGAGAGGCCTGGAGAGCAGCAGAGATGTGGAGATGGCACCGCAGCCCAGGGCACAGGATTCGTGTCCCTGTGCCAAGGCCTGGAGGAGGCTGCAGCCCTGGGGGTGCCAGAACAGAGCAGCCGAACCCCCTCCCAGAGATCCACCAGCACCACACAAAACCTCACCTTCGCCACCTGCTCGCTCTCATCATGGCAGTGCAAGAACAGTGGGAGTAGGCTCTGGCTCAAAATCTTCATTAACGGCTTTTTCCCCTCATCTACTACCAACTGCATCGTCTTGACAAAGAGGTCAAGGGAGAGCTCCTGCACATGACTGTTGTCCTGGAGGGTAGGAAGGGTTTAAGGTCTTAAGACCAATTACTCCAGGCTCACTTGGGCAAAGGTTCAAAAATCAATAGGGCAGATGTTTCTGGCAGCCAGTGCCCATGGCTGGGGACACAGGGCCTTACGTTGTCAAGGAGCATCAAGAGTGCTTCAGCCAGCTTCAAGGAGGTGGTGCTGGATATCAGGACGTCTTTGTCCTGGAGCACATTCGTGAACACACAGAGGGTCATGCCAACCACCTCGCCATCTGCATCACCCAGCAGATCCAGGAGGCTTTGAGACAGGCTGCATATTCTTCTGGCCTGTGTGGAAGACAAGGCTGTGTTGGGAAACCATGAATGGCTGCAGCGCCAACACTGCCCTGGCACTGCAACCCCACCCTGCTGCTGCAGGGCCCAGTGGCCAAAGGCCTGTCCCGAAGAGCTCAGGGAGGTGAGGCAGGAGAGCTGGGAGCATCTGCCTCAGCTCCTGAAGCCCAGCCAGCCCGAGGGGCTGCTTTCCCCAGCGCAGCTTCAGCCACTACCCCCTTCTCACCATCGAGGGATCCTTGCTGAGCAGCACAAGGCCTCTGAGCGCCAGATGACACCTCTCCCTGCACTCACTCTGCAGGTACCTTGACATGATCTTAAGGATGTTGTCACCATATTGAATCACGTTAAAGCACTCAAAGACCTGAAAGGCACAGGGGAGCCAGCTGGCAGGAGCCCAGAACTGCACAGGGCTGGGCCCAGACAGCAGCACAGGGCACGGGCACCATCCCAGGCAGCTGTGGCTACGAGAGGACAGAGAGCTGGGAGGCAGCTCAGCGAGGCAGTGCAGGTCATCAGGCTCACCTCCACAAGGAATGCCAGGAAGGGCAGGTCCCAGCGTGGCTCCTCCGTGTTTAGAAGCTGGAGCAGGTAGCATGCAATGCGGGAACAGAGGGGGTTCACGATATGTCGCATCTCCCTAGTAGGGGGAAAAAGGCACCAAGGCCCTGAGCTGAGGGGAAGCAACACTCTCCCAGAAGTGACTCACAGAGATCCAGTCTTTCCCCACCATTCCTCAAGGCAATGTTGGCACTTTAGGAGGCTGCCCGTTCTCCCAGCCTTTTCCAGTCTGCTTGGCCGTCCCTTGGTGACAAGGCCCTCTGGCCCACAATCACGGGCCCTGTGTGGGGCACCCAAGGCACGGAGCACAAATGTCGGAGGCAAAGGGCAAATGGGAGTCTCACCTGGCCAGCAGACCCACGGCATAGTGGTGGGTGTCAGCACACAGCAGCGTGTCCCAGCCATGCTTGCGCACCATTGCCATCACCACATTGTCACACCGCAGTCGGAAGAGCAGGGACTTCATGGTCTGCACTGCAAACCTGTGTGCAGAGCAAACCCAGGTCATTCTGTGAGCTCTGGCTCCTGCCCTGGGGGCATAGGAGAGACAGGAGGACTGGGATGGCTGACCTGCTGTGGTTTGTTTGAAGGTTGTGTTCCGCCTGGCATTGTGTCCAAAAGCTGTCTACCTCCTCAGTTCCATGCATGGTGCTGTTGAAAATTTGAACTAACAGAGCCACAAGGAGGTGGGGGGCATAAATGTCCATTGCCTCATGGCACTTGGGCACCTGGATAATCGCCCGGAGTGCCAGAGTTGCCTGCAAAAGGAGCAGCACGAGACAGCGCTCAGTGCCGAGGTGCCCATGGGGCAGGACCTGAGGGGAGAAGCAGGGGGAGCAGCGGGCCTGGTGCCCCCTGAGCCTGTCCCTAGCCCAGGTTTCAGCCTGTGCCTAAGGCACAGAGAGGATGGAGAGCTGCTGGAGAGGTGACCTAGGGGTGAGCAAAGGCCAGTTCCAGAAACTCACAGCCAGGGCAAAAACATCTTTGTTGTCTCCATCCGAGGTGCACATTCTGTGCAGAGGCCAGTCCTCCATCACACAGAGCAGAGTTGGCAGCACCTTCTCCACTGTTGACTTAGATGGGCCTATGGTTCTCCACATCATTACAGCAGCTCTGTGGGATCAGAGCTCTGTGTCAGGGGGGCCTGATTCACAGAACCATGCCCTGAAAGCTGCGACAGAGCCTCGGTGCCCTGATGGGCAGGGAGGGAGCTTGGCAGTGGCAGTAGGCTCAGGAAACAGAGGGGCCTGAAGGTCCTGGACCTCTCTGCCTGTCTGGCAGACCCCATTGGCTGTACAGGGCGACAGGCCCTAAAGGCTGCTGGGCCCGGAGCTCTCAAGGCCCATGGGCCCCGTACCTGTCACACGTTGGGGCACAGCGCAGGAGGGTCAGCACCATGTCAGCAGGGTGTTCTTCAGCCAACCTCACAATGTCAATTTGCAGCCTAACATCCACAATGGCATGGGAAATCAGACTCCTGTGAATGCTTTTCACCATGGCTGGTACCTGGGGGAGGCATGGTGAAGACTTGGAGCGCTGTCCAAGGGAGCAACTCCCCAGCTTCCTCCAAGAAGTGCTTCTCTCCCTGCCACACTGTGCTGGCCTCAAAGACTGAGGGGGCCCAGTGAACATGGCGTGAGTGGACACGCAGTCCTGGGAGGCCTCGAGCACTGGCCCCAGGTTGCTTAAGTGCTGCTGAGAAGAAGCACAAGGGTCTTTGAAGTAATCCACTATGAGTTCCTGTCTCAGAGTGGGAGTGGTGTCAGTATTTGTGATGCCCTGATTCTCTCCAATGTCAGCAATTGTCATGGCCGTGTCCTCAGTCCCTGCCATGTCAGCCTTTCCCCTGTCATCATTCCTTGCAGTGTCAGAGTCTTCTGAGCATTCAGACAAATCTGCGCTGACATCAGGCTCTGCCTGGATCTCGGTCAGCCTGGAGTCAGGCTCAGCTGTGCCTTCTGTTGCTGTGCTGGTGTTTCTACGTCGAATCAGCACAAACTTCCGCAACATCTGCAGGAGAACAAAGGACAAGGAAGAGAGGCAAGTCCCATGGAGTGCTCAGTGCACTTTTCTGGGCTGAGTGGTGACAGCAGGCCCAGCCCAGGTGGGGATGGCTGCAGGTACCTTCAGTGCTCTGCGGAAGCAGCCACGGGCGGTGTCCTGCTCTTGTGTCCGGTCCATGGCTGCACCTGGCAAAGAGCGAGCGCAGCCAGAGCTGAGGGGAGAACACAGCCCAGCCCTGCGCTCCCCAAGCAGGGACAGCCCTGGGATGCCCCACGGATAGAGCACGGCCACTGAGGGGTGTCTGCCCGGCCCCTCTTCCCTCCTGTCCCTGGCCATGTCCTCAGGGGATGGCATGGCATGGCATGGTATGGACCCATGTTTGCAGCAGCAGTCAGCCCTGTGGCCTAGCTCTGCCACTCACCATCCTGCATTGGCTCTTCAGGCTCTTCAGGCTGTTGTGGTGGGGAAACTCCAGCGCCTTTCTTTTTTTTCCTCCTGAACACTTTGAAGAGGTTGAGAAATCTGCCTTCCATGGCAGAGTCTGGCCTAGAGGGCACCTTTTAGAGAGATGCCTCGGGAAAGATGTGAGGCAACAAGTCGTGCAGTTTTGCCTTGAAGACACCCATGACAGAGAAGCCTCAGGAAGGCTGCAGGACTGCAAGTCCTGCACTCTGGTCTTGAGAGCTCCTGCTACAGGGACAGGAGACTCCTTGTAAACAATTCAGGTCAGCAAGTCCCACAGTCTGGCCGCGACTGCTCCTGCAAAAGAGAAGCCTTGGGAAGGCCACGGGCCACCAGGTCCCGCAGTCTTTCCACGAGGTCACCTGCAGGAGTAACACTCAGAAAAGCTCCGGGTCAGACAGGGACGAGTGTGCTGTGTGGGGGCTCCTCACGGCACCGCTCTGTCCCGTCCTGTCCCGTCGCGTGCTCCGAGCACTGTGGCGTGGCCGTGTCACCGCCAGCTCCTGTATCACCACACATCACAAAGGGTCCTTTGACACCCTGTCCTGTTCCACGCCATGGTGACCATGCTGAATCGTGTCACAAAGGGCCCTTGCACGCACTGCCACCGGCCCTGTGGCTGCCCCCAGCCCAGCCAAACTGGCCCAGGTTGGAAGGAATCCCTCACCCCAAGTGTCTCAGACAGCCCAACAGGAATGTTAGTAATGGCTCAAACCATCAGCAAACGCTGCCCTGCTCTGCGGGCTCAGGGCAGCAGAAGGAGCCCCCAGGGCTCCGACGCAGCCGCAGCGGGAAGGGCACAGGGCCTTGCACAGGAGCTGGCTCGGCCTCCCTGGGACACGTCCCGGCTGGTGGCCGTCCTAAACCCGTGGCTGTGACACAGACAAGGAATGTGTGGGCCAGGGCACAAATGCTGCTCTCCTGGTTTGAAGGACAGGTGTCTGCCAATCAAAGCAGAAGCTTCTCTTTGAAATGGAGAATGTAAACCCCCTACCTCCAAATTATTATAATTTTGAAATTAAGGGCCTCTTAGGCAAAGGTATGGGAATTAGGAATAACAATTCTTTACTAGGAAAATTAAAATAGAAATACAGTATTACAAAGAACAATCCCAGAAACACTGACAGAGTCAAAATACACCCTGACACCCTGTCAGTCAGGGTGTTGGTAGCAGTCCCATTAAATGGTTGCTACAGTCCTTCTGCAGTGGCAGATGTGGTTCAGTTGAAGCTGTGCACCTGTGGGGGGATGTGGAAAGATCCAGTTTTCCTCTGGAATCCAGTGGAAAGAAGGTAGCTTTCTGTCCAAAATCTCAGTTTTTTATCTAGGTAGGAAAGGCTTGGCTCCTTCCCCTGGATGGAGCATCTCCCAGTGGGATGATGTAATTTTATCAGTCATACAGTGGGACTTAATGGGCCAGAAGCAGATGATATCTTCCTGGAGGGAGGATGGGTTGTGGAAAAGATAAAGATGATTGTCCCACCTAGTCTTAAAGATGGCCCATTAGCAGATGGTATGTGCCACGGAGATAAGGGTCACTACCCCACCTGGCTTCAACAGATTGTGACAGAATACACATTTCTGACCACATCTTATATTGCAACCCAAGACAGCTGCTCTGACCCCTGGGACCCAGTGAGCACTGAAATCAGCAGGTGTGGCAGAGTCCCTGCCCAAGCAGACCTGCCACTCCCCAAGCCCTGACAGTGCTGGTGCCTGGGCTCCTGCCCCAGAGACCTGTGCTCTGGGGGGGCTTCTGTGCCAGAGGGAGCCAAAGCATTGGGGGCTGTGCTCCTTCCTACAGGGGCTGTTGGCAGGAGCATCTGGAGCAACTCCTGGCAACTCTTGGCATCTGTCAGTTGATGTTGCTCCTTTCTGGAATGATTTTTTTTTCATGGAGGGGATTGGCAGTAGCCCAAAAAGACCATCAGCAACTGAGTTTCCCAGGACAACTAGATTGTACACAGATACTGTCATGCTTGCTTGTGCTTTTCTGACACTCTTGAGTTCTGGAAATAAAAACTCTGCCCAGCCTGACATTCTCTGCTCCAGGTGGTGAGTGTCTGGCTGTGGCAGCTCATGTCCAAACCCAGCTGGATGCCTGCTGAGCATGGCACTGGATGGCCACAAACAGGGAATTTCCCCAGTGAACATCAAGGCAGGGGTGGGGAAGCGCAGAGGATAGGGATAACTCTGGGAGGAGAAACTGTTCTGTGTCCCTGATTATGATGCCAGCACCCTTAAGGAGCAGCCAGGACAAGTGCTGGAAGCAGACAGGTGCAGTTTTGGGCACCACAATATAAAAATATATTAAGCCAGTAGAGAGAATGCAAAGGAGGGCTGCAAGGATGGGGTGGGGTAGGGAGGGGAAGCCCTGAGTGCAGCTGAGGTCACTTACTCTTTTCAGCCTGGAGAAGAGGAGACTAAAGGGAGTCATTGTGGTCTTCAACATCCTCCTGAGGGGAATCAGAGGGGCCGGTGCAGATCTCTTCACAGTTTTGGTCAATGACAGGACTTGAGAAAAGGGCAAGGAGCTGGGTTGGGGCAGGTTTTGTTTCAATATCAGGAAAAGGTTTTTCACCCAGAGCATGGTAAAGCTCCCCATGGTAAGGTTCCCCAGGGAAATGGGCACAGCACCAAGCCCATCTGAATTTGAGAAGTGTTGAACAACATTGAGCAGTTCCATGAGGTTTTAGACACTACATAAACAGTCAAGGGTTGTGAACTCCAGGTTTACATCAAAATATACCCCGAGTTTTACTTTAGAAGGTGTTTTAAGAAACTCGTTTTATGTCCTATGACACCTCAATTCCTTGTAGATTCTATGGAGCGTGTAATCCTTTTGTTTACATTGCTTATTAGTACTATAAAAAAGAATATTGGTGCTGGGCAACTCAGAGACACCCAGCGTGTGTTAAGGGTAGAATACAGGGAATAAAGATAAGGAATACAGAAGAACTCCTAATACATACTGATAAGTTTGGACATTTTGATAGCATTAAGAATGAATGACACAAGAAGTAAAGATGGTAATTGAAAAGAGTCCACTAGAATGTATTTTTGCAAGATTTAGAAAGGTGGTATCCTAGGAAATAATTTCTTTGAAGAAAGATAATCTGATTCAATACTGTAAACAAAGATTGCCTTTATATAACTTAGAAAGTGGTGAAAAATGACCCCCTAATGGCACTTAAAATTTTCAAACACTGCTACAGTTGATCATATTTTTAAGAAAAGATGAAAAATGGGATCAAGTGATACATGCAGACTGAAGAATAAACCTCAGTGGCAGAAAACACGTGGCTTTGATTTGGCCTCACAGGATGCTTTGGTCCTAACTTTGGAAATAGATTACAGGTGGAAAATAAAGAGATGTTGTTCAGCATGTGGTATAGGGCAGAGATGCTTGAAAATGGCAAAAAAGCACAAGGAAGACACTGTTCTAGATGTCTAAGACCTACAGCTGAGTTACCCCAGGTCAGCTCTACACTCTTGCTCAATTAAATCTGAATGGTAGTGAGAATGAGATGAATAATCCTGGTGGGGGGGGCAAGTTCAAGGAACCCAGTGAAATATGTACAAGGAATAAAAGCAAGAAAGCTTTGCCTTTAGTCACCCCCTTAAGGCAAGTAGTTGGTCCCACAGGAGAAGCTGTATGGGTGAAGATCCCTTTTACTTATAGTGACCTGAGCAGCTGGTGGGGAAAAGTTAAAAACTAGAGAGAAATCCCTAGCAAAGTAGCAAAAATATCTTAATTCTAAGACAGTCAAGAATCAAGACCCAGACTGAGATGATACTGATTTCATGTTGGCAGAGCTAACAAAACCAGAAAAAGAGTTGGTGATAAAGATGGCCAGAACACCTGTGCAGGGACAAATTGCTCGTGGAGCCTTACAAGGTGCAGTGGACAAGTTGTTTCCTGTTGTGAACCCTTTGTGGGACCCAAACGATGCAGGCAGCTGTGCAGTGTTAGCTAGATTCCAGGAACTAGTCCAATTTGAATTTAAAAGGCATTCCAAAAGCAAAAAATTGGTCAGTAATATAGAATGTTAAACAGGGACAGCATGAGTCACCCACTGGCTTTGTAGACAGGCTGTGAGCAGCAATGCGTGAATACACTGGCCTAGATCCCTCATCAGATAAGGGAAAGCAGCAGGTAGTTTCCCTGATATTATTCTAGCAATCTAGCCCAGGTATCAGGCAGAAACTTCAGAAGCTGAAAGAGCCTTTAGATAGAGACTTAAAGGCATTAATGAAAAAAGCATAGCAGGTGTACAATAATAAAGATAAATATAAAAATAAAGATAATAAAGATAAATGCGGCCCTGGCTGGGCAGGGGCGGGCGGGCTCTGACTCAGGGCTCGGGGGCTGCTGGGCCCTGTTTTCAACCAGGGGCCGCCATAGCCAGGGGAAGGAGAGGCTGTTGCTAAGATCCTACCCCTGGGCATGGCCACAGAGCCTGTGGCTCAGCAGAACCCTGCCCTGGCAAGCCTGGAGTGGCTCCAGGGAACCAGGGAACTGGGCCCGCACCACCGCCCACACGGCCTGGGGAGAGAACAGAATAGGGCTGGGGGAGAGAACAGAACAGGGCTGGGGGAGAGAACAGAACAGGGCCTGGGGCAGAGAAAAGAACAGGGCCTGGGGGGAGAGAACAGAACGGGGCCTGGGGTAGAGAAAAGAACAGGGCTGGGGGAGAGAACAGAACAGGGCCTGGAGGAGAGAACAGAACAGGGCCTGGGGCAGAGAAAAGAACAGGGCTGGGGGAGAGAACAGAACAGGGCTGGGGGAGAGAAAAGAACAGGGCCTGGGGCAGAGAAAAGAACAGGGCTGGGGGAGAGAACAGAACAGGGCCTGGGGCAGAGACAGCCGGGCCCGGTTCTGGCAAGGCCCCCCCCACGCCCTTTAGATAGGGTGGAGGGAAGACCCTTAGCCGCGGCTGGAACTGAATGCAGCAAACACCAGAAAACAGCCATAAAGCCTGAAAACTCATCATCGTTATTTGGCTGAGCCCTTACAATCTTTGCCAGCCCCAGCACGGCCTTAAAAATCCCTGTATCATAAAACAACTCCTGGCCTCGGCCTGGAAGAGATCACAGAACCATCCGCTGCCTAAGCAAGGTATTAACTCTTTCACTGCCCAAAAAGAGACTTGTTCTTTGTTCTCTCTCCTGAGTGAAAGAAAAGGACCAAGATTGTGATACACACAGAAACAGCATGAAAACACCAAGGTCAGACAGAAGGAAGAATCAAGTCCCAGATGAAGGAAGAAGGAGAGTAGTGGACTGAAATTTCTCCTTCTTTAAGCTATGAAGAAGAGACTCTCATTTCCCTATAATACATAAAAATATTATAAAGTAAATATAGCTTTCCTAACTGTAAATATGAGGAATGACATTGATGTTAGATTAAGCAGATGTTGAAATAGCTGTGATCGCTTAAGCTTGAATAGTAAGAAGATGAAGACCTCTGCTGCTCCCCAGGGAAGAAGAAAAAGAAAAAAACCTCTGTTTTTTTAAAAATAAAGAAAGCTTTTGTTTACATTATTATAATCCTTAAATTGTACCCCATAGTTGATATGGTCCTCAATAATAGTTCTAGGAAAACCATTAGTTAAAGAAAAGATTTTTACATAGTGATCAAAATTTCATTCTGCGAGGCGCCTAATCACTGTAACATCAAGGCCACGAGAAAACTGTTTCTTTTGGAGAAATCTCCATAGACTGAAGAGGGAAGTCTCCTCTCCCAATGAATTGGTAAAAGACTATTTTAGAGATGGTAAATTGAGTTGTTTTCTAAACATTTTCAGTGTGAAAGAAAGGAAGTGTTTAGGGGAAGAAAGAGTAGTTTAAAGTTTTATTCTGAGGCTTGGTTTTTTTTCTTATAGTTTTTAGTTATAAAGTTTCTCTTTGTGCCATATAAAGTTCAGCCTGTTTTGCCTTCCTCCTAATCTTATCTCACAAAAAAATTTCAAATTAGTGAACCAAAACAACTACAGCCTGGATGACCAAACCTGTTTGGGATCATGGACTAAAATTGAAATTTACTCATAAACCAGTGTCTTTTTCACTCATTATACTGTCACTGGCCTTCGATGTTAACACCTACGTAACACTAATAAGAAACACAGGTAATTATAGAGGACTCAGGGATTGCTGGCTTAGTAGAGAGGTGCAACAATGGAACCTTGACTTAACAGGCGTACCATCAAGGAACTGGTCAGATTTGAACCCCTATAGCTTACACAACACTAGTGTTCAATGTAGACAGGCAGGATCTTCTTTGAGAAAGCCCCTTTTCCAATTACTACCTATCAACAAGTCAGTCACATGCATGGGGAAGAACAACTCTGGAGCAAATCTCGGCAACTTTTCCAGTAACACAGATGGGTGGATCAATGTCTCTCAGCCAATGTGGAAAAACTGTCTTTGATAGACTGTCGCTACCCGCGATGTATTTCGCAGAAATAACGACACGGACTCCTCTAGCTAGGTGGCTAAAGAAGCGGTTTATTGAACTGCGGACCACATTCTTATAGTGTGTTCCGCAAACTACAAACAGAACAGCAGTTTATTGGATAATCGAAGAAAACAAAACTTTCTCACAAACCGTGAGAACTGTTTATCATCGAAGCACAGGTGTTAGTATTGTTATTAATTCCTTTTTATTTTTCCCCAGCGTTATCACCCTGGGAAAGGCTCAGGCTGGAACTGAGAAACTGTCTCAGCCTGGGAAAACCTCCTCTGCATGAGAGAGAAACTGTCTCAGCCTGGGAGCTTCCCTGCCTGAGAAATGTTTCAAGCCCTCGCCATTTTGAGCCTGAGGCTTCAATGGCGTCCACAGATAGACATAGCAGAAACGAGTTAATGAGAATTAACACCAGCTGCTGTAAAGAATAAAATCCCAAAGATACAAACTCTTGATTAAAGTGTTGGTTTAATATTGAATATCAAGTCTTAAATAAACTCTTAATTTAAGTGTTAGTTCACTATTAAATGTTAAATGTTAAAATTCTAAACCTTACCTTTTGTTATCATTGTTAAGTGTTAATATCCCTTGATAAGTTAAGACATGTTCTGCTGATCATCTCTGACCCTTTTGACAGCTCCCTCCCTTCAGCCCTCAGACCCTGCCCATCCCTATTTTTCCCCTCCAGCTATCCCTTTGCCTTCCATCAATAAACAGTTTGGCTTCTTCACTTTGCCTGCATCACTGTGGAGTTCAAGCGGTGCAAATCCAGAGCCCTGGGACTCACAGGCCCCTCCTGCCATTCTCTTCTGTGCTGTGTTTTGTGCAGAGACACGGAGGAACGAGGGCAGATCAGGCTGGAAAGGTCTCTGTGCTGAAGCTGCAGTTCCACAACACTGTGGAGTTCAAGGTCTTGCTGAGCACTCTGAAGCCCCTGGGTTTTAGAAGAGCCAACCTTAGTATGATCTGAACGCAGCTGGGAGGGATTCCATGGCAAACATCCACAGAGGGCAAAGGAGCTTGGAATGCTGCAAGGTTTCAAGAACAGCTTCCTGAAGGCACAGCAATGCTCCATCCCTGCACAGGGTCAGGAAGAGGGCAGAACCAGGGAGCATCAGGGCTTCACAGAGAGATTTGGGTGTTCCAAAGAGCAAATGAAGCAGCAGCACAGTGCCCGAGACTTGGACGCGTGACCGTGCCAGTGTCCAGAGCGCTGCCAGGCAGTGCCGGGATCCTGGGTGCGGTTCTGGTCCCCACAAGTGAGGACTGGCAGCCCCTGCCTCAGAGCCAGTCAGAAAAGCCAAGCAAGTGGGACCAGAGGGAGGGCACCCTTCCAGTCTCTCTGGGCATGGCTGCAAAGCAGCCCCTGCCTCTTCTTCCTCCGCCTGCGCTTGGGGTGTGCTGGTGGCAGAGCCAGGCAGGTTGTGCTCTGTGTGCCAGAGCCTGTTCAGAGTGAGCATGAAAAGTGCTGTGTGCCCAGGGCAGAGTCCTGGAAGGTGCTGGTAAAGCATCCTGGGGGAGCAGAGCCTGGTGTCTGGCTGGGAACAGCCTGGTTTTGCTGCTGTGACCGCAGGCAGGAGTGTAGGCAGGTGAAGAGGAAGTTGGCAGCTTGTGTTTGGAGAGGGCCTGGGGCTGCACGTCTGAACCTGCACCTGGAAACACACTTGGGAGAACATGAGCTGGAGCTGGGCCTGTTCTGAGAGGTCCAGAAGTAATTCAGCCTTGCCAGGGCTTCTTAAGAGTGCATTGGTGTTCCCAGGGAAAGCTGCACATTTGGGGAAGTGCCTTTGGAGAAAAGGGGCTTGTTTCTTAAGGAAAGTGCTTCCCAAGGAGCTCCCAGTGAGGTAGGTACAAGTGTTCCCCCTTTGGCTCTCTGTGGTCTTTTCAGTCCTTGAGGCCCACTGCCCTTGGCACAGGGGCAGGAGAAGGCAGAAGGCTATGAAGAGCAGCTTTGGCATCTGCCTGCATCTGCAGATACCAAGCCAAACACCTGCAGCAGGGTGTGTTACCCTGCTTTGGACAGAGGAGTGAGCTTGCCAGGCCACTCTCGATCCTTTCCTAGCAGTCCTGTCAAGTGCAGAAGTCTGAGCTGAGCGCCCATGTGCCAATGTAAGAGCCGTGCCCAGGAAGGGTTGGTGGGAAGGATGATCCAGGAACCATAGGCCTGGCAGCCTGAGCTTGCTACCAGGGAAGGCCTTGGAGCAGATCCTCCTGAGTGCTGTCCCACAGCACCTGCAGGGAACTGGGGGTACTGCTGGTGGCTGGGAAACCTCTGCAGAGAGATGGGGACAGCTGTGGGTCCTGATGGGCTCTTGGGAGCTTCTGTGTGACTGTTTAGGGGGGTTGGTGTTGGTGGGTGTCTTGGGGAAGGAGTTGTCTGGAAGGTGAGAGGTCTAGGCTGAAACTGGAGTCAGCTTGTTTGCCACAGCATTGGTCATGGAGGACAGAAGGAATAGCTGTGATTTTTTCTGTTAGTGGGTCCTGATTGTCCCGCAGGGAAGAAGAAGGGACAGCTGTACTTTATGAGCCACTTAGATATCTGTACCAGGAGGAGGATCAGCCATTTTGCAATCTACTCATTTGTTTGAGATAATTTTGGAACATGTGGCCCCATCGTGTGACAGGTATAGGGCCCACATGCCCAGAGGGCCCAGGGCTCACCAGCCCATCACCCTGTACAGCCTGCTCCAGGTCTGTCTGACCAACAGAGAGTTCCAGGGCTCTCTGGCTGCTCCCTTTCCCTGCCCTGGCATGTCAGCCCCCGAGCCTGCTGCCATGTCCCTCCCTGCCCCTCAGGAGCCTGTCCCCACAGGGCTGGGCTGTCTGGGTGCTGCCATCAAGGGGCAATGGGCAGAGGCAGAGCTGGCAGCCAACTCAGGTCCCTGCTGCTGCCCAGTCCATGGTGCTGTGTCTGAGACCGCCCTGAGACAGAGCTCTGACCCCACAGAGCTGCTGTGACCTGTGGAAGACGATCTTGTGCTCCCCCAGGACTGCAAAGCCGGCGTGGCTGAGACTCCTCAAAGTGATGGGGAGCTGGCCAGAGCACAGCACATGCACCTTCAATGGGGACACAACGAGAATCTTTGCCCTGGCTGTGAGTTTCTGGAACTGGCCTTTGCTCACTCCAAGGCCGCCTCTCCAGCAGCTCTCCATCCTCCTTTCCCCACTGCATCTCCCAGCCTCAGGTGCTGGGCTGAATCCTGGCCTAGGGGCAGCTTCAGGGGCACCAGGCCCGGTGCTCCCCCTGTGTCTCCCCAGCCCCTCCCTGCCACGCTCGGGCCCTGCCGCACGGACACCTCGGCACTGAGCGCTGCCTCGGGGTGTTTGTCCTTTGCAGGCAACTGTGGTGATGTGGAAGATCCTCAGGTGCCCTATGTCCCACATGTAGTGACACTGGATTTCACCCGCCTGTTTGTCCACCTGCTCTTCCAAGTGCTCTTCAGCACTCTGGATACACCCATGGAGGTCGATAAATTCTGGAAGAGATGCCAGCAGCAACACGGCCTTGCTGCAAGCCCCAACAGGTTCTCCACCCAGTCTTTCTGTCCCTACTATGTCCCCAGAGCAGGAAAAAGTGCTCCCAGCATGACCAGAGCTTTGATTTACACACAGGTTTGCAGTGCAGACCCTGAAGTCCCTGCTCTGCAGAATGCAGTGTGAGGGTGTGGTGATGGCAGTGGAGCGCAAGTATGGCTGGGACACGCTGCTGTGTGCTGACACCCACCACTATGCCGTGGGTCTGCTGGCCAGGTGAGACTCCCTGCTCTCCACTGTCCCTGGCATTTTTGCTCTGTTCCTCGAGTGCCCCACACAGTGCCCATGGTCATGGGCCAGAGGGCCTTGTCACTGAGGGACTGCCAAATAGACTGGAAAAGGCTGGGAGAGGAGGGTGTCCAAAAGGAGCTGCCTCCCAAATGGCCCAGGCCCCCTTGCAGGATGGTGGGGAAAGACCAGACCTCTGGGAATCAGTCCTGGAGAGGTTTGTCCCCCTGGCTCACAGTCTTGGTTACTTTTACTCCTGCCAGGGAGATGTCTTGTGTCTCCCCACGCTGGTGTTTCTGGATCTTTCGCCACCTTCTCCGGCTTCTCAGCACACAGGAGCCATGCTGGGATCTGCCTGCCCTGGCATTCATTGTGGAGGTGAGCCTGATGGCCAGCACTGCCTCGCTGAGCTGCCTCCCAGCTCTCTGCCCTCTTGTAGCCACAGCTGCCTGGGACGGTGCCCGTGCCCTGTGCTGCTGAATGGGCCCAGCCCTGTGCGGTTCTGGGCTCCTGCTGGCCGGGTCCCCTGTCACTGCCCTGTGCCTTTCAGCTCCCGGAGTACCAGGACTTGAGTGGAAACAGCGGTAAACGTGTCCTACAAATCTTGTCACGGCACCTGCAGAGCGAGTGCAAGGAGAAGCGTTACCTGGCACTCAGGGCCCTTCTCTTGCGATGAGAGCCTCAAGCTGCACTGGGGAAAGCTGGGCTTTGTGTTGGCTGGGCTTCGGGTGCTGGGGCAGCTGCTCCCAGCTCTCCTGCCTCCCGGTTCAGCTGCCCGAGTGCTTCGGGACAGGCCTTTGGCCTCCGAGGCCTGACGCAGCAGGGTGGGGTTTCTCAGACTTGTGTTTCTCACAGGCAAGAAGGATGTGCAGCCTGACTGAAAGTCTTGTGGAGCTCCTGCAGGAACCACATGAAGAGACAGTGAGGATGACAGTGATGGTACTCAGCTTTATAGTGTTCGAAAACAGCAGGCGTAGAATACAGCGGAGCTGTGGAACTTCGCCGAGTGCCTGGTAAGGACGGCCTGGAAGCGCCAGGCTCAGGCTGCAGCAGCCCCCTGAGCGCGGCGCTCACTGTGTGCGCTTGGCAGCTGTGGCCCTGCCCAGTGCTGCACGCAGCGGCCGCACGGGCTCTTCTCCAGGCTCCTGCGGCCCCGAGCCGGCTGCCCACGGAGCCCCGGCCCAGCGGGGCTGCAGGGCGGGGCGGCACCGCGGCTCCCCGGGCACAGCCGGCCCTGTGCCCCTGCAGAGCCCGGCCCAGCGGCTGCTGGCCGCGCCTCAGCGCTGTGCGGGCAGGGGAGGCCGGGGCCGGGCGCGGGCAGCGCCTGCCAAAGGGGCAGAGCCCGCCCCGAGCCTTCCCTCCCGCCGCTCTCCGCAGCTGGCAGAGGACAGGAGCCGAGCGGCCGAGCACCTGCGCCAGGCCCTGCCGTACCTGGAGAGCCCACAGGAGCCCCTGCGAGAGGCGGCCGTCAGGTTCATGGGTGAGCCCGGGCTCCCTCCCCGCCCCGCCGCAGCTCGGCCCCAGCCCCGCCTGCTGCCCCGGCAGCTTCTGCCATCCGGACCGGCGCCGCTGAGCCCCGGCTGCCCTCGGGGCTGCTGCCGCCCTCCCGCAGCCGAGCCCTTGGGCGGCAGCATGCGGCAAGGGCCCGGGCTGAGCCCTGCCGGCCACGAGGGCGAGTGGCCACAGGGCTGGCAGCGCCGCTGGCAGGGAGCTGTGCCGCTGGGCAGAGCCGTGACAGGCTCTGTGCTCCCCAGGATGGCCGGGCAGTACCTGATGGGACAGAAGGCAGAATTCCAGCTCATCTGTGAGGGTGAGTGAGGGCAGCGGGGCTGGCAGGAGGAGCTGCGGGCTCTGCCCCGGCTGCGGAGGGCTCTGCTCGCTGTGCGGGCGGGGGCGGCGTGGGCAGAGCACACAGAGATTTCAGGGGCCCATGGGGGATTCGTGGCCAGCAGCTTTGTGCTGATCCCGGTGGTCCCTGCTCCCTCCTGGACATGGCTGGAGCGGGATGGAATCGCCCTGGCACGGGAGTGTCCTTGGGTTCCTGCAGATCTGGGATCTGACCATGGCTCTGTTCCTTTCACTTCCAGCCATCGCAGACATGGCAGATGACATCAACCTTGCCGTCGGAAGCCTGGCCATTCAAATTTTGTGCTTCCTCAGGGCAGTAGAGAGAGTTCAATATTCTATCTTCCAGAGGCCGCAAGATCAGTTCCACAGGGTGTGGAGGACACGACCTCGTCTGTCAGGCCTCGGCTGGCTGCACTGCTGGAGATTTGCAGAGCTGATCTGGAAGGCTCTGCCTGCTGGGTCCTCTTAAGCCAGCAGCGACTTTCCAGTTATTCAAGATTGTTATTTTTTTCTTTTTGTTTTACTTCAGTATATAAATATAGGATGTGCTAGAATAGACAGATTCCCAGGAGCTTTCTTTTGCTGCCCAGGGTCTGCAGGGCACTGGGGAAGAGGGAGAGAAGGGTGCTTGTGCTCAGCAAGCTGCCCAGGTGTGCAGTGTTACAGGGAAATGGCCAGAAGCCCTTTGGCCTTTGCTGGTTGTGCTGAAGCCTTTGTGCTGGCGACAGAGTGGGTGGGCAGGGGCCGGAGCTGTGGGGATCCCTGTGGGATGGGACCTGGAGATGGCCACGACCCTGTCCCAGCCAGGAACTGCCATCAGTGTCCTCCTGCCCGGGTGTTCCTGGCTGGATTGCTGAGGGCTCCGTGGTGCCTCTTGCTCGGGCTCCTCTGGAGCTCCTGTGGGGCTGCAGCGCTGCTGCCGGGCAGGTTGGCCGGGCTGAGGGAGATCCTGAGGGTACGGGGTGCTGGGAGACTGTGAAGGGATGAGGGGCTGTGGAGGCCCTGATGGGACAAGGCAGTGGGAAGGAATGAGGGGGATGTGTGAGGGAGTGGGTGCCAGGAGGCACAAGGGGACAGGAGGCGCCTGAGGGGCTGGGGCGGTGGGAAGCCCTGAGGAATTGGGTGTCAGAGGCCATAAGCAGCCCTGGGCAGCCGCCTTGTTCCTGACATCCACCTGCTCTGATGCTTCCCCAAAGATGAAGCAGGGGCTGTTCTGAAGCCATGCCCAGGAGAGACTGGAAGGGTGCCCTCCCTCTGGTCCCACTTGCTTGTATTCCCAATGCCCAGAGTGCTGTAATTCCATGGTTTTGGTGGGAATTTGGGAGGGGAGCTTGAGGATTCTCAATTTCTGAAACCTGGAATGTTGCTATTCCTTGGGAATTGGGTGGAAGTTTGGGAAATTCCAACAACTGGAATGCCATTATTCCATGGTAGTATGGGACTAGAACTGGAGAATTGAAGATTCCCAACTCTCAGAATATCATTATTCCATGGGAATTTGGGAGGGGAACTGGAGGATTCTCAATTCCTAACACTTGGAATGTAGTTATTCCATGATTATTTGGTGGGAATTTGGAAGGGGTACTGTGGATTCTCAGTTCCTGACAACTGCAGTGCTCTTGTTCCATGGGAATTTGGGGGGAATTTGGGAAGGTGTATGGTGGATTCTAAATTCCTGACTCCTGGAATGTCATTATTTCATGGGAAATTGGGACGGGAACTGGAGGATACTGGACACCTGGAATGTTCTTATTACATGAGGATTTGGGTGCAGAGCTGAAGGATTCCAAGTATCTGATGCCCGGAATTTGTTATTCCTTGGGAATTTGAGAGGGGAACTGGAGAATTAAAAATTCTCAATGCCTGATATGCTGTGATTCCATGGCAATTTCAGAGGGCATATGGACTGTTCGAAGTTCCTGACATCTGGAATCCCATTATTCCATGGGAAATTGTGAAAGGAGCTGGAGGATTCTAAATTCCGCACACCTGAATGCCATTATTCCTTAGGAATTTGGGTGCAGACCTGGAGGATTCCAAATTCCTGACACCAGGAATGATGCAATTTCATAGTATCAGAGAAAATCTGGGAGGGAAGCAGGAGGATTCAAAATTCTCACTGCCTGGAGGGCCATTATTCCATGGGAATTTGTGAGGAGAACTGGAGGGTTCATAATTCCAAAAACCGGGAATGCCTTAATTCCAAGTGAATTTGTGTGGGGAATGGGAGTATTCTAAATTCCTGACACCTAGAATGTAGTTATTCCTTGGGATAATGGTGGGAACTGGGGAGGGTGTATGAACGTTTCTAAAGTCCCAACACCTGAAATGCCATTATTCCATGGGAAATTGGGAGGGGAACTAGAGTATTCTCAATTCCTGACACCCGGAATGCTGTTAGTCCATATGGATTTAGGTGCAGAGGTGGAGGATTCTATATTCCTGACACCCAGAATTCTGTTATCCCCGAAGAATTAGGGAGGGGAACTGAATAATTCTAAATTCCCAATGCCTAGGATACCATAATTCCATGGAGATTTGGGAGGGGAACTGGACGATTCTAAATTCCCCATGGCTGGGAGGCTTTTATTCCGTGGGAATTTGGGAGGGCATATGGACAATACAAAATTTTGGATGCCTGGAATGCCGTTACTACATGGGAATTTGTGAGGGGAAATGGAGGATTCTAAATTCCCAAGGCCCAGAATGCTATAATTCCTGGGTTTGGTGGGAGTTTGGGAGGGGGTCTGGACGATTCTCAATTCCTGACACCTGGAATGTTGCTATTCCTTGGGAATTGGGTGAAATTTTGGGACACTTTATGGGGGATTCTCAATTTATGACACCTGGAACGCTGTTATTCTTTGAAATTCCGGTGGGAATTTGGAGGGCATACGGGGCATTCAAAGTTCCCGACACCCAGAATGCCATTATTCCATGGAATATTGGGACGGTAACTGGAGGATTCTCAATTCCTGACACCTAGATTTCTGTTCTTCCAAGGGGATTTGGGTGTTGCGCTGGAGGATTCCAAATTCCTGATGCCCAAAATTCTGTTATTCCCTTGGAATTTGGGTGGGGAACTGGAGAATTCTAAATTCCTAATGCCCGGGATGCTGTAATTCCATGGGAATTTGGGAGGGGGACAAGAGGATTCTCAATTCCTGACACCTGGAATGCTGTTATTCTTTGGGGTTCTGGTGGGAATTTGGAAAGGGAACTGGGGCATTTTAAATTCCCGATACTCTGAATGCTGTTATTCCATCGGCGTATGGTGTGAATTTCAGACTGTGTGTGGGGGATTCTAAATTCCTGACACCCGGACTGCTGTTGTTCCATGGCAATTTGGATGCGGTGCTGGAGAAGTCAAAATTCCTGATGCCCAGAATTCTATTATTCCCTGGGAATTTGGGTGGAGCACTGGAGAATTCTAAATTCCTAATGCCCGACATGCCAGAATTCCATGGGAACTTGAGAGGGGAAGAGGAGGATTCCAAATACTCCATGCCTTGAAGACTCATTCCATGGGAAGTTTTGTGAGGATCTTGAGAATTCTAAATTCCTAACACCGGGAATGCTGTAATTCCATAATTTCAGTGGGAATATGAGAGGGAAGCAGGAGAATTCAAAATTTTCGCTGCCTGGATTGTCGTTCTTCCATGGGAATTTGTGAGGGGAACTGGAGGATTCTCAATTCCTGCCACCTGGAATGCTGTTATTGTTCGGGGTTCTGGTGGGACTTTGGGAAGGGAACTGGGGCATTCTACATTCCTGATATCTGGAATGCCATTATTGCATAGGAAATTGGGAGGGCAACTGGAGAATTCTCAATTTCTGACACCCAGAATGCTGTTATTCCATGGGATCTTGGCTGCGGCATTGGAGGATTCCGAATTCCCAATGCCCAGAATGCTATAATTCCATGGTCTTGGTGAGAATTTGGGAGGAAGGCTGGAGGATTCTCAATTCCTGACACCTGGAATGTTGCTATTCCTTGGGAATTGGGTGGAAGTTTGGGAAACCTTACGGGGGATTCTAAATTCCCAACACCTGCAATGCCATTATTCCATGGAAGTATGGGAGTGGAATTGGATGATTCTCAATTCTGGACAGCTGGAATCTAGATATTCCATGGGAATATCATTGGAATTTGACAAGGCTATCATTGGAATTTGACAAGGTTATGGAGGATTCTAAACTCCCGACACCCATAGTGCTGTTATTTCACGGGAAATTGGGAGGACATCTGGAGAATTCTAAATTCCTAATGCCCGGGATGCTGCAATTCCATGGGAATTGGGAGGGGAACGGGAGATGTCCAAACTACCAATGCCCGGACTGCTGTTATTCCATGGGAATTTGGGATGGCACATGCACGACTCGAAATACATGATGTAGGAATCCCACTTTTCCATGGGAATTTGGGAGTGGAACTGGAGGATTCTCAATTCCTTACACCTGGAATGATGTTATTCTTTGGGGTTCTGGTGGGAATTTGGGAAGGGAACAAGGGCATTTTAAATTCCTGATACCCAGAATGCCTCTATTCCATGGGAAATTGGGAGGTCAACTGGAGAATTCTAAATTCCTAATGCCTAGGACACTGCAATTCTATGAGAATTGGGAGGGGAAATGGAAGTATCCAAGGTACGAATTCCCAGACAGCCGTTATTCCTTGGGAATTTGGAAGGGCACATAGACAATTTGAAATTCATGACACCTGGAATCACACATTTCCATGGGAATTTGGGAGGGGAATTTGAGGATTCAAAATTCCCAAGGCCCAGAATGCTGTAATTCCATGGTTTTGGTGGGAATTTGGTGGGGCAGGTGGAGGGATCTCAATTCCTTCCATCTTGAATGCCATTATCCCTTGCGAATTTTGTAAGATTTTGGTACAGCTTATGGGGGATTCTAAATTCCTGACAACCGGAATTCCATTATTCCATGGAAGTATGGGAGGGGAACTGGAGGGGTCAAATTTCCTGACACCTGGGATGCTGCTATTCCATGGGAATTTTGTGGGAATTTTTCAGGGTGTATGTGGGATGCTAAATTCCTTACACCCAGCATGCCATTATCCCATGGGAATTTGGGAGGGCTGCTGAAAGATTCTAAATTCCTGATGTCTGGAATGCTGTTATTCTGTGGGAATTTGGATGTGGAGCTGGAAGATTCCAAGTTCCTGATACCCAGAAGGCCAATATTCCAGTTGCAATTTGGGTGGGGAACTGGAGGATTCCAAGTCCCTGATGCCCAGAATTCTGGTATTCCCTAGGAATTTGGAAGGGGAACTGGCGATTTCTAAATTCCCAGTGTCCTGGATGCTGTAATTTCATGGGAATTTGGGAGGGGGACTAGGTGATTCTAGTTTCCCCATGCCTGAGATGCTTCTATTCCATAGAGATTTGGGAGGTCATATGGATGATACAAAATTTCTGATGCCTGGAATGCCATTATTCCAAGGGAATTTGTGAGGGGAACTGAAGGATTCTAAATTCCCAATGCTCAGAATGCTGTAATTCCTGATTTTGGTGGGAATTTGGGAGGGGAGCTGGAGGATTCTCAGTTCCTGACACCTGGAATGCTGCTATTCCAGGGCGGTTCTGGCTGTCTCCAGATACTCGTCTGCGTGGTCAGAAAACCTGACGGTCTCTGTCGGTGTCCTGCAGAGTGGGCACGAGGGATTTCTGTGTGCCCATGTGCCCACCGCAGGATGCAGCCCAGGCAGAAGCGGTGGCGGTGGGCAGAGCAGAAGTCCCATCCTTCTGGGAGTCCTGGCAGATGGGGCAGTTGCCACCTGTCTCTGTGGCCATATCACTCCTGATGGCTCCGGGACTGGCACCGAGATGTGCCAAGAACAGGCCGTGCCCAGCACCAGAGCTTGGCTGCCTGGATCCTCTGGGCCTTGCAGCCTCGCTCAGTAGGAGTTCAGGCTGGAGCCAAAGTGGCCCTGCCAATGTCTGAATGGAAGCAGTGAGGGGCACAATGTCACAATCCATCCCCCTGTGGTGTCACAGTCCACTGCTCTCTGACACCAGCCTGCACCCCCAGTGACAACACAAAAGGCATTCCAAGTCCTTGGAACCCCAAGACAAGCAGTGAGGGATGTGAGGTCACAATCCAGTGCTCAGTGGTGTCACCGTCTGCACTTCAGGCTCCTCAATACTGTGATGACACAGTGTGCCTTCCATCCCTGCAGGCACATGTTGTCAGGAGAAAAAAGGAAATACTGTTTTCTAGTTTCAGTTTCTACTTCTCCATGATGCTCTCCCTCAGACACCTGCATCACATGTCCTTGGCCCTGTCTGATCCCTGCTCCACAGCATGCAGAGAGATCCAGAGTGGAGCACTCCTAAATCATTCTGTGTCGAGACCAGCTACCCCTGCTGCTCACTTTGCCTTTGGCATCTGCTGCCCTGCAGGTGCTCGGCTGCAGCAGATTTCCTGTGGAAAAGGTGCGGCCTGCACGGCCCTGGGCCTGTGGCAGCGCCCCTCAGCACATGGGTGCCAGCCATGGTGGGGCACAAGGGCACAGGCACCAGAAGGCTGAGGAAGCAGTGCCCAGGGACTGTGTAAGGGAAATAACAATTTATTTCTTTTTCCCTGAATAAAGGGTTGCAAGGGCCCTTTAGTTCTGCTGGCGGGGGAATCTCTTGCAGGTGGGGGGAGAGTCCTGGGGCTCAGGGGCCCTTTTCTTTGGGGGATGCTGAGGATCAGGAGATCTGGGCCTGCTGCTCTGGGCAGATGAACCTGCCAACATCACCTCCTGCTCTGGCTCCTGCTGGGGCCGGTCCTGCCCTGCGGACATGGTGACACTTGGGGGGTGGCTGTGCCCCCCTGGGCTGGGCAGCGGCTCCTGTGGTGGCTTCCTCCTCCTCCATGGAGAGTGCAGGGCTGCTGCTGGCTGGAGTCCCCATCTGAGAGCTGGAGGAGCTGGAGCTCAGGTTGTTGGGGCTGGAGGAGCTGGAGCTGGAGCTGGAGCTGGAGCTGGAGCTGGAGCTGGAGCTGGAGCTGGAGCTGGAGCTGGATCTGCTGCTGGCTGCTGGGCTGTCATTCTCATCCGCAGCAGCACTGGAGCGCAGCAGCCTCTGGGCCCCCGAGCTGCAGTGTCTCACAATGATGTCGATGGTGTCCTGGATTAGTGGCACTGTGTGCTCCTCCAGGACACTCTGCAAACCCTCGATCATGATCTCCTGGTGTGGCCCATACACATAGAGCAGGTACAGGATGCAGCTCTCTGCCAGCCACCACAGCTCCCCACACACGGTCTCTGTCCTTTGGCGCAGCCAAGTCCGCACAGGGTCCAGAAGTTCCCGTTGCTGGCGGAAAAGTTGTGCCCAGACCTCAGGCAGGACACCGCCGACAGCTCGGGGTGGTGTCTCTTGAGGAGAAGAGGGATGGGGCAGCACAGGGGGAATGAGGGCTGTTCTCATCCTGGCCACCAGGAGCTCTCCCTGCCTGGCTCGTGGCTGCTGGCAGCTGCTCGGGGGCTGGGATGACAATCTCCAGAGACTTGTCTGTGTTGTCAGAAAACCTGACAGTATCTATCGTTCTTCTGCAGAGTGGGCACACAGGATTTATCTGTGCCCACTGCAGGATGCAGACCTGGCAGAAAAGGTGGCCACAGGGCAGAGCAGAAGCCACATTATCCCAGGTGTCCTGGCAGATGGCACAGTTGCCATCCATCTCTGTGGTCATATTTGGCCTCTGCAGCACATGGGGAGAGCTGAGGATCAGGAGCTGCTCTCTGTTCCTGGTGTCACAACCTGCAGGAGAAGGGAGGAAGGAATGGCCAGGCTGCTGGAGAAGGACACTCCCCAGCCCCCTGAGCTCCATGGCCACCCTGGGGGGATGTTTTCCTGCACAGCTCACCCTCAGTGCTGCAAACACCCGCAGTGCCTGGCTGCCTCAACCAGACAGGGCTGGGAAACCCTGCTGGTTGCTCTGGGACTGGCACTGGGACCTGCCAAGAACAGCCACCACTCAGCACCTCGATCCTCGATCCTGGCTCGATCCTCCATACCTTGCAGTCATGCTCAGTAGGAGCTCAGGCCAGATCCAGACTGGGCCCAGCTCTGCCCACGGCTGTATTTAAGCAGTGAGGGGGAGATGTCACAATCCTGCGCTTGCTGATGTCACAATCTGCCTCTCGCTGATGTCACCCTCCATCAGCAGGTGACCAGTGCACGTTGTCAGAAGAAGGAAGAAAATATTTTCTCTTGTTTTCAACTTCTATATTTCCATGTTGTTCTCTCTTGGCCATCTGCATCATGTGTCCATGGCCCTGTGTCTCATCCCTGCTCCTGACACCTTGCCAAGGTTTTCTGTGAGGAGAGGAGTGGTGGGACCTGTCAGCATGGACTGCCTGTGGCTGGATGATGCCTCCTCCTGTCACTGCCTTTCCCTGGGCAGTGCTGGGATTTGGAGATCCTGGGTGCTGGTAGCCAGCCCTGGGTGAGACTCTCCCACCCTGTGGGTTGTGTCCCTGCTTCAAGGAGAAGCTGAAGGGAATGTTTTGCTCCAGCCCCATCCACTCCCACTGGGACTTGCCCACAGTGCCAGGTCCCTCTCCACTTCCCAAGTTTCTGTGTTTCTGGAAGCCAGTGCCTTTGTGCTCCTCCCCACAGCCTCAGCAAGGAGCTGCAGTTGCTGTCCCAGCAAAGTAGGGTACACGGGCCAGAGGAACTCTGTGACAAGCCAAGAGAGCCCAGGACCCATGGCAATGTGGGCCATGCTTTGCCCTCCTCCCTTCTTGCCTCTGGCTATTGTCATCACTGAGAGCAAGCAGTTCTTTTTTCATTTGGAACTAACTATATACGCTAAAACAGTTTAAACATAAGTTTAGTTCACCTTTAAAAACAAAAGTTTTTCTTTTTTCTCTAAAAAAGAACAAAATTTTTTTTACTCTTCAAACTTAAGAAATCACAGTAATTTCCACATTTATTTACTTTAACACCAATGCCTTTGCTTATATTTACAGTTAAAACAGTCATATTTACTTCATAATATTTTCATGTGTTTTAAGAAAACAATTTTATTCCCATAATATTAAAAAAAATAAATTAGTCCATGACTTTTCTCTTTCCCTCAACTAAAACCTGACTTTTCCTTTTGTTTAACCTCAATATTTTCATGTTGGTTTTGTATGTATTATTATCTTAATTTTTTTTTTTTAAATTAAAAAAGTAAAGTGTATATAAGTGTTATTTTAAGTAGCAAAAAAATTAATACTTTGTCTAAACAAATAATAATTTTGTAATATCTTCCAAGCCACAGCTAAAAGTTATTTTACAATACAAAGGTCTTTTTATTAATTATGCTAAATTAAATTTAAATTTTAGTAAAAGCTCAGTTAAAAACAGTAATATTGCTTAATTACATTTTATTAAAAAGAAAACAGCTTAGTTTAGTCTCTCCCTCCCCAGCTACAAAAACCACAACAAACAAGCTCAACTTAACCCCCATGACAAAGCCAAAAAAACACAACAAAGCAACCCCTATGCAGGAGTATTACTAAAAGTATTAACAACAACAACATTTTTACCATATTAAAAAAACAAAACAAAACAAAATTTAAAAAACCCCACCAAAACCAACAAAACCACAAACCCAAAACACCAACAAAATTTTAACAGCCCAAAAGCCTTCCCTCCCCAGCCTGGCCCCAGTCCTGGACCCAACCAGGCCCACAGGCCATGCCAAGCTTAGCTCCAACCAAACTAATTGCCTTCTAAAAAGCCAAAAATTAAAAAAAACCTTTCCCAAGGTTTTTTGTCTTTACATGTATATTTCACAAAACTACATAAACTTTCTTATTAATGTAATGATATATTACTCCTAAAAATCCAACACTAATTAATCCTTATCAAATACCAAAAAAAGCTACCCAAGTCTCAACAAATAAAAATTTCAAAAAACCTTTACAAACCATCACACCCATCTAATGTGTGCCTCCATATTGTACTTTAATAGAAAGAAAAGCCTATTCAGTCTTTGATCTTCTTCTCTAGGCTCAGGAAATTAACATGGTCTTGGGCATATTAGACTGAGCAGCAGTCTGTGCTAGTAGCATTTTTTAGAATTATGAGTTTCTTCTGTTACTTCTTTTTTCTATAAGTTCCTGGCCCTATCTACAAGCAGATTCACATGGTCTGTTTGTAAACATTCATCCTACTCCTTTCAGTTACAATGCAAACCCCTCCTGCAGCTAACTCTTGTCAATGTATACTCACAAAGTAAATCTTGCAATAGAAAGAGACTCCTCCAAGTTGGTAGCGGGAGGTGGAGGGGGAAGGTTTTTCTTCTGGTCACTGGAAGTCTTGTTGGGGAACTACTTGTGCTCTGGATACCAATGATGTGTATCCAAGCCTTGCAGGTTCATTCCTGAGCTTTTTGACAGACCAAGGAGACTGAAGGGGAGACATTCCAATCTGGGAACATTTTCAAATGGTTAAAAAAAAAAACTTTCTCTTTTTTTTTTTTTTTTTTTTTTTTTTTTTTTTTTTTTTTTTTTTAAATCCTGTAGAACTGTTGCCATAATCCTTTGCTCCCAGAGAATCTTTTCCTTCTCTCTGGGAAGCTTCCTCCCTCTGCTGGGCTCCCAAATCAGGCCAATTCCCAGGGTTCCTTCCCAAACTGAGGAGTAGCCCATGGCCTCTGCTCTCCAGCTGGAACAGAAGGAAGCACAGAGCCTGCTGTTGTGGGAGTGGAGCTTCTCTTTCCTGCTGTTTTCCCTTTGGGACAGGTTGGTGTGTGCTCATTTCATAAAGGGAGGTTTAAGCTCTGCAGGAGTTGTGTTTCAAAGTGCTCCCTCCTCGAGCTCCTCTGTGGGTTCCTTGGACCAAAGGCCTCTTGGTGTGAGCTGCCAGTGGACAGATGAAGGAAGGAGGTTGATATTTCAGGGTTGTGACTGCTGCAGGCAATTGGTTTCCAAAGGAGGCCGGAGCTGAGAGTGGACACTGTCTCACTTGCCTTCAGCAAAGGAAGGTGGATCACAGTAATCTTGTTTGAGGAGGTAGTGATCAGGAGTGTTTTCCAAGAGATGGGCTTGCAGAGATGAAGAAGGGGAGGTTTCAGGTAGGAGCAGCAGCCCCTAGCTGGATCACACCCTAGGGAACCCCAGAGGGGAAGAAGTGTGAGAAGAGTTGTTTCCTTTTGTGCAGACCAGCAATTTTCACATCTTTCAAAATAAGACGGACAGCTAAACTTGTGTTTGTTTAGGTGGTGGGGAGAGCCAGAGACACAGACACCAGGTGAAGGAACATGTAATTTACTCTCATGCAAAAGTGCAAAAATGTCAGAAAAGGATAAGCTAAGCAATGCATCTCATCATTGATACTTGAATACATTGACACAAGAAAGTTTGTCTCTAGAGATTAAGAAAGATACATCACCTAATACCCCACTCCTTTCCCCTGCATCCATATCCACACATCAGCAGGGGGAAGCTGTGCCAGCCAAGCCCTGAGAGCCACGGCCAGGAACTGGGAAATCCTGCGGTGCCTCCACCTTTGCTGGCCACGAGGCTTCGGACTGCGCTGTGAGAGCAGCCCGGCTTTGATAGTGCTGAACGAGCAACATGACAGAGCTTCTGGTGTGGGACATCTGATTTCATTCTCCTCCTGGTTTTCTCCTTGAGCCTGACCAGGGCTCAAAGAGGAGCCAAGGCCAGGTGTGGCCTTATCCAGTTTCTTAAAGAGCAAAGGTAATGACATGTTTCACCAATAAATGGATACATGGATACTATTGATATTAATACTTGGTTAAGGAGCAGATGTCTTGGTTGGAACGTTGTTAGGGACTGAAATGGTTCATAGCTTAAGCATTCTTATGAAGTTTTGTCCATCATAACAAAAAACTGTATCAAGAAGCTACAACCACAGAAACCTCCCTGAAGAACTTTGGAGTTCAAGTTAAGCCACCTAGGAAGGATAAAGAGCACACTATTGTTAATTTGTCTCAAGTCTTGAGAGAAACAAATAAGGCTGAAGGAGAGGAATGCATTCCACAAAAGAGCCAAACAGAGCAGCAGAGAATTCCTCCCTGGCTAAGTTTGGGGCAGGAGAGACCACAGCTCAGGGAAGCCAGATTTCCTCTCCCTAAAATGAAGGGGGAAGGAGGTTTTGGACGTAACCTCTGGTCAGAGGCAGGGAACACCCATCCTCCCTTACACAAAGCATCCCAGGAAGGCCACATCCATGGGATATCCTGTGAGAGGCAGCTGAGGGGGTGTCAGAATCCATCTAAGACACCCTGAAGGGCTCCCCAGGGTCTTTGCACCACAGGGCTGCAGTGGATGTAACAGAGTCTGTTGTAAGATGATGACAAACTCCCCACAGCCTGGGAGGTGTCTGGGTTTTCCTCCCCAGCCCGAGCATGCATTAACCCATCAGATTCTATGCTGTTCAGGGGGACCACCACCACCACCAAGACCAATTGGAGAGGATCAACAGAACATCATAGGAATCCATGGAGTGGTGATACCTGCCTTATTCTGTCTCTATCACTCTTACCTATTTTTTATTTCTTTCTCTTCTTTTCTTTCTCTCTCTCTCTCTCTCCCTCTCTCTCCCTCTCCTATTTACTATCAAATAAAACCCATACTACTGACTCTGGCATATGATCTTGTTTGCACCTTAATTCAAGCAGAGGTATTTCTAGGAACATTTATAACTGGATCTTGACAAAGGGTCATCTACACAGAGGGCAACTTTGGCTCAGGGCCTGTTGTTCAGGCCACAGTTAGAGTCCACAGTTAACACTCCAGTTTTGCCTGGTCAAAAAAAACATTTACAATTGGGCTACGGATGCTGAGCAGCTTTCCTAGTTTTTGAAAAGTTACAACCTTAAAGAACCCAACAGATTTTCCTCCATGAGGGTACCAGCAGTAACACAATACCAATTCTTTGCACCTCTTTTCTGTGTCCTTGGTGCTTTTCAGAGTTCCTCAGTTCCCAGGAGGAATGAAAGCACATGTGGTAATGAGTGTTCATGACAGAACCCACCACTCGTGGGTCTGTTGAGTTAAATTCATCCTCATTCTGTGCAAACAGCAGCCCCAAGATGCTGAGAAGAGCATGGACAGTGGGTGGGTGTGCATGCACACACCCATGGGCTGTCTGCTGTGCGAACAGAATTTTGTTCAGCAGTACCTCTTCACTCCCAAGTGGAGGAAGAGATCAAATCTATATGAAATGAAAATGTTTATCAAAATGCATCAAGTAATACATATTAATATCTAGCATATATGTAATTAAAATTAGATAATGCTGCACATTATATGTTTTAAGATATATATACTGTAATAAATAGAATATATAAAATATATATTTGATCTTTTTCCAGGCCATTGCCTGTGGGGCATATAGACCATCACCTAGTGTTACTGTATTTTTGCCTTCGGGTACTACATATTATAGCACCAACTCCTCTGGGAGTTCTTTTATGGAGTTTCACGAAAAGGGCTTCCATCATTTCAGTGCTTGTGAGAACTTGTTGCTTCCCAGTTCTCCAGCATCCTTCTGGATTTTGGAGCATCTCAGCACTTGTGCCACTGGCCCTTCCTTCCTCCCCAGCCTGCAGCAGTTCCAGCCATTGCTGTCTCCCCCTTGCTACAGCTCATTTGCCAGTGCTGCCAAAGGCAGCAGAGCTGGCTCAAGATCCCTCTTGGCTTCTGGTGTCCAGAATGGCCTTCAGAGGGATGAGCTGCCAGTGGGATGGGGGTGGATTTGTCCTCCCCGGGTGGCTCCTGGTTGGAGTTCTATGCCCAGTGGGGTCCCAGAGTTTTCTCAGCTGCCTTTGCCTGGCAGTACTCAGCCAACGTGTGGCTCTGCTGCCATCCCAAATCTGCGCTTCTCTGAGTGCACATGGGGGACATGCTGGGCATGGCTGAAGATTTCCATGGCCAAAATCCTCCAATCACCACCTTTACATCTGCTCATTGCTTTGGATAGCACATATCTATACTTCTTTTAGCTGAAACATTCAGTTTCCTGCAGATCATTACACCCACACTATTAATATACAAATAGACAAAAATCAACTTAAGTTTAAAAATGACATTTATTTTAAATTGCTACATCAGTGCTGCCAATATATAAACATGAAAATATCACTTCAAGAAACTAATTTTTGTTACAATTGTGCTATATAAATATATACAATTATGCACTTCTGTTTAAAAAGTTAATTTACTGCAGCCCTCTAAAACCACTCACTATACACAAATATAAATTGAAGTTCAACAGCTTAATTTATTACATATTACAATTGTACAGCCCAAATACAAATACAAAAATATCGATATCCCTCTCTAAAGAATCCCAGATTCAGAACTACATTAATAAAATTTTATAACCATACTACTCAATACATACTTAAATATTTGTAAATACATAACCATGCAATATACAGATGTAAATATATAATTCATATTTGATATGACATAAAGCAAGACATACACATATAACAAACATATCTATAAATATACAAATATAAATGTGCCAATGATCCTTACAACCCTATGCACAGAACTACACATCTATACTACTGCACAAGTCTGTAAATATAAACTAAGATGTGAACAGATCAATATACATGCATCAGTATAAAATATACATACATATATACCTATACAAACATAAATCTACATAGATAAATATCCATAAAATTCTAACTCTCTCAGTCCAACTTTACACCTCTGTAACTAGAACTACATCAGGAGGGATTGCAGCCACCCACGTTCCCAGGCTCTTCCACGGTCTCTTCCTCCCATGCAGAGCAGCTCTCCTGGACAGGGACAGCAGATGGCACATCTGGGAAGCAAAGAGAGTCTGACACTGAGTCAGGAGCAGGGCCTTTCCCTTGCACCTGCACTTCTGTCAGGGAAGAGAAAATCTCAGCGCCTCCCCAGGAGGGCTGGAAAGGAAAAGCAGGCCGAGGGGCCAGGCTGTGGCGAGCGCAGCGCGGCGGGACTGTCCCGCAGCCCCCGGCACAGCCGGCACAGCTCCCGGGCCCTGCCGGCACAGCTGCCTTGCCCCAGGACAGCCCCTGTGCCGGCCGGGGCAGCTGCGCTGAGCAGCCCCAGCACGGGCAGGGCCGCTCCTGCCCCTGTGCCGGGCACTGCCCACGGCCACAGCCCACGGCACCCTCACCCCACCCGGCCTCACCGGCCCTGGGGCCTCACCCAGGCTCTGTGCCAGCAGCAGCTCCCTGCTCCTGCTCCTGCTCATGGCCTTCAGCTTCTCCCTGCTGGCTCCTGTCAGTCCTCCTGCTGTCTTCAGGAACTTCAGTTCAGCTGAGGCAAAAACGGAGGCTCAGGAATTGGTTCCAAGGCCTGGCAGAGCTGCAGTTCCAGACCCCTCTGTGCTCCCTGCTGGCACCTCCATCCCCTCAGCCCCGCCATGCTCTCGGCAAACCCCGAGTCCCCTTCAGTTTCTTCAGACCCCGCAGTCCTCTCACCCCCCTCAGTCCCTTCTGATCCATCCCGTCCCCTCAGAGCCGCCACCCCCCTCAGCCTGTGCCCCTTCCCTGTCACCTCAGTGCCACCATCGCCCTCAGCTGCCCCACACCCTCAGCCCCAGCAGCACCTCAAGGTCACCGTCCCTTCAGTGCCAGCGCCTCCTCAGCCCCTCAGCCCCCTCAGTGTCACCGTCCCTCAGCAGCTCCTCAGGGGACACTGCCTGCGGCCACCGGCAGCTGCCACCGCTCCAGGGACACCCGGGGCTGGAACTGCTGCTCCGCCCGGCCCGGCCGCCAGCTCGGGCCCAGCACAGCAACAGGAGACAGAGGGGAAAACAAGAGATTAAGAAGGCATCCGTGGAGGGAAAGAGGTAAATAAGGCCTGATTTATACAGATATCAATCTTTGTAATGAAACTCCCACATATAAATACAACTATGCCTATTTATAGATTTAATTATATACATGTAAATATAACTATACATATGTATGAATCCATCTAGGCCCATCGATAACTTCACATATAAAAATATAACTATATACAACTATATATAAATTAAACTATACATATCTATAAATAACACTATATAGATGGATAAGCATAACTATATAGACATAAAGACAGCTATATAAATCTATAAACATATAAGCTATATAGATATATAAATATAACTATACTTGTCTACAAATACGGCTATTGGCAGAGGGATTTCACCTGCCTGATGGTCACAGGTCCTCCCTCTGTCTCTTGCTGCCACACAGGGCAGCCCTCCTGGAGAGGTCCATCAGATGGGATCTGGGAAGCAAAGGGAACACTGAGTCAGTCTTGGCCCTTGGGCATGTTTCCCTTGGGCACCAACTGTGCTTCTGTCAGGGACTGTTCAAGATGGTCTGAAAGGCAGACTCTCACTTGGAATTTGAAGCCTGCTCTTTAGAGAACAGGGACCCTTCAAAACAGTGTAAAGCACTGAAGTATCTCTATAAAGTCTCAGCACTCACAGTGCAAATGGCACCCACAAGAGCTTGAAACACAGACTGTCCCAGCTCCCACAGAGAAGCCCAGCCTTGTTCTTTCTCTCTGCTGACAGAGAGACCTCAGTCCTCACTGAAATGGCTGAAGTTGAAGGGTGCTGTCAGCTGAGTTATGTAACCAAAGTGGGACACCCAGCTTCATGATACAACTCTGAAGGGGTCAGCTTTATTCCCTGCTCTCTTGCCACAGCAGAGAACTCAGTGTCAGAGCCTCTGGAGAAGCATGGAGGGCAGGGCTAGGGGAGGTTTTGTCACTGCAGGATCTGAACTAAAGGCACCAGGAACCATCAGCTCTGCAGACAAGAACTCAACTCCTCTGATCACCCATCCTGTGAGAGGCAGGCTCAGAGCAGCTGTCTCACACCTCCCTAAACCTTTGGGCTCTGTCCTTACCAGGTTTAGGATGTGTTTTTCTCCAACTGCAGCTAGAATTGCACAAGAAAATCTTGGCTGTTTCTTGGTCCTTTAACAAGTTGATGAGCTGCAGTCAGGTGCCGGTGGCTGGTGTTATAAATGCGTATTGGATGTGTTCCATTTTGTCCAATTAATCAAACAACAAAGTTGAAATTTAGCAGTAATTTATCAATAATAGCAATTGTATATAAATTAATGCAATCTAAGTATATGAGCTATATAAATTGGAGTAAATACAAAATTTAGCAGCAATTTAAGTATAATAGAAGTCCAATGGTTCGGTTGAATAAAGCAGAAGCAAAACCAACCAGGGGATACCCTGACCGGGGGTACGGGCAGGGCCATTCCTCTCACACCGTACCAAATCAGTCCAGCTAAAAATCTCACTTATATACTGTTTACTAATGCATGTTAATACAGAATCTTCTAGGAAGCTCCTCCTCATTTCTATTCCTAAAATCTACATCACTGTGTTGTGTTGCACATGTGTCACCAGTGGTCGGGGGTCTCTCCTCCTTTCGGGGCTCTTGTTTCCCATGAAGGTTCTGGGTCTTCCTCAGTGTTCGCTGTTTGACCTCGCAGGTAGCGCAGGCGCACTGAGCTTAAAGTTATATAATAAATATATGTTCCCAAAACAGGCCTTAGTCCAGTGTCCAGTGGTTTGAAATCATGCCAATTTGGCTCAAATCAAGGTCAAAAACCTATTTCTAGATACTTGTTCTTAGACCTATACACTTCCTATCCTGCCTCCCACCTAACATCTGGATGGTGAGTTTTTCTGCTTTAATCTTTTCCTTTATCTCTTTTTGCCTTATCACAATTAAATACAATTATTGATTAATTATAATGCCACAAATTTGCCAATATTGTTACAATTTAATTCGCACGAATCACATATATAACACTGGGATCCAAGGGGTATGGTTGATGCCAGTGCTGTGTTCCTTCACTGCAGGAGCTGGGCCATCCCTGGCTTGCACAGTTCTAATGACAGTGAGGATTTCAGCTCCTCAACACATCCAGTGGCTGAGCTCAGCTGCAGAGGGACAGGATAAAATCCCCTTTGTCACCTCTGGCTGTGTGTGAAAAGTGAAGGAAATTTTGCTCTGGCTTGAAGAGGAAAGTAACAAAGTCTTGTTTAACATCTATTTCAGTACCATCAGCACTGAGCTATTACTATTGTGGTGGACATTTTCATGGAGACTCCTGGGCCTCTTCCCATTGTTATTATTTCTGTCTATTTTAGATGGATTCTGCATCTGCATTTTTTTCAAGAAAAGGAATAAAAAACTTGATTTTTGTATAGTGGAAGCAGTGCTGAAGGGACCAACAGCAGTGCAGAGATTCCTTTCATGTAATAATCCTTGGAAATAGTATAGATAGAGCAAACTCCCTTTCCAAATGTAACTCCCTACAATCTGGTGTGAATCCTCAGAGCAATAAATGACTGAGGCTCTTCAGGTTACATGTGTGTCAGGACAATGGTTAAGTATTAAGGTAACTGGTGATGGATCTTTCTTAGTCCCTACAGACAATTTTTTTCTTAGTCCCTACAGCAATAACCAGTGCATTGCTTAGCTTATCCTTTTGTATTTCTTTCCTTTTTTGCACTTCAGTAAATGACACTTATTCCATAAACTGGTTGTTAGGAATAAATCCTTCAGAGAAAGTTTTATCCCGCTCCCCGCTCCTCTCCGCGCGGGACGGCTGCCCCCGATCCCAATCCAGCTCCCCGCTCCTGTCCCTTCGGGACAGCTGCTGCCTCTGGTCCCATCCTCGCTCCTGCCCGTCCCCGCTCCCTGCTCCTGTCCCCGCGGGACTGCAGCCGATCCCGATCCCGATCCCCTTCCTGTTCCTAATGCCGATCCCGACCCCATTCCCGTTCCCGCGGGGGGAGGGGGATGCTGCCCGTGGCTTCGGCCCCGCCCTGGGATTCCGGGCAGGGCAAGTGGTTTCACAGGGATAAAAAATTCCCGGGACATTCCCCAGAGAAAGTTTTACAGCGGTTAAAGTTGTATGTCTTTATAAATGTTTCCAGTTGTCTGCAATGTTAATTTTTAATGTTAAGTTCTTGGCCTCACCCTGTTTTCGGCCCCAACTGTCTTACCCCATATCCCCTTCCCCTCGCACGGGGTTAATGCCGTCGCTGCCTCCCTAAAATGGCGCCCGTGAGAGAGGAGGAGGAGTGATGTCAGTGGAGTACATAAAATGAAAGACACAGAGAATGCTGGGACACCATTTAGAGATGGAAACCCCTGAAATAACGATCCCAATTAACATGTAAGACTGCAAATAGCATTCCACAGCTGGGAAAAATAACGCAGAAGGCAAGGTCACCATACGGAGCTGCCCAGTGACCTGAATCACACCCTCTTATCAGGACCTCCCCTTACAAACAAGCCACATTAGTTTGTTTTTTCAGGGATCCGTGAGGATGAGAGGCCTAGGTCTGCGTGTGATGACAGAGCTGAAGAACTTTTTCTGCTCTGTGTCGTCTTTCGGGAGCAGGAGCAGTGTGTGCAGTTGTTTGGGTTGCCTGCCCAGAGCTGATCTCAAATGAAGGTCTTATAAATGAGCAGGTCTCCTGGCCCGTTTATTTCACTGGTGTTCTTGTCTTTGGTGCTGACCCTGCCAGCTGGCAAAACAGCAACCCATTTCCTTCAGAGTTGGTGGAGGGACGAAGTGGTGGCCGGGGCTGAGGCCCCACACACAAGATGGTGGCCGGGGCTGAGGCACCACACACAAGATGGTGGCCGGGGCTGAGGCACCACACACAAGATGGTGGCCGGGGCTGAAGCACCACACACAAGGTGGTGGCTGGGGCTGAGGCTGTCCCTCCCAGTGAGCTCTGCAGCCCCTGCTGGACCAGCCCCAGCCCCGGAGCAGCGCGGGGCGGGCAGAATCCCCATTTCAGCCCTCTGCTTAAATGGACATGAAGAGACAGCCAGGGACAGACACAGTGTGGACCCTTTGGTGTGTGTGCACAAACATCCACCAGCCAGTTTGTAACATCAGCAGGCAGAATTTTGATGTCAAACCAATTCAAATAGGTGAAAATGGGAAGAAACTCCAGGATTTAAATGTTTTTAAAATAAAACCTTCCCCCCCTCCCCCACCAAAGTGGGCCAAGAGCATTTTCTGTGCAGATGGGCTTCATTCAGTGCTCCGTGCACAGGGCTCCGGCTGGGCAGGGCACGGCGCCCACTGCGCTGCGGCTCTTTGTGCTGCCGTAGCTGGGCACACCTGGAGACAGGTTATGAGCACCTATGGGAAAACTGAGGGGTTTGTGGGGGCCGCATTGCTCTGCACACACCCAGGCCACCTGTGGCGCAGAGCTTTGGGCCTCAAAAAGGTAAACCAGAGGGAATGGCTGGAAAAGATTTGATTTTCAGCTTTCAATAGAAGTGACTACAATCAAAGTTACCCAGCAGGGCCCAATCCCGACTGCCAGCTCAGGGTTATAAAGGAGGTATTACTTTCTTTCAATGCTGGGGGCTTGGGGAATCACTTTTCTAAACATGTACTCGCTCAGAAATCTTACCTACTAGCGTGTAACCGTGGAACTAAGACACACTCATTACTTTACGGAAACTCACGTGCTCAGCATTCCCCCGAATTACTTGACATATTTCAATGACTTCTCAGAAGTTATTGACAGGACAGTGGGGGTCTCTTAGGGGTCTCTGGTGGTCATTTGAGGAACATCCCATTCCTCAAATTCTCCTCAGATGGTCAAGAGCCTCCCTCGTCAAACCACCTTCTTCCCCCTGAATGTATTCCAGCTACCTTCTCAGGAGGACCACGCTTTTTCTTCTCAAAGCTAACATTGGCACTTGCACACATTCATCACTGCACTGAAGGAAGAGAGTGATAAACGCAGTCTGTTAAAGCTAAAGGAATTCACAATTCATTACAGTTAAACATTTTCTCAACCCCTTCCTTCTCTGGGAATTGCGCACAGGCATTTTGTCAATGCACCTTGAAAATGCTTTTGCAGACTGAAACCACTTTGCAGCTTTGCTTCAGAAATTAAAAATGAAAACACAGATTGCCTACTGAAACCCTTCTGCTCCCTTCCAAATCAGTTCACTGCTCAAGCACAAGCGTCAGGCTCAGCTTCGATTCCCTCTGTGAGATATGAGGTAATATTTTGCTGTGGCCGAAAGGCTGTTAGAAAAAAAGAATGAAAGGTGTTGGTTCTAGGTATTGTTATTTATGGTTTGGATTTGTTCTAGTTAATTTGTTGGGTGTCACTGTGCGCTGAGTGGAGCAGGGTTGAACACCAGACCAAAAAAAAGTAGGATAAAAAAAATAGGCGGTCAGAAGAGAATATAAGTTTCCTGGTATGCAGCCAATGGGAAAGGGGACAGGCATCACCCTCAGCTGGGAAAGGAAATAAAAAGATGCATTTTGTTGGAGTGTGTGCATGTTCAGCTTTTGGGGGAGGGACACGCACACCCGGCTCTGCTGAATCTGTACAAAGAAACGGTTCTCTTTTGTTTTGATGAGTTTGTCCCCATTTAATTGTATCCAAGAGTTGGTTCATTTCTAAAATCTCTCTCCCAGAAGCTCAGAGCTGCCCTGCACAGTGCTTGCAGTGCTGCAGAGAGCACAAAGCAGGCTGGCCTGGTGCCCCTGACTATTTCTGCACAACACTCTGCATTTCACACCTTTGCTCTGGCTCAGTGCACAAGTGCAGGATTGCAGGCGCTCCCTGCCAGAGCTGTGTGAGGCACTGTCTGCTGCAGATGTGAGCTGACAAGCTGTCAGTGCCTCCCGCTGGCCTCGGTTCCCTGGCACAAGTGCCGTGCCTGAAGGACGCTGCCCTGTGCTGGAGCCTGCGGAGCAGCCCGGCTCCCTCCCGCTGTGCCCCGAGTGCTGCACACACTGCTGGCCCTGCCCAGGAGTGCCAGGGCAGCCGGCACTAGAGCAGCAATGCTCAGCCAGGCCAGCAGCCCTGGGCTGCTGTTTGCCTTTCTCTGCTGCTGGGCAGCCTGCAGACGGCCAGTGCCAGCAGTGTGTGCAGTGCCCAGCACGGCTGCGCTTCCCCTGGCACCAGCCAGCTGCCAGTTTGGCTCTGAGAGCAGAGGATTCACCCGGTGCCAGCAGGAGGCACCCAGGGCCGGGCTGCTGCCTCTGGCAGCTACAAGGGCCTCCTTCCAGCCTGCCTCTGCCCAGGCACCACTCAAGGCCTGCACCTGCCCTGCGTGTTTGGGCTGCCCCACTCCTTTGGTTTTGCCTGCAAATGTCAGTGCCTTTTCTTCCTTAAAAAGAAGCACCAGGGCTGGGCAAAACCTGCCAGTAGGCCATATTCCAAAGGCAGCGTGGTCTGGAGACGATGAATGAAGGAGAGCCTTCCCCACTTTCAAAGCACACCAAATATGGGGAATAAATTCCCAAACTCAAGTTTTTCTCTACAAGGCATCCACCCAGTTGACCATAGTTTTTGTTAATGTTTGTGTTGATGTGTGTCCACCCAGTTGACCATAATTGTGATGTTTGTGTTGACTATTTGTTGTTCACATTTTATGTCTTTGTAAATACTCCTGGCTGTTTGTCCCTTACCCCCTCCCAGTATCCTCTCTCTCATCCACGCACACCTTCCCTACCCGCTCCAAAATGGCGTGCGACAGCAAGTGCTCATGGGATACCACTCAGTGATAAAAACCTCTAAAACAACGAGACAATATAACATCTCAGACTAAAAAAAAATGGTACTGCCAGGAGGGGAAAACAGTGGAGAAGATGGAATCACCAAACAGAGCTTTTTCACCTTGTCACCATGACTTCAACAGCACTCGGTTGGCATGACACCCCTAGACCAAGAACTAGCAAGTGTTTTCCTAGGGACTCTTGTGAGGACAGAAGTGCCAGCTCTGTTGTTTGGCAAAGCTGAATTTCTTCTCCTTCGTGTTGTCCAGCAGGAACAGTGGTGGTGTGTGCAACCCCTTGGGTTCCCCACCCAAAGCTGACCTTTGATAGAGGCCTTTAAAAAGAAACTGCTTTCCTGGCCCATTTATTTCTCCAAAGAAGCATTAAGAGACAACTGACAATTCAGAAGGCGATGTTGAACTTTTTCACAGAGTCAGAAGGAGGGGAATCTTCCAAATGAGTTGAGGTTTAATAAACTTTATTTATTTATTTGCAATCCTATTCTATAGTCCTACTATGGAATCCTACTCTACAATCCTACTCTGCAATCTTTCTCTACAATCCTACTCTAGACTGGTATTGGACAAAATGGTCCTGAATGGATTGCCACTCTCGTTCTCCCTCCACTTCTTCAGTGACAGGATTAGTGGCACCAGGCTGGATGCAGGCTTGGCTGATGTTACAAATTTATGCTGCACAAAGGGGAAAAAGAAAAAAAAAAAAGAGCAATGGACCATGACTTTTGAAACTTGGTATTTCAAAGGTGAGAGTAATATTTTTAAGTGAAAAGGGGATTGAGTCCAAGTATGTCTAAGAACCGTGCTTCAACACTAGTACAGGTTGTCCAACCACCTGGCAGACACCCCATCCATAGAAACATTCCAGCTCCAGTGGGAAGGGGCTCTGAGCAACCTGATCTCTAAAGATGTCCCTGCTCATTTCAGGCCATTTGGACCAGATGACTTTTACAGCTTCCTGCCAGCCCAGCCTAGTCTAGGATTTCTCACCATTTTCACTTGAATTGAGCACCAAGATTGGAGGTGAGGAGGAGGGGGCTCATCTGATGCCTTGGACTTGAGTGGTGGAGGAGCCCATCCCTGGGACACTGTTCCACCTGCAGCCCCTTTGCATTTTACCTGCAGGAGCTCCTTGGCAGACCAGCGCCGCGCCTCGTCTGTCTGCAGGCAGCAGTTCAGGAAGTCCCGCAGCAAAGGCGAGAAGAGCTTGGGCTGCCGCAGCTGTGGGGTCTCTCCTATGGCTGTCAGGAGTTGAGCCTGGAGAAAAAGGAAACACGAGGCTCAGCCTGCTTCTTTCCCATCTGTAACTGCTCTCCCAGATCCCATTGTTTAACCTCCACTCTGCACTGGCAGTTTCTGCCCTGGCAGAGAGGCAGAGATGACTTTCCTATACCACCAAAACACCCAAACCCCAAAGCAGCCACAGCTTTTCCAACATCCAGGGGAGTCTTGCCTTGTCAGCTGATTTCATTGACTGACCTAGTCAGTGGGAGCTACATCACCAAAAGCATGTTGGCTTCCCTGAGGATTCACACCAGCTTGACAGGCTCTTTGGAACAGGGACTTTTAACTGTTTTCAAGTATTATTATATAAAAGGGAGTTACTGCTCAGGTATGGAAACAAACATTTGGAATCTCATGTTCAACACAGACACATTAAGATGCATGCACAAATGTACTAGGATGAAAAAGCCTGTTTGGGCACATAGGAAACACTTGCAGCTCTGTCTCTTAGCAGTCTGAAAATTTCAGCTTCCAGTATGCAGAAAAGAAAGACTTTCTATGCTGTAAAGAGAAGAAGGAGAAGTGCCATCCCTTTGGTAATCCTCTGCTCATTTGGATACTCAAGTGAATGCATTCATGGTATGCCCATCCCAGAAAGTGCCAGGAAACAAATGGGAGGTTTTGGCAGGCTCTCCCCATCACCAGGCTCTGGCTTGGTGATGTGGGCAATGTGGCTTGGGCTATGAAAGAAATATGGTCACTAAGTTTTCAGCAACACTGCACAAGAAGCAGAAGAGACTCTGTGGCCTTTACACACTCATGCCCAGGTTTCAGGCAAGTTTCCCACTGATAAGGAACCACGCAGGAGATGTACTTAATCTCTAAAAACCACTGTTCTAGAAACTTGGTTTATTTTGGGTTTCTTTGCTTCCTTTCTGCATAGATAATACTAGCTCTGAGACTCATGTTTTGATATTAGGGCCATCTACACAGACAGAAGAGGTGGAATGACTTGAAACTCAAAACAAGTGTTGCCTAAGAAGAGCTGGGGAGTGTTTGTCTGTGGTAAGGCTTGAGTTCCCCCACTGAACTGAACTGAATCAATTGCCAATCACTGAACCACTGAACCAAACTATAACAGATGCTGATGTGCTGCAGGGACATTTTTAGAAGGGGACCTTGGTGGAAGTGGTGCCAGCAGATGGCAATGGGATTTTGTCCAGTGGCACACAGAACATGGCACAGGTGAGGAAGACAGCAGGATCAGTAAGTATTTGCTCCTTACCCGGGCAGGAGTTTGGTTCCAGTAAGGAACTTCTCGTTCCACCATTTCAATGCCCACAATTCCAAGAGACCATATGTCCACTTTGGGGCCATATGGTTGACCTGTCACAACTTCAGGTGCCATCCACCCAGCAGTCCCGGTCATGGAGCACCTTTGATTCTGCTCAGGGATGAGCTGAGCAGAAAGGCCAAAATCAGCTGGGGAGAACAAAAAATACTGTGCAATGAGGAAACCAAGCAAAAGAACTCCCCACTCTAAGTCTGAGAGTGCGCTGTTCAGTCTCCCCTGCTAAAATCCGTCCCTGCTCTGTTTCCTCAGGACTTTAGCCAAGGAAACCTGGAACTGGCCACTTCAAAAATCCCCACATTTTTTACACTGCTCTCAGCAGTGGATTTTATTCCCCTGAAGCTTTAGATTGTAGCTCCGTCCCTCTGGAAGGGACACATACAAAGCAGTGACTCTCTGGACAGCGTGTTCCTTGTGATACCTCTGTGCACGTTGCAACTGTGCCTTCAGTTTGCAGCAGGCACCCCTGCGCTGCCACCAGCACCACTTTGGGGGAAGCAGCAGTCACTCAAAAGCAGCTCCACACCCCACATCCCCAGAATCTTGCACCTGACCAAGAATGTACCCAGTTTGACAGAGCCATCGGTTCTGAGAAGAATGTTGCAGCTCTTCACATCTCGGTGGATCACGAGATTCGAGTGAAGAAAATCCAGTCCTTGCAGGCACTGAGAGAGAAAACAGAAACAGGAGGGTGTCACATTACTCACTTTTCAGAATTAAATGCCATTTGGGGTGAACTCTTATCCTTTTTAGCTGAGGACTGAGAGAAATGAATATTTTTCTTTGCCATTACTTTCAAATTCTGCCACCAGTACCTTTGCTTTTACAGGCAAGGAATGCAATGCAGACAGGCTCGAGGTAAACATTTAGAGAGGCAGCGTGGAGAAGAGCAAATACAAGAGACAGAGCTAGAATTTAACAGCAGGAGATCAGAGTATAAGAACAGAGTACAGTGAATATAGGCAGACTGCCACACAATTCACTTGAAATGCTCTTGCTTGCCCAAAGCATTCTAATAACACAGAAACAAAGCTTGGCACATGAAATCTGCCCAATTCTGAACCCCAGTTTCCCAGACAATCCTGCCCAAGCCCTCGGAAGCACAGGTGGGATCCCTGACCTCCCGACTGACAGCTGCAATCTCTCCTTCAGTCATGTGAGTCTTGCTGATGAGATCGCTCAGAGTGCCTCCATCCATGTACTCCATAACCAGCCAGAACTGGTTATCCACAAGGTAGCTGAAAGAAGGAAACAAGGGCGTGGATATGAACATCCATGGCTATGTTGTTGTTTGGAAAAGACAAGGGTTGATTTTTGTTTCTGGGTCTCTTTGTGACAAGGACAGATCAAAAGGAATAGATGTTCCTTGTAGGCTGCGTTTGCAGTCTGTGCTGTCTCAAGGAGAATGACACGTCTGTGAAAAACAGATGTGTTAGATGGCCAGCAAGCGGAAAGTGCAGTTTAGTAATGGCCCAGATGAAAAAACTGTCACACATGGTATTTCTGGAAATAAGCACCTAGTGTCCCTGGAATGCGCAGCAATGGATAAGAGGGGACACAATCCAAGGGAAATTCTCTCTAGGATGATTCATCAGCATGTAAGAGACTTGAAAACATTCAAGTCCCATAAGAACATGAAGGCAGTGCACTTAGAGGCTGTTGACGTATTATGATAGGGCTGATCCAGGTTTTTGAACAATTTTTAAACTATCTGTGCCAGGGAAGACTCATGCAGACAAGATGCACTCTCTTCCCATCTATTTGAGATGAGCAGAGAAATAATGATTGTGCAAAAATTAACAGCTCTGTTTTCTGCCAGTGACCAAAGTGGGTTTTTTACCTTGCATTTTTGAAGTATGTAAACAAACAGTCATGGGATAAAGCACAACAATTCACCTGTCTAAATAGTTGACCAGGTTGGGATTCCTATTGTTCTTCATGACCATGACTTCATTGATGATTACTTCCTTACTAGTCAGTCCTTGAAGATTTATTTTCTTTATGGCCACCTAAAATGACATTGAAAAGCAGTAACTTGAGAAGTTGCTGGCACAAGACCACAGAGCACATGGAGTGGATTTTGCAATGACACATCTGAGCTGAGCCAAAGTGCCTTGTGATTAGACATTGGAGTTATTGTGAACTGACATTCCAACAGCCCATTTCTCTGCTCCCTTGGAGGCCAGTTTCAGGACACGTGGCCACTGATGTTTTGCGTTGTCCGCTTGGTAACCAAGATGTCTCAACTATAACCCACAAGGCTCTGACCACACTCTCTGCTGCTCTGTCTGGGATTCAGAAGTAATCCATGCCTTGTTACTCTGTGGATACATCCTGAGCTATAAGAGGACTTCGGGCTTTTAGGGACGCCTTGCAGATCTCTCCCTATGTGCAGTTCCCAAGTGCAGCACTGCAGGTGGCTAAGGAACTACCAGGAACATTCAGATGTATTTGCTGGCAGCCAGAAATGACAATACAGCTCTGAAGCTGTAGCCGCAAAGAGCAGTGAGATGCTCTGGGGCACCACCTTCGTTTCAGCAAATGAGAGCGAGTGAGCGCGTCCTTCTCTCAAAGGAACTGCTGCCCTCCTCGCCTTCCTTCTGGCAGCTGAGAAGGACAAAAACTGTCCCAAGTGCAATTTTCAGGCTGGCACCAGTCTGTGCTTCTTGTGCCTTTACTGCAGAGCTCTACCCAAAGCTCCAGCCAGAGGGGAAAGCCCTCAAGAGCTGCAGAGTCTGCAGGGGCTGTTGACATTTACCTCTTCTCCTGTGGCAGTGTCGAATGCTCTACAAACCTCTCCAAAAGTCCTAGAAACAAAGCAAAGCAAAGAGAAGCCATTTAGAATTTGGAGTGAAAGCCAGCCCAGGCAGGAGATCTGTGCTGTAAATGCCTAAAACCTGCAGGATGCAGGAGGGGCCAGCCAGAAGGCAGATGATGTATTTTCCTCTCAAGTTCACGGGCACTGGGCCTTTTCCTGAAGTGTTGGGGTTTACTGCCTCAGGTAAAAAAGAGAGCTCATTCTTTGATCTTGGATTGCAGTTTCTAAACTGTTCAGTTCTTATCCTGACCAGGGAGTATTTCCTTCAGCAAACTCTTGGAAAGAAATGTTCCTGGAAACTGTTTTCTTACAGCTATGATAGGGGCATAGCTGCCCCTGTTATAGGGGTAGGTTGCTCTTTCTGGAAATGAAGATAGAAGTGTCTTTGACCATACCTTCTGCTCACACTTAAAAATTCTGACTGGCACTCAGCAGTCAAGCAGTCTAACCCCACTGTCTGAATATGTTTGCAGCTTGCCTGTCTTCACACTTAGTAGATATTCCACCAGCAAATCCTCTGGCCCGTGGTTGTGTAGAAGTAACTGCGGTTGGACTCACCCACTGCCGATATTTCCCAGTTCAATGTATTTCATCAGGGGATTTTCCATATTCACCATTTTCCCTGAGGGAAACAAAATGCAAGATGCTCACTTTAAAGCTGAGATCCCACCTTACAGCAGTTTGCCAGAAGAATGCCTTTCCATTTGTAAAGCAGAGCAGCTCACACTATAAGCAATCCCAACAGGGCTTTCAGCATCAGGACCCTCACCCTTTATGAGCAGGCTGAGCTCACAGACGGCCTTGCCAGTGCCCCATGTTAAGAGCCACACTGCTTCTCTTCACCCTGACAGCGCAGATCAGTCACTCCCATTGGACTCTCCCTCTCAGCACCTCACACGTCCCCATCTTCCCAGCTCGGCACAGCGGGCAGGGACAGCAAGGACAGCAGTGCTCCTCAGGTGCCAGCGTGACACGGACAGCTGCCCAGAGGAGATGCTGACCCTCTGGTGAGTCCAGGCCCTGCCATGCAGAAGCCAGCCCAGAGGAGGGGCTGCTGCCTCGGGGCAGCTCTGTGCTGCGGGCAGCAGCGGGACTCTGCCAGCTGAGGAAGGCTACAGCCTCTGCAGTCACACCAGCCATCAGGGGCAGGGCAGCCACCACAACAGGCTGGCAAAGCCCAAGCACGAGCACGGACAAGCAAAGGGAAGAAGCCACAGCCAGCCTGAGCCCTTTACAAGCTGTTGCCCCATTCAGGACACAACAGGATTGGCTTGGAGATCAGACACACCAAGGTGCAGATCAATGCCCTTCTTGTCCTAGCAGGTGGTGGTAGACACAGAATCAGCTGGGCTCTGTTCTCAGCCCCACCAGGTCTGCCACAGCACTGGCAGCTGTTGCGGACAAGAAGCAGATTAAATGAGCTACGCTGCTGAATCATCAAGGGCTTTATGTGTTTTCCTAGATACTGATCTGAGCAGGGATTGGGCCAAAGGGTAGGATTTTAATGACATGGGAATGAATAGGAATGAGGTATGAAAAAGTGTCATGGATCTGAGGAATATACAGTGAAGTAGCTGGAGGCTTGCTCCTGAGAAATGCCGGCAGTGCAGTTTTATCTGATCACACCACATCAGTGTTTCTCTTGGACACATCTTTATAAGCATAAAAATGAGGATATTAAATACAGATTGTTATACAGGTATCTTGCTTTTCTTTGGGGGCACAGTAAAAACACACCTTGCTCTCTGCTTGGTCGATGTTGTTTCAAAGGAGTTCTACTTTGAAGAGGACAAAAATGTAGCATTCTGATAAAAACAAATTGTAGATATAGTAGTGGCATTTATAACAGTCCATGATGCAGTAACACACCTGTGGTAGGAGGGCTCCTTTGGGATGGAGGACAATAAAACCAACTCCACAGAAAGAAAAATGGCACCCAAAAACTTCCAAAAGCAAATTTTAAAAACCCCAAGCCAGACTGAACTGCCCTTAGAGGCAGCAGGAGCACCCAGGATGCTCTCTTGCTGCCTCAGAGCACAGCAGTTCCTCTGGGGAGTCGTAAATGTCCCTGCAACACCAAACTGAGGAGGAACATTTGGTACAGCTATGCTGACACATGCACACAACACACTGTCCCTCAGACAAGAAATACACCAGACGTACTCAGTAGCTCCAGGTACTTCTCCTCCATCTCGTGTTTCTGAGCAGCTGCGGCCACACTGGACCTAAATGAGCTGAAAAGGCTCCACTTCTCATCCTGGGGACTGGGGGTGTCATGAAACAACACTGCTGCTGCAGCAGGTTGCATGACAGAGCATGTGTAGATCTGAGAGAAGAAATGAGTTTGTGTCAGAAAGGCGGCTGGCAGAAATTGCCCTGAGATCCCATTTCAAATGCAAGCCTTTAGGAAGGTGCTGTCAGCCACATCCAGGGCAGCAGCTGAGATTCAGCAGCCCAGGAAGTGTCCTTAAGAGCAGCTGTGATAGGGACCAAAGCAGGATGGCACTCAGAGGCATCACCCCAGCCCCACTGCTCTGCAGAGGAAAGGCAAGGAGGGCAGCAAGCACCACTTTGGTGACTGCAGTGGCTATCACTCTTTCACTCACTGGCTTTTCTCGAGCCTCTTGCTCCTGAAGGAGATTAATTTTCTCTTTGACAATTTTCATTTCTTTCTTCAGCCTCATCTCCGTTGCCTTGAGCACAGCCTGAGTTTCCTGCGGCTCTGCGGGCAGCTTCTCATTGAAGTTCTGTAAAGAAGAGAGAGAAAGTTTCTTGAGTGGAGTGGCAGCCACTCTTACACTTACCTGCTTTTGTAGATCACGCCTCTGTCGATGGAGATTCCAGTGATCTTGAATTCTTCTCATGTCTTCCTTGTTCCTCATCTTCACTGCCATGATGGGAATCTGAGCTTTGGGCAGCTCTGCTTGTGGCTCTGCCTTGACGTTCTGCAAACGCAAATGCAGAGCAGGTGACAGGGAGCTGCCACCAGGCTCAGCTTTTTCCTCTTTCAGCCTCAAAATCAAATTCATTCTGCCACTCATTTCTGCTTCCCTACCCACTTCTGCTTCCATTGTAACCTTCCCATCCCAGTGCTGATCTCTGTGGATTACAAGGCTCTGTGCTTTGAGTGCCTCTGGGAATGCTGGCCTCCTCAGTCCCAAGAGCTCTGTTTTATGCTCCTGTTCCTGCCCCTCACTCTGTCACCCTGTGAGCCAGGCTTACCTGGCCATTCTCCTGCTGCTCCTCCTCTCGCTGCCTCAGCTGCTCTTCCTGCTCTCGGGCTGGGAACAGCAGTCCCTGAGTCTGGAATGGCACCTCTGCTAAAGCAATCTGCTCATGCTCTCTCTCCAGAAGGGCCTGCACAGAAAGCAAGAGAAGATGGGCTTCACCTTCCCAGACAGCATTTGTGGGCCAAGTCTCTAAGAGTGATGGGCTCACACGTTCCCAAAGCACTGTGCTGCTGCTCTCCTGGGTCATTCTCTGCCCATGGGGAGGCACAGATTCCAAAGTGACACTGGCAGTACAATCAGGGTCCATCTGGGACTGAAGCTCCAACAGCCTCTCAGGCAGCTGACAGGGAAGGGGTGGCATTTCTCAAGGCTCTGCTGAGGGCCTCCCTCCACTTCTGCTGTGTCCCCTTTGTCATTCCATTGTGACTGACCCCCTGCCCTGTCTCACAGCTCCATCCTGTCTCTGCAGGTGGCTTCCAGTGTGGGCTCACTTCCTGTGAGAGACACTTCTGGAGTTCATGTTCTCTTCAGTCCTGCACCACCATTCCTGCCTTTCTGACATCTAGACACTTGTTAGAAATCCTGCTCATTCAGGAGATAAGGATGCATGTAAAGATCCTCTGATGGAGGTCAGAGAGCCTCTACAGCCACCTCAGCATATGGAGGAAGACCAAGGTGGTTATTCTTCCTCCTTTGTCAACTGAGAATTCTCTCATTCATGTATGACCAAAATCCACTGAAAATCACTAAAATCACTAAATCACTAAAACCCACCCGGAACATAAGAGTGTTCCACCTCACTAGGAAAGGCAGAAACTTACAGGATAAACAGTGGGCTTCAGGGCAGAAGATGCTGGAGGAGGAGAAGCCCTCTGAGGGGAAAACACAGCCATTTCTGGAGGGCGAAACATCTGCCTGCCAAGACTTTGTGGACAGAATGTGTGTCTCCTCCTCTCCCCCTGAAAGGATGCCTTTAGGGGAACTTTGCACACCCTCTGGGTGTGCAAAGTGCATGGCTGGGAAGTTTCAGATAGACAGATAGACAGACAGACAGATAGGCAGATCGATGTATAGATAAATAGACAGATCTCACTATTGTAATATCTCTCTTACTGTACTTTCTGGCACTACACATATCTACACTCAGTAGCAAGTGCCCCAAACAGCAGAAATCCTGAACTTGCCCTCCTGTTGCTTCAATTAACCACACCCTTAAGGAATCTGGAGCGTGTAGGTCCTTATGGAATGCATACAGACCCTGAGCATTGCACTGGGAATTGCACTCTTTATGCATCTGTGCTGGGGCAGGTTCTTCTCTTGGTCACAGCCACACTGGCAGTGCTAAAGTGGCTGTAATCAGAAATGAAGCCCAGCCCCTATCAGCTCCTCTGATCTCTGAAGAGCACTTGGAATGCAAGGGTGTTGATTTCCTGCTCAATTCCCAAACGCAACACATACTGATTCCCTGGGCTACCAAAAGGCACAGGCACTGCTAACCTGAGAGTGATGTGCAAGGCCCTACTGACTGGCCTGGCATCAGAACAAAAGCACCTTTTCTTGCTGGCCAAAGAGAGAACAAAGAGTCCTGCTCGTCCTAGCAAATCAACAATCCAACAAACCGAGAAATGGAAGAGTCACCTACTCCAGTGCCTAAAGCATCTGGATGCAGTGAGGGGATGCTTGGCACAGGAACAGCCCTTGTGGGGAGCACTGTCAGGTAGGCATTTCTGGAAGTGTGCCTGGAATGTCCCTCATGAGCCTGCCTTTCCCCAGGCTAAAGCTCCCTCAGCACCTCCTCTTTGGGCTTGTGTTCCCACCCTCCCCAGCTCCCTTGCCCTTCTCTGGACACGCTCCAGCCCCTCAGTGTCTTTCTGCTCCAGAGGGGCCAGAACTGGACACAGCACTCGAGCAGCGGCCGCAGCGGTGCCAGCACAGGGCACAGCTCACTGCCCTGCTCCTGCTGCCCCACTATTGCTGACACAGGCCAGGATGCCCTTGGCCTTCTTGGCCCCCTGGGCACACGCTGCCTCATGTTCAGCTGCTGTTGGTTGGCACCCCTGGCTCCTTTTGTCCCAGGCATCTCCCCAAGCAGACAGTTGCACATTTGATTTAAAATATTGCATCCAGAATTTCAATGTGTCTTTGCTGTTCTTAGCAACACAAGAGAGCAGTCAAAGACTTGCATCTTCACCCCTACTTGGGGCTCCAATGCAGCAAAGCTGCACACTTCACCACAAAATACAAAATGTGTCAACAGAAACTTGCCTTTTCTGGTTTTTGTCTTAGAAGAAAAGTTCAGAAGTATGCACTTTGTTTCTTTTGCAGCAAGGGACAAGAATGGTCAGTCCCAAACAGCTTCATGGACAACACAATTATCTCTTTGCAGCTTATCAAAAGCCAAAACATAGGTGGAACAAAACACTCTGCAGATGTGAAGAATTACTCAAGAAAACTGCAGAACAGTCCCACAAGCGACAAACACAGAAAGATAAAACAAACAAAGCCTTGTGGTACCCAGCACTACCACATGTGCCTTTGGCCATAGCACTGCAGAAGCCAAGAGACAGAGCTACACTGAGCCAAGGAGCCAGATGCTCACCCAGAGGCAGCAGCTCTTTGGTCCCTCAACATGACAGATCCAAGCCCATTTTCCAGATCTCACTGGCACGGGGAATTGCCAGGTCCTGGCAGGACTCCAGCACTCAGCATCCTCAGCCACCGACAGCAACTGCTGCCTGGTCAGAAACTTGCAGCCCTGTCTTGCACTAAAGACAGCACCAGCCAGAACTGACTTACCAGCTCGGAATATTCAGGCTGTGCTGTGACCACGGCTGGAGGCTTGTGCTCCTCTTTGGCCTCATCTTTGGCCTCTTCTCCAGGAGCAGTGGGAACCAGAGGAGAGTCTGCTGTTGGTTCTGTGCTCTGTGGACAGACAGTAGCATGAGGAACAGGGAGTTACCTATCATTTATAACCTTCTTTCTGTTCAGCTCTACAACCAGGTCTACTAAGGACAAATCATAAATTTTGACAGCAAGGGGATTCTAAGTCATTCCCACTAAATCACAATGGGCTGAATCAACAGTACTGAAAATTGCTCTGAATTAGATATTTCACCCTGGCTACTATCAGCAAGCAACATTCACTCTGCAAAACCAGGGTTTCAGTTCTTTTAAAGCGCTGAAATGGAAAATTAGGAAATTGCAGCAATGCCTTTGCATTTGCTGCTGCACACATGGAAATGAATTTTCTCTTAGTCTACCCAGCTAGCCCTCCACACTCTACTACCACAGGCCAAGCTAACAGATTACTTCACAATTCTTAAATACAAGGAACATGAAAGGTTCTTTTCTCACTCACCTCACGAGCAGCATCTCTGAATACACGTCTCAGGTGACCTGTAGTGGGCAGGGAAAATGAACCAAATTCTTTGAGAAAACTGGAGAGAACCGTATTGTTTTCAGAAGGCCTTCTGAGAAGGTCTCCCAGTTTGCATTTTCAAAGTTGTCCTCCTTGATCTGGCAGACTGAGGAAATGTCAGACTCTGTTGCCACAGACTCTCTTGTGTAGAGAATGCAACCCCTGCAGGTTCCCTTGCAAATGCTGCCCTCAGCACAATGCTGGCTACAGATACCCTGTTTTTAGGGGAAGGTGTTAACAGGAGCTTTACCAAATCAGTGGCATCCTAATGCTCTTTCTGTTTCAAAATCAACCCAGCACTAGGAAAGAGCAGGAAGACAAACAAAAGCCAGGTTAGGTTACACCCATGGAAAATCTCTACTTACGGCCCAGGTTAGTCAGGTAATAGCTGGAATAACCAATGCTGTAAAGAGTGCAAATTGCAGCAATAAGTTCCTCATCCATTGTAGCACTGCTGTGCAAGTTTTCAGACTGTGTTGAAGCACAAGAGCAAACAAGGCTCTTGTCAGTGCATAGCTGCCCACTGACAAACCGTGGGATGCTCCTGCACTGAGAATGCCCAAGAGCTGCTCTGGCCCTGAGGCCCTTTGTGCACCAAGGCAGCTTCTGATGTCACCACAACAACGTGGCAACCCTGCCCTGACATCACAAAGCAAACGTTCTGCATTGGTCTGTGACTTTATGCAAAGCAGCCCAACCTTCCCTCCAGCAAACACAAATTAGCCTGGGAAGTTCTGCATCATAAAGCAGCACAAACTCCCCTGGTGGGACAAACCCTGTTGTTCAAGGGATCCAAGAGTAATTCCAAGAGTGCCCAAGCTCCTACAGCCTGTACCTGAACTGAGCATTCAGATGGGACCAAAGCAAAGGAAACCACACCAAGAAAATGGCCCAAAGCATTGGACGGAACTAGGAGAGAAGGCACTGTTGGCATAAGAGCTGAAATAATTCCAAACAAGTGTCTCCACATATTTGCACATTTATTGGACATGCCCAGGGCTCCCCTGTATGTACATCTCTGCCCTGCCTTTGTTCTTCTGTCAATGTTTGACACTTCCCAAACTCCTGGTAGCCATGAAAGTAGTTTCCTTACCTTCTTTTGCTAGAGTTGAGCAGAGGAGAGGGGAAAAAAAACTAAGGAAGGGCTCATGAGTTGAGATACGGACTGGGAGAAAATATTCTAGGGCAAAACAGGTTCACATTTAAGGGGTAAAGTAACCTATTAACAGAGTGAGAGGAGAATAATGAGAAATAAAAATAGGCCTTTAAAACACCTTCTTTTTCCCCAGCCCCTCCCTCCTTTTCACTAACAGCACAGGAAGACAGGCTATGGGGGTTTTGGCCAGTGCATTACTTGAGATCTTTTTGTTTGCTCAGGGAGAGTAGTCTGTCTTCTGCTGTGCCATGGGGTCACTCCCATGGGCAAACAGTCATCCCAAAACCATCATCCATAGGGTGCAGCCTTTTTAGAAGATGCTGACCTAGTTTTGAAGTAAGGGATCTCTCTCCATATCTGAAAGCAGCGGCCCTCTCTCTCTTTTCAGGTCTCCCACTAGACCACAGCTGTCTCTAATATCCACCTGCTCCAGCACAACCACTTTTCTCCTTGGCTGCAAGTGGATTTCTGCATCCCCCATTGACTTCATGGATTACAAGGGGGCAATTTGTTTTACCATGATCCTCACCATGCCTTACAGAGGAATCTTGATCCAGCTCTCGAATCACTTCATCCCTCTCTTTCTTTTCCACTGACCTTGGTGTTGCCATGTTGTTTCCCTCACATGTCCTCATTTCCTCTCCTTTTTTGACTAGAAGGAAAGTGCTGCTTGTAGGTACCATTGTCAACAAGTTCTACTAATTCAAAGATTTTGCAAGATCCCACAGTGCCCAGAAGTTGATCTCATTTGGGTTCCGTGTGGAGGAATCCCTTGTCATGCTTCCGCTGCCGGCCAGGCGGCCCTGCTGCCACGGCACAGGCAGTGGTGGCTGCTGCAGCACTGGCACTATTAACACCTCTCTTCATGGGGGCTCTGGGAAGGACAAGCTGCCACTAGCACCCCTGCCTTCCTCCCTCAGCTCAGCTGGGCAGGGGCGGCCAGGCAGGCAAGGCTCGCCGCGGGCTGCGCCGAGACAGCGGTGGCTGCTGCGCATTGCTGCCACCACAGCAGGGACGGCCCCTGGCAGCAGCCCATGGCCACCCTTTGGTTTTCTTCTTAAATATGTCACCACTGAGGCATTACCGACCTCTCTAATTGGGCCAGCAGCATGCCCATCATCAGAGACATCCGAGATTGTCTCTGTTGGTCGTGGTGGAAGCTTCTAACAGCTTTGCACAGAAGCTACCCCTATGGCCCACATCCCGCTACAAAAAACAGACTGTGCCAAGCCAACTCATCCTATCTGGAATTAGAACTGGCAGGATCTGCCCTCCAGCAGGAGCTGCTCCAAGCTGGGAACGTGACTGGCGGTGCTGATTCCCAGAGGCTTCTGTCTGCCAGGTGAAGCCAAGGCAGGAGCGGGTTGAAAGGTGCTGGCGCTGCTGCTGCTCCGTGCACAGAGCCCCGGCTGGGCAGGGCACGGCGCCCACTGCGCTGCGGCTCTTTGTGCTGCCACAGCTGGGCACACCTGGGACAGGTTATGACCATGTGTGGGAAAACCGAGGGGTTTGTGGGGCTGCATTGCTCTGCACACACCCAGGCCACCTGCAGCGCAGAGCTTGGGCTGGCAGAGGGGTAAACCAGAGGAAACGGCTGGGAAAGGTTTCAACAACTGTTCAATAGAAATGGCCAAAATAAAAGTTACCAAGTGGGCCAGTCCCCACTGCCAGCTAGAGGTTATAAAGGAGGCATTACTTTATTTCATCACTGGGTGTGTGGGGAAGCACTTCCCTAACGCATGCAAACCCAGCAATTTCACCAACTAGTCTGTATCCATGGAACTAAGTTATATTCACTTCTTTGCTGAAACTAACAGGCTACACAGTTCCCCAAATTATTTGACAAATTTAAATCACTTCTCAGAATTTATTGTCATGAGAGTATGGATGTCCTGAGGGTCTCTGATGGTTGCTGTCACAGGTTCAGGAGGAGACATGCACAAAAACCCTAAAACACAATAGGGGTTGCAAAACAATTTTATTCTATTAATTGCAGAGTCAAATAATACGTAACAAGCCCTGGATTCCCAAAAATCCACTGAGCAGGAGATGGCAGGTAGGCAGTGCATTTTCAGGACATCCCCTGGATCAAACCAGTGCATCTTGTACTTCTCACCCCTCCACCACTGAACCAGGCCTTCTGTCTCCTAGTCAGGACTGGAATTTTCCCAGTTACAGCTCAGCTCACACATGGCCATCGCGTGAGAGGAGGCCACAATGGCTCATGATACTGACTCCATGCCAGCAATGGCTCCATCATGCATTGTTCCTTTTTCACCAATACATTGTTTCTATTTCAAGGGGCCACTTCCCACCCATTAAACAATATAGTTTTCTTCATGACCTTGACGACCTGCTCAAGCATAGTACAAATATGGCAGGACCTCAGCCAGGACTCGAGTCCCTGACAAAGTGATTTGGGGAACATCCCATTCTTCAGATTCTCCTGTGGTGGTCAAGAGCCTCCTAAAACCACTGTCATCCCTTGAATGCATTCCAGCTACCTTCTTAACAGGACTGTTGTCTTTATTCTCAAGGCAAAGGCAGCCACTTGCACATTATTTTCACAGCAATGGGGGAATACAGGACTAAGCACTCCATGTTAAAGCTAAAGGAATTCACAAGATTAACCCGTATTTATTACACTTTAACATTTCCCCAAAGCCTCTCCTCTACTATCTGGGAATTTAAGACAAGCCTTTGGTCAATGTACCATGCAAGTGCTTCGGTTGCTTCATTGCATCTTTCCTTGAGAAATTAAAAAAGAACAAAGAAAAAATGAACAAATACCCTTGTGCTCCCTTCCAAATCAGTTCATTACTCAAGCCCAAACCTCAGACACATCCCAATATTCCCTGTCTCCCAGCAGCTCCGAGCTGCATTGCACAGTGCTTGCAGTGCTGCAGAGAGCACAAAGCAGGCTGGCCTGGTGCCCCTGACTATTTCTGCTCAACACTCTGCATTTCACACCTTTGCTCTGGCTCAGTGCACAAGTGCAGGATTGCAGGCGCTCCCTGCCAGAGCTGTGTGAGGCACTGTCTGCTGCAGATGTGAGCTGACAAGCTGTCAGTGCCTCCCGCTGGCCTCGGTTCCCTGGCACAAGTGCCGTGCCTGAAGGACGCTGCCCTGTGCTGGAGCCTGCGGAGCAGCCCGGCTCCCTCCCGCTGTGCCCAGAGTGCTGCACACACTGCTGGCCCTGCCCAGGAGTGCCAGGGCAGCCGGCACTAGAGCAGCAATGCTCAGCCAGGCCAGCAGCCCTGGGCTGCTGTTTGCCTTTCTCTGCTGCTGGGCAGCCTGCAGACGGCCGGTGCCAGCAGTGTGTGCTGTGCCCAGTGTTAAGGACGGGTCAGGAGACCAGCTCCTTTTTAATCGCCTTTATTAAGGTCAGCTCTGAGCAGGGAGCCCGAGGGGTCATGCACACAGTCACTGCTCCTGTGGACAACGCAGTGGAGGAGGAGCTCAGCTTTGCACATGACAGAGCTGGGGCTTCCCTCTTCACGAGAGTCTCTAGGAAGGCACTTGCTGTCTCTTGCTCTGGGGGTATCATGCCGATTGCGTGCTGTCAGGTCACGGCGACGAGGCGCAGAGCTCTGGTTGCTGATCTGATATTCTTCACTGTTTTCCTGGTTTAGGACTATAATTTTTAGTCTTTGGTTTCATACTGGCTAGTTGTTCTAGGGCTTCTTTTTTCTGGATGGTATTAGATGTCTTCTAGTTTACATATAACCTTGGGCATTATTTTTTTCTCAGTTACTAACGTCCCCTTTGGGAAGCAGTGGAAGAGATACCTGACGAAAAAGGGATACAGGCACAAGGCAGGTGGCAATCAACACTTAAAATCTTAACTTGTTGGAGATAAATAGTTAAAAACATTAACAACTAATGAGGAAGTGATTTAAGAATATTAACAACAGGTAATTAAACATTCAGTAAGTAATTGATACTATTAAAAACAATGACTGACTGGGTAGACAAAATCATCCTTTATTTCTGAGAGATAATTCCAATATTTGGACAATTTTTTAAGGTTGGTTTTCGAAAGATTTCCTATAGAAAACTTGAAATTGTTAGAAGATAGGAGAGTTAAGGTTTGGGAATAGAAGTCTTTTTCCATGGAGTTAAGAAAGTGTTTGGCAAGCAGCTTCCCCATGGAACCTATGGCAGGCCAGCAGAAAAACAAGGAAAAAGTCCGAAAAAACCAAAAACCCACTGGTGACCCTAACATGAAAAGTGCGCTTAGAGAGAGGCTCGAGATGCTCACCAGATCTCAGCCAATGGGTCAGGGCTGCTGGCTGCTGCTAGCTTGGTCCAGTCTCAGGTGTGGTTCCTGAGGCTGTTGGACTGTCCTTGGTTTGGGCAGATCTTTATAGAACAGAGATCTGCCAGCCAAGGTGTCGGTGTCTCCGAAGGCGAAACTGTTGGGCACCTAAAATTGGACTGCTGGTCAGAAAGTGTGCCATCAGAGCCAGGTGTTTCTGTGCTAAAAATGTGATCAAGTCACTTTGACTTGGTGATTTGAGCCATAAAACTGGACCCACTTTCAGGGTAAATTTGGAGACCTCAGCTACAGGTGGATGCACCATGTGGGAATTTCCCAGTTGCTGGGAAGAGTTCTCCAGCTGCTCTCTCTGAAATGGGGCTCCACAGCAGCTCTGGGTGGACTCTGGATGATGGTAAAGTGTTTAGGCCATTGGTGATGGATCTTTCTCAGTCACTATCCTGTCTCTTGTGTAGTAATGAGATTACCTTGCTTGGTTCTGCTTGTTGCTAAAGCCAAGCATGTAATATCGTTTTACTTTTTGGTTGCCTAAATATTCCTAGTAAAATATGACCTTTGTTTCCTTTGGTGTCTGTGTCCTTTAAAACGCCCCTGTCAATTGGCGGAACACGGGCCTAAGGCCTACTGGAATCAACCTTTCTTAGACTTGCTGGAATTTCTTGAGGAATTATTTGTGCCCCTCATCTTTTTCAAGAGCTACAATATCCCATGTACATAGGAAAGAGGAACCTAAGCAAGTATCTTGAGTTTCCTGAAAAGAACAAACGTTTTGGACAGCAAGCAGCATTCGCACAGAAGTGGCAGGGTAAAAATCTCAGCAAACTGCAGACACCTTGATGAATGGATTAGTGGCATTATGGGCCACGTTTGCCCATGATGGCTATGTTGCCTTTTTCCCAATCTGAAAATGAAAGTTGAGATGCTTTTAATAAGGAGGTAATATAAAAGTGGATCTTTATTTGAAGGTTTTCATGAGCAGTTTCATAAAGATGTCCACAAAAGTCCGCTCCTTCCAGGGATGACTACATATTTATAGGTTTAGGAAACCAGCATAATTGATAGAGAGCACCAGGTAGGAGGACAAGTGGTTATGCAATTCCCCCCCAGGTCAAGTTCCTTCTCTGGAGTCCCCCCTTCAGCACTGGCTTTGTCCATGGAAAGGTATCTGGAAGAATTGCTCTCAACCTTGGTTCCCAGGAAGAACCAAGATAGCACTGGGGCCTTGTACCCCTCCCAGCTTGGAGCACTGGAATTTGTCTTTCTGCTTAGGGAAATGCTGTGGAAATGTACTGGGAAAACTAGTCACTAAGACAATAGGCCACAGAGCTACAAATATATGTGTGAAGAATAGAGAGAACGAAAGAATAGAGAGGGGAAAGAAAAAAGGAAAAACCTAAATGGCATCAGCAAGATTCTGGGCATGAGCACATAGATTCAGATGGTCTTCTCAGCCTTATTTCTGCATATTTCTGGGAACCAGAGGAATCCTGCTGGAGTCTGTGGGGAGATGGGTTTGGGAAGTAAGAGTTTATTTCTTCTTTTCTCCTTGGAGCAGCTCCTGTTCCTATCATCAGTTAAGCCTCTCTCTAGCCTGATGCCTCTGATTGCTGCAGCAAAACAGTTTATGGCAGGCAGAAGACACTGACACATCCAGGGGACATGGCTTTCTCCAGTGCCAGCTATGAGTGGGAGTCAGAACAAAAACTCTCTTAAACACAACTCCATTGGAAGATTCCCTTCCTTTCCACTGTGTAAATAAGCTCTACGTTCACTTCTGAATTGTCAGTTGTTTCTAAAAATGAGAAGTTCTCTTTTATGATTTTTTAAATGTGGTTTGGAATTGGATAATTCTCCTTTGTTCACAAACTCCAGACCAAACAGCCTTTGGAATATGGCCCACTGGGCAGCTTTTGCCCAGACATGTGGACACTGCTGAAGGCCTAGGCAAAATCTGCCAGGCCTTTTTCTCAGGTTCTGGGTCTTTTTCTCAGGCTGTGAAACCTTTTCAGCTCCAGCCAGGATTTATCCCAGGCTGGAGACTTTTTCTTTACTGTAAACATAAGACAAAGAATGATAACAGAGATAAACACCTGCTAGACCCATAGGAAAGCCAGGGAGAAGAGGTGTCTCTTTCTCTGTCCAATGAACTGTCTGTATTGTTTTTCATGAAGAACCTTATTTAAAGCTATGGCTTCCTTCAATAAATGGCTCTTTTTTGCTCTTTCTTGCACCAAGCAAGAGAGTGTCTTGTTGCTGTTTTTTCTTGCCGCTCCGTAACTTTTCCACGGCAACACAGCCACGGTACTTGTAGATAAGAAAGCAAGGGCAATGGTATTTGCAGCCAAAATCCAATAAAGTGTGGGAAAGCCAAAACATCCTGAGGAGATAAAGGCCTCCAGCTCTTACTAGAAATCAACAGAGCTCCTGCCAAATGATTATGTATTAGTAAGTGCAATCTGTCTGCCTGGATGAGAGTCTTGCTCAACTGAAAAAGCAGAAAGATCAGCAAGGGTGCTTCCAAAGGCCCATCACATGGTTTTTATTTTGCTCATCTGTCTTAAGTTTGCAACTAAATGTGAGCTGATGAGAGGGGGAAAGAAAAAAAAAAAAAAAAAAGACTTATGGCAGGGCTGTGACATTCCACAAGAGGAATCACTGGTGTACATTTCATGAGTGGATCCCTCTCAACCCTATTAAAGTATTGTAGTCCTGGTTTAAAATAGGCATGTATGAAACAGCTTTGAGAGACAGAGACTAAAAGGGCTTGTGGATTTTTTTTTAAGAATTAGGAAAACTACCCAAAAGGTGTTGGTTTATAACATTTTAAAATATACTACATAAAATATTAACAACTGCAATAAATAAGAGTTTAAAAATTGTTTTGGTGTATGATTAATTAGAAACAGAGAAATGTGAAGATATGAATGCACATTTTCATAAAAATATGAAATTCCAGACTAAAAGACACACTGCACTACAATACAAAGGAAGGTAAAGCTGTACTTTAATTAGCTCTTTTTACATTTCTAGAGCTTTTTCCTTCTGAAGACAAGCCGGGATATTCCTTAAGAAAACTGTTGCAGCCAAGAAGCCAATAATTAAATTTCATGGAGTCTTCTGGTGTTGGGTGAGATACCCCGGCTGGCAGATCTGAACGGAGGCAAAGAACGGGCTCTGCGTCGTGTGACAACGAAGGGTGCGTTGACTGGAGCAGGAGGATGAACTGGAGCACCAACTGGAGCTCTAATCCTTTCCCAGGAGGGAGTGGACATGGTGAAAGTACTTAATGGCCTAATACGGGAGGAATCATCCACCCATGAGGTACTTCCGATTCCGGTTGGGCTAACTTGGACATACATGCTCGTTATTGGTCGTCGAAAGCTGTAAGCTTTGCTGCTCCTGCCACAGGGGATGGGGATTCTAATCACACTAGGCTGGCGATATACCCAGACTGAGTCTGAGTGCAAGTCAGAGTCGCTTCTTGTGTAGTACATCCGATCGGCGGTTCGGTTCGCTAGAGGTCGCAGCGGCCCGAAATGTCGGCTGTAATTCCAGTCAAACTCACTTCTTGACCCGCTGGTAAAAACTTTATCGCTGAGCTCTCTCCCTCCTGGGGTAAAAACTTCATCACTAATCGGTCTCCCAGGGGTAAAAACTTCATCACTAATCGGTCTCCCAGGAGTAAAAACTTCATCACTAATCGGTCTCCCAGGAGTAAAAACTTCATCACTAAGCTGTGTCCCAGGGATAAAAACTCCATCACTAATTGGTCTCCCAGGAGTAAAAACTTCATCACTAATTGGTCTTCCAGGGGTAAAAACTTCATCACTAATTGGTCTCCCAGGGGTAAAAACTTCATCACTAATTGGTCTTGCAGGAGTAAAAACTTCATCACTTAGGTTTCTCCAACTTGACGGAATAACATCATCGCTCCAACTTGCTGGAACTGAAAAACAAACAAATCAAGAGAGTATCTTCATTTGCTGTTAAATAACTCTCACAGAGGTAAGTATGTGAAGTACTTGTAACTGTTTGCTTCTTGTCCTAGGTGCTTATTTGAAGCAAATGGCAACTTATTATAGATATTAATTTTTATTTGATAAAGGACAATAACACAAGCATTCTGCTCTAGGAAGTGTTGGAAAACAACAGCACTATTGAAGTGCTACAAATATTTATGCACATCTTCTACTTCTCATCATTATTGTTGTTAGGGTGTATTTTTTTAATCCAGTAAACAAACTAATTTATCAGTCACCTTGACAAAAGTTTTCAGGCCTGTGTTAGCTTTCATCACCTCCCTTCTTCTCTGAAACAAGTCTCAGAATGTTTCTGATAGTACTTACTTTATTACTCCATTATCTTTGCACTTAACCACTGTTATTATTTGCCTAGAGCAGCTGTGCAGCATGAAGGGAGATGCTGGCTCTGAACCCACATCTAAGTGACCAAAACTGCCTGAAAAGCAGACTTACCATCAGGACGAAGAGGAGTGCTGATTCCTCGGGGTATGAAGTAACTCGGAACAGATTCTGCCAGAGAAAGTAAATTAACTTCAGAGAATGTAAATATTAAAACCAAGGAAATGCAAGGAACTGGAACAGTTATGGTTGGAAGGGAAGGCTGTGCTGGTTCCAGACACACTATAGGGTCTGTAAGGTGACACACCAGAGGTTGTGTCCGTTCCAGGCGTAGGGCAGGTTACATAGAGTGTCCCACCAGAGGTTATGGCAGGTCGTGGGTAAGGGGAGTATCTGTGTCTAGATGGTCCCCAGCATACTGGAATAAAAAAAGAATAAAAACCAAATCAAGACAGAATCTACATTTGCTGTTAAATACCACTCACAAAGGCACATATGTGAAGAACTTATAACTGTTGACTTCTTGTCTTAAGTGCTTATTTGAAACACAGGGTGCTTGATTATATAAGTGTTGGAAAACAACAGCACTATTGAAGTGCTACAAATATTTATGCACATCTTCTACTTCTCATCATTATTGTTGTTAGGGTGTATTTTTTTAATCCAGTAAACAAACTAATTTATCAGTGACCTTGACAAAAATTTTCATCCCTGTGTTAGCTTTCACCACCTCCTTTCTCCTCTGGAACAAGTCTCAGAACGTTTCTGATAGTTCTTACATTATTGCTGCATTATCTTTTCACTTACTACTGTTGTTATTTGCTTACAGAAGCTGTGCAGCATGAAGGGAGATACTGCCTAGGAACCCATATCCAAGTGGTTCTCACTGTGGAGAAGCAGGAGCAGGTAAAGGAATTGAACGGGCTGCTTCAGATTCAAAGTGACCCCGCATAGAAAGTAGAAAGTTCATAGAAAGTAAATTTTGAAAAGCAGAGAAATGCACAGAACCGAAGTGGTTATGATTGCAAGGAAAGGTTATTACAAAATGTTAATGATTTATGACAGAAAGAAAAGCAAAAGTCTTCATGAAAAAAAAAAAGAAAGAAATAAGAAATTGGGGTAATGGTCAACAGCAACAAAACATGAGCCAGCAGTGTGCCCAGATGGCCAAGAAGGCCAATGGCCCCTAGCCTGTATCAGGAATAGTGTGGCCAGCAGGAGCAGGGAGGTCATTCTTTCCCTGTACTTGGCACCAGTGAGGCCGCATCTTGAGTGCTGTGTCCAGCTGTGACCCCCCAGTTCAGGGAGGATGTTGAGATGCTTGAGCACGTCCAGAGGAGAGCAAGTGAGGCTGGTGAGGGGCTTGGAGCACAAACCCTGTAAGGAGTGGCTGAGGGAGCTGGGGTTGTTTATCCTGGAGAAAAGGAGACTTAGGGGTGACCTTATAACTCTTTACAACTTCCTGAAAGGAGGTTGTGGTCAGATGAGGGTTGGTCTCTTTCTCCAGGCACCAAGTGACAGAATAAGAGGATACAGTCTTAAGTTGCACCAAGGGAAATATAGAATGCATATTAGGAAACAGTTTTTTATGGAAAGAGTGAGAAAGTACTGGAATGGTCTTCCCAGGGAGGTGGTGGAGTCACCATCTCTGGATGTGTTTAAAAAAAGGCTGCATATGGCACTCGGTGCCAGAGTTCTGTTGAGCTGGTAGGGCATGGGTTGGACTTGATGATCTTGAAGGTCTCTTCCAAACTTGTGATTCTGTGATATGCTGGCTAGGAACCCACATTCAAGTGACTAGAATCTGTTGAAAAGCAGACTTACCATCAGGAGCACGACCACGAGGTGTAACGTTTTCTTCGTGTGGAAACGAAAACCAAATGGATTCTGTCAGAGAAAGTAAATTTACTTCAGAGGAAGCAAATTTTTAAAACTATGGAATAGCAGAGAACTGGCATAGTTATGGTTGGAAGGGAAGGCTATGTTGGTTCCAGACACAGTATAGGTTCTTTAGGGTGACACACCAGAGGGTAAATCCATCCCAGAGTTGGTTCCATGGCACAGTTCCTCAATGCTTAGGTCACCTTCAGCTAGCATTTGCAGGAAATATGGACTATAACTCTGACCAAACTTACCTTCTGATCCGTATGTAACAGTGTGCTGTCTGGGCTCACTGCTGCGTGCTGGAATAAAATAGAAGAATAAAAAAACAAGTCAAGAGAGAATCTACATCTCCTGTTAAATCCCTCTCACAAAGGTACGAGTGTGAAGTACTCATGACTGTGTGGTTCTTGTCTTAAGTGCTTATTTGAAACACAGGGCACCTGACTACAGATATTAATCTTCAGTAGGCAGAGGACATTACAACAAGTATCCTGCCCTTGGAAATGGTGGAAAACAGCAGCACTTTATTTGAAGTGCTACAAATATTTACAGAGATCTTTTACCCCTTATCATTAGAGTTGCTAGGGTGTGTTTTTAAACAAATTTATTCTCCCTTTCACTGTTATTAGGGAACACATGCACTGTTAGCCACAGAAGGGAGTCCTTTACATTTGGACATATTTCACCATCAACTGAAATCAACACTTCATACTCTTCAAATATTAGTCAGGTATAATGTTACAGGCAACATTTAAATTAAATCACTGTAATATTCAAATATGTTACAGTAGTGTGACAAGTTAAAAGTTCCCATATCTAGAATACTGCGTACCAAACAATTTTTGCATAGAAAAGGCACTTTGTTTTCCCCCCTGAAACGGAAAAGGAAGAAATGCTGGACATAGTGATAAGCAGGGTGCAGAGAGGGACCCCTTAATTCCAATTCTGTACACACCGAAGGAAGGAGTAACAGAAGGTAAGGAGCAAGAGACAAAAGAGGGATTGATAGGTTTAGCAGGTTATATTTAATTCACATGAGACAGCAAGGGCTCTGTAAACTCTTAGGAGCTTGCAAAAGCAGATGAGTAAGACATGGGAAAATAAGAGGCTTCCAAAAAACATAGTAGCCATGAAACTTTGTGCAATCTCTGCTTGTTTGAATCACTTGGGACTGATGTAGCCTCTGGTCCATGTGTTTATGTCTTTTTTAAACTTACCTTGCAGTTCCAAAAGCTTGGCTTTTGCATCACATAGCTCATCCTCTGCAGAATACATCTGCACCTGAGCATCTTTTCTAGCCAAGGACATTTCACTCTCCAGAACTCGACGAAGAGCCTCTCCTCTCTCCAGTTGTAACCTTAATTTCATTAATTCTTTTTTATAGTAAGACATCTAGAAAATAAATATTTCAGAAATTGCATTCACAGCTGTTGTATTATCAGGTCTGAATTTGAAATACAGTCTTGAAACTTCATATCTTAGATACTTTTTTTAAAATGCAAACTGATCCTGTTCTTATATCCTTTTCATTTACCTTAAACATATCCCTCTGTTTTCCCAAAGATACTTCTGCCTTAAGACAATAAGGTTATAATTATATTCCACAGGCAATTTTCTAATAACTGTATTTAACAACTAGAAAAACAGTCATGGTGGGATTCTAGATTATCAGACACCTAGGAACTCATTATGGAAACACAAACTTCAGTCCAATGATGTTCAGCAGTCAAGCGGAATGCTATTAAACACTACAAACAAAACAAAGAAAACATTTCAAAAAAATGCTCTTATCTGGTATAAGAAAGATAAGTCTAGTCATTGCTGCCAGAAATTGCCACATTCAAGCCATTTGAATGCAAGAAGGTGGAAAGTAAAACATGCATTTCTTCACAACATCTACAAAGCAGCAGCATCCTTATTAACAGGAGCACCATTATTGGGAAATAATTTAACCCCATTAAAAAGGTTCTCCCTGATGCTCTTGTGGCAAACTAGTACCTAAATCAAGTAGCAGTAAGAAAATACTTTGTTAAAATTTTCTTTATTTTGAATTATGATTACTGCTACAAGTAACAATTCTGCTCTTAGCAGTTTGTTAGGGGCAGCTGCTGTGGGTGCTCATTCCTCTCTTTTAGGTTAAGTGCAGCCAATAAACCAAGTTTGTTGTTCCATATCCATTTTTTAAAGTTCCTGCTTCTTACACAGTGATTTGCTCTTGTCGTGCTCCCGTTGCTCCATCCATGGTGGGGTGATTCTCTAAAATTGATCCCTGGAATTACCGGGATTAAAACACTCAAACCAACAAACCATGTCTTACACTGAGAATTCCAAAGCTGGGGATGTAAAATATTTTCCTGCATGACTTTGCTGTTGTGTAGTGCTCCAGTTTCTTACACACACCTTCAACTATTAGCAATGACACTAAAAGTTACATCAGTTCCTGCAGACAGGCATGAGAGGTCTGTGCAGTGCTGCTGCTTTCTTATTTTCCAACTAGTGACTGTGAATTTGATTCACCTGATGAGAGGATTATTTCAAGGAAACACATTGCATCTAAGGAAACAAATTGCATTTATTTTAAGGATAAAAGAAAGAAAGCAAGAAAGAAAGCAAGCAAACAAACAAACTCCTTACATCTTGATTGTATTGCCTGGTTAATTCCAAGTTTCTTTCCTCAAGTGCCTGGATTTTCATTCTCAAATCTTCAACGATGTCCATTTCTGGTTGATTTCTGTCCTGTGGTAACAGTGGTCCTTGTATATCAGTGCCTGACCTGAAAAATGTGTTTTCCTTTAAAATGAGTATTCCTTTAAAAATTCAATGTTTCTTCACTTCAATTACCCAAGCACTGACCCTGAGATTTAAACATTCACATAAGTAAAATTACTTTGTGCAGTTTTTGTCTGCTATTGCTCTTTGAAGAAAGAATTATATAAAATTGTTTATTTTGCAGTGTATGAGAGAAATGGCAGCAGGAACTTGAAAGAGAGATGCACTTTGGATTAACAACGTTGATGTAAGCATAATGTGTTCATTATTCTTTTTCAGTATCTTTATTTTTGATAATGAACTTCCATAATTTTTGATAATAAACTTCCAAGTGGTTTAAAGACAGCATTCCAATCATGCAAGTTAAAATAACAGGCAAGCTTTTTGCCTCCACAGTAAGTCTCATTTTTTAACAAGAGTTACCATCTCAAAACCATCTCTGTCATGAAACAATCCACAGATGTAGAAATACCCTCTCTTTTACATACTATGTCTTCAGAGATACACACACTCAGACTACAGACATGCAACTGATCACAGACACAACACAAATTAAAGGTTTAGTCCTCCAAATTACTCTGTTTTATCTTAATTTCCACTACTATTTCAGCTATAACAAAATCTACTTGGAAGTCAGCAGAATCAGCCCTCAAGCACCCCAAACAGTAAAAAAAGAGTCAAAACCAAGTTTCTGTATATGAAGTGAAAAATTTAAACATAGAATATGCAAATTTCTGAATATACATACACAGAAATAGGTACAGATACATATATATGCACATATCTGTATGCATATTAAAAATATTAATTAACTAGTTAAATAACTTGAAGTGAAATTATTATAACTTCAAACTTGAAATCTTTTAAGTTCTTTCAGTACTTGAAAATCAGTGTTCACATTATTTGATGTATGTTGGTTTTCGCAGCCTTTAAGTATGTAAGAAAGACTGCAGTAACTGTTTTCTCCATGCAAAACTGAAGTTTATGGGCAATAAATATGAAATACATGGATAGAAGAAATATAATCAAATTAAGCACTAAATTGGTATCATATAATACAGAAATGTAAATATTAAAGTATCATACCTTTGTCTGCATGAAGCAGTTTTCAGAAAAATGATATTATACTGCCATTTAATTAATAGATATTAAATATTTTTAAATAAAAAATGACCACTTTTCTTCTACATTTCTGTATAGGCACAATAAACAATTTCATGACCAAAATGATGTATGTTTTCTAATTATGTTGGGGTTTTTTTGACTAGCAAAAAGGACACAAATGCCATGAAGAAGTGGTTTGGTAATTTAGATTAAATCTTGCCTCTAAGGATAGCTGCAGACTATAAATATTTAAATATAAAAATTATATGGCACCACAAGCATTAGCAAATTAAGGATGCTATGGAAATGAAAAATGTGCATTAGAGCATTGAAACAGAGAATATTATATTACGTACTGGACTAAAATTGCATTAGAAACCTCTTTGAAATAGCATTCTATGAACAGCTTCTGAACTCATAATGCAATAGGTGGAAACTTAAAAATATATATCAGAAAACCATAATTTGTTTCTTTGTACAGAACCAAAAAACCCCAAATCAAAACCAACCAACCAAACAAATAAACAAACAAACAAACAAAGCCCCCCACCCAACCAGTGACAGAATTGCTGAACTATTATTGTGTTAGCCACTTCATTTTGGTTGTCTACCTAAACATTTTCAAATAAAATACAAACTAGCCTTAAGAATTTTTGTTTCTCTGATACTTCATTTAATTATCACAGTGTGGCCAACAAATGCAGTACTTTATGAAAGCTTCCTACTACCACTTGGAGATTTTTCCCTCAGTCTTCATGGAACAACTACAAGTGCTACAACCATAAAGCTCTCTGAAGATTCAAAGAAAAAAAATCACATAAAAGTGTGGAAAGTTTCAAACAATGCACAATTTACAGCCTCACAAACTTCAGAGAATGTTTTCTACTTCCATTTTCATATATTACTAGTTCATCAACTCCTGGTTTTGAACTAAAACATGCTTTTTACCAACTACGGTTTTTATCTAAGACAACATTTTTAGCAGGACTTTAAAATGTTCAGGAAAGCATATGAGCAGGTGAAAGAGCTCTTGAGTCCTACACTGCAGAAGATATTTTGTAGTTCAAAACCTAAATTCTCAGTGTTCACAAGTCTGATGGTTACACTCAGCATTGACCATTGCACAAATCCAGCTTCTCACTGGCTTCAATTCCACAGCTGGCAGAAAATGCAGACTAATTTTGCAACAGAGAGAAATGTTCTTTCTCTTACTACCTAGCAGTGTCATTTTGCTAAATTTCTGCAGCTGAAGGAGCAGACTGCAGTCTGATTTTCTAACCAAAGTCCTTATTTGTGGAATTTGGCTCTTCCTATGTAACTGGCAGTTGTGTACAGACTAAAGAGAGACAAATAGTTTGTGCTAGAGATCAAACCCCTATTAAGTTATAAAACACAGGAGTCATGGTAAGACTTAAAGCCAAGCTCTACCACCTCAATTAATGTGAAAACCCTCCTGTGCCTCCTGGGCAGGATTCCTATGTGCTGGCAGAAACTCTCTCTGCCTCCTGATGATTCTATGACAGCTTGCATGTATCACACCATATCTGGTTCCTCCTCAGCCTGAACTGCATCATTTCAGGCATCTAGAAAATAAAGAAGCCACAAAAGCAGGAAATGAACTGCTAGACTTAAAAATCCAGAACTGGGCTCACCGATTAGCTTCCCCAGAAGAGATGTTGACTGAAGTCTGTGAAGTCATGGTGGGGAAAATACAGCTTTCAAAGTCTATAAACTGTGGGGAATTAAGAACATAAATTAACCATATATACTTTTACTTGATGAGCATCAAAGATTAGTCTATTCTACATCATAAAACCATTAAGGCCTCTAGCAGAGACATGCTTTATTTTATTTGTCAACCCTCTAAAATATTAAGCTTTTAACCACCCATGAGCAATTTCACAGTGTCACTACCATGCCACTTGAGCAATCACCACAACTGCAATTGGACGTTGGCTTTAGAAGACAGAATTGTACTGCTAGTCCTCCAAGCCTGAATATTGTAGACAAATAAACATATATATATAGCAGAATATCCACTGTCAAGAGTTTTCAGAACACCAATAAAAAACTGTTGTTTGTGTAGATCGAGCTGCATTCTCCTAAGCAGATTGCAAACTCTGCTTCTCTTCAAACCAATTCTAAGAGAGATAAATGATAGTACTATGATTTTGAAGCAGAACAAATAGACAAGGTTGCCTGTCTATCAGAACACTATGTTAAAGCCTGCTAAGTTTGTCAGAAATTGCACAGAAGTTTTCCATTAAGATGTAGCCCTGAGAACTGAGAAATTAGGTATTTTTGTAACACTAGTCCCTTTATTATTGCAAGTTACACCAGAGTCTCATAATGAACAGAAAAAAAAAACCCACAAAACCAAACAACAACAACAACAACAAAATCCAAAAAAAACCCAAAAACAAAGCCAAGAAAACTGTAGTTTCATTACAGAATCAAAATGTTTTCTGTCACATCCACATCATTCTGAAGTTTTAAAACTTCTTAAATTTACTCTGAAGTCACATAGAGGAAAAGAGAAAACTAACCCTGAATAGTGTCACCTGGGAATGCCAAAAATTTTGAATATGCAATATTCCTCTGTTCAAATAGGCATCAGTAGCTCACTACCACACAAAGGGATAATTTCAAAAAGCATGCTGTTTCACCTAGGAAAAAAAGAAAACTCCAGTGCCACAGAGCAGCTTGTGGGAGTTCTATAATTAAACGAAACAGCAGACCAAGCTTCTGTTTGCGGAATTATGTTTGATGTGTCTTTAATAACTTGTGTCAGTTTCTTCTTGCAAATTTCTGAATATATGCTGAATACTTCAGAACAGGCCACTGATTTAGAATAGATATGAGGAAGAAATTCTCCTCATTGAGGGTGCTGAGGCCCCGGCATAGGTTGTTCAGAGCAGCTGTGGCTGTTCCATCCCTGCAAGTGTCCAAGGTCAGGCTGGACAGGGCTGGGAGCAGCAACCTGGGAGAGCAGAAGGTGTCCCTGCCCATGGCAGGGCTGGAACAGGACATTTGAAGGTGCCAGAACATTTGAAGGTGACAGACACCACTCAAGGGTAAACCTGAACGTGATCTTAAAAACTCGAACGGCGCTGAGTTGAAGCAGGCAAAGCCTGGAGCAGCAACAAGCGGCAGTGGAAGCGCAGAACTCACCGGACAGGCTGCCGGCGGTGCCTGGAGCGGTGGCGATGCTGCTCCTCCTCCAGCACGACGAGCTGGACGGTCGGAGGGCAGCGGCTCCGGCACCGCAGGAACTGCAGGGCTGGGACCAGCTGCGACAAACGCGGAGCCGCAGCGGGAATTCCACGGTTGCCACGGACGCGCAGGTGATGCCACAATGCCCCGAACCGAGCCGGGCTCTGCCGGCTCCCGCTGCTCTCCCGCCCTCCCAAACTGTGCTAAGGCTCTTGTACCCAGGGACATGTTGCCAGATGCTGCCAGCTGAATCTTTCTTGGGTGTTTGCCATTAACTTGTGTTTTAATTACAAAACTGTAGCTTCTGCTCATTTATCGGTGCTGTAGAGGGATGGCTTTTAATTTTTTTAATTCTTTTTCTGTAAATTGTTTAGCATGGATCTGTCTAAAAGATCCTTAAGGAATTAAAGCCATTTTTACTTGGCTGTGCCTTAAGAATAAATACTCACTGTGAAATATTCTTTGTCCAGAGGATTAAATTACATCTTTTGTTTTCCAGGGCAGGGTTTCTTCACTTTGTCCATAATCCCTCCAAGTCAGCAATACTCACCACTAGTTTCATGTTACTGAATATCAACTCAGCTTTTTACATCTCTTTCCATGGAGAGATTTCTTCTGCAGGAAATGTGCATTGAGCAATCCATGATACACTGTGTTTCTCCAGCAGCTTTCCACTCACCTCTGCCCCATTGTTATTGCTGATGCACACACCTGGTAGAGGCTCCATCCCACTCTCTCACGGCTTTGTCCTGGTTCTCTCTGAAGCAAAGGCTGTAGCTGATGTGCTACAATACATTTATTGTGGGCTGTACTTTGCAGCTGATATACAGACACACACATATGAACAACTTTGGAAGGCCTGAGTCAGCCGACCCAGTGCCTCTGGAAGGATGAGGGCAGCATCTCAGCTCAAAGATGACAAATGTTTTCCCATTCACTACTGTGCTGAGACAAGGCAGCCCTGAGCCACGGCAGAGCAGGAAGAGCTCACAAACAGCCCTGCCAGACGTGCAGGTTTGTCCATCAGCGACTCCGAGGTGGACATTTAAGAGAGATTCAATGGCACCCATGCTGCATATCTCAGTGTTATAAAGCAGTAGTAAAAAGGCCACCAGAAAGTGTATCCATGGCTCTGACAGCCCCACTGAACTCCAGATCCCCAAGAGATTTGATGGCCTCCGGCCCCCTTGGCCAGTGGCCGCTGCTGGTGGCAGCACCCACGAGATGGAGCTCTGAGCTTGACCATGAGCTGGGTGAGCACAATCCCTCCTGCTCGTTTTGCACTCGCTTTTTGCCTTCTTCCCTCCTGCAGAACTGTGGAGTTGTGGGTGTGTGATGCATTTTCTTACAAAATGAGTGCTGATTTCAAATGCCAGTCTGAGATTTTTCTTTCCCACCTACATCTCTGACTTTTCTGATTTGCTCACTCGTCCAGCCATGGGCCCTGCTCGTCAGAAACACCAACCCTCAAGTCTGACCAGAGAGTGGGGCTCAGTTGTGAATAAAGAACAGCAGATCAGCTTCACTCTATTGTCCTGCTGTGCAAGGCAGGGATTATTGGTGGACTACTCGGTTGGTAATGACAGTGAATGGGGACTGACCCAGGGAGAGCCATGGTGAAGAATTTCCAAGGGTTTACTGAAGATGTAATTCTACCATTCTCTAGTTCCTATAAATTTGGGCATGAAGTTCAATGTCCTCCCTGCAGCCCTGGCACAAACAACTCCCAGTATGTTTGGAGGCCTGGAGACCAAATGAGTCATCAGAATGATTTTATCCATCTTTGCAAGGGATCATTTGTTCAGGAAAGTGTTTTCATTATTTTTCTGCTCTGGCAGAGGGCAGCAGTGTGATGTCATTCCAATGTCAGCTGAGGAGAGGCAGAAGTTGTCCTTCTTGCTGCAGAGGAAGATTGCAGCTGCAGTGTTTCCCTGGGCTGTACTCCAGGTAATCTCAGTCCCTGTGTCACCTGCAAGGCTCAGTCCTGGCAGCTCCAGGCAGATTTGCTCTGAGGAATTCTCCAGTGGCCCCAGGCCTTGCAGGTGGGCTTTGAGCCCCCAATCCCAGCCCTTTGGAATCAGTAGAGCTGGTCCTTAGGGACCTGATTCAGGCACTGCTGGACACTGGCTTTTGGTGCACGCAGCTCCTGATGGACATGGATGGTTTTGGTGGGAGGAGTTAGATATCACCCACACCAAGGTAGGCTCACCTGCATATGTGCAGGACCAGGTGGAACATTTTGAGGAACAAAGTGGAGCCTCTTATTGCCCAGAGACGCTCAGAGCATAACTACAAGACTAAGGAAAGGGATGAAAAAGCATCTGGTTAAATGCAAAATAAAATCAGCTGTTTGGGACCCTGAGCAAGGAAGGCAAGAAAGCAGAAGATTGTATCCTAGAAACATTCTTGTTTCTTAAGGCTATACTTTTATCCTACAGGATATACAAGTCAGAGAGAGATTAATTAATTTCTAGCAAAACACTTGTACCATTTGCTTACATCTTTAAAAAAAATTTCATCTTGAATTTCAGCAGTGGTCAGTGATGTTTAAACTGCCTTTTTGCAGCTGAAAATCTGGCTGATGAGATCAAACCCAAAGGCATCTTCTCCCATACCAGCACCTGCGACAGTGATGACAGCAGGCTAGCAAGCAGGGCATGTTTTCTAGCAAAGAAACTAGTCCTTTCCTCTCATGCACCAGGGAGATTGAAGTCAGGGTTAAATGTCTCTAAAATCCTTGGCTGCAACACAGGTTTAGTCCCCCAAAGCAATAGAGAGTAATGGAGTTATTAAGGAAGTGGTTTTGCTGTCAGCAGTAAGGTTTAAGGCTAAAACCTCTCCATCATTTTCTGCTTGGAGTAACAACCCTGAAATCTCCAGGCTTTCTGTTCCAATTCTCCTCCTGTCTCTAATTTTGCACTGTCCATGCCTCAGGTGCTGATGAATGGAGAGTAAACTGATGAATACTTCAAAACTCAGCTTCCTAGGATGAATATTAACTTGTCCAATTTATAGCTATCATGCTTTCATGAGGATTTCTCTTCCCACCAGCTAAGTGCCTCAGAAAAAAACAAATAATTTTTATTTCTGCAGAATTCAGAGTGGCCTGTGGAAGAAGATGATTTTTTTCTGGCATATTTTCCTTCTGAAGGAGATACTCAGTGTGATAGGGCCTGTGATTACTGGGCTCTAGAGTAATGGTGAGCTGCCACAAACAGATCTGCTGACTTCCAAATCCTCTGTAGCTGGGTCCTGTTGTGGAAACAAAACCTCCCCTATTTTGTATGCAAGAGTGGCTGTGCAGTTGCTCTTTAGTTTATTCTTCCTTATTTGCACCTGTAATTAATAGTGGCATTCTTCACTTCTCTTCCTGTATAGAAAACTTCCATAGGCTTCTAATTCTTCTTATTTATGAAGCCGGGACATTAGCAGGCAATTTAAAAAGGGATTTAGATAATGCAATGAATAGGAGCAGGCAAAAAGGAGCGTGGTATGGCTGAGTCCCTTCTACTGCCAGCTGTGTGCTTATGTCTTCCCAAAGAGACTCTCTCCAGGACCAGGTCAACATCCACAAATCCATGAAACAGAAAATCAGGAGCCTAAATAATGCTCTCCTTGCTGACAAGGAAAACAATCAAGATGAAGCAAGACTGAGGAAAAGAAGAATCAAAGGCCTGGTTTATGTGTTCTGAGGAGCTGTGATTGCAGTTTTGGCAGCTAAAAGGCTTAATGCTTTAGCCCAGTCTTCTTGTTCCCCTTTGTCCTGGACAAGGGGCTTAAAAAAGAGGTGCTGGATTTCGAGTGTTTGTGGGAGAATCCAAACACAGGCATAAGCTGCCAGTTTGTGAAGAGGAAGAAACTGACTGCTTTGAAGCACTCAGCTGGTTTCCCAGTTAATTTCCATGTTGAAATAACCAGTTCCATGACTGAACTGCAGAATGGTTTTAACAAACCAAAGTCCTGGCTTTGTGAACACTTTCAAATAGGTGCAGCCAGAAACTTCTTTTCAGAATTAGGGACAAGCTGAATGTAATAATGGAGACAGTTCCACTGGCTCACAGCAGGTGCACCACTGATCTGGAGAAAGACTCCTCGTCTGGAGTGTGGACTGTGTGACAAACTGTCCAGTATGGAAAACAAGCATCCTTGCAGAAGCCAATATTTGAATTTAAGGGAGGCTTCATGTAGCACAGATGGAACACAACTCACTGCACCTACAACTTGCAGAATTCAAAAGGAATTTGAATAAGATGAAAAAAAGACGCTGAAAAAGCCCAGAGTCCATGAGAGCAATTAAACATGCTTCAGCAGAAATTCATCACCCGTGAGAGGTTTGACAGCAGGAGGATTAAATAATACACATGTTAGAAGCATCATGCACAATCACTTTTCAATGAACAGTAGAAACAGCTACAGGAGTAAAAAAAATAAAACCAGAGTTACTCCCCAATGGAGAAGCAGATGAAAGCCAAGTCTTACATGAAACTCTTCTTAAAAGAAAACACATAGAGAACATCCTGGCCATGGACTAGACCTTCTCCTCACAGAAGGAAAGAGGAGACAACTGTGGGAAGGTCTGCATTTTATAACTCAATCTTTATTTCAGAAATCCAAACTTAAACTTCACTTTTCTGTGATTTGTCCATGGAGTTAGTTGTTGTCTTACTCTCTACTTTATTATTTAATTTGTTTTAAAATCACAACTTTGTGCATTAAAATCTCTCAGAAATAATAATGAAAAAAATGAAACAACACACAACATACCCTCCATCCTCCCTTCTTTCATTTGGCACAATATATTTTAAATAACAACATGACGCAGAATAAGCAAAACCACAGCTGGAAGCCAGTTAGAGAGATGAAGTCACACATGACAAAATGAAGTTATTCCAGACAGTGTGAAATGCTATGGTGTTTTTATCTCTTGCAATTAAAACCTTCAGTCTTAAGGATATATCCCAGGTATCCGGATGGATGTGGGCTGCAAGACAAAACCTGAAAGAAGCTCAGGATACAGTGGCTGGTGCCAGCAAAGAGTTAAATCATCTGCATGCTAGGTGTGCAGACAGAGAATTTATCAGGAACTTTAAAAACAGAGCTGCAGAAAGTAGAGCAGTGCTCAGGGTAGAAGCAAGTGCTTTTCCAGGATCCTGTAGGGTGCCGTTTATTCAGCTGTTGTTTGACATACACGCTCAGATCGGGGCTCGAAATCTCTCGGTTCAAGAGGTTCCACGAGAACCTTTCCTAATCCCTACTTCCCTCCTCATGGAGGGAATGAGCTCCTCTGGTCCAGAGAGCGCCCTGCTTTGAATTCTGTGCACAGACATCCGGAACTTTCTGGCTGTTTGCTCCTCTCTCTGGCCGAAGAGCTGCGCTGTCCTGAGGATTCGCAGCATCTCAGTGTGGCTTTGGTGTCAGTCGGTGCTTTCAATGTCCTGCACTTTTATTGTTCCCGTCGGGAGCCCTTAATCCTTAGCACAGTTTGGGAGGGCGGGAGAGCAGCGGGAGCCGGCAGAGCCCGGCTCGGTTCGGGGCATTGTGGCATCACCTGCGCGTCCGTGGCAACCGTGGAATTCCCGCTGCGGCTCCGCGTTTGTCGCAGCTGGTCCCAGCCCTGCAGTTCCTGCGGTGCCGGAGCCGCTGCCCTCCGACCGTCCAGCTCGTCGTGCTGGAGGAGGAGCAGCATCGCCACCGCTCCAGGCACCGCCGGCAGCCTGTCCGGTGAGTTCTGCGCTTCCACTGCCGCTTGTTGCTGCTCCAGGCTTTGCCTGCTTTAACTCAGCGCCGTTCGAGTTTTTAAGATCACGTTCAGGGTTACCCTTGAGTGGTGTCTGTCACCTTCAAATATCGTGGCACCTTCAAATGTCCTGTTCCAGCCCTGCCATGGGCAGGGACACCTTCTGCTCTCCCAGGTTGCTGCTCCCAGCCCTGTCCAGCCTGACCTTGGACACTTGCAGGGATGGGACAGCCACAGCTGCTCTGAACAACCTATGCCGGGGCCTCAGCACCCTCAATGAGGAGAATTTCTTCCTCATATCTGTTCTAAATCAGTGGCCTGTTCTGAAGTATTCAGCATATATTCAGAAATTTGCAAGAAGAAACTGACACAAGTTTTTAATGACACATCACACACAATTCCTCCAGCAAAAAACTTTCTTTGCTGTTTTGTTTAATTATGGAACTCCTCTAAGCCATTCCATGGCACTGAGTATCTTTTTTTAGGGGAAACAGCATGCTTTTTGAATTTATCCCCTTGTGTGCTAGTAAGCTATTGATAACTATTTTAACAGAGGAATATTGCATATTCAAAATCTTTAGCATTCCCAGGTGATACTATTCAGATTTGGTTTTCGCTTTTCCTCTGCGTGTCTTCAGAGGAATTTAAAGAAGTTTTAAAACTTCAAAATGATGTGGATGTGACAGAAAACATTTTGATTCTGTTAGGAAACTACAGTTTTCTTGGTTTTGCTGTAGTTGTTTTTTCTTTTTTTTTTTCTGTTCATTATAAGACTTTGCTGTAACTTGCAGAAATAAGAAGACTAGTGTTACAAAAAGACTAATTTCTTACTTCTCGGGGCTACATCTTAATGCAAAACTTCTGTGCAATTTTTGAAAAACATAGCAGCCTTTAACATAGTGTTCTGTTAGACAGGCAACCTTGTCTATTTCATCTACTTCAAAATCATAGTACTATCATTTATCTCTCTTAGAATTGGTTTGAAGAGAAGCAGAGTTTGCAATCTGCTTAGGAGAATGTAGCTCAATTTACACAAACATAACAGTTTTTTATTGGTGTTCTGAAAACTCTGACATGGGATATTCTGCTATATATATATTTATTTGCCTACAATATTCAGGCTTGAAGGACTAGCAGTACAATTCTGTTTTCTAAAGCCCATGTAAAATTGCAGTTGTGGTGATTGCTCAAGTGGCATGGTAGTGACACTGTGTAATTGCTCATGAGTGGTTAAAAGCTTAATATTTTAGAGGGTTGACAAATAAAGTAAAGCATGTCTCTGCTAGAGGCCCTAATGGTTTTATGATGTAGAACAGACTAATCTTTGATGCTCATCAAGTAAAAGTATATATGGTTAACTATGTTCTTAATTCCCCACAGTTTATAGACTTTGAAAGCTGTATTTTCACCACCATGAGCTCACAGACTTCAGTCAATATCTCTTCTGGGGAAGCTAACCGATGAGGTCCAGTTCTGGATTTTTAAGTCTAGCAGTTCATTTCCTGCTTTTGTGGCTTCTTTATTTTCTAGATGCCTGAAATGATGCAGTTCAGGCTGAGGAGGAACCAGATATGGTGTGATACATGCAAGCTGTCATAGAATCATCAGGAGGCAGAGAGAGTTTCTGCCAGCACATAGGAATCCTGCCCAGGAGGCACAGGAGGGTTTTCACATTAATTGAGGTGGTAGAGCTTGGCTTTAAGTCTTACCCATGACCCCTGTGTTTTATAACTTAATAGGGGTTTGATCTCTAGCACAAACTATTTGTCTCTCTTTAGTCTGTACACAACTGCCAGTTACATAGGAAGAGCCAAATTCCACAGATAAGGACTTTGGTTAGAAAATCAGACTGCAGTCAGCTCCTTCAGCTGCAGAAATTTAGCAAAATGACACTGCTAGGTAGTAAGAGAAAGAACATTTCTCTCTGTTGCAAAATTAGTCTGCATTTTCTGCCAGCTGTGGAATTGAAGCCAGTGAGAAGCTGGATTTGTGCAATGGTCAATGCTGAGTGTAACCATCAGACTTGTGAACACTGAGAATTTAGGTTTTGAACTACAAAATATCTTCTGCAGTGTAGGACTCAAGAGCTCTTTCTACCTGCTCATATGCTTTCTTGAAGATTCTTAAAGTCCTGCTAAAAATGTTGTCTTAGATAAAAACTGTAGTTGGTAAAAACATGTTTTAGTTCAAAACCAGGAGTTGATGAACTAGTAATATATGAAAATGGAAGTAGAAAACATTCTCTGAAGTTTGTGAGGCTGTAAATTGTGTATTGTTTGAAACTTTCCACACTTTTATGTGATTTTTTTCTTTGAATCTTCAGAGAGCTTTATGGTTGTAGCACTTGTAGTTGTTCCATGAAGACTGAGGGAAAAATCTCCAAGTGGTAGTAGGAAGCTTTCATAAAGTACTGCATTTGTTTGCCATGCTGTGATAATTAAATGAAGTATCAGAGAAACAAAAATTCTTAAGGCTAGTTTGTATTTTATTTAGAAAATGTTTAGGTAGACAACCAAAATGAAGTGGCTAACACAATAATAGTTCAGCAGTTCTGTCACTGGTTGGGTGGGGGGCTTTTGTTTGTTTGTTTATTTGTTTGGTTGGTTGTTTTACATCTGTGATTGTTTCACGACAGAGATGGTTTTGAGATGGTAACTCGTGTTAAAAAATGAGACTTACTGTGGAGGCAAAAAGCTTGCCTGTTATTTTAACTTGCATGATTGGAATGCTGTCTTTAAACCACTTGGAAGTTTATTATCAAAAATTATGGCAGTTCATTATCAAAAATAAAGATATTGAAAAAGAATAATGAACACATTATGCTTACATCAACGTTGTTAATCCAAAGTGCATCTCTCTTTCAAGTTCCTGCTGCCATTTCTCTCATACACTGCAAAATAAACAATTTTATATAATTCTTTCTTCAAAGAGCAATAGCAGACAAAAACTGCACAAAGTAATTTTACTTATGTGAATGTTTAAATCTCAGGGTCCGTGCTTGGGTAATTGAAGTGAAGAAACATTGAATTTTTTAAAGGAATACTCATTTTAAAGGAAAACACATTTTTCAGGTCAGGCACTGATATACAAGGACCACTGTTACCACAGGACAGAAATCAACCAGAAATGGACATCATTGAAGATTTGAGAATGAAACTCCAGGCGCTTGAGGAAAGAAACTTGGAATTAACCAGGCAATACAATCAAGATGTAAGGAGTTTGTTTGTTTGCTTGCTTGCTTTCTTGCTTTCTTTCTTTTATCCTTAAAATAAATGCAATTTGTTTCC